>NC_084747.1:39989396-40628146 GCF_033978785.1 Entelurus aequoreus
ACTTCATTCTCAACATTTCTTCACAAAAAAAGAAATCTTTAACATCAATATTTATGGAACATGTCCACTACGCTTTAACCAAGCCTCCATTGTTTTCTACATGGATAGTTGATTGACAGTTGGTGCCGTGTGGCACCGCCAGGTAGGGTCAAACCATCATGGCATGGGGGAAACTCTGGCTTTATGGTAATGAATGGAATAGCCTACTTGATTAGTTGTTCAGTTTATGAACTTACATTCATATTTTGTCGAAGTATTATTCAATAAATATATTTATAAAGGATTTTTGAATTGTTGCTATTTTTAGAATATTTAAAAAAAATCTCACGTACCCCTTGGCATACCTTCAAGTACCCCCAGGAGTACGCGTACCCCCATTTGAGAACCACTGCCTTAGGAGACTAGATGTAAACAGAGGAAAGAGAGAGCGAGTGAGGTGGCCATTCCAAATACTTTTAAAATGCTACCCATATTGGATACTGTTTAGGAACATAAACTGCATTTCTTGACTGTACCAGTTGCTGGTGACAAAGTCACAATAAAACGTTGGATGATCAGCATGGAAGGTGATGTCATCGGCAAAGGCGTCCAACCTAACTTAATCTCAGGGCTTGCTGCCCTTCTTGCCACATACTATGTGTTCAACTTGGAATACCAAGAGGAAGGTCCTCGGACATTGGAATTTGTTCAAAGGTAAATCCTCTTGATACTGTTAAAATAATGTTAGGATATTTTATTTTATATTTCTCACCTCTGTTCAGGAATTTGACTTGTCATTTCCCCAATTGTGTGCCTTAAATCAATGACTCTTCTGTTCCTTTGTGGACCTTCTTATTAGGGACCGAAGCACCAGTTTGACTCTAGGATACAGAGAAGGTAGGTAATGTGCAGGTAAAGATATGTTGACTGGGTCAAAGAAGGAAGCACCTGTTTGACCCCAGGATGCAGAAAAAGTAGATAATTTGCAGGTAAAGACATGTTGACTGGATGATGGCAGGAAGCACCAGCTTGACCCGAGAATGCAGAGCAAGTAGGTAATGTGCGGGTGAAGATATGTTGAATGGGTAAAGAAAGGAAGCACCAGTTTGACCCCACTATGCAGGGAAGGTAGGTAATGTGCGGGTGAAGGTATGTTGAATGGGTGAAAGAAGGAAGCGCAGGTGTGGTCGAGGCCATGCAGACAAGGTAGGTATGTGCAGGTGAAGATATGTTGTATGGTGAAAGAAAGAAGCACCAGTGTGACCCAAGGATGCAGGGAAGGTAGGTAATGTGCAGGTAAAGATATGTTGAATGGGTGAAGGCAGGAAACACCAGCTAGACGCCAGGATACAGAGAAGGTAGGTAATGTGCAGGTAAAGATATGTTGAATGGGTAAAGGTAGAAAGCACCAGCGTGACCACACTATGCAGAGAAGGTAGGTAATGTGCAGGTAAAGATATGTTGAATGGGTAAAGGCAAGAAGCACCAGTGTGACCCCAGGATGCAGAGAAGATAGGTAATGAGCAGGTAACGATATGTTAAATGGGTGAAAGCAGGAAACATCAGCGTAAATACACGGTCCCGTAGATGGAGAGAAAACATAAATAGAGAGAGGGATTGGGGAGGCTTTAGCATTGTCTTCCTCTCTGAATTTGTCTTAATGGGTTTTAGAGCATTCACTCATCTACAGCTGTGGTTATGGTATAGGCTCACATATATCCTAAAATTGATATTAATATTTGTGCAGTGCATATTCCTAAATAACAATGTGAGGGGGGTTCTGTATCGACTGCAAGTAATCTTCAATCACAACAGAATATCTAATATGCTTTCTCTCTTTTTTAGGCGATTCATTGGCGTTAACCCTGAGAGGGGAACAAAGGCTAGCCAGGGAAAGGTGGTGTCCAAGAAAAAGGCAGCAACTGTAAATCCTCACGTAGCCACCCTTATAAAACATCTCACAGACTTTGAGTGGGGCTTTATGTAGCCGACAACTAAACACTGGACTCGTGTTCAGTGTTTTGTCTCCAGTTAGAAATTAAGTGGACATGTTATAAATGTTAAAATGCTTTACTGAAAATAAGAAGAATGCACTAAATGTACTTTGAATGTATTTGATGCACAATAAATAATTGGTTAATAAAAACATAATCTTGCAAGGCCATTTCTCCAGTCATTTTTATGCCAGCAGATTGCAGGGATTTTGATTTTGAAAAATTAAAAGTTCAACTCATTAACTTCTAGTGGCATTATACTGTAAAGCTCAGTCTATAGTGCTTACAATTATTTTACTGTAATTAACTGTTAATGGATATTACAGTAGATACACTAAAATAACAGTGTAATGCCGCTAAACAGATGACAGTATTATGCTGTGAAGCGTATATTTGATACAGCACAGTACTGTGATACTTTTTACAGTAATAAACTGTAGTGATAAATCACAGTATGTGTGCTGTAGAAAAACAGTTTTATACTGGAACCATTAGCTGCCAGTAGGTTACTGTAATTAAACGGTGAAAATTCTTACAGTAAGGGAGAGACCCGCCACCCAGCGGAGAAAACTCATTTTGACCGCCAGCCTGTGCATCTCACGATCCACTCTTCCCTCACTCATGAACAAGACTCCAGGTACTTGAACTCATCCACTTGGGGCAAGATCTCCTGCCCAACCTCGAAATGGCACTCCACCCTTTCCCGGGCGAGAACCTCGGACTTTGAGGTGCTGATTCTCATCCCAGTCGCTTCACACTCGGCTGCGAACCAATCCAATGAGAGCTGAAGATCCTGGCCAGTTAAAGCCATAAGGACCACATCATCTGCAAAAAGGAGAGACCTAATCCTGCAGCCACCAAACCGGATCCCCTCAACGCCATGACTGCGCCTAGAAATTATGTCCATAAAATGTATGAACACATTTGGTGACAAAGGGCAGCCAACACGAGGGTTGGACTCCGGTCCAACCCTCACTGGAAAGGGGTCCGACTTACTGCTGGCAATGCGGACCAAGCTCTGACACTGATCATACAGGGAGCGACCCGCCACAATCAGACATGCCGATACCCCATACTCTCTAAACACTCCCCACAGGACTTCCCGGGGTGGCCACGGTCGAATGTCTTCTCCAAGTCCACAAAGCACATGTAGACTGATTGGACAAACTCCCATGCACACTCAAGGACCCTGCCGAGAGTATAGAGCTGGTCTACCGTTCCACGACCAGGACGAAAACCACACTGTTCGTCCTGGATCCGAGGTTCCTCCTCTCCAGTACACATGAATAGACCTTACCGGGAAGGCTGAGGAGTGTGATCTACGATAGTTGGAACACACCCTCCGGTTCCCCTTCTTAAAGAGAGGAACCACCACCCCGGTCTGCCAATCCAGAGGTACCGCCCCTGATGTCCATGCGATGTTGCAGAGTCTTGTCAACTTAAACAGCCCCACAGCATCCAGAGCCTTAAGGAACTCCGGACGGAGCTCATCCACCCCCGCGGCCTTGCCACCGAGGAGCTTCTTAACTACCTTGGCAACCTCAGCCCCAGAAATAGGAGAGCCCACCACAGATTCCCCAGGCACTGCTTGGCCTGTCGGTATGCCCGCTGCCTCTGGAGTCCCATGAGCCAAAAGGACCAGATAAGCATTTTCTTCAGCTTGACGGCATCCCACACTGCTGGTGGCCACCAGCGGGTTCTAGGATTACCGCCACGACAGGCACCAAACACCTTGCGGCCACAGCTCCAATCAGCTGGCTTGACAAGAGAGGCACGGAACATGATCCATTCAGACTCAATGTCCAGCACCTCCTTTGTGACATGTTCAAAGTTCCTCCGGAGGTAGAAAAAGAAACTCTCTCTGACAGGAGACTGCTAGGCATTCCCAAAAGACTCTCACAATGCGTTTGGGCCTGCCAGGTCTGTCCGGGATCCTACCCCACCATCGGAGCCAGCTCACCAGGTGGTGATCGGTAGAAAGCTCGCCCCTCTCTTCACCCGAGTGTCCAAAACATGAGGCCGCAAATCCCATGACACAACTACAAAGTCAATAATGGAACTGCGGCCGAGGGTGTCCTGGTGCCAAGTGCACATATGGACACCCTTATGTTTGAACATTGTGTTTGTTATGGACAATCCGTGACTAGCACAAAAGTCCAATAACAAAGCACCACTTGGGTTCAGATCCGGATGGCCATTTTTCCCAATCACGACTCTCCAGGTGTCAAAGTCGTTGCCAACATGAGCGTTGAAGACCCCCATTAGAACAAAGGAATCACCCGAGGGAGCACTCTCAAGGGAATCCAAAAAGAGTGGGTACTCTGAGCTGCTGTTTGGTGCGTAAACACCAACAACAGTCAGGACCCGTCACCCAACCCGAAAGCGGAGGGAAGTTACCATCTCGTCTTCTGGGTTAAGTCCAACGTGCAGGCTTTGAGCCGGGGGGCAACAATAATTGCCAACCCAGCCTCTCATTACTTGCAACGCCAGAGTGGAAGAGAGTCCAACCCCTCTTGAGAGAACAGGTCCCAGAGCCCTCGCTGTGCGTCGAAGTGAGTCCAGCTTTATCTAGCCGGGAACTTCTCCACCTCGCGAGGTGACGTTCCACGTCCCAAGAGCGAGCTTATCTAGCCGATAATCGGACCGCCAAGTGCCCTGCCTTCGGCTTCCGCCCAGCTAACACTGCACCCGACCTCTATGACCCAGCCCATGAGTGGTGAGCCTATTGCAGGGGGGACCCACGTTGCCTCTTCGAGCTGGGCCCCATGGGCACCAGTCGCTCGCCATCGTGCCCCACCTCTGGGCCTGGCTCCACAGGGGAGCCACGGTGACCCGCGTCCGGGCGAGAAAATATCTAGGTCCTCGATTTGTACTTTTCATAAAGGTCTTTGAGCTGTTCTTTGTCTGATTCCTCACCTAGGACCTGCTTGTCTTGGGGGGCCCTACCAGGGGGCATAGAAGCCCCCGGACAGCATAGCTCCTAGGATCAGTAGGACACGCAAACCACAAAGGTGGCGGCTCAGAAAGCAGGTTATATAAACATAACTCCAAAACCAAACATGCAAGATGTCTAAACATGCCTGTAATATTGTATCAATGTGAGTTTTACTAGAATCGGTTGTTTTTTTAAGGCTTGCAAACACAAAAAGTTTTTTTTACTCAATATGACAGTAAGTTCTTAAAATGCTGAGATAATGTGAAAAAAAGCAATACAAATGTATTCCAACATGATTCCTAAACCAAACATGCAAAATGTCTAAAAATGCCTGTAATATTGAATCCATGTGAGTTTTACTAGAATCATTTGTTTTTGTAAGGTTTGCAAATACAAAAATTGAGTTTTATGACAGACACAAGTTAGTTTTTTTACTCATTATAACAGTATAGATGTCATACTATATATTAAAGTTATATAAACATAACTCCAAAACCAAACGTGCATTATGTCCAAAATTGCCTGTAATATTGTATAGATGTGAGTTTTACTAGAATCAGGTTTGCAAATACAAAAATTGGGTTTTATGACAGTATACTGTCACACTCAATATGACAGTATAACTGTCATACTAAATCCATCCATTTTCTTCCGCTTATCCGAGGTCGGGTTGCGGGGGCAACAGCCTAAGCAGAGAGCCCAGCGTTCCCAGGCCATAGTCTTTCCAATGTATCCTAGGTCTTCCCCATGGCCTCCTGCCGTTCGGACCTAGGGAGGCGTTCGGGTGGCATCCTGAGCAGATGCCCGAACCACCTCATCTGGCTCCTCTCAATGTGGAGGAGCAGCGGCTTTACACTGAGTTCCTCCCAGATGACAGAGCTTCTCACCCTATCTCTAAGGGAGAGACCCACCACCCGGCGGAGGAAAGTCATTTCGGCCGCTTGTACCCGTGACCTTGTCCTTTCGGTCATAACCCAAAGCTCATGACCATAGGTGAGGATGGGAACGTTGATCGACCGGTAAATTGAAAGCTTTTCCTTCTGGCTCAGCTCCTTCTTCACCACAACGGATCGATATAGTGTCCTCATTACTGAAGACGCCGCACCGATCCGCCTGTAGATCTCACAATCCACTCTATCCTCACTCGTGAACAAGACTCCTAGGTACTTGAACTCCTTCACTTGGGGCAAGATCTCTTTCCCAACCTCGAGATGGCACTCCACCCTTTCCCGGGCGAGAACCATGGACTGAGGAGTGTGATCTACGATAGTTGGAACACACCCTCCGGTTCCCCTTCTTAAAGAGAGGTACCACCACCCCGGTCTGCCAATCCAGAGGTACCGCCCCCGATGTAGACGCAATGTTGCAGAGTCTTGTCAACCAAGACTGCCCCACAGCATCCAGAGCCTTAAGGAACTCCGGACGGAGCTCATATCCCCGGGGCCTTGCCACCGAGGAGCTTTTTAACTACCTTGGCAACCTCAGCCCCAGAAATAGGAGAGCCCACCACAGACTTCCCAGGCACTGTTTCCTCATAGGAAGACGTGTTGGTGGGACTGAGGAGGTCTCGCTTGGCCTGTCGGTATGCCCACTGCCTCTGGAGTCCCATGAGCCAAAAGGACCCGGTGGCTCTTTCTTCAGCTTGACAGCATCCCTCACTGCTGGTGGATTACCGCCACGACAGGCACCAAACACCTTGCGGCCACAGCTTCAATCAGCTGGCTCAACAAGAGAGGAACGGAACATGGTCCACTCAGACTCAATGTCCAGCACCTCCCTCGTGACATGTTCAAAGTTCTTCCGGACATGTTCAAAGTTCTTCAGGAGACTCTGCTAGGTGTTCCCAGCAGACCCTTACAATGCGTTTGGGCCTGCCAGGTCTGACCAGCATCCTCCCCTACCATCGGAGCCAGCTCACCACCAGGTGGTGGTTGGTAGAAAGCTCTGCCCCTCTCTTCACCGAGTGTCCAAAACATGAGGCCGCAAATCCCATGACACAACTACAAAGTCAATCATGCGGCCGAGGGTGTCCTTGTGCCAAGTGCACATATGGACACCCTTATGTTTGAACATTGTGTTTGTTATGGACAATCCGTGACAAGCACAAAAGTCCAATAACAAAGCACCACTTGGGTTCAGATCCGGGTGGCCATTTTTCCCAATCACGACTCTCCAGGTTTCACTGTCGTTGCCAACATAGCGTTGAAGTCCACCAGCAGAACAAGGGAATCACCCGAGGGAGCACTCTCCAGTACTCCCTCAAGGGAATCCAAAAAGAGTTGGTACTCTGAGCTGCTGTTTGGTGTGTAAACACAAACAATAATCAAGACCCGTCACCCAACCCGAAGGCTGAAGGAAGCTACCATCTCATCTATTGGGTTTAAAGTCCAACGTGCAGGCTTTGAGCCGGGGGGCAACAAGAATTGCCACCCCAGCCTCTCATTAGATGCAACGCCAGTGTGGAATCTCTTCCACTCTGGCGTTGCAAGTAATGAAAGTTCAGTTCAGTCCAGCCCCTCTGAGAGAACAGGTTCCAGAGCCCTTGCTGTGAGTCCAACTATATCTAGCCGGGAACGTCTCCACCTCATGCACCAGCTCAGGCTCCTTCCCTCCCAGCGAGGTGACGTTCCATGTCCCAAGAGCGAGCTTATGTAGCCGATAATCGGACCACCAAGTGCCCTGCCTTCGGCTGCCGCCCAGCTCACACTGCACCCTCTATGACCCAGCCCATGAGTGGTGAGCCCTGGAGGGGGGATCCACGTTGCCTCTTCGAGCTGAGCACGGCTGGGCCCCATGGGGACTGGCCCGTCAATCGCCATCGTGCCACACCTCTGGGCCTGGCTCCACAGGGGAGCCACGGTGACCTGCGTCCGGGCGAGAAAAAATCTAGGTCCTCAATTGTACTTTTAATAAAGGTCTTTGAGCTGCTCTTTGTCTGATCCCTCACCTAGGACCTGTTTGTCTTGGGAGACCATAGAAGCCCCCGGACAACATAGTTCCTGGATCAGTGGGACACGCAAACCACAAAGGTGGCGGCTCAGAAAGCAGGTTATATAAATATAACTCCAAAACCAAACATGCAATATGTCCAAACATGCCTGTAATATTGTATCAATGTGAGTTTTCCTAGAATCGGTTGTTTTTGTAAGGTTTGCAAATACAAAAATTAGGTTTTACTCACAATGACAAAATCACACTGAATATGACAGTTATTTAAACATAACTCATAAACTACACAAAAAATGGCTAATAATGCCTGAAATAATGAATCATTGGGAGTTTTACTGAGTTTTACATTTTGCAAACACAAAAAGTAGTTTTTTACTTGACTGTAATGTTCTTAGAACCCTGAGATAATGGTAAAAAGCATTTACTCAATATGACTGTAATGTTCTTAAAATCCTGAGATAATGCGAAAAAGCAATAAAAATGTATTTAAACATTACTCCTAAACAACATGTGCAAAATGGCTAATAATGCCTGGAAACATGTATCTTTGTTAGTTTTACTGGAAAAATGATCTTTTGTAAAGTTTGCAAAGACACAAGCCAGTTTTTTTTATTCAATATGACAGTATAACAGTCATATTAAATATGAAAGTTATATAAACATAACTCCAAAACCAAACATGTGTCATGTCTAAAAATGCCTGTAATAATGTATTAATGTGAGTTTGTAAGGTTTGCAAAAACAAAAAGTAGTTTTTTACTCAATATGAAAGTAATGATCTTAGAATCCTGAGATAATGCGAAAAAAGCAATAAAAATGTATTCAAACATAACTCATAAACAACCCAGGCAAAATGGGTAATAATGCCTGGAGACATGTATCTTTGTTAGTTTTACTAGAAAATGTATTTTTTGTAAAGTTTGCAAAGACACAAGCTAGTTGTTTTTATTCAATAAGACAGTATAACAGTCATACTACATATAAAAATTATATAAACATAACTCTAGAACCAAACGTGTGTCATGTCTAAAATTACCTATAATAATGTATTTATGTGAGTTTGTAAGGTTTGCAAAAACAAAAAGTAGTTTTTTCCTCAATATGAAAGTAAGGATTTTAGAATCCTGAGATAATGCGAAAAAAGCAATAAAAATGTATTTAAACATAATTCCTAAACAACCCATGCAAAATGGCTAATAATGCCTGGAGACATGTATCTTTGTTAGTTTTACTAGAAAAATGATCTTTTGTAAAGATATCAAAGACAAAAGCTAGTTTTTTTTATTCAATATGACAGTATAACAGTCCTACTAAATATGAAAGTTATCAAAACATGACTCCAAAACCAAACATGTGTTATGTCTAAAAATGCCTGTAATAATGTATTTATGTGAGTTTGTAAGGTTTGCAAAAACAAAAAGTAGTTTTTTACTCAATATGAAAGTAATGATCTCAGAATCCTGAGATAATGCGAAAAAAGCAATAAAAATGTATTTAAACATAATTCCTAAACAACCCTTGCAAAATGGGTAATAATGCCTGGAGACATGTATCTTTGTTAGTTTTACTAGAAAAATGATCTTTTGTAAAGTTTGCAAAGACACAAGGTAATTTTTTTCATTCAATATGACAGTATAACAGTCATACTAAATATAAAAGTTATATAAACATAACTCCAAAACCAAACATGTGTCATGTCTAAAAATGTCTGTAATAATGTATTTATGTGAGTTTGTAAGGTTTGCAAAAACAAAAAGTAGTTTTTTACTCAATATGAAAGTAATGATCTTAAAATCCTGAGATAATGCGAAAAAAGCAATAAAAATGTATTTAAACATAATTCCTAAACAACCCATGCAAAATGGGTAATAATGCCTGGAGACATGTATCTTTGTTAGTTTTACTAGAAAAATGATCTTTTGTAAAGTTTGCAAACACACAAGGTAATTTTTTTCATTCAATATGACAGTATAACAGTCATACTAAATATAAAAGTTATATAAACATAACTCCAAAACCAAACATGTGTCATGTCTAAAAATGTCTGTAATAATGTATTTATGTGAGTTTGTAAGGTTTGCAAAAACAAAAAGTAGTTTTTTACTCAATATGAAAGTAATGATCTTAGAATCCTGAGATAATGCGAAAAAAGCAATAAAAATGTATTCAAACATAATTCCTAAACAACCCATGCAAAATGGGTAATAATGCCTGGACACATGTATCTTTGTTAGTTTTACTAGAAAAATGATGTTTTGTAAAGTTTGCAAAGACACAAGCTAGTTTTTTTTATTCAATATGACAGTATAACAATCATACTAAATATGAAAGTTATATAAACATAACTCCAAAACCAAACATGTGTTATGTCTAAAAATGCCTGTAATAATGTATTTATGTGAGTTTGTAAGGTTTGCAAAACAAAAAGTAGTTTTTTCCTCAATATGAAAGTAAGGATTTTAGAATCCTGAGATAATGCGAAAAAAGCAATAAAAATGTATTTAAACATAATTCCTAAACAACCCATGCAAAATGGGTAATAATGCCTGGAGACATGTATCTTTGTTATTTTTACTAGAAAAATTATCTTTTGTAAAGTTTGCAAAGACACAAGCTAGTTTTTTAAAATTAAATATGACAGTATAACAGTCCTACTAAATATGAAAGTTATCAAAACATAACTCCAAAACCAAACATGTGTTATGTCTAAAAATGCCTGTAATGATGTATTTATATGAGTTTGTAAGGTTTGCAAAACAAAAAGTAGTTTTTTCCTCAATATGAAAGTAAGGATTTTAGAATCCTGAGATAATGCGAAAAAAGCAATAAAAATGTATTTAAACATAATTCCTAAACAACCCATGCAAAATGGGTAATAATGCCTGGAGACATGTATCTTTGTTAGTTTTACTAGAAAAATGATCTTTTGTAAAGTTTGCAAAGACACAAGCTAGTTTTTTAAAATTAAATATGACAGTATAACAGTCCTACTAAATATGAAAGTTATCAAAACATAACTCCAAAACCAAACATGTGTTATGTCTAAAAATGCCTGTAATGATGTATTTATATGAGTTTGTAAGGTTTGCAAAACAAAAAGTAGTTTTTTCCTCAATATGAAAGTAAGGATTTTAGAATCCTGAGATAATGCGAAAAAAGCAATAAAAATGTATTTAAACATAATTCCTAAACAACCCATGCAAAATGGGTAATAATGCCTGGAGACATGTATCTTTGTTAGTTTTACTAGAAAAATGATCTTTTGTAAAGTTTGCAAAGACACAAGCTAGTTTTTTCTTATTCAATATGACAGTATAACAGACATACTAAATATGAAAGTTATATAAACATAACTCCAAAACCAAACATGTGTCATGTCTAAAATTGCCTGTATTAATGTATTTGTGTGAGTTTGTAAGGTTTGCAAAAACAAAAACTCGTTTTTTACTCAATTAGAAAGTAATGATCTTAGAATCCTGAGATAAAGCGAAAAAAGCAATAAAAGTGTATTTAAACATAACTCCTAAACAACCCAGGCAAAATGGGTAATAATGCCTGGAGACATGTATCTTTGTTAGTTTTACTAGGAAATGTATATTTTGTAAAGTTTGCAAAGACACAAGCTAGTTGTTTTTATTCAATAAGACAGTATAACAGTCATACTAAATATGAAAGTTATATAAACATAACTCCAGAACCAAACGTGTGTCATGTCTAAAATTGCCTATAATAATGTATTTATGTGAGTTTGTAAGGTTTGCAAAAACAAAAAGTAGTTTTTTCCTCAATATGAAAGTAAGGATTTTAGAATCCTAAATAATGCGAAAAAAGCAATAAAAATGTATTTAAAGATAATTCCTAAAACCCCCATGCAAAATGGCTAATAATGCCTGGAGACATGTATCTTTGTTAGTTTTACTAGAAAAATGATATTTTGTAAAGTTTGCAAAGACACAAGCTAGGTTTTTTTAATTCAATATGACAGTATAACAGTCATATTAAATATAAAAGTTATACAAACATAACTCCAAAACCAAACATGTGTCATGTCTAAAAATGCCTGTAATAATGTATTTATGTGAGTTTGTAAGGTTTGCAAAAACAAAAAGTAGTTTTTTACTCAATATGAAAGTAATGATCTAAGAATCCTGAGATAATGCGAAAAAAGCAATACAAATGTATTTAAACATAATTCCTAAACAACCCATGCAAAATGGGTAATAATGCCT
This sequence comes from Entelurus aequoreus, assembly GCF_033978785.1. Taxonomy (NCBI): domain Eukaryota; kingdom Metazoa; phylum Chordata; class Actinopteri; order Syngnathiformes; family Syngnathidae; genus Entelurus; species Entelurus aequoreus. The sequence goes on from NC_084747.1 coordinate 40,001,483, forward strand.
GGAGACATGTATCTTTGTTAGTTTTACTAGAAAAATGATCTTTTGTAAAGTTTGCAAAGACACAAGCTAGTTTTTTTTATTCAATATGACAGTATAACAGTCATACTAAATATAAAAGTTATATAAACATAACTCCAGAACCAAACGTGTGTCATGTCTAAAATTGCTTATAATAATGTATTCATGTGGGTTTGTAAGGTTTGCAAAAACAAAAAGTAGTGTTTTACTCAATATGAAAGTAATGATCTTAGAATCCTGACATAATGCGAAAAAAGCAATACAAATGTATTCAAACACAATTTTTAAACCAAACATGTGAATTGTCTAAAAATGCCTGTAATATTGAATTTATGTAAGTTTTACTAGAATCAATTGTTTTTGTAAGGTTTGCAAATACAAAAATTAGGTTTTACACATAATGACATTATAACTTTAACACTCAATATGAAAGTTATTTAATTATAACTCCTAAATACACATGAAACATGTCTAATAGCGTGAAAAAAATTATCTTTGTGAGTGTTGCTAGAAACATTTTCTTTTGTAAGGTTTGCAAAGACACAAGTTAGATTTTTTTAACTCAATATGACAGTATAACGCCACACTCAATATGACAGTTATTTAAACATAACTCCTAAACCACACCTGAAAAATGGCTAATAATGCCTGATATAATGCATCTTTGGGAGTTTTACTGGAAACATATGCTTTTTTTAAGGCTTGCAAACACAAAAATTATTTGTATTGTATTATGTATTACAACATAATTCCTAAACCAAACATGCAAAATGTCTGAAAATGCCTGTAATATTGAATCCATGTGAGTTTTATTTGAATCAGTTGTATGGTTTGCTAATACAAAAATTGGGTTTTATGACAAACACAAGTTAGTTTTTTTACTCAATATAACAGTTTAGCTGTCATACTATATATGAAAGTTATATAAACATAACTCCAAAACCAAACCATTATGTCCAAAACTGCCTGTAATATTGTATATATGTGAGTTTTACTAGAATCAGGGTTGCAAATACAAAAATTGGGTTTTATGACAGTATACTGTCACACTCAATATGACAGTTATTTAAACATAACTCAAACAACACATGCAAAATAGCTAATAATGCCTGGAGCATGTATCTTAGTTAGTTTTACTAGAAAAATGGTATTTTGTAAGGTTTGCAAAGACACAAGTTAGTTGTTGTTTTTATTCAATATGACAGTATAACTGTCATACTAAATATGAAAGTTATATAAACATAACTCTATAACCAAACATGCATTGTGTCTAAAAATGCCTGTAATATTGTATCTGTGTGAGTTTAACTAGATTTAGTTGTTTTTGTAAGGTTTGCAAATACAAAATAAGGGTTTTACTCACTATGACAGTTTACTGTCACACTCAATCTGACAGTTATTTATTTAAACATAACTCCTAAACCACACATGCAAAATGGCTAATAATGCCTGGAGATATGTATCTTTGTGAGTTTTACTAGAAACATTATATTGTGTAAGGTTTAGTTAGTTTTTGTACTCAGTCTGACAGTATAACTGTCATTCTAAATCCATCCATTTTCTTCCGCTTATCCGAGGTCGGGTTGCGGGGGCAGCAGCCTGAGCAGAAAATCCCAGACTTCCCTCTCCCCAGTCACTTCGTCCAGCTCTTCTTGGGGTATTCCGAGGCGTTCCCAGACCAACCGGGGACATAGTCTTTCCAATGTGTCCTAGGTCTTCCCCGTGGCCTCCTGCCACACCTCCCTAGAGGCGTTCGGGTGGCATCCTGAGCAGATGCCCGAACCACCTCATGGCTCCTCTCAATGTGGAGGAGCAGCGGCTTTACTTTGAGTTCGTCCCGGATGACAGAGCTTCTCACCCTGTCTCTAAGGTAGAGACCCACCACCCGGCAGAGGAAATGCATTTCGGCCGCTTGTCCTTTCGGTCATAACCCAAAGCTGGGAACGTAGATCGACGGTAAATTGAGAGCTTTTCCTTCTGGCTCAGCTCCTTCTTCACCACAACGGATCGATATAGCGTCCTCAATACTGAAGACGCCGCACCAAACCGCCTGTGGATCTCTCGATCCACTCTATCCTCACTCGTGAACAAGACTCTTAGGTACTTGAACTTCTCCATTTGGGGCAAGATCTCCTCCCCAACCTGGAGATGGCACTCGACCCTTTCCTGCGCGAGAACCATGGACTTGGACTTGGAGGTGCTGATTCTCATCCCAGTCGCTTCACACTCAAGGACCCTGCCGAGAGTATAGACCTGGTCTACCGTTCCACGACCAGGACGAAAACCACACTGTTCGTCCTGGATCCGAGTTTCCTCCTCTCCAGTACACATGAATAAACCTTACCGGGAAGGCTGAGGAGTGTGTTTCACGATAGTTGGAACACACCCTCCGGTTCCCTTTCTTAAAGAGAGGAACCACCACCCCGGTCTGCCAATCCAGAGGTACCGCCCCTGATGTCCATTCAGGACTTTAAACTGCTCAGTTTGCAACACACTGATCTAATTTGATGTGCCCAAGCCAGATACCTAGCATCTTTTTTTAGATGCTAGTTCTTTAATGTCGGGGCTCAGGCTTTGAGCTGAGGCAACTTTCATTATCGAACAAGATGTTCAACAGTCATATCTCGTACACCCAATTCTAACATCATTCAGACCCAGTTACAAGATATGTGCAGCTACAGCACGCATACACAAATGAATGCAACGCATACTTCATCAACAGCGATACAGGTTACACTGAGGGTGCCAGTATAAAAAACTTTAACACTGTTAGAAATATACGCCACACTGTGAACCCACACCAAACAAAAATAAAAAACACTTTTCGGGAGAACATCCGCACCGTAACACAACATAAACACAAAAGAACAAATACCCAGAATTTTTTGCAGCACTAACTCTTTCGGAACGCTACAAAATACACCCCCGCTACCACCAAACCTCCCCCCCCACACACACACACACCTTGTAGCGTCTCGGAAGATTTAGTGCTACAAAGGGTTCTGGGTATTTGTTGTGTTGTGTTTATGTTGTGTTACGGTGCGGATGTTCTCCCGAAATGTGTTTGTCATTCTTGTTTGGTGTGGATTCACAGTGTGGCGTATATTTCTAAAAGTGTTAAAGTTTTTTATTTGGCTACCGTCAGTGTAACCTGTATCGCTGTGTGTGGGTGCAGAAGCTGCACTGACATTAAACTGGGCTGGCACTCGTTTGACTAGCTGGAAAAAAAAAAAAAATTCGGGAGGAGTGCTGGAGTCACTCCCGGGAGGGTTGGCAAGTATTACAAGTAGCGGCACTGCCGCAATGTATAATCGAAGGTCCAGCTTTAGTGTTAATTTGATATTGCCTCAAGGGCCAAGTCAAATTACACGTTGGGCCAAATTTGGCCCACGGGCCAGAGTTTGACACCCATGACCTTCACTGTAAAAAATTACTGTAAAAATAAAAAATAAAATTACAGTTATATACTCCATCCATCCATCCATTTTCTACCGCTTATTCCCTTCGGGTCGCGGGGGGCGCTGGAGCCTATCTCAGCTACAATCAGGCGGAAGGCGGGGTACATCCTGGACAAGTCGCCACCTCATCGCAGGGCCAACACAGATAGACAGACAACATTCACACTCACATTCACACACTAGGGCCAATTTAGTGTTGCCAATCAACCTATCATGTTCTTCTTAAATGCAGTTAAGTACTGTAAATGTTGTTGCATTTTTCAAAAAATATCGACCAGCAGTAAGTTACTGTAAAACCTACAGTGTAATTCAGTATTTTTCAGACTTGTTTCTTGGGTCCGCCCACAATTCGTCCAACCGAGCTTCATTTCACCTGGCCGACCCTGCTAAATCCATCCTACTGCATCGTGTGTTTTTGATAACAAGGTAAGAGTCACTTGTACCTTGATGTGTCATTTTCTGTTTGAATTACTTTATATATATATTTATAAAGTCCGAAATGACATAGCGTCACAGTCAGCATCACAGACACTATCGTTGACCACGCGCATGTACCGCCGCATGCTAGCTAGCTAAGTTTTCTTCTTTTTTGTCATAGTCATCATAAAAGATGATAACTTGCAACATATGTGCTACGACTTGCAGCAATGTATTATAAATAAAGATTTTTACACATAGAAGTAATCAACTTAAAGTGCCCTCTTTGGGGATTGTAATAGAGATCCATCTGGATTCATGAACTTCATTCTCAACATTTCTTCACAAAAAAAGAAATCTTTAACATCAATATTTATGGAACATGTCCACTACGCTTTAACCAAGCCTCCATTGTTTTCTACATGGATAGTTGATTGACAGTTGGTGCCGTGTGGCACCGCCAGGTAGGGTCAAACCATCATGGCATGGGGGAAACTCTGGTTTTATGGTAATGAATGGAATAGCCTACTTGATTAGTTGTTCAGTTTATGAACTTACATTCATATTTTGTCGAAGTATTATTCAATAAATATATTTATAAAGGATTTTTGAATTGTTGCTATTTTTAGAATATTTAAAAAAAATCTCACGTACCCCTTGGCATAACTTCAAGTACCCCCAGGAGTACGCGTACCCCCATTTGAGAACCACTGCCTTAGGAGACTAGATGTAAACAGAGGAAAGAGAGAGCGAGTGAGGTGGCCATTCCAAATACTTTTAAAATGCTACCCATATTGGATACTGTTTAGGAACATAAACTGCATTTCTTGACTGTACCAGTTGCTGGTGACAAAGTCACAATAAAACGTTGGACGATCAGCATGGAAGGTGATGTCATCGGCAAAGGCGTCCAACCTAACTTAATCTCAGGGCTTGCTGCCCTTCTTGCCACATACTATGTGTTCAACTTGGAATACCAAGAGGAAGGTCCTCGGACATTGGAATTTGTTCAAAGGTAAATCCTCTTGATACTGTTAAAATACTGTTAGGATATTTTATTTTATATTTCTCACCTCTGTTCAGGAATTTGACTTGTCATTTCCCCAATTGTGTGCCTTAAATCAATGACTCTTCTGTTCCTTTGTGGACCTTCTTATTAGGGACCGAAGCACCAGTTTGACTCTAGGATACAGAGAAGGTAGGTAATGTGCAGGTAAAGATATGTTGACTGGGTCAAAGAAGGAAGCACCTGTTTGACCCCAGGATGCAGAAAAAGTAGATAATTTGCAGGTAAAGACATGTTGACTGGATGATGGCAGGAAGCACCAGCTTGACCCGAGAATGCAGAGCAAGTAGGTAATGTGCGGGTGAAGATATGTTGAATGGGTAAAGGAAGGAAGCACCAGTGTGACCCCACTATGCAGGGAAGGTAGGTAATGTGCGGGTGAAGGTATGTTGAATGGGTGAAAGAAGGAAGCGCAGGTGTGGTCGAGGCCATGCAGACAAGGTAGGTATGTGCAGGTGAAGATATGTTGTATGGTGAAAGAAAGAAGCACCAGTGTGACCCAAGGATGCAGGGAAGGTAGGTAATGTGCAGGTAAAGATATGTTGAATGGGTGAAGGCAGGAAACACCAGCTAGACGCCAGGATACAGAGAAGGTAGGTAATGTGCAGGTAAAGATATGTTGAATGAGTAAAGGCAGGAAACACCAGCTTGACTCCAGGATATAGAGAAGGTAGGTAATGTGCAGGTAAAGATATGTTGAATGGGTAAAGGTAGAAAACACCAGCGTGACCACACTATGCAGAGAAGGTAGGTAATGTGCAGGTAAAGATATGTTGAATGGGTAAAGGCAAGAAGCACCAGTGTGACCCCAGGATGCAGAGAAGATAGGTAATGAGCAGGTAACGATATGTTAAATGGGTGAAAGCAGGAAACATCAGCGTAAATACACGGTCCCGTAGATGGAGAGAAAACATGAATAGAGAGAGGGGTTGGGGAGGCTTTAGCATTGTCTTCCTCTCTGAATTTGTCTTAATGGGTTTTAGAGCATTCACTCATCTACAGCTGTGGTTATGGTATAGGCTCACATATATCCTAAAATTGATATTAATATTTGTGCAGTGCATATTCCTAAATAACAATGTGAGGGGGGTTCTGTATCGACTACAAGTAATCTTCAATCACAACAGAATATCTAATATGCTTTCTCTCTTTTTTAGGCGATTCATTGGCGTTAACCCCGAGAGGGGAACAAAGGCTAGCCAGGGAAAGGTGGTGTCCAAGAAGACCGGGAAGCTGGTCCAGAAAAAGGCAGCAACTGTAAATCCTCACGTAGCCACCCTTATAAAACATCTCACAGACTTTGAGTGGGGCTTTATGTAGCCGACAACTAAACACTGGACTCGTGTTCAGTGTTTTGTCTCCAGTTAGAAATTAAGTGGACATGTTATAAATTTTAAAATGCTTTACTGAAAATAAGAAGAATGCACTAAATGTACATTGAATGTATTTGATGCACTTTAAAATAATTGGTTAATAAAAACATAATCTTGCAAGGCCATTTCTCCAGTCATTTTTATGCCAGCAGATTGCAGGGGTTTTGATTTTGAAAAATTAAAAGTTCAACTCATTAACTTCTAGTGGCATTATACTGTAAAGCTCAGTCTATAGTGCTTACAATTATTTTACTGTAATTAACTGTTAATGGATATTACAGTAGATACACTAAAATAACAGTGTAATGCCGCTAAACAGATGACAGTATTATGCTGTGAAGCGTATATTTGATACAGCACAGTACTGTGATACTTTTTACAGTAATAAACTGTAGTGATAAATCACAGTATGTGTGCTGTAGAAAAACAGTTTTATACTGGAACCATTAGCTGCCAGTAGGTTACTGTAATTAAACGGTGAAAATTCTTACAGTAAGGGAGAGACCCGCCACCCAGCGGAGAAAACTCATTTCGGCCGCCAGCCTGTGCATCTCACGATCCACTCTTCCCTCACTCATGAACAAGACTCCAGGTACTTGAACTCATCCACTTGGGGAAAGATCTCCTGCCCAACCTCGAAATGGCACTCCACCCTTTCCCGGGCGAGAACCTCGGACTTGGAGGTGCTGATTCTCATCCCAGTCGCTTCACACTCGGCTGCGAACCAATCCAATGAGAGCTGAAGATCCTGGCCAGTTAAAGCCATAAGGACCACATCATCTGCAAAAAGGAGAGACCTAATCCTGCAGCCACCAAACCGGATCCCCTCAACGCCATGACTGCGCCTAGAAATTCTGTCCATAAAATTTATGAACACATTTGGTGACTAAGGGCAGCCAACACGAGGGTTGGACTCCGGTCCAACCCTCACTGGAAAGGGGTCCGACTTACTGCTGGCAATGCGGACCGAGCTCTGACACTGATCATACAGGGAGCGACCCGCCACAATCAGACATGCCGATACCCCATACTCTCTGAGCACTCCCCACAGGACTTCCCGGGGTGGCCACGGTCGAATGTCTTCTCCAAGTCCACAAAGCACATGTAGACTGGTTGGACAAACTCCCATGCACACTCAAGGACCCTGCCGAGAGTATAGAGCTGGTCTACCGTTCCACGACCAGGACGAAAACCACACTGTTCGTCCTGGATCCGAGGTTCCTCCTCTCCAGTACACATGAATAGACCTTACCGGGAAGGCTGAGGAGTGTGATCTACGATAGTTGGAACACACCCTCCGGTTCCCCTTCTTAAAGAGAGGAACCACCACCCCGGTCTGCCAATCCAGAGGTACCGCCCCTGATGTCCATGCGATGTTGCAGAGTCTTGTCAACTAAAACAGCCCCACAGCATCCAGGGCCTTAAGGAACTCCGGACGGAGCTCATCCACCCCCGCGGCCTTGCCACCGAGGAGCTTTTTAACTACCTTGGCAACCTCAGCCCCAGAAATAGGAGAGCCCACCACAGATTCCCCAGGCACTGCTTGGCCTGTCGGTATGCCCGCTGCCTCTGGAGTCCCATGAGCCAAAAGGACCAGATAAGCTCTTTCTTCAGCTTGACGGCATCCCGCACTGCTGGTGGCCACCAGCGGGTTCTAGGATTACCGCCACGACAGGCACCAAACACCTTGCGGCCACAGCTCCAATCAGCTGGCTTGACAAGAGAGGCACGGAACATGATCCATTCAGACTCAATGTCCAGCACCTCCTTTGTGACATGTTCAAAGTTCCTCCGGAGGTAGAAAAAGAAACTCTCTCTGACAGGAGACTGCTAGGCATTCCCAAAAGACTCTCACAATGCGTTTGGGCCTGCCAGGTCTGTCCGGGATCCTACCCCACCATCGGAGCCAGCTCACCAGGTGGTGATCGGTAGAAAGCTCGCCCCTCTCTTCACCCGAGTGTCCAAAACATGAGGCCGCAAATCCCATGACACAACTACAAAGTCAATAATGGAACTGCGGCCGAGGGTGTCCTGGTGCCAAGTGCACATATGGACACCCTTATGTTTGAACATTGTGTTTGTTATGGACAATCCGTGACGAGCACAAAAGTCCAATAATAAAGCACCACTTGGGTTCAGATCCGGGTGGCCATTTTTCCCAATCACGACTCTCCAGGTTTCAAAGTCGTTGCCAACATGAGCGTTGAAGACCCCCATTAGAACAAAGGAATCACCCGAGGGAGCACTCTCAAGGGAATCCAAAAAGAGTGGGTACACTGAGCTGCTGTTCGGTGCGTAAACACCAAAAACAGTCAGGACCCGTCACCCAACCCGAAAGTGGAGGGAAGTTGCCATCTCGTCTTCTGATTTAAGTCCAACTTTGAGCCGGGGGGCAACAAGAATTGCCAACCCAGCCTCTCATTACTTGCAACGCCAGAGTGGAAGAGAGTCCAACCCCTCTTGAGAGAACAGGTTCCAGAGCCCTTGCTGTGCGTTGAAGTGAGTCCAGCTTTATCTAGCCGGGAACTTCTCCACCTCGCGAGGTGACGTTCCACGTCCCAAGAGCGAGCTTATGTAGCCGATAATCGGACCGCCAAGTGCCCTTCCTTCGGCTTCCGCCCAGCTAACACTGCACCCGACCTCTATGACCCAGCCCATGAGTGGTGAGCCTATTGCAGGGGGGACCCACGTTGCCTCTTCGAGCTGGGCCCCATGGGCACCAGTCGCTCGCCATCGTGCCCCACCTCTGGGCCTGGCTCCACAGGGGAGCCACGGTGACCCGCGTCCGGGCGAGAAAATATCTAGGTCCTCGATTTGTACTTTTCATAAAGGTCTTTGAGCTGCTCTTTGTCTGATTCCTCACCTAGGACCTGTTTGTCTTGGGGGACCCTACCAGGGGGCATAGAAGCCCCCGGACAACATAGCTCCTAGGATCAGTGGGACACGCAAACCACAAAGGTGGCGGCTCAGAAAGCAGGTTATATAAACATAACTCCAAAACCAAACATGTAAGATGTCTAAACATGCCTGTAATATTGTATCAATGTGAGTTTTACTAGAATCGGTTGTTTTTTTAAGGCTTGCAAACACAAAAAGTTTTTTTTTACTCAATATGACAGTAAGTTCTTAAAATGCTGAGATAATGTGAAAAAAAGCAATACAAATGTATTCCAACATAATTCCTAAACCAAACATGCAAAATGTCTAAAAATGCCTGTAATATTGAATCCATGTGAGTTTTACTAGAATCATTTGTTTTTGTAAGGTTTGCAAATACAAAAATTGAGTATTATGACTGACACAAGTTAGTTTTTTTACTCATTATAACAGTATAGATGTCATACTATATATTAAAGTTATATAAACATAACTCCAAAACCAAACGTGCATTATGTCCAAAATTGCCTGTAATATTGTATAGATGTGAGTTTTACTAGAATCAGGTTTGCAAATACAAAAATTGGGTTTTATGACAGTATACTGTCACACTCAATATGACAGTATAACTGTCATACTAAATCCATCCATTTTCTTCCGCTTATCCGAGGTCGGGTTGCGGGGGCAGCAGCCTAAGCAGAAAGCCCAGACTTCCCTCTCCCCAGCCACTTCGTCCAGCTCTTCTCGGGGGATCCCGAGGCGTTCCCAGGCCATAGTCTTTCCAATGTATCCTAGGTCTTCCCCATGGCCTCCTGCCGTTCGGACCTAGGGAGGCGTTCGGGTGGCATCCTGAGCAGATGCCCGAACCACCTCATCTGGCTCCTCTCAATGTGGAGGAGCAGCGGCTTTACACTGAGTTCCTCCCAGATGACAGAGCTTCTCACCCTATCTCTAAGGGAGAGACCCACCACCCGGCGGAGGAAACTCATTTCGGCCGCTTGTACCCGTGACCTTGTCCTTTCGGTCATAACCCAAAGCTCATGACCATAGGTGAGGATGGGAACGTTGATCGACCGGTAAATTGAAAGCTTTTCCTTCTGGCTCAGCTCCTTCTTCACCACAACGGATCGATATAGCGTCCTCATTACTGAAGACGCCGCACCGATCCGCCTGTAGATCTCAAAATCCACTCTATCCTCACTCGTGAACAAGACTCCTAGGTACTTGAACTCCTTCACTTGGGGCAAGATCTCTTTCCCAACCTCGAGATGGCACTCCACCCTTTCCCGGGCGAGAACCATGGACTCGGACTTGGAGGTGCTGATTCTCATCCCAGTCGCTTCACTGCGAACCGATCCAATGAAAGCTGAAGATCTTGGCCAGTTGAAGCCATCAGGACCACATCATCTGCAAAAAGCAGAGACCTAATCCTGCAGCCACCAAACCAGGCGCAGTCATGGCGTTGAGGGGATCCTCAAAGCCATGACTGCGCCTAGATATTATGTCCATTAAAGTTATGAACAGAATCGGTGACAAAGGGCAGCCTTGGCGGAGTCCAACCCTCACTGGAAAGGGGTCCGACATACTGCCGGCAATGCGGACCAAGCTCTGACACTGATCATACAGGGAGACACCCGCCACAATCAGACATGCCGATACTCCATACTCTCTGAGCACTCCCCACAGGATTTACCGGGGACCAAGGTCGAATGTCTTCTCCAAGTCCACAAAACTTATGTAGACTGGTTGGGCAAACTCCCATGCACACTCAAGGACCCTGCCGAGAGTATAGAGCTGGTCTACCGTTCCACGACCAGGACGAAAACCACACTGTTCGTCCTGGATCCGAGGTTCCTCCTCTCCATTACACATGAATAGACCTTACCGGGAAGGCTGAGGAGTGTGATCTACGATATTTGGAACACACCCTCCGGTTCCCCTTCTTAAAGAGAGGTACCACCACCCCGGTCTGCCAATCCAGAGGTACCGCCCCCGATGTAGACGCAATGTTGCAGGGTCTTGTCAACCAAGACTGCCCCACAGCATCCAGAGCCTTAAGGAACTCCGGACGGAGCTCATATCCCCGGGGCCTTGCCACCGAGGAGCTTTTTAACTACCTTGGCAACCTCAGCCCCAGAAATAGGAGAGCCCACCACAGACTTCCCAGGCACTGTTTCCTCATAGGAAGACGTGTTGGTGGGACTGAGGAGGTCTCGCTTGGCCTGTCGGTATGCCCACTGCCTCTGGAGTCCCATGAGCCAAAAGGACCCGGTGGCTCTTTCTTCAGCTTGACAGCATCCCTCACTGCTGGTGGATTACCGCCACGACAGGCACCAAACACCTTGCGGCCACAGCTTCAATCAGCTGGCTCACAAGAGAGGAACGGAACATGGTCCACTCAGACTCAATGTCCAGCACCTCCCTCGTGACATGTTCAAAGTTCTTCCGGACATGTTCAAAGTTCTTCAGGAGACTCTGCTAGGTGTTCCCAGCAGACCCTTACAATGCGTTTGGGCCTGCCAGGTCTGACCGGCATCCTCCCCTACCATCGGAGCCAGCTCACCACCAGGTGGTGGTTGGTAGAAAGCTCTGCCCCTCTCTTCACCGAGTGTCCAAAACATGAGGCCGCAAATCCCATGACACAACTACAAAGTCAATCATGCGGCCGAGGGTGTCCTTGTGCCAAGTGCACATATGGACACCCTCATGTTTGAACATTGTGTTTGTTATGGACAATCCGTGACAAGCACAAAAGTCCAATAACAAAGCACCACTTGGGTTCAGATCCGGGTGGCCATTTTTCCCAATCACGACTCTCCAGGTTTCACTGTCGTTGCCAACATAGCGTTGAAGTCCACCAGCAGAACAAGGGAATCACCCGAGGGAGCACTCTCCAGTACTCCCTCAAGGGAATCCAAAAAGAGTTGGTACTCTGAGCTGCTGTTTGGTGTGTAAACACAAACAACAATCAGGACCCGTCACCCAACCCGAAGGCTGCAGGAAGCTACCATCTCGTCTATTGGGTTTAAAGTCCAACGTGCAGGCTTTGAGCCGGGGGGCAACAAGAATTGCCACCCCAGCCTCTCATTAGATGCAACGCCAGTGTGGAATCTCTTCCACTCTGGCGTTGCAAGTAATGAAAGTTCAGCTCAGTCCAGCCCCTCTGAGAGAACAGGTTCCAGAGCCCTTGCTGTGAGTCCAACTATATCTAGCCGGGAACGTCTCCACCTCATGCACCAGCTCAGGCTCCTTCCCTCCCAGCGAGGTGACGTTCCATGTCCCAAGAGCGAGCTTATGTAGCCGATAATCGGACCACCAAGTGCCCTGCCTTCGGCTGCCGCCCAGCTCACACTGCACCCTCTATGACCCAGCCCATGAGTGGTGAGCCCTGGAGGGGGGATCCATGTTGCCTCTTCGAGCTGAGCACGGCTGGGCCCCATGGGGACTGGCTCGTCAATCGCCATCGTGCCACACCTCTGGGCCTGGCTCCACAGGGGAGCCACGGTGACCTGCGTCCGGGCGAGAAAAAATCTAGGTCCTCAATTGTACTTTTAATAAAGGTCTTTGAGCTGCTCTTTGTCTGATCCCTCACCTAGGACCTGTTTGTCTTGGGAGACCATAGAAGCCCCCGGACAACATAGTTCCTGGATCAGTGGGACACGCAAACCACAAAGGTGGCGGCTCAGAAAGCAGGTTATATAAATATAACTCCAAAACCAAACATGCAATATGTCCAAACATGCCTGTAATATTGTATCAATGTGAGTTTTCCTAGAATCGGTTGTTTTTGTAAGGTTTGCAAATACAAAAATTAGGTTTTACTCACAATGACAAAATCACACTGAATATGACAGTTATTTAAACATAACTCATAAACTACACAAAAAAATGGCTAATAATGCCTGAAATAATGAATCATTGGGAGTTTTACTGAGTTTTACATTTTGCAAACACACAAAAAGTAGTTTTTTACTTGACTGTAATGTTCTTATAACCCTGAGATAATGGGAAAAAGCATTTACTCAATATGACTGTAATGTTCTTAAAATCCTGAGATAATGCGAAAAAGCAATAAAAATGTATTTAAACATTACTCCTAAACAACATGTGCAAAATGGCTAATTATGCCTGGAAACATGTATCTTTGTTAGTTTTACTGGAAAAATGATATTTTGTAAAGTTTGCAAAGACACAAGCCAGTTTTTTTTTTATTCAATATGACAGTATAACAGTCATATTAAATATGAAAGTTATATAAACATAACTCCAAAACCAAACATGTGTCATGTCTAAAAATGCCTGTAATAATGTATTAATGTGAGTTTGTAAGGTTTGCAAAAACAAAAAGTAGTTTTTTACTCAATATGAAAGTAATGATCTTAGTCCTGGGATAATGCGAAAAAAGCAATAAAAATGTATTCAAACATAACTCCTAAACAACCCAGGCAAAATGGGTAATAATGCCTGGAGACATGTATCTTTGTTAGTTTTACTAGAAAATGTATTTTTTGTAAAGTTTGCAAAGAAACAAGCTAGTTGTTTTTATTCAATAAGACAGTATAACAGTCATACTACATATAAAAATTATATAAACATAACTCCAGAACCAAACATGTGTCATGTCTAAAATTACCTATAATAATGTATTTATGTGAGTTTGTAAGGTTTGCAAAAACAAAAAGTAGTTTTTTCCTCAATATGAAAGTAAGGATTTTAGAATCCTGAGATAATGCAAAAAAAGCAATAAAAATGTATTTAAACATAATTCCTAAACAACCCAGGCAAAATGGCTAATAATGCCTGGAGACATGTATCTTTGTTAGTTTTACTAGAAAAATGATCTTTTGTAAAGATATCAAAGACAAAAGCTAGTTGTTTTTATTCAATATGACAGTATAACAATCATACTAAATATGAAAGTTATATAAATATAACTCCAAAACCAAACATGTGTTATGTCTAAAAATGCCTGTAATAATGTATTTATGTGAGTTTGTAAGGTTTGCAAAAACAAAAAGTAGTTTTTTACTCAATATGAAAGTAATGATCTCAGAATCCTGAGATAATGCGAAAAAAGCAATAAAAATGTATTTAAACATAATTCCTAAACAACCCATGCAAAATGGGTAATAATGCCTGGAGACATGTATCTTTGTTAGTTTTACTAGAAAAATGATCTTTTGTAAATTTTGCAAAGACACAAGTTGGTTTTTATTTATTTAATATGACAGTATAACAGTCATACTAAATATAAAAGTTATATAAACATAACTCCAAAACCAAACATGTGTCATGTCTAAAAATGTCTATAATAATGTATTTATGTGAGTTTGTAAGGTTTGCAAAAACAAAAAGTAGTTTTTTACTCAATATGAAAGTAATGATCTTAAAATCCTGAGATAATGCGAAAAAAGCAATGAAAATGTCTTTAAACATAATTCCTAAACAACCCATGCAAAATGGGTAATAATGCCTGGAGACATGTATCTTTGTTAGTTTTATTGGAAAAATGATCTTTTGTAAAGTTTGCAAAGACACAAGCTAGTTTTTTTTTATTCAATATGACATTATAACAGTAATACTAAATATGAAAGTTATATAAACATAACTCCAAAACCAAACATGTGTCATGTCTAAAAATGCCTGTAATAATGTATTAATGTGAGTTTGTAAGGTTTGCAAAAACAAAAAGTAGTTTTTTACTCAATATGAAAGTAATGATCTTAAAATCCTGAGATAATGCGAAAAAAGCAATAAAAATGTATTTAAACATAATTCCTAAACAACCCATGCAAAATGGGTAATAATGCCTGGAGACATGTATCTTTGTTAGTTTTACTAGAAAAATGATGTTTTGTAAAGTTTGCAAAGACACAAGGTAATTTTTTTCATTCAATATGACAGTATAACAGTCATACTAAATATAAAAGTTATATAAACATAACTCCAAAACCAAACATGTGTCATGTCTAAAAATGTCTGTAATAATGTATTTATGTGAGTTTGTAAGGTTTGCAAAAACAAAAAGTAGTTTTTTACTCAATATGAAAGTAATGATCTTAGAATCCTGAGATAATGCGAAAAAAGCAATAAAAATGTATTTAAACATAATTCCTAAACAACCCATGCAAAATGGGTAATAATGCCTGGACACATGTATCTTTGTTAGTTTTACTAGAAAAATGATCTTTTGTAAAGTTTGCAAAGACACAAGCTAGTTTTTTTTTATTAAATATGACAGTATAACAGTCCTACTAAATATGAAAGTTATCAAAACATAACTCCAAAACCAAACATGTTTTATGTCTAAAAATGCCTGTAATAATGTATTTATGTGAGTTTGTAAGGTTTGCAAAACAAAAAGTAGTTTTTTCCTCAATATGAAAGTAAGGATTTTAGAATCCTGAGATAATGCGAAAAAAGCAATAAAAATGTATTTAAACATAATTCCTAAATAACCCATGCAAAATGGGTAATAATGCCTGGACACATGTATCTTTGTTAGTTTTACTAGAAAAATGATCTTTTGTAATGTTTGCAAAGACACAAGCTAGTTTTTTTTATTCAATATGACAGTATAACAATCATACTAAATATGAAAGTTATATAAATATAACTCCAGAACCAAACATGTGTCATGTCTAAAAATGCCTGTAATAATGTATTTATGTGAGTTTGTAAGGTTTGCAAAACAAAAAGTAGTTTTTTACTCAATATGAAAGTAATGATCTTAGAATCCTGACATAATGCGAAAAAAGCAATAAAAATGTATTTAAACATAATTCCTAAACAACCCATGCAAAATGGGTAATAATGCCTGGAGACATGTATCTTTGTTAGTTTTACTAGAAAAATGATCTTTTGTAAAGTTTGCAAAGACACAAGCTAGTTTTTTTTTATTCAATATGACTGTATAACAGTCATACTAAATATAAAAGTTATATAAACATAACTCCAAAACCAAACATGTGTCATGTCTAAAAATGTCTGTAATAATGTATTTATGTGAGTTTTTATGGTTTGCAAAAACAAAAAGTAGTTTTTTACTCAATATGAAAGTAATGATCTTGGAATCCTGAGATAATGCGAAAAAAGCAATAAAAATGTATTCAAACATAACTCCTAAACAACCCAGGCAAAATGGGTAATAATGCCTGGAGACATGTGTCTTTGTTAGTTTTACTAGGAAATGTATATTTTGTAAAGTTTGCAAAGACACAAGCTAGTTATTTTTATTCAATAAGACAGTATAACAGTCATACTAAATATGAAAGTTATATAAACATAACTCCAGAACTAAACATGTGTTATGTCTAAAAATGCCTGTAATAATGTATTTATGTGAGTTTGTAAGGTTTGCCAAAAAAAAGTAGTTTTTTCCTCAATATGAAAGTAAGGATTTTAGAATCCTGAGATAATGCGAAAAAAGCAATAAAAATGTATTTAAACATAATTCCTAAACAACCCATGCAAAATGGGTAATAATGCCTGGAGACATGTATCTTTGTTAGTTTTACTAGAAAAATTATCTTTTTTAAAGTTTGCAAAGACACAAGCTAGTTTTTTAAAATTAAATATGACAGTATAACAGTCCTACTAAATATGAAAGTTATCAAAACATAACTCCAAAACCAAACATGTGTTATGTCTAAAAATGCCTGTAATGATGTATTTATGTGAGTTTGTAAGGTTTGCAAAACAAAAAGTAGTTTTTTCCTCAATGTGAAAGTAAGGATTTTAGAATCCTGAGATAATGCAAAAAAAGCAATACAAATGTATTTAAACATAATTCCTAAACAACCCATGCAAAATGGGTAATAATGCCTGGAGACATGTATCTTTGTTAGTTTTACTAGAAAAATGATCTTTTGTAAAGTTTGCAAAGACACAAGCTAGTTTTTTCTTATTCAATATGACTGTATAACAGACATACTAAATATGAAAGTTATATAAACATAACTCCAAAACCAAACATGTGTCATGTCTAAAATTGCCTGTATTAATGTATTTGTGTGAGTTTGTAAGGTTTGCAAAAACAAAAACTCGTTTTTTACTCAATATGAAAGTAATGATCTTAAAATCCTGAGATAATGCAAAAAAAGCAATAAAAATGTATTCAAACATAATTCCTAAACAACCCATGCAAAATGGGTAATAATGCCTGGAGAGATGTATCTTTGTTAGTTTTACTAGAAAAATGATCTTTTGTAAAGTTTGCAAAGACACAAGCTAGTTTTTTTTTATTCAATATGACAGTATAACAGTCATACTAAATATAAAAGTTATATAAACATAACTCCAAAACCAAACATGTGTCATGTCTAAAAATGTCTGTAATAATGTATTTATGTGAGTTTGTAAGGTTTGCAAAAACAAAAAGTAGTTTTTTACTCAATATGAAAGTAATGATCTTAGAATCCTGAGATAAAGCGAAAAAAGCAATAAAAGTGTATTTAAACATAACTCCTAAACAACCCAGGCAAAATGGGTAATAATGCCTGGAGACATGTATCTTTGTTAGTTTTACTAGGAAATGTATATTTTGTAAAGTTTGCAAAGACACAAGCTAGTTGTTTTTATTCAATAAGACAGTATAACAGTCATACTAAATATGAAAGTTATATAAACATAACTCCAGAACCAAACGTGTGTCATGTCTAAAATTGCCTATAATAATGTATTTATGTGAGTTTGTAAGGTTTGCAAAAACAAAAAGTAGTTTTTTCCTCAATATGAAAGTAAGGATTTTAGAATCCTAAATAATGCGAAAAAAGCAATAAAAATGTATTTAAAGATAATTCCTAAAACCCCCATGCAAAATGGCTAATAATGCCTGGAGACATGTATCTTTGTTAGTTTTACTAGAAAAATGATATTTTGTAAAGTTTGCAAAGACACAAGCTAGGTTTTTTTAATTCAATATGACAGTATAACAGTCATATTAAATATAAAAGTTATATAAACATAACTCCAAAACCAAACATGTGTCATGTCTAAAAATGCCTGTAATAATGTATTTATGTGAGTTTGTAAGGTTTGCAAAAACAAAAAGTAGTTTTTTACTCAATATGAAAGTAATGATCTAGGAATCCTGAGATAATGCGAAAAAAGCAATACAAATGTATTTAAACATAATTCCTAAACAACCCATGCAAAATGGGTAATAATGCCTGGAGACATGTATCTTTGTTAGTTTTTCTAGAAAAATGATCTTTTGTAAACTTTGCAAAGACACAAGCTAGTTTTTTTTATTCAATATGACAGTATAACAGTCATACTAAATATGAAAGTTATATAAACATAACTCCAGAACCAAACGTGTGTCATGTCTAAAATTGCTTATAATAATGTATTCATGTGGGTTTGTAAGGTTTGCAAAAACAAAAAGTAGTGTTTTACTCAATATGAAAGTAATGATCTTAGAATCCTGAGATAATGCGAAAAAAGCAATACAAATGTATTCAAACACAATTTTTAAACCAAACATGTGAATTGTCTAAAAATGCCTGTAATATTGAATTTATGTAAGTTTTACTAGAATCAATTGTTTTTGTAAGGTTTGCAAATACAAAAATTAGGTTTTACACATAATGACATTATAACTTTAACACTCAATATGAAAGTTATTTAATTATAACTCCTAAATACACATGAAACATGTCTAATAGCGTGGAAAAAATTGTCTTTGTGAGTGTTGCTAGAAACATTTTCTTTTGTAAGGTTTGCAAAGACACAAGTTAGATTTTTTTAACTCAATATGACAGTATAACGCCACACTCAATATGACAGTTATTTAAACATAACTCCTAAACCACACCTGAAAAATGGCTAATAATGCCTGATATAATGCATCTTTGGGAGTTTTACTGGAAACATATGCTTTTTTTAAGGCTTGCAAACACAAAAATTATTTGTATTGTATTATGTATTACAACATAATTCCTAAACCAAACATGCAAAATGTCTGAAAATGCCTGTAATATTGAATCCATGTGAGTTTTATTTGAATCAGTTGTATGGTTTGCTAATACAAAAATTGGGTTTTATGACAAACACAAGTTAGTTTTTTTACTCAATATAACAGTTTAGCTGTCATACTATATATGAAAGTTATATAAACATAACTCCAAAACCAAACCATTATGTCCAAAACTGCCTGTAATATTGTATATATGTGAGTTTTACTAGAATCAGGGTTGCAAATACAAAAATTGGGTTTTATGACAGTATACTGTCACACTCAATATGACAGTTATTTAAACATAACTCAAACAACACATGCAAAATAGCTAATAATGCCTGGAGCATGTATCTTAGTTAGTTTTACTAGAAAAATGGTATTTTGTAAGGTTTGCAAAGACACAAGTTAGTTGTTGTTTTTATTCAATATGACAGTATAACTGTCATACTAAATATGAAAGTTATATAAACATAACTCTAAAACCAAACATGCATTGTGTCTAAAAATGCCTGTAATATTGTATCTGTGTGAGTTTAACTAGATTTAGTTGTTTTTGTAAGGTTTGCAAATACAAAATAAGGGTTTTACTCACTATGACAGTTTACTGTCACACTCAATCTGACAGTTATTTATTTAAACATAACTCCTAAACCACACATGCAAAATGGCTAATAATGCCTGGAGATATGTATCTTTGTGAGTTTTACTAGAAACATTATATTGTGTAAGGTTTAGTTAGTTTTTGTACTCAATCTGACAGTATAACTGTCATTCTAAATCCATCCATTTTCTTCCGCTTATCCGAGGTCGGGTTGCGGGGGCAGCAGCCTGAGCAGAAAATCCCAGACTTCCCTCTCCCCAGCCACTTCGTCCAGCTCTTCTTGGGGTATTCCGAGGCGTTCCCAGGCCAGCCGGGGACATAGTCTTTCCAATGTGTCCTAGGTCTTCCCCGTGGCCTCCTGCCACACCTCCCTAGAGGCGTTCGGGTGGCATCCTGAGCAGATGCCCGAACCACCTCATGGCTCCTCTCAATGTGGAGGAGCAGCGGCTTTACTTTGAGTTCGTCCCGGATGACAGAGCTTCTCACCCTGTCTCTAAGGTAGAGACCCACCACCCGGCAGAGGAAATGCATTTCGGCCGCTTGTCCTTTCGGTCATAACCCAAAGCTGGGAACGTAGATCGACGGTAAATTGAGAGCTTTTCCTTCTGGCTCAGCTCCTTCTTCACCACAACGGATCGATATAGCGTCCTCAATACTGAAGACGCCGCACCAAACCGCCTGTGGATCTCTCGATCCACTCTATCCTCACTCGTGAACAAGACTCTTAGGTACTTGAACTTCTCCATTTGGGGCAAGATCTCCTCCCCAACCTGGAGATGGCACTCGACCCTTTCCTGCGCGAGAACCATGGACTTGGACTTGGAGGTGCTGATTCTCATCCCAGTCGCTTCACACTCAAGGACCCTGCCGAGAGTATAGACCTGGTCTACCGTTCCACGACCAGGACGAAAACCACACTGTTCGTCCTGGATCCGAGTTTCCTCCTCTCCAGTACACATGAATAGACCTTACCGGGAAGGCTGAGGAGTGTGTTTCACGATAGTTGGAACACACCCTCCGGTTCCCTTTCTTAAAGAGAGGAACCACCACCCCGGTCTGCCAATCCAGAGGTACCACCCCCAATGTTCACGCGATGCTGCAGAGTCTTGTCAACCAAGACAGCCTCACAGTATCCAGAGCCTTAAGGAACTCATCCACCACCGGGGCCTTGCCACAGAGGAGGTTTTTAACTACCTAGGCAACCTAAGCCCCAGAAATAGGAGAGTCCACCACAGATTCCCCAGGCACTGCTTGGCCTGTCGGAATGCCCGCTGCCTCTGGAGTCCCATGAGCCAAAAGGACCCGATAGGCTCTTTCTTCAGCTTGACGGCATCCCTCCCTGCTGGTGGCCACCAGCGAGTTCTAGGATTACCGCCACGACAGGCACCAAACACCTTGCGGCCACAGCTCCAATCAGCAGGCTCGACAAGAGAGGCACGGAACATGGTCCACTCAGACTCAATGTCCAGCACCTCCCTCGTGACATGTTCAAAGTTCTTCCTTATGTTTGAACATTGTGTTTGTTATGGACAATCCGTGACGAGCACAAAAGTCCAATAACAAAGCACCACTTGGGTTCAGATCCGGGTGGCCATTTTTCCCAATCACGACTCTCCAGGTTTCACTGTCCTTGCCAACATGAGCATTGAAGTCCCCCAACAGAACAAGGGAATCACCCGAGGGAGCACTCTCCAGTACTCCCTCAAGGGAATCCAAAAAGAGTGGGTACTCTGAGCTGCTGTTTGGTGCGTAAACACAAACAACAGTGAGGACCCGTCACCCAACCCGAAGGCGGAGGGAAGCTACCATCTCGTCTACTGGGTTAAAGTCCAACGTGCAGGCTTTGAGCAACAACAATTGCCACCCCAGCCTCTCATTGCTTGCAACGCCAGAGTGGAAGAGAGTCCAGCCCCTCTTGAGAGAACAGGTTCCAGAGCCCTTGCTGTGCGTCGAAGTGAGTCCAACTATATCTAGCCGGAACTTCTTCACCTCGCGCACCAGCTCAGGCTCTTTCCCTCCCAGCGAGGTGACGTTCCACGTCCCAAGAGCGAGCTTATGTAGCCGATAATCGGACCGCCAAGTGCCCTGCCTTCGGCTGCCGCCCAGTTCACACTGCATCTGACCTCTATGACCTCAATGGGCCCATGAGTGGTGAGCCCATTGGAGGGTTGACCCACTTTGCCTCTTCGAGCTGAGCCCGGCAGGGCCCCATGGAGACAGGCCCGGCCACCAGTCGCTCGCCATCGTGCCCCACAGGGGAGCCACGGTGACCTGCGCCTGGGCGAGAAAAAATCTAGGTCCTCGATTTGTACTTTTCATAAAGGTCTTTGAGCTGCTCTTTGTCTGATCCCTCACCTAGGACCTTTTCTCAGGGGATCCCGAGGCGTTCCCAGGCCAGCCGGGAGACATAGTTTTCCCAATGTGTCCTGGGTCTTCCCCGTGGCCTCCAGGATGACAGAGCTTCACCTTCACCAGGGGTGTCAAACTCAAATACAGAGTGGGCCAAAGTTTAAAACTGAACAAAGCCGCGGGCCAAGGTTGAACAAATTAACCTTTTAATAGGGACCCAAACAAGTTTTGCATTGAATATTGAACAAGCAAGGCTTATATAACTTTATAGTGACATGCAAAATGGAGTTTCAAATAATAATAATCATTAAAAAATATCAATTGCATATCAAATATAATTTAAATAAAAATTGAATGCCTCTTTTCTATTTGCAGCCTTCTGAGGTAAATATCAACATTAACTTTATCCACAGGCTAATAAATTTTAAAATAAAATAACAATGAATAAAACAACCATTCAGGACTTTAAACTGCTCAGTTTGCAACACACTGATCTAATTTGATGTGCCCAAGCCAGATACCTGGCATCTTTTTTTAGATGCTAGTTCTTTAATGTCGGGGCTCAGGCTTTGAGCTGAGGCAACTTTCATTATCGAACAAGGTGTTCAACAGTCATATCTCGTACACCCAATTCTAACATCATTCAGACTGAGGGTGCAGTATAAAAAACTTTAACACTGTTAGAAATATACGCCCCACTGTGAACCCACACCAAACAAAAATAAAAAACACTTTTCGGGAGAACATCCGCACCGTAACACAACATAAACACAAAAGAACAAATACCCAGAATCTTTTGCAGCACTAACTCTTTCGGGACGCTACAAAATACACCCCCGCTACCACCAACCACCCCCCCCCCCCCCCCCCCCACACACACACACACCTTGTAGCGTCCCGGAAGATTTAGTGCTACAAAGGGTTCTGGGTATTTGTTGTGTTGTGTTTATGTTGTGTTACGGTGCAGATGTTCTCCCGAAATGTGTTTGTCATTCTTGTTTGGTGTGGATTCACAGTGTGGCGTATATTTCTAAAAGTGTTAAAGTTTTTTATTTGGCTACCGTCAGTGTAACCTGTATCGCTGTTGATGAAGTATGCGTTGCATTCAATTGTGTGTGGGTGCAGAAGCTGCACTCACATGAAACTGGGCCGGCACTCGTTTGACTAGCTGAAAAAAAAAAAAAAATTCGGGAGGAGGGTTGGCAAGTATTAGAAGTAGCGGCACTGCCGCAATGTATAATCGAAGGTCCAGCTTTAGTGTTAATTTGATATTGCCTCAAGGGCCAAGTCAAATTACACGTTGGGCCAAATTTGGCCCACGGGCCAGAGTTTGACACCCATGACCTTCACTGTAAAAAATTACTGTAAAAATAAAAAATAAAATTACAGTTATATACTCCATCCATCCATCCATTTTCTACCGCTTATTCCCTTCGGGGTCGCTGGAGCCTATCTCAGCTACAATCGGGCGGAAGGCGGGGTACACCCTGGACAAGTCGCCACCTCATCGCAGGGCCAACACAGATAGACAGACAACATTCACACTCACATTCACACACTAGGGCCTATTTAGTGTTGCCAATCAACCTATCATGTTCTTCTTAAATGCAGTTAAGTACTGTAAATTTTGTTGCATTTTTCAAAAAATATCGACCAGCAGTAATTTACTGTAAAACCTACAGTGTAATTCAGTATTTTTCGGACTTGTTTCTTGGGTCCGCCCACAATTCGTCCAACCGAGCTTCATTTCACCTGGCCGACCCTGCTAAATCCATCCTACTGCATCGTGTGTTTTTGATAACAAGGTAAGAGTCACTTGTACCTTGATGTGTCATTTTCTGTTTGAATTACTTTATATATATATTTATAAAGTCCGAAATGTCAGCATCACAGACACTATCGTTGACCACGCGCATGTACCGCCGCATGCTAGCTAGCTAAGTTTTCTTCTTTTTTGTCATAGTCATCATAAAAGATGATAACTTGCAACATATGTGCTACGACTTGCAGCAATGTATTTGCGTATGTTAGACACATGCGAAGTCATAGTTGTATGCCTAATGCATCGTTTAAGTGTGCTTTCCCTAAATGCACAAGAGTTTTTTCCAACTTCTCAGCCTTCAAAACTCACAGCCGTCGTCATAAATATGGCAAGAGTAGGACTGATATGTATAGCGCAGAAGGTTTACCTTGTAATATTGTCTCATGTAGCGCGAAGTGCGATGATATACGGGCCCTTCTCCTGCATTTGAAAAGTCATATTACTGAAGGTAGGACAGTTATGTGCCCCTTCAGTCAATGTGAAAAAAGATTTACAGTTAAGTCTACTTTCACATCGCACGTGTCAAGGAAGCACTACGGCTACACTGAACGAAGTTTGACTTGCTCAACAGCAAATCCAAGCAGCTCTTGTGTTATTAACACTGATGATGACTATTGTGATATGCAACTTGAGAATTCAGGATATTCCTGTTATGAAGACATGGAGGTCTACTTGCATTAAAAAAATGTTCACAGCACTAAAAAAAGGTTGAGAACCACTGCCTTAGGACAGTGGTTCTCAACCTTTTTTCAGTGATGTACCCCTGTGAACATTTTTTAAATTCAAGTACCCCCTAATCAGAGCAAAGCATTTTTGGTTGAAAAAAAGAGATAAAGAAGTAAAATACAGCACTATGTCATCAGTTTCTGATTTATTAAATTGTATAACAGTGCAAAATATTGCTCATTTGTTGTGGTCTTTCTTGAACTATTTGGAAAAAAAGATATAAAAATAACTAAAAACTTGTTGAAAAATAAACAAGTGATTCAATTATAAATAAAGATTTTTACACATAGAAGTAATCAACTTAAGGTGCCCTCTTTGGGGATTGCAATAGAGATCCATCTGGATTCATGAACTTCATTCTCAACATTTCTTCACAAAAAAAGAAATCTTTAACATCAATATTTATGGAACATGTCCACTACGCTTTAACCAAGCCTCCATTGTTTTCTACATGGATAGTTGATTGACAGTTGGTGCCGTGTGGCACCGCCAGGTAGGGTCAAACCATCATGGCATGGGGGAAACTCTGGCTTTATGGTAATGAATGGAATAGCCTACTTGATTAGTTTTTAAGTTTATGAACTTACATTCATATTTTGTCGAAGTATTATTCAATAAATATATTTATAAGGGATTTTTGAATTGTTGCTATTTTTAGAATATTTAAAAAAAATCTCACGTACCCCTTGGCATACCTTCAAGTACCCCCAGGAGTACGCGTACCCCCATTTAAGAACCACTGCCTTAGGAGACTAGATGTAAACAGAGGAAAGAGAGAGCGAGTGAGGTGGCCATTCCAAATACTTTTAAAATGCTACCCATATTGGATACTGTTTAGGAACATAAACTGCATTTCTTGACTGTACCAGTTGCTGGTGACAAAGTCACAATAAAACGTTGGATGATCAGCATGGAAGGTGATGTCATCTGCAAAGGCGTCCAACCTAGCTTAATCTCAGGGCTTGCTGCCCTTCTTGCCACCTACTATGTGTTCAACTTGGAATACCAAGAGGAAGGTCCTCGGACATTGGAATTTGTTCAAAGGTAAATCCTCTTGATACTGTTTAAATACTGTTAGGATATTTTATTTTATATTTCTCACCTCTGTTCAGGAATTTGACTTGTCATTTCCCCAATTGTGTGCCTTAAATCAATGACTCTTCTGTTCCTTTGTGGACCTTCTTATTAGGGACCAAAGCACCAGTTTGACTCTAGGATACAGAGAAGGTAGGTAATGTGCAGGTAAAGATATGTTGACTGGGTCAAAGAAGGAAGCACCTGTTTGACCCCAGGATGCAGAAAAAGTAGATAATTTGCAGGTAAAGATATGTTGACTGGATGATGGCAGGAAGCACCAGCTTGACCCGAGAATGCAGAGCAAGTAGGTAATGTGCGGGTGAAGATATGTTGAATGGGTAAAGGCAGGAAGCACCAGTGTGACCCCACTATGCAGGGAAGGTAGGTAATGTGCGGGTGAAGGTATGTTGAATGGGTGAAAGAAGGAAGCGCAGGTGTGGTCGAGGCCATGCAGACAAGGTAGGTATGTGCAGGTGAAGATATGTTGTATGGTGAAAGAAAGAAGCACCAGTGTGACCCAAGGATGCAGGGAAGGTAGGTAATGTGCAGGTAAAGATATGTTGAATGGGTGAAGGCAGGAAACACCAGCTAGACGCCAGGATACAGAGAGGGTAGGTAATGTGCAGGTAAAGATATGTTGAATGATTAAAGGCAGGAAACACCAGCTTGACTCCAGGATATAGAGAAGGTAGGTAATGTGCAGGATAAAGATATGTTGAATGGGTAAAGGTAGAAAGCACCAGCGTGACCACACTATGCAGAGAAGGTAGGTAATGTGCAGGTAAAGATATGTTGAATGGGTAAAGGCAAAAAGCACCAATGTGACCCCAGGATGCAGAGAAGATAGGTAATGAGCAGGTAACGATATGTTAAATGGGTGAAAGCAGGAAACATCAGCGTAAATACACGGTCCCGTAGATGGAGAGAAAACATGAATAGAGAGAGGGGTTGGGGAGGCTTTAGCATTGTCTTCCTCTCTGAATTTGTCTTAATGGGTTTTAGAGCATTCACTCATCTACAGCTGTGGTTATGGTATAGGCTCACATATATCCTAAAATTGATATTAATATTTGTGCAGTGCATATTCCTAAATAACAATGTGAGGGGGGTTCTGTATCGACTACAAGTAATCTTCAATCACAACAGAATATCTAATATGCTTTCTCTCTTTTTTAGGCGATTCATTGGCGTTAACCCTGAGAGGGGAACAAAGGCTAGCCAGGGAAAGGTGGTGTCCAAGAAGACCGGGAAGCTGGTCCAGAAAAAGGCAGCAACTGTAAATCCTCACGTAGCCACCCTTATAAAACATCTCACAGACTTTGAGTGGGGCTTTATGTAGCCAACAACTAAACACTGGACTCGTGTTCAGTGTTTTGTCTCCAGTTAGAAATTAAGTGGACATGTTATAAATGTTAAAATGCTTTACTGAAAATAAGAAGAATGCACTAAATGTACATTGAATGTATTTGATGCACTTTAAAATAATTGGTTAATAAAAACATAATCTTGCAAGGCCATTTCTCCAGTCATTTTTATGCCAGCAGATTGCAGGGGTTTTGATTTTGAAAAATTAAAAGTTCAACTCATTAACTTCTAGTGGCATTATACTGTAAAGCTCAGTCTATAGTGCTTACAATTATTTTACTGTAATTAACTGTTAATGGATATTACAGTAGGTACACTAAAATAACAGTGTAATGCCGCTAAACAGATGACAGTATTATGCTGTGAAGCGTATATTTGATACAGCACAGTACTGTGGTACTTTTTACAGTAATAAACTGTAGTGATAAATCACAGTATGTGTGCTGTAGAAAAACAGTTTTATACTGGAACCATTAGCTGCCAGTAGGTAACTGTAATTAAACGGTGAAAATTCTTACAGTAAGGGAGAGACCCGCCACCCAGCGGAGAAAACTCATTTTGGCCGCCAGCCTGTGCATCTCACGATCCACTCTTCCCTCACTCATGAACAAGACTCCAGGTACTTGAACTCATCCACTTGGGGCAAGATCTCCTGCCCAACCTCGAAATGGCACTCCACCCTTTCCCGGGCGAGAACCTCGGACTTGGAGGTGCTGATTCTCATCCCAGTCGCTTCACACTCGGCTGCGAACCAATCCAATGAGAGCTGAAGATCCTGGCCAGTTAAAGCCATAAGGACCACATCATCTGCAAAAAGGAGAGACCTAATCCTGCAGCCACCAAACCGGATCCCCTCAACGCCATGACTGCGCCTAGAAATTCTGTCCATAAAATGTATGAACACATTTGGTGACAAAGGGCAGCCAACACGAGGGTTGGACTCCGGTCCAACCCTCACTGGAAAGGGGTCCGACTTACTGCTGGCAATGCGGACCAAGCTCTGACACTGATCATACAGGGAGCGACCCGCCACAATCAGACATGCCGATACCCCATACTCTCTAAACACTCCCCACAGGACTTCCCGGGGTGGCCACGGTCGAATGTCTTCTCCAAGTCCACAAAGCACATGTAGACTGATTGGACAAACTCCCATGCAACTCAAGGACCCTGCCGAGAGTATAGAGCTGGTCTACCGTTCCACGACCAGGACGAAAACCACACTGTTCGTCCTGGATCCGAGGTTCCTCCTCTCCAGTACACATGAATAGACCTTACCGGGAAGGCTGAGGAGTGTGATCTACGATAGTTGGAACACACCCTCCGGTTCCCCTTCTTAAAGAGAGGAACCACCACCCCGGTCTGCCAATCCAGAGGTACCGCCCCTGATGTCCATGCGATGTTGCAGAGTCTTGTCAACTAAAACAGCCCCACAGCATCCAGAGCCTTAAGGAACTCCGGACGGAGCTCATCCACCCCCGCGGCCTTGCCACCGAGGAGCTTCTTAACTACCTTGGCAACCTCAGCCCCAGAAATAGGAGAGCCCACCACAGATTCCCCAGGCACTGCTTGGCCTGTCGGTATGCCCGCTGCCTCTGGAGTCCCATGAGCCAAAAGGACCAGATAAGCTCTGTCTTCAGCTTGACGGCATCCCGCACTGCTGGTGGCCACCAGCGGGTTCTAGGATTACCGCCACGACAGGCACCAAACACCTTGCGGCCACAGCTCCAATCAGCTGGCTTGACAAGAGAGGCACGGAACATGATCCATTCAGACTCAATGTCCAGCACCTCCTTTGTGACATGTTCAAAGTTCCTCCTGAGGTAGAAAAAGAAACTCTCTCTGACAGGAGACTGCTAGGCATTCCCAAAAGACTCTCACAATGCGTTTGGGCCTGCCAGGTCTGTCCGGGATCCTACCCCACCATCGGAGCCAGCTCACCAGGTGGTGATCGGTAGAAAGCTCGCCCCTCTCTTCACCCGAGTGTCCAAAACATGAGGCCGCAAATCCCATGACACAACTACAAAGTCAATAATGGAACTGCGGCCGAGGGTGTCCTGGTGCCAAGTGCACATATGGACACCCTTATGTTTGAACATTGTGTTTGTTATGGACAATCCGTGACTAGCACAAAAGTCCAATAACAAAGCACCACTTGGGTTCAGATCCGGGTGGCCATTTTTCCCAATCACGACTCTCCAGGTTTCAAAGTCGTTGCCAACATGAGCGTTGAAGACCCCCATTAGAACAAAGGAATCACCCGAGGGAGCACTCTCAAGGGAATCCAAGAAGAGTGGGTTCTCTGAGCTGCTGTTTGGTGCGTAAACACCAACAACAGTCAGGACCCGTCACCCAACCCGAAAGCGGAGGGAAGTTACCATCTCGTCTTCTGGGTTAAGTCCAACGTGCAGGCTTTGAGCCGGGGGGCAACAAGAATTGCCAACCCAGCCTCTCATTACTTGCAACGCCAGAGTGGAAGAGAGTCCAACCCCTCTTGAGAGAACAGGTCCCAGAGCCCTCGCTGTGCGTCGAAGTGAGTCCAGCTTTATCTAGCCGGGAACTTCTCCACCTCGCGAGGTGACGTTCCACGTCCCAAGAGCGAGCTTATGTAGCCGATAATCGGACCGCCAAGTGCCCTGCCTTCGGCTTCCGCCCAGCTAACACTGCACCCGACCTCTAAGACCCAGCCCATGAGTGGTGAGCCTATTGCAGGGGGGACCCACGTTGCCTCTTCGAGCTGGGCCCCATGGGCACCAGTCGCTCGCCATCGTGCCCCACCTCTGGGCCTGGCTCCACAGGGGAGCCACGGTGACCCGCGTCCGGGCGAGAAAATATCTAGGTCCTCGATTTGTACTTTTCATAAAGGTCTTTGAGCTGCTCTTTGTCTTATTCCTCACCTAGGACCTGTTTGTCTTGGGGGACCCTACCAGGGGGCATAGAAGACCCCGGACAGCATAGCTCCTAGGATCAGTGGGACACGCAAACCACAAAGGTGGCGGCTCAGAAAGCAGGTTATATAAACATAACTCCAAAACCAAACATGCAAGATGTCTAAACATGCCTGTAATATTGTATCAATGTGAGTTTTACTAGAATCGGTTGTTTTTTTAAGGCTTGCAAACACAAAAAGTTTTTTTTACTCAATATGACAAAATGCTGAGATAATGTGAAAAAAAGCAATACAAATGTATTCCAACATAATTCCTAAACCAAACATGCAAAATGTCTAAAAATGCCTGTAATATTGAATCCATGTGAGTTTTACTAGAATCATTTGTTTTTGTAAGGTTTGCAAATACAAAAATTGAGTTTTATGACTGACACAAGTTAGTTTTTTTACTCATTATAACAGTATAGATGTCATACTATATATTAAAGTTATATAAACATAACTCCAAAACCAAACGTGCATTATGTCCAAAATTGCCTGTAATATTGTATAGATGTGAGTTTTACTAGAATCAGGTTTGCAAATACAAAAATTGGGTTTTATGACAGTATACTGTCACACTCAATATGACAGTATAACTGTCATACTAAATCCATCCATTTTCTTCCGCTTATCCGAGGTCGGGTTGCGGGGGCAACAGCCTAAGCAGAGAGCCCAGACTTCCCTCTCCCCAGCCACTTCGTCCAGCTCTTCTCGGGGGATCCCGAGGCGTTCCCAGGCCATAGTCTTTCCAATGTATCCTAGGTCTTCCCCATGGCCTCCTGCCGTTCGGACCTAGGGAGGCGTTCGGGTGGCATCCTGAGCAGATGCCCGAACCACCTCATCTGGCTCCTCTCAATGTGGAGGAGCAGCGGCTTTACACTGAGTTCCTCCCAGATGACAGAGCTTCTCACCCTATCTCTAAGGGAGAGACCCACCACCCGGCGGAGGAAACTCATTTCGGCCGCTTGTACCCGTGACCTTGTCCTTTCGGTCATAACCCAAAGCTCATGACCATAGGTGAGGATGGGAACGTTGATGGACCGGTAAATTGAAAGCTTTTCCTTCTGGCTCAGCTCCTTCTTCACCACAACTGATCGATATAGCGTCCTCATTACTGAAGACGCCGCACCGATCCGCCTGTAGATCTCACAATCCACTCTATTCTCACTCGTGAACAAGACTCCTAGGTACTTGAACTCCTTCACTTGGGGCAAGATCTCTTTCCCAACCTCGAGATGGCACTCCACCCTTTCCCGGGCGAGAACCATGGACTCGGACTTGGAGGTGCTGATTCTCATCCCAGTCGCTTCACTGCGAACCAATCCAATGAAAGCTGAAGATCTTGGCCAGTTGAAGCCATCAGGACCACATCATCTGCAAAAAGCAGAGACCTAATCCTGCAGCCACCAAACCAGGCGCAGTCATGGCGTTGAGGGGATCCTCAAAGCCATGACTGCGCCTAGATATTCTGTCCATTAAAGTTATGAACAGAATCGGTGACAAAGGGCAGCCTTGGCGGAGTCCAACCCTCACTGGAAAGGGGTCCGACATACTGCCGGCAATGCGGACCAAGCTCTGACACTGATCATACAGGGAGACACCCGCCACAATCAGACATGCCGATACTCCATACTCTCTGAGCACTCCCCACAGGATTTACCGGGGACCAAGGTCGAATGTCTTCTCCAAGTCCACAAAACTTATGTAGACTGGTTGGGCAAACTCCCATGCACACTCAAGGACCCTGCCGAGAGTATAGAGCTGGTCTACCGTTCCACGACCAGGACGAAAACCACACTGTTTGTCCTGGATCCGAGGTTCCTCCTCTCCATTACACATGAATAGACCTTACCGGGAAGGCTGAGGAGTGTGATCTACGATAGTTGGAACACACCCTCCGGTTCCCCTTCTTAAAGAGAGGTACCACCACCCCGGTCTGCCAATCCAGAGGTACCGCCCCCGATGTAGACGCAATGTTGCAGAGTCTTGTCAACCAAGACTGCCCCACAGCATCCAGAGCCTTAAGGAACTCCGGACGGAGCTCATATCCCCGGGGCCTTGCCACCGAGGAGCTTTTTAACTACCTTGGCAACCTCAGCCCCAGAAATAGGAGAGCCCACCACAGACTTCCCAGGCACTGTTTCCTCATAGGAAGACGTGTTGGTGGGACTGAGGAGGTCTCGCTTGGCCTGTCGGTTTGCCCACTGCCTCTGGAGTCCCATGAGCCAAAAGGACCCGGTGGCTCTTTCTTCAGCTTGACAGCATCCCTCACTGCTGGTGGATTACCGCCACGACAGGCACCAAACACCTTGCGGCCACAGCTTCAATCAGCTGGCTCAACAAGAGAGGAACGGAACATGGTCCACTCAGACTCAATGTCCAGCACCTCCCTCGTGACATGTTCAAAGTTCTTCCGGACATGTTCAAAGTTCTTCAGGAGACTCTACTAGGTGTTCCCAGCAGACCCTTACAATGCGTTTCGGCCTGCCAGGTCTGACCAGCATCCTCCCCTACCATCGGAGCCAGCTCACCACCAGGTGGTGGTTGGTAGAAAGCTCTGCCCCTCTCTTCACCGAGTGTCCAAAACATGAGGCCGCAAATCCCATGACACAACTACAAAGTCAATCATGCGGCCGAGGGTGTCCTTGTGCCAAGTGCACATATGGACACCCTTATGTTTGAACATTGTGTTTGTTATGGACAATCCGTGACAAGCACAAAAGTCCAATAACAAAGCACCACTTGGGTTCAGATCCGGGTGGCCATTTTTCCCAATCACGACTCTCCAGGTTTCACTGTCGTTGCCAACATAGCGTTGAAGTCCACCAGCAGAACAAGGGAATCACCCGAGGGAGCACTCTCCAGTACTCCCTCAAGGGAATCCAAAAAGAGTTGGTACTCTGAGCTGCTGTTTGGTGTGTAAACACAAACAACAATCAAGACCCGTCACCCAACCCGAAGCCTGAAGGAAGCTACCATCTCGTCTATTGGGTTTAAAGTCCAACGTGCAGGCTTTGAGCCGGGGGGCAACAAGAATTGCCACCCCAGCCTCTCATTAGATGCAACGCCAGTGTGGAATCTCTTCCACTCTGGCGTTGCAAGTAATGAAAGTTCAGTTCAGTCCAGCCCCTCTGAGAGAACAGGTTCCAGAGCCCTTGCTGTGAGTCCAACTATATCTAGCCAGGAACGTCTCCACCTCATGCACCAGCTCAGGCTCCTTCCCTCCCAGCGAGGTGACGTTCCATGTCCCTAGAGCGAGCTTATGTAGCCGATAATCGGACCACCAAGTGCCCTGCCTTCGGCTGCCGCCCAGCTCACACTACACCCTCTATGACCCAGCCCATGAGTGGTGAGCCCTGGAGGGGGGATCCACGTTGCCTCTTCGAGCTGAGCACGGCTGGGCCCCATGGGGACTGGCCCGTCAATCGCCATCGTGCCACACCTCTGGGCCTGGCTCCACAGGGGAGCCACGGTGACCTGCGTCCGGGCGAGAAAAAATCTAGGTCCTCAATTGTACTTTTAATAAAGGTCTTTGAGCTGCTCTTTGTCTGATCCCTCACCTAGGACCTGTTTGTCTTGGGAGACCATAGAAGCCCCCGGACAACATAGTTCCTGGATCAGTGGGACACGCAAACCACAAAGGTGGCGGCTCAGAAAGCAGGTTATATAAATATAACTCCAAAACCAAACATGCAATATGTCCAAACATGCCTGTAATATTGTATCAATGTGAGTTTTCCTAGAATCGGTTGTTTTTGTAAGGTTTGCAAATACAAAAATAAGGTTTTACTCACAATGACAAAATCACACTGAATATGACAGTTATTTAAACATAACTCATAAACTACACAAAACAATGGCTAATAATGCCTGAAATAATGAATCATTGGGAGTTTTACTGAGTTTTACATTTTGCAAACACAAAAAGTAGTTTTTTACTTGACTGTAATGTTCTTAGAACCCTGAGATGATGGGAAAAAGCATTTACTCAATATGACTGTAATGTTCTTAAAATCCTGAGATAATGCGAAAAAGCAATAAAAATGTATTTAAACATTACTCCTAAACAACATGTGCAAAATGGCTAATAATGCCTGGAAACATGTATCTTTGTTAGTTTTACTGGAAAAATGATCTTTTGTAAAGTTTGCAAAGACACAAGCCAGTTTTTTTTAATTCAATATGACAGTATAACAGTCATATTAAATATGAAAGTTATATAAACATAACTCCAAAACCAAACATGTGTCATGTCTAAAAATGCCTGTAATAATGTATTAATGTGAGTTTGTAAGGTTTGCAAAAACAAAAAGTAGTTTTTTCCTCAATATGAAAGTAAGGAATTTAGAATCCTGAGATAATGCAAAAAAAGCAATAAAAATGTATTTAAACATAATTCCTAAACAACCCATGCAAAATGGCTAATAATGCCTGGAGACATGTATCTTTGTTAGTTTTACTAGAAAAATTATATTTTGTAAAGATATCAAAGACAAAAGCTAGTTTTTTTTATTCAATATGACAGTATAACAGTCCTACTAAATATGAAAGTTATCAAAACATAACTCCAAAACCAAACATGTGTTATGTCTAAAAATGCCTGTAATAATGTATTTATGTGAGTTTGTAAGGTTTGCAAAAATAAAAAGTAGTTTTTTACTCAATATGAAAGTAATGATCTCAGAATCCTGAGAAAATGCGAAAAAAGCAATAAAAATGTATTTAAACATAATTCCTAAACAACCCATGCAAAATGGGTAATAATGCCTGGAGACATGTATCTTTGTTAGTTTTACTAGAAAAATGATCTTTTGTAAAGTTTGCAAAGACACAACCAATTTTTTTTTTTATTCAATATGACTGTATAACAGTCATACTAAATATAAAAGTTATATAAACATAACTCCAAAACCAAACATGTGTCATGTCTAAAAATGTCTGTAATAATGTATTTATGTGAGTTTGTAAGGTTTGCAAAAACAAAAAGTAGTTTTTTACTCAATATGAAAGTAATGATCTTAAAATCCTGAGATAATGCGAAAAAAGCAATGAAAATGTCTTTAAACATAATTCCTAAACAACCCATGCAAAATGGGTAATAATGCCTGGAGACATGTATCTTTGTTATTTTTATTGGAAAAATGATCTTTTGTAAAGTTTGCAAAGACACAAGCTAGTTTTTTTTTATTCAATATGACATTATAACAGTCATACTAAATATGAAAGTTATATAAACATAACTCCAAAACCAAACATTTGTCATGTCTAAAAATGCCTGTAATAATGTATTAATGTGAGTTTGTAAGGTTTGCAAAAACAAAAAGTAGTTTTTTACTCAATATGAAAGTAATGATCTTAAAATCCTGAGATAATGCGAAAAAAGCAATAAAAATGTGTTTAAACATAATTCCTAAACAACCCATGCAAAATGGGTAATAATGCCTGGAGACATGTATCTTTGTTAGTTTTACTAGAAAAATGATCTTTTGTAAATTTTGCAAAGACACAAGGTAATTGTTTTCATTCAATATGACAGTATAACAGTCATACTAAATATAAAAGTTATATAAACATAACTCCAAAACCAAACATGTGTCATGTCTAAAAATGTCTGTAATATTGTATTTATGTGAGTTTGTAAGGTTTGCAAAAACAAAAAGTAGTTTTTTACTCAATATGAAAGTAATGATCTTAGAATCCTGAGATAATGCGAAAAAAGCAATAAAAATGTATTTAAACATAATTCCTAAACAACCCATGCAAAATGGGTAATAATGCCTGGACACATGTATCTTTGTTAGTTTTACTAGAAAAATGATCTTTTGTAAAGTTTGCAAAGACACAAGCTAGTTTTTTAAAATTAAATATGACAGTATAACAGTCATACTAAATATAAAAGTTATATAAACATAACTCCAAAACCAAACATGTTTTATGTCTAAAAATGGCTGTAATAATGTATTTATGTGAGTTTGTAAGGTTTGCAAAACAAAAAGTAGTTTTTTCCTCAATATGAAAGTAAGGATTTTAGAATCCTGAGATAATGCGAAAAAAGCAATAAAAATGTATTTAAACATAATTCCTAAACAACCCATGCAAAATGGGTAATAATGCCTGGACACATGTATCTTTGTTAGTTTTACTAGAAAAATGATCTTTTGTAATGTTTGCAAAGACACAAGCTATTTTTTTAATTCAATATGACAGTATAACAATCATACTAAATATGAAAGTTATATAAACATAACTCCAAAACCAAACATGTGTTATGTCTAAAAATGCCTGTAATAATGTATTTATGTGAGTTTGTAAGGTTTGCAAAACAAAAAGTAGTTTTTTCCTCAATATGAAAGTAAGGATTTTAGAATCCTGAGATAATGCGAAAAAAGCAATAAAAATGTATTTAAACATAATTCCTAAACAACATATGCAAAATGGCTAATAATGCCTGGAAACATGTATCTTTGTTAGTTTTACTAGAAAAATGATCTTTTGAAATGTTTGCAAAGACACAAGCTAGTTTTTTTTTATTCAATATGACTGTATAACAGTCATACTAAATATGAAAGTTATATAAACATAACTCCAGAACCAAACGTGTGTCATGTCTAAAATTGCCTATAATAATGTATTAATGTGAGTTTGTAAGGTTTGCAAAAACAAAAAGTAGTTTTTTCCTCAATATGAAAGTAAGGATTTTAGAATCCTGAGATAATGCGAAAAAAGCAATAAAAATGTATTTAAACATAATTCCTAAACAATCCATGCAAAATGGGTAATAATGCCTGGAGACATGTATCTTTGTTAGTTTTACTAGAAAAATTATCTTTTGTAAAGTTTGCAAAGACAAAAGCTAGTTTTTTAAAATTAAATATGACAGTATAACAGTCCTACTAAATATGAAAGTTATCAAAACATAACTCCAAAACCAAACATGTGTTATGTCTAAAAATGCCTGTAATAATGTATTTATGTGAGTTTGTAAGGTTTGCAAAACAAAAAGTAGTTTTTTCCTCAATATGAAAGTAAGGGTTTTAGAATCCTGAGATAATGCGAAAAAAGCAATAAAATGTATTTAAACATAATCCTAAACAACCCATGCAAAATGGGTAATAATGCCTGAGACATGTATCTTTGTTAGTTTTACTAGAAAAATGATCTTTTGTAAAGTTTGCAAAGACACAAGCTAGTTTTTTTTATTCAATATGACAGTATAACAGTCATACTAAATATGAAAGTTATATAAACATAACTCCAGAACCAAACGTGTGTCATGTCTAAAATTGCTTATAATAATGTATTCATGCGGGTTTGTAAGTTTGCAAAAACAAAAAGTAGTGTTTTACTCAATATGAAAAGTAATGATCTTAGAATCCTGAGATAATGCGAAAAAAGCAATACAAATGTATTCAAACACAATTTTTAAACCAAACATGTGAATTGTCTAAAAATGCCTGTAATATTGAATATATGTAAGTTTTACTAGAATCAATTGTTTTGTAAGGTTTGCAAATACAAAAATTAGGTTTTACACATAATGACATTATAACTTTAACACTCAATATGAAAGTTATTTAATTATAACTCCTAAATACACATGAAACATGTCTAATAGCGTGGAAAAAATTATCTTTGTGAGTGTTGCTAGAAACATTTTCTTTTGTAAGGTTTGCAAAGACACAAGTTAGATTTTTTTAACTCAATATGACAGTATAACGCCACACTCAATATGACAGTTATTTAAACATAACTCCTAAACCACACCTGAAAAATGGCTAATAATGCCTGATATAATGCATCTTTGGGAGTTTTACTGGAAACATATGCTTTTTTTAAGGCTTGCAAACACAAAAATTATTTGTATTGTATTATGTATTACAACATAATTCCTAAACCAAACATGCAAAATGTCTGAAATGCCTGTAATATTGAATCCATGTGAGTTTTATTTGAATCAGTTGTATGGTTTGCTAATACAAAAATTGGGTTTTATGACAAACACAAGTTAGTTTTTTTAGTCAATATAACAGTTTAGCTGTCATACTATATATGAAAGTTATATAAACATAACTCCAAAACCAAACCATTATGTCCAAAACTGCCTGTAATATTGTATATATGTGAGTTTTACTAGAATCAGGGTTGCAAATACAAAATTGGGTTTTATGACAGTATACTGTCACACTCAATATGACAGTTATTTAAACATAACTCAAACAACACATGCAAAATAGCTAATAATGCCTGGAGCATGTATCTTAGTTAGTTTTACTAGAAAAAATGGTATTTTGTAAGGTTTGCAAAGACACAAGTTAGTTGTTGTTTTTTATTCAATATGACAGTATAACTGTCATACTAAATATGAAAGTTATATAAACATAACTCTAAAACCAAACATGCATTGTGTCTAAAAATGCCTGTAATATTGTATCTGTGTGAGTTTAACTAGATTTAGTTGTTTTTGTAAGGTTTGCAAATACAAAATAAGGGTTTTACTCACTATGACAGTTTACTGTCACACTCAATCTGACAGTTATTTATTTAAACATAACTCCTAAACCACACATGCAAAATGGCTAATAATGCCTGGAGATATGTATCTTTGTGAGTTTTACTAGAAACATTATATTGTGTAAGGTTTAGTTAGTTTTTGTACTCAATCTGACAGTATAACTGTCATTCTAAATCCATCCATTTTCTTCCGCTTATCCGAGGTCGGGTTGCGGGGGCAGCAGCCTGAGCAGAAAATCCCAGACTTCCCTCTCCCCAGCCACTTCGTCCAGCTCTTCTTGGGGTATTCCGAGGCGTTCCCAGGCCAGCCGGGGACATAGTCTTTCCAATGTGTCCTAGGTCTTCCCCGTGGCCTCCTGCCACACCTCCCTAGAGGCGTTCGGGTGGCATCCTGAGCAGATGCCCGAACCACCTCATGGCTCCTCTCAATGTGGAGGAGCAGCGGCTTTACTTTGAGTTCGTCCCGGATGACAGAGCTTCTCACCCTGTCTCTAAGGTAGAGACCCACCACCCGGCAGAGGAAATGCATTTCGGCCGCTTGTCCTTTCGGTCATAACCCAAAGCTGGGAACGTAGATCGACGGTAAATTGAGAGCTTTTCCTTCTGGCTCAGCTCCTTCTTCACCACAACGGATCGATATAGCGTCCTCAATACTGAAGACGCCGCACCAAACCGCCTGTGGATCTCTCGATCCACTCTATCCTCACTTGTGAACAAGACTCCTAGGTACTTGAACTCCTCCATTTGGGGCAAGATCTCCTCCCCAACCTGGAGATGGCACTCGACCCTTTCCTGCGCGAGAACCATGGACTTGGACTTGGAGGTGCTGATTCTCATCCCAGTCGCTTCACACTCAAGGACCCTGCCGAGAGTATAGACCTGGTCTACCGTTCCACGACCAGGACGAAAACCACACTGTTCGTCCTGGATCCGAGTTTCCTCCTCTCCAGTACACATGAATAGACCTTACCGGGAAGGCTGAGGAGTGTGTTTCACGATAGTTGGAACACACCCTCCGGTTCCCTTTCTTAAAGAGAGGAACCACCACCCCGGTCTGCCAATCCAGAGGTACCACCCCCAATGTTCACGCGATGTTGCAGAGTCTTGTCAACCAAGACAGCCTCACAGTATCCAGAGCCTTAAGGAACTCATCCACCACCGGGGCCTTGCCACAGAGGAGGTTTTTAACTACCTAGGCAACCTAAGCCCCAGAAATAGGAGAGTCCACCACAGATTCCCCAGGCACTGCTTGGCCTGTCGGTATGCCCGCTGCCTCTGGAGTCCCATGAGCCAAAAGGACCCGATAGGCTCTTTCTTCAGCTTGACGGCATCCCTCCCTGCTGGTGGCCACCAGCGAGTTCTAGGATTACCGCCACGACAGGCACCAAACACCTTGCGGCCACAGCTCCAATCAGCAGGCTCGACAAGAGAGGCACGGAACA
The DNA here is from genome assembly GCF_033978785.1 of Entelurus aequoreus. NCBI lineage: Eukaryota > Metazoa > Chordata > Actinopteri > Syngnathiformes > Syngnathidae > Entelurus > Entelurus aequoreus. The sequence continues at coordinate 40,041,478 of NC_084747.1, forward strand.
TGGTCCACTCAGACTCAATGTCCAGCACCTCCCTCGTGACATGTTTAAAGTTCTTCCTTATGTTTGAACATTGTGTTTGTTATGGACAATCCGTGACGAGCACAAAAGTCCAATAACAAAGCACCACTTGGGTTCAGATCCGGGTGGCCATTTTTCCCAATCACGACTCTCCAGGTTTCACTGTCCTTGCCAACATGAGCATTGAAGTCCCCCAACAGAACAAGGGAATCACCCGAGGGAGCACTCTCCAGTACTCCCTCAAGGGAATCCAAAAAGAGTGGGTACTCTGAGCTGCTGTTTGGTGCGTAAACACAAACAACAGTCAGGACCCGTCACCCAACCCGAAGGCGGAGGGAAGCTACCATCTCGTCTACTGGGTTAAAGTCCAACGTGCAGGCTTTGAGCAACAACAATTGCCACCCCAGCCTCTCATTGCTTGCAACGCCAGAGTGGAAGAGAGTCCAGCCCCTCTTGAGAGAACAGGTTCCAGAGCCCTTGCTGTGCGTCGAAGTGAGTCCAACTATATCTAGCCGGAACTTCTTCACCTCGCGCACCAGCTCAGGCTCTTTCCCTCCCAGCGAGGTGACGTTCCACGTCCCAAGAGCGAGCTTATGTAGCCGATAATCGGACCGCCAAGTGCCCTGCCTTCGGCTGCCGCCCAGTTCACACTGCATCTGACCTCTATGACCTCAATGGGCCCATGAGTGGTGAGCCCATTGGAGGGTTGACCCACGTTGCCTCTTCGAGCTGAGCCCGGCAGGGCCCCAAGGAGACAGGCCCGGCCACCAGTCGCTCGCCATCGTGCCCCACCTCTGCGCCTGGCTCCACAGGGGAGCCACGGTGACCTGCGCCTGGGCGAGAAAAAATCTAGGTCCTCGATTTGTACTTTTCATAAAGGTCTTTGAGCTGCTCTTTGTCTGATCCCTCACCTAGGACCTTTTCTCAGGGGATCCCGAGGCGTTCCCAGGCCAGCCGGGAGACATAGTGTTCCCAATGTGTCCTGGGTCTTCCCCGTGGCCTCCAGGATGACAGAGCTTCACCTTCACCAGGGGTGTCAAACTCAAATACAGAGTGGGCCAAAGTTTAAAACTGAACAAAGCCGCGGGCCAAGGTTGAACAAATTAACCTTTTAATAGGGACCCAAACAAGTTTTGCATTGAATATTGAACAAGCAAGGCTTATATAACTTTATAATGACATGCAAAATGGAGTTTCAAATAATAATAATAATAATTAAAAAAATATCAATTGCATATCAAATATAATTTAAATACAAATTGAATGCCTCTTTTCTATTTGCAGCCTTCTGAGGTAAATATCAACATTAACTTTATCCACAGGCTAATAAATTTGAAAATAAAATAACAATGAATAAAACAACCATTCAGGACTTTAAACTGCTCAGTTTGCAACACACTGATCTAATTTGATGTGCCCAAGCCAGATACCTGGCATCTTTTTTTAGATGCTAGTTCTTTAATGTCAGGGCTCAGGCTTTGAGCTGAGGCAACTTTCATTATCGAACAAGATGTTCAACAGTCATATCTCGTACACCCAATTCTAACATCATTCAGACCCAGTTACAAGATATGTGCAGCTACAGCACGCATACACAAATGAATGCAACGCATACTTCATCAACAGCGATACAGGTTACACTGAGGGTGCCAGTATAAAAAACTTTAACACTGTTAGAAATATACGCCACACTGTGAACCCACACCAAACAAAAATAAAAAACACTTTTCGGGAGAACATCCGCACCGTAACACAACATAAACACAAAAGAACAAATACCCAGAATGTTTTGCAGCACTAACTCTTTCGGGACGCTACAAAATACACCCCCGCTACCACCAAACCTCCCCCCCCCACACACACATACCTTGTAGCGTCTCGGAAGATTTAGTGCTACAAAGGGTTCTGGGTATTTGTTGTGTTGTGTTTATGTTGTGTTACGGTGCGGATGTTCTCCCGAAATGTGTTTGTCATTCTTGTTTGGTGTGGATTCACAGTGTGGCGTATATTTCTAAAAGTGTTAAAGTTTTTTATTTGGCTACCGTCAGTGTAACCTGTATCGCTGTTGATGAAGTATGCGTTGCATTCAATTGTGTGTGGGTGCAGAAGCTGCACTGACATGAAACTGGGCTGGCACTCGTTTGACTAGCTGGAAAAAAAATAAAAATTCGGGAGGAGTGCTGGAGTCACTCCCGGGAGGGTTGGCAAGTATTAGAAGTAGCGGCACTGCCGCAATGTATAATCGAAGGTCCAGCTTTAGTGTTAATTTGATATTGCCTCAAGGGCCAAGTCAAATTACACGTTGGGCCAAATTTGGCCCACGGGCCAGAGTTTGACACCCATGACCTTCACTGTAAAAAATTACTGTAAAAATAAAAAATAAAATTACAGTTATATACTCCATCCATCCATCCATTTTCTACCGCTTATTCCCTTCGGGGTCGCGGGGGGCGCTGGAGCCTATCTCAGCTACAATCAGGCGGAAGGCGGGGTACACCCTGGACAAGTCGCCACCTCATCGCAGGGCCAACACAGATAGACAGACAACATTCACACTCACATTCACACACTAGGGCCAATTTAGTGTTGCCAATCAACCTATCATGTTCTTCTTAAATGCAGTTAAGTACTGTAAATGTTGTTGCATTTTTCAAAAAATATCGACCAGCAGTAAGTTACTGTAAAACCTACAGTGTAATTCAGTATTTTTCAGACTTGTTTCTTGGGTCCGCCCACAATTCGTCCAACCGAGCTTCATTTCACCTGGCCGACCCTGCTAAATCCATCCTACTGCATCGTGTGTTTTTGATAACAAGGTAAGAGTCACTTGTACCTTGATGTGTCATTTTCTGTTTGAATTACTTTATATATATATTTATAAAGTCCGAAATGACATAGCGTCACAGTCAGCATCACAGACACTATCGTTGACCACGCGCATGTACCGCCGCATGCTAGCTAGCTAAGTTTTCTTCTTTTTTGTCATAGTCATCATAAAAGATGATAACTTGCAACATATGTGCTACGACTTGCAGCAATGTATTTGCATATGCTAGACACATGTGAAGTCATAGTTGTATGCCTAATGCATCGTTTAAGTGTGCTTTCCCTAAATGCACAAGAGTTTTTTCCAACTTCTCAGCCTTCAAAACTCACAGCCGTCGTCATAAATATGGCAAGAGTAGGACTGATATGTATAGCGCAGAAGGTTTACCTTGTAATATTGTCTCATGTAGCGCGAAGTGCGATGATATACGGGCCTTTCTCCTGCATTTGAAAAGTCATATTACCGAAGGTAGGACAGTTACGTGCCCCTTCAGTCAATGTGAAAAAAGATTTACAGTTAAGTCTACTTTCACATCGCACGTGTCAAGGAAGCACTACGGCTACACTGAACGAAGTTTGACTTGCTCAACAGCAAATCCAAGCAGCTCTTGTGTTATTAACACTGATGATGACTATTGTGATATGCAACTTGAGGATTCAGGATATTCCTGTTATGAAGACATGGAGGTCTACTTGCATTAAAAAATGTTCACAGCACTGAAAAAAGGTTGAGAACCACTGCCTTAGGACAGTGGTTCTCAACCTTTTTTCAGTGATGTACCCCTGTGAACATTTTTTAAATTCAAGTACCCCCTAATCAGAGCAAAGCATTTTTGGTTGAAAAAAAGAGATAAAGAAGTAAAATACAGCACTATGTCATCAGTTTCTGATTTATTAAATTGTATAACAGTGCAAAATATTGCTCATTTGTTGTGGTCTTTCTTGAACTATTTGGAAAAAAAGATATAAAAATAACTAAAAACTTGTTGAAAAATAACCAAGTGATTCAATTATAAATAAAGATTTTTACACATAGAAGTAATCAACTTAAAGTGCCCTCTTTGGGGATTGTAATAGAGATCCATCTGGATTCATGAACTTCATTCTCAACATTTCTTCACAAAAAAAGAAATCTTTAACATCAATATTTATGGAACATGTCCACTACGCTTTAACCAAGCCTCCATTGTTTTCTACATGGATAGTTGATTGACAGTTGGTGCCGTGTGGCACCGCCAGGTAGGGTCAAACCATCATGGCATGGGGGAAACTCTGGCTTTATGGTAATGAATGGAATAGCCTACTTGATTAGTTGTTCAGTTTATGAACTTACATTCATATTTTGTCGAAGTATTATTCAATAAATATATTTATAAAGGATTTTTGAATTGTTGCTATTTTTAGAATATTTAAAAAAAATCTCACGTACCCCTTGGCATACCTTCAAGTACCCCCAGGAGTACGCGTACCCCCATTTGAGAACCACTGCCTTAGGAGACTAGATGTAAACAGAGGAAAGAGAGAGCGAGTGAGGTGGCCATTCCAAATACTTTTAAAATGCTACCCATATTGGATACTGTTTAGGAACATAAACTGCATTTCTTGACTGGACCAGTTGCTGGTGACAAAGTCACAATAAAACGTTGGATGATCAGCATGGAAGGTGATGTCATCGGCAAAGGCGTCCAACCTAACTTAATCTCAGGGCTTGCTGCCCTTCTTGCCACATACTATGTGTTCAACTTGGAATACCAAGAGGAAGGTCCTCGGACATTGGAATTTGTTCAAAGGTAAATCCTCTTGATACTGTTAAAATACTGTTAGGATATTTTATTTTATATTTCTCACCTCTGTTCAGGAATTTGACTTGTCATTTCCCCAATTGTGTGCCTTAAATCAATGACTCTTCTGTTCCTTTGTGGACCTTCTTATTAGGGACCGAAGCACCAGTTTGACTCTAGGATACAGAGAAGGTAGGTAATAATAATAATAATAATGGATTAGATTTATATAGCGCTTTTCTAGGCACTCAAAGCGCTTCACAGAGTGAGTGATGTACAGGTAAAGATATGTTGACTGGGTCAAAGAAGGAAGCACCTGTTTGACCCCAGGATGCAGAAAAAGTAGATAATTTGCAGGTAAAGACATGTTGACTGGATGATGGCAGGAAGCACCAGCTTGACCCGAGAATGCAGAGCAAGTAGGTAATGTGCGGGTGAAGATATGTTGAATGGGTAAAGGAAGGAAGCACCAGTTTGACCCCATTATGCAGGGAAGGTAGGTAATGTGCGGGTGAAGGTATGTTGAATGGGTGAAAGAAGGAAGCGCAGGTGTGGTCGAGGCCATGCAGACAAGGTAGGTATGTGCAGGTGAAGATATGTTGTATGGTGAAAGAAAGAAGCACCAGTGTGACCCAAGGATGCAGGGAAGGTAGGTAATGTGCAGGTAAAGATATGTTGAATGGGTGAAGGCAGGAAACACCAGCTAGACGCCAGGATACAGAGAAGGTAGGTAATGTGCAGGTAAAGATATGTTGAATGAGTAAAGGCAGGAAACACCAGCTTGACTCCAGGATATAGAGAAGGTAGGTAATGTGCAGGTAAAGATATGTTGAATGGGTAAAGGTAGAAAGCACCAGCGTGACCACACTATGCAGAGAAGGTAGGTAATTTGCAGGTAAAGATATGTTGAATGGGTAAAGGCAAGAAGCACCAGTGTGACCCCAGGATGCAGAGAAGATAGGTAATGAGCAGGTAACGATATGTTAAATGGGTGAAAGCAGGAAACATCAGCGTAAATACACGGTCCCGTAGATGGAGAGAAAACATTAATAGAGAGAGGGGTTGGGGAGGCTTTAGCATTGTCTTCCTCTCTGAATTTGTCTTAATGGGTTTTAGAGCATTCACTCATCTACAGCTGTGGTTATGGTATAGGCTCACATATATCCTAAAATTGATATTAATATTTGTGCAGTGCATATTCCTAAATAACAATGTGAGGGGGGTTCTGTATCGACTACAAGTAATCTTCAATCACAACAGAATATCTAATATGCTTTCTCTCTTTTTTAGGGGATTCATTGGCGTTAACCCTGAGAGGGGAACAAAGGCTAGCCAGGGAAAGGTGGTGTCCAAGAAGACCGGGAAGCTGGTCCAGAAAAAGGCAGCAACTGTAAATCCTCACGTAGCCACCCTTATAAAACATCTCAGAGACTTTGAGTGGGGCTTTATGTAGCCGACAACTAAACACTGGACTCGTGTTCAGTGTTTTGTCTCCAGTTAGAAATTAAGTGGACATGTTATACATTTTAAAATGCTTTACTGAAAATAAGAAGAATGCACTAAATGTACATTGAATGTATTTGATGCACTTTAAAATAATTGGTTAATAAAAACATAATCTTGCAAGGCCATTTCTCCAGTCATTTTTATGCCAGCAGATTGCAGGGGTTTTGATTTTGAAAAATTAAAAGTTCAACTCATTAACTTCTAGTGGCATTATACTGTAAAGCTCAGTCTATAGTGCTTACAATTATTTTACTGTAATTAACTGTTAATGGATATTACAGTAGATACACTAAAATAACAGTGTAATGCCGCTAAACAGATGACAGTATTATGCTGTGAAGCGTATATTTGATACAGCACAGTACTGTGATACTTTTTACAGTAATAAACTGTAGTGATAAATCACAGTATGTGTGCTGTAGAAAAACAGTTTTATACTGGAACCATTAGCTGCCAGTAGGTTACTGTAATTAAACGGTAAACATTCTTAGAGTAAGGGAGAGACCCGCCACCCAGCGGAGAAAACTCATTTCGGCCGCCAGCCTGTGCATCTCACGATCCACTCTTCCCTCACTCATGAACAAGACTCCAGGTACTTGAACTCATCCACTTGGGGAAAGATCTCCTGCCCAACCTCGAAATGGCACTCCACCCTTTCCCGGGCGAGAACCTCGGACTTGGAGGTGCTGATTCTCATCCCAGTCGCTTCACACTCGGCTGCGAACCAATCCAATGAGAGCTGAAGATCCTGGCCAGTTAAAGCCATAAGGACCACATCATCTGCAAAAAGGAGAGACCTAATCCTGCAGCCACCAAACCGGATCCCCTCAACGCCATGACTGCGCCTAGAAATTCTGTCCATAAAATTTATGAACACATTTGGTGACAAAGGGCAGCCAACACGAGGGTTGGACTCCGGTCCAACCCTCACTGGAAAGGGGTCCGACTTACTGCTGGCAATGCGGACCGAGCTCTGACACTGATCATACAGGGAGCGACCCGCCACAATCAGACATGCCGATACCCCATACTCTCTGAGCACTCCCCACAGGACTTCCCGGGGTGGCCACGGTCGAATGTCTTCTCCAAGTCCACAAAGCACATGTAGACTGGTTGGACAAACTCCCATGCACACTCAAGGACCCTGCCGAGAGTATAGAGCTGGTCTACCGTTCCACGACCAGGACGAAAACCACACTGTTCGTCCTGGATCCGAGGTTCCTCCTCTCCAGTACACATGAATAGACCTTACCGGGAAGGCTGAGGAGTGTGATCTACGATAGTTGGAACACACCCTCCGGTTCCCCTTCTTAAAGAGAGGAACCACCACCCCGGTCTGCCAATCCAGAGGTACCGCCCCTGATGTCCATGCGATGTTGCAGAGTCTTGTCAACTAAAACAGCCCCACAGCATCCAGAGCCTTAAGGAACTCCGGACGGAGCTCATCCACCCCCGCGGCCTTGCCACCGAGGAGCTTTTTAACTACCTTGGCAACCTCAGCCCCAGAAATAGGAGAGCCCACCACAGATTCCCCAGGCACTGCTTGGCCTGTCGGTATGCCCGCTGCCTCTGGAGTCCCATGAGCCAAAAGGACCAGATAAGCTCTTTCTTCAGCTTGACGGCATCCCACACTGCTGGTGGCCACCAGCGGGTTCTAGGATTACCGCCACGACAGGCACCAAACACCTTGCGGCCACAGCTCCAATCAGCTGGCTTGACAAGAGAGGCACGGAACATGATCCATTCAGACTCAATGTCCAGCACCTCCTTTGTGACATGTTCAAAGTTCCTCCGGAGGTAGAAAAAGAAACTCTCTCTGACAGGAGACTGCTAGGCATTCCCAAAAGACTCTCACAATGCGTTTGGGCCTGCCAGGTCTGTCCGGGATCCTACCCCACCATCGGAGCCAGCTCACCAGGTGGTGATCGGTAGAAAGCTCGCCCCTCTCTTCACCCGAGTGTCCAAAACATGAGGCCGCAAATCCCATGACACAACTACAAAGTCAATAATGGAACTGCGGCCGAGGGTGTCCTGGTGCCAAGTGCACATATGGACACCCTTATGTTTGAACATTGTGTTTGTTATGGACAATCCGTGACGAGCACAAAAGTCCAATAATAAAGCACCACTTGGGTTCAGATCCGGGTGGCCATTTTTCCCAATCACGACTCTCCAGGTTTCAAAGTCGTTGCCAACATGAGCGTTGAAGACCCCCATTAGAACAAAGGAATCACCCGAGGGAGCACTCTCAAGGGAATCCAAAAAGAGTGGGTACACTGAGCTGCTGTTTGGTGCGTAAACACCAAAAACAGTCAGGACCCGTCAACCAACCCGAAAGTGGAGGGAAGTTGCCATCTCGTCTTCTGGGTTAAGTCCAAGTTTGAGCCGGGGGGCAACAAGAATTGCCAACCCAGCCTCTCATTACTTGCAACGCCAGAGTGGAAGAGAGTCCAACCCCTCTTGAGAGAACAGGTTCCAGAGCCCTTGCTGTGCGTTGAAGTGAGTCCAGCTTTATCTAGCCGGGAACTTCTCCACCTCGCGAGGTGACGTTCCACGTCCCAAGAGCGAGCTTATGTAGCCGATAATCGGACCGCCAAGTGCCCTTCCTTCGGCTTCCGCCCAGCTAACACTGCACCCGACCTCTATGACCCAGCCCATGAGTGGTGAGCCTATTGCAGGGGGGACCCACGTTGCCTCTTCGAGCTGGGCCCCATGGGCACCAGTCGCTCGCCATCGTGCCCCACCTCTGGGCCTGGCTCCACAGGGGAGCCACGGTGACCCGCGTCCGGGCGAGAAAATATCTAGGTCCTCGATTTGTACTTTTCATAAAGGTCTTTGAGCTGCTCTTTGTCTGATTCCTCACCTAGGACCTGTTTGTCTTGGGGGACCCTACCAGGGGGCATAGAAGCCCCCGGACAACATAGCTCCTAGGATCAGTGGGACACGCAAACCATAAATGTGGCGGCTCAGAAAGCAGGTTATATAAACATAACTCCAAAACCAAACATGCAAGATGTCTAAACATGCCTGTAATATTGTATCAATGTGAGTTTTACTAGAATCGGTTGTTTTTTTAAGGCTTGCAAACACAAAAAGTTTTTTTTTACTCAATATGACAGTAAGTTCTTAAAATGCTGAGATAATGTGAAAAAAAGCAATACAAATGTATTCCAACATAATTCCTAAACCAAACATGCAAAATGTCTAAAAATGCCTGTAATATTGAATCCATGTGAGTTTTACTAGAATCATTTGTTTTTGTAAGGTTTGCAAATACAAAAATTGAGTTTTATGACTGACACAAGTTAGTTTTTTTACTCATTATAACAGTATAGATGTCATACTATATATTAAAGTTATATAAACATAACTCCAAAACCAAACGTGCATTATGTCCAAAATTGCCTGTAATATTGTATAGATGTGAGTTTTACTAGAATCAGGTTTGCAAATACAAACATTGGGTTTTATGACAGTATACTGTCACACTTAATATGACAGTATAACTGTCATACTAAATCCATCCATTTTCTTCCGCTTATCCGAGGTCGGGTTGCGGGGGCAGCAGCCTAAGCAGAAAGCCCAGACTTCCCTCTCCCCAGCCACTTCGTCCAGCTCTTCTCGGGGGATCCCGAGGCGTTCCCAGGCCATAGTCTTTCCAATGTATCCTAGGTCTTCCCCATGGCCTCCTGCCGTTCGGACCTAGGGAGGCGTTCGGGTGGCATCCTGAGCAGATGCCCGAACCACCTCATCTGGCTCCTCTCAATGTGGAGGAGCAGCGGCTTTACACTGAGTTCCTCCCAGATGACAGAGCTTCTCACCCTATCTCTAAGGGAGAGACCCACCACCCGGCGGAGGAAACTCATTTCGGCCGCTTGTACCCGTGACCTTGTCCTTTCGGTCATAACCCAAAGCTCATGACCATAGGTGAGGATGGGAACGTTGATGGACCGGTAAATTGAAAGCTTTTCCTTCTGGCTCAGCTCCTTCTTCACCACAACTGATCGATATAGCGTCCTCATTACTGAAGACGCCGCACCGATCCGCCTGTAGATCTCACAATCCACTCTATTCTCACTCGTGAACAAGACTCCTAGGTACTTGAACTCCTTCACTTGGGGCAAGATCTCTTTCCCAACCTCGAGATGGCACTCCACCCTTTCCCGGGCGAGAACCATGGACTCGGACTTGGAGGTGCTGATTCTCATCCCAGTCGCTTCACTGCGAACCGATCCAATGAAAGCTGAAGATCTTGGCCAGTTGAAGCCATCAGGACCACATCATCTGCAAAAAGCAGAGACCTAATCCTGCAACCACCAAACCAGGCGCAGTCATGGCGTTGAGGGGATCCTCAAAGCCATGACTGCGCCTAGATATTCTGTCCATTAAAGTTATGAACAGAATCGGTGACAAAGGGCAGCCTTGGCGGGGTCCAACCCTCACTGGAAAGGGGTCCGACATACTGCCGGCAATGCGGACCAAGCTCTGACACTGATCATACAGGGAGACACCCGCCACAATCAGACATGCCGATACTCCATACTCTCTGAGCACTCCCCACAGGATTTACCGGGGACCAAGGTCGAATGTCTTCTCCAAGTCCACAAAACTTATGTAGACTGGTTGGGCAAACTCCCATGCACACTCAAGGACCCTGCCGAGAGTATAGAGCTGGTCTACCGTTCCACGACCAGGACGAAAACCACACTGTTCGTCCTGGATCCGAGGTTCCTCCTCTCCATTACACATGAATAGACCTTACCGGGAAGGCTGAGGAGTGTGATCTACGATAGTTGGAACACACCCTCCGGTTCCCCTTCTTAAAGAGAGGTACCACCACCCCGGTCTGCAAATCCAGAGGTACCGCCCCCGATGTAGACGCAATGTTGCAGAGTCTTGTCAACCAAGACTGCCCCACAGCATCCAGAGCCTTAAGGAACTCCGGACGGAGCTCATACCCCCGGGGCCTTGCCACCGAGGAGCTTTTTAACTACCTTGGCAACCTCAGCCCCAGAAATAGGAGAGCCCACCACAGACTTCCCAGGCACTGTTTCCTCATAGGAAGACGTGTTGGTGGGACTGAGGAGGTCTCGCTTGGCCTGTCGGTATGCCCACTGCCTCTGGAGTCCCATGAGCCAAAATGACCCGGTGGCTCTTTCTTCAGCTTGACAGCATCCCTCACTGCTGGTGGATTACCGCCACGACAGGCACCAAACACCTTGCGGCCACAGCTTCAATCAGCTGGCTCAACAAGAGAGGAACGGTCCAGAACATGGTCCACTCAGACTCAATGTCCAGCACCTCCCTCGTGACATGTTCAAAGTTCTTCCGGACATGTTCAAAGTTCTTCAGGAGACTCTGCTAGGTGTTCCCAGCTGACCCTTACAATACGTTTGGAACTGCCAGGTCTGACCGGCATCCTCCCCTACCATCGGAGCCAGCTCACCACCAGGTGGTGGTTGGTGGAAAGCTCTGCCCCTCTCTTCACCGAGTGTCCAAAACATGAGGCCGCAAATCCCATGACACAACTACAAAGTCAATCATGCGGCCGAGGGTGTCCTTGTGCCAAGTGCACATATGGACACCCTTATGTTTGAACATTGTGTTTGTTATGGACAATCCGTGACAAGCACAAAAGTCCAATAACAAAGCACCACTTGGGTTCAGATCCGGGTGGCCATTTTTCCCAATCACGACTCTCCAGGTTTCACTGTCGTTGCCAACATAGCGTTGAAGTCCACCAGCAGAACAAGGGAATCACCCGCGGGAGCACTCTCCAGTACTCCCTCAAGGGAATCCAAAAAGAGTTGGTACTCTGAGCTGCTGTTTGGTGTGTAAATACAAACAACAGTCAGGACCCGTCACCCAACCCGAAGGCTGAAGGAAGCTACCATCTCGTCTATTGGGTTTAAAGTCCAACGTGCAGGCTTTGAGCCTGCGGGCAACAAGAATTGCCACCCCAGCCTCTCATTAGTTGCAACGCCAGTGTGGAATCTCTTCCACTCTGGCGTTGCAAGTAATGAAAGTTCAGTTCAGTCCAGCCCCTCTGAGAGAACAGGTTCCAGAGCCCTTGCTGTGAGTCCAACTATATCTAGCCGGGAACGTCTCCACCTCATGCACCAGCTCAGGCTCCTTCCCTCCCAGCGAGGTGACGTTCCATGTCCCAAGAGCGAGCTTATGTAGCCGATAATCGGACCACCAAGTGCCCTGCCTTCGGCTGCCGCCCAGCTCACACTGCACCCTCTATGACCCAGCCCATGAGTGGTGAGCCCTGGAGGGGGGATCCACGTTGCCTCTTCGAGCTGAGCACGGCTGGGCCCCTTGGGGACTGGCCCGTCAATCGCCATCGTGCCACACCTCTGGGCCTGGCTCCACAGGGGAGCCTGCGTCCGGGCGAGAAAAAATCTAGGTCCTCAATTGTACTTTTAATAAAGGTCTTTGAGCTGCTCTTTGTCTGATCCCTCACCTAGGACCTGTTTGTCTTGGGAGACCATAGAAGCCCCCGGACAACATAGTTCCTGGATCAGTGGGACACGCAAACCACAAGGGTGGCGGCTCAGAAAGCAGGTTATATAAATATAACTCCAAAACCAAACATGCAATATGCCTAAACATGCCTGTAATATTGTATCAATGTGAGTTTTCCTAGAATCGGTTGTTTTTGTAAGGTTTGCAAATACAAAAATTAGGTTTTACTCACAATGACAAAATCACACTCAATATGACAGTTATTTAAACATAACTCATAAACCACACAAAAAAATGGCTAATAATGCCTGAAATAATGAATCATTGGGAGTTTTACTGAGTTTTACATTTTGCAAACACAAAAATTATTTTTTTACTTGACTGTAATGTTCTTAGAACCCTGAGATAAAGGGAAAAAAGCAATAAAAATGTATTTAAACCTAACTCCTAAACAACACATGCAAAATGGCTAATAATGCCTAGGGAGACATGTAACGTTGTTAGTTGAAAAAAATGATCTTTTGTAAAGATATCAAAGACACAAGCTAGTTTTTTTTATTCAATATGACAGTATAACAGTCATACTAAATATGAAAGTTATATAAACATAACTCCAAAACCAAACATGTGTCATGTCTAAAAATGCCTGTAATAATGTATTTATGTGAGTTTGTAAGGTTTGCAAAAACAAAAAGTAGTTTTTTACTCAATATGAAAGTAATGTTCTTAGAATCCTGAGATAATTCGAAAAAAGCAATACAAATGTATTCAAACACAAATTTTAAACCAAACATGTAAAATGTCTAAAAATGCCTGTAATATTGAATCTATATAAGTTTTACTAGAATCAATTGTTTTTGTAAGGTTTGCAAATACAAAAATTAGGTTTTACACATAATGACATTAAAACTGTAACACTCAATATGACAATTATTTATTTATAACTCCTAACCACACATGAAACATGTCTAATAATGCGTGAAAATTTTTATCTTTGTGAGTGTTACTAGAAACATTTTCTTTTGTAAGGTTTGCAAAGACAGGTTAGTTTTTTTTACTCAATATGACAGTATAACTGCCACACTCAATATGACAGTTATTTAAACATAACTCTTAAACTACACATGAAAAATGATTAACAATGCCTGAAATAATGCATTCTTGTAAGTTTTACTGGAAACATATGCTTTTTTAAGGCTTGCAAACACAAAAATTATTTCTTTACTCATCAATATGACAGTAATGTTCTAAAATTCTGAGAAAATACGAACAAATTAATAAAAATGATTCCAACATAATTCCTAAACCAAACATGCAAAATGTCTAAAAATGTCTGTAATATTGAATCCATGTGAGTTTTACTAGATTTAAATGATTTTGTAAGGTTTGCAAATACATAAATTAGGTTTTACTTACTATGTCATAACTGACAGTATATGACAGTTATTTAACCATAACTCAAACCACACATGAAAAATGGCTAATAATGCCTGAAATAATGCATCCTTGGCCGTTTTACTCGAAACACATGCTTTTTTAAATCTTGCAAACACAAAAAGTAGTTTTTTTCCTCAATATGACTGTAATGTTCTTAAAATCCTGAGATAATGCGAAAAAAGCAATAAAAATGTATTTAAACATTACTCCTAAACAACATATGCAAAATGGCTAATAATGCCTGGAAACATGTATCTTTGTTAGTTTTACTGGAAAAATGATATTTTGTAAAGTTTGCAAAGACACAAGCCAGTTTTTTTTTATTCAATATGACAGTATAACAGTCATATTAAATATGAAAGTTATATAAACATAACTCCAAAACCAAACATGTGTCATGTCTAAAAATGCCTGTAATAATGTATTAATGTGAGTTTGTAAGGTTTGCAAAAACAAAAACGAGTTTTTTACTCAATATGAAAGTAATGATCTTAGAATCCTGAGATAATGCGAAAAAAGCAATAAAAATTTATTTAAACATAACTCCTAAACAACCCAGGCAAAATGGGTAATAATGCCTGGAGACATGTATTTTTGTTAGTTTTACTAGAAAATGTATCTTTTGTAAAGTTTGCAAAGACACAAGCTAGTTGTTTTTATTCAATAAGACAGTATAACAGTCATACTAAATATGAAAGTTATATAAACATAACTCCAGAACCAAACGTGTGTCATGTCTAAAATTGCCTATAATAATGTATTAATGTGAGTTTGTAAGGTTTGCAAAAACAAAAAGTAGTTTTTTCCTCAATATGAAAGTAAGGATTTTAGAATCCTGAGATAATGCGAAAAAAGCAATAAAAATGTATTTAAACATAATTCCTAAACAACCCATGCAAAATGGCTAATAATGCCTGGAGACATGTATATTTGTTAGTTTTACTAGAAAAATGATCTTTTGTAAGGATATCAAAGACACAAGCTAGTTTTTTTTATTCAATATGACAGTATAACAGTCCTACTAAATATGAAAGTTATCAAAACATAACTCCAAAACCAAACATGTGTTATGTCTAAAAATGCCTGTAATAATGTATTTATGTGAGTTTGTAAGGTTTGCAAAAAAAAGAAGTGTTTTTTTACTCAATATGAAAGTAATGATCTAAGAATCCTGAGATAATGCGAAAAAAGCAATAAAAATGTATTTAAACATAATTCCTAAACAACCCATGCAAAATGGGTAATAATGCCTGGAGACATGTATCTTTGTTAGTTTTACTAGAAAAAGGATCTTTTGTAAAGTTTGCAAAGACACAAGCTAGTTTTTATTTATTTAATATGACAGTATAACAGTCATACTAAATATAAAAGTTATATAAACATAACTCCAAAACCAAACATGTGTCATGTCTAAAAATGTCTGTAATAATGTATTTATGTGAGTTTGTAAGGTTTGCAAAAACAAAAAGTAGTGTTTTACTCAATATGAAAGTAATGATCTTAGAATCCTGAGATAATGCGAAAAAAGCAATAAAAATGTATTCAAACACAACTTTTAAACCAAACATGTAAATTGTCTAAAAATGCCTGTAATATTAAATCTATGTAAGTTTTACTAGAATCAATTGTTTTTGTAAGGTTTGCAAATACAAAAATTTGGTTTTACACATAATGACATTATAACTTTAACACTCAATATGAAAGTTA
The DNA here is from genome assembly GCF_033978785.1 of Entelurus aequoreus. Classification (NCBI taxonomy): domain Eukaryota; kingdom Metazoa; phylum Chordata; class Actinopteri; order Syngnathiformes; family Syngnathidae; genus Entelurus; species Entelurus aequoreus. The sequence goes on from NC_084747.1 coordinate 40,057,221, forward strand.
TTTAATTATAACTCCTAAATACACATGAAACATGTCTAATAGCGTGAAAAAAATTATCTTTGTGAGTGTTGCTAGAAACATTTTCTTTTGTAAGGTTTGCAAAGACACAAGTTAGTTTTTTTTAACTCTATATGACAGTATAACGCCACACTCAATATGACAGTTATTCAAACATACCTCCTAAACCACACCTGAAAAATGGCTAATAATGCCTGAAATAATGCATCTTTGGGAGTTTTACTGGAAACATATGCTTTTTTTAAGGCTTGCAAACACAAAAAATATTTTTTTACTCAATATGACAGTAATGTTCTAAAAATCCTGAGATAATGTGAAAAAAGCAATACAAATGTATTACAACATAATTCCTAAACCAAACTTGCAAAATGTCTGAAAATGCCTGTAATATTGAATCTATATGAGTTTTATTTGAATCAGTTGTATGGTTTGCTAATACAAAAATTGGGTTTTATGACAAACACAAGTTAGTTATTTTACTCAATATAACAATTTAGCTGTCATACTATGTATGAAAGTTATATAAACATAACTCCAAAACCAAACTTGCATTATGTCCAAAACTGCCTGTAATATTGTATATATGTGAGTTTTACTAGAATCAGGGTTGCAAATACAAAAATTGGGTTTTATGACAGTATACTGTCACACTCAATATGACAGTTATTTAAACATAACTCAAACAACACATGCAAAATGGCTAATAATGCCTGGAGCATGTATCTTAGTTAGTTTTACTAGAAACATGGTATTTGGTAAGGTTTGCAAAGACACAAGTTAGTTGTTGTTTTTATTCAATATGACAGTATAACTTTCTAAATATGAAAGTTATATAAACATAACTCTAAAACCAAACATGCATTATGTCTAAAAATGCCTGTAATGTTGTATCTGTGTGAGTTTAACTAGATTTAGTTGTTTTTGTAAGGTTTGCAAATACAAAATAAGGGTTTTACTCACTATGACAGTTTACTGTCACACTCAATCTGACAGTTATTTATTTAAATATAACTCCTAAACCACACATGCAAAATGGCTAATAATGCCTGGAGATATGTATCTTTGTGAGTTTTACTAGAAACATTATATTGTGTAAGGTTTAGTTAGTTTTTGTACTCAATCTGACAGTATAACTGTCATTCTAAATCCATCCATTTTCTTCCGCTTATCCGAGGTCGGGTTGCGGGGGCAGCAGCCTGAGCAGAAAATCCCAGACTTCCCTCTCCCCAGCCACTTCGTCCAGCTCTTCTCGGGGTATTCCGAGGCGTTCCCAGGCCAGCCGGGGACATAGTCTTTCCAATGTGTCCTAGGTCTTCCCCGTGGCCTCCTGCCACACCTCCCTAGAGGCGTTCGGGTGGCATCCTGAGCAGATGCCCGAACCACCTCATGGCTCCTCTCAATGTGGAGGAGCAGCGGGTTTACTTTGAGTACCTCCCGGATGACAGAGCTTCTCACCCTGTCTCTAAGGGAGAGATTCACCACCCGGCAGAGGAAACGCATTTCGGCCGCTTGTCCTTTCGGTCATAACCCAAAGCTGGGAACGTAGATCGACGGTAAATTGAGAGCTTTTCCTTCTGGCTCAGCTCCTTCTTCACCACAACGGATCGATATAGCGTCCTCAATACTGAAGACGCCGCACCAATCCGCCTGTGGATCTCTCGATCCACTCTATCCTCACTCGTGAACAAGACTCCTAGGTACTTGAACTCCTCCACTTGGGGCAAGATCTCCTCCCCAACCTGGAGATGGCACTCGACCCTTTCCTGCGTGGACTTGGACTTGGAGGTGCTAATTCTCATCCCAGTCGCTTCACACTCAAGGACCCTGCCGAGAGTATAGACCTGGTCTACCGTTCCACGACCAGGATGAAAACCACACTGTTCGTCCTGGATCCGAGTTTCCTCCTCTCCAGTACACATGAATAGACCTTACCGGGAAGGCTGAGGAGTGTGTTTCACGATAGTTGGAACACACCCTCCGGTTCCCCTTCTTAAAGAGAGGAACCACCACCCCGGTCTGCCAATCCAGAGGTACCGCCCCCAATGTTCACGCGATGTTGCAGAGTCTTGTCAACCAAGACAGCCCCACAGTATCCAGACCCTTAAGGAACTCATCCACCACCGGGGCCTTGCCACAGAGGAGCTTTTTAACTACCTAGGCAACCTAAGCCCCAGAAATAGGAGAGTCCACCACAGACTCCCCAGGCACTGCTTGGCCTGTCGGTATGCCCGCTGCCTCTGGAGTCCCATGAGCCAAAAGGACCCGATAGGCTCTTTCTTCAGCTTGACGGCATCCCTCACTGCTGGTGGCCACCAGCGAGTTCTAGGATTACCGCCACGACAGGCACCAAACACTTTGCGGCCACAGCTCCAATCAGCAGGCTCGACAAGAGAGGCACGGAACATGGTCCACTCAGACTCAATGTCCAGCACCTCCCTCGTGACATGTTCAAAGTTCTTCCTTATGTTTGAACATTGTGTTTGTTATGGACAATCCGTGACGAGCACAAAAGTCCAATAACAAAGCACCACTTGGGTTCAGATCCGGGTGGCCATTTTTCCCAATCACGACTCTCCAGGTTTCACTGTCCTTGCCAACATGAGCATTGAAGTCCCCCAACAGAACAAGGGAATCACCCGAGGGAGCAATCTCCAGTACTCCCTCAAGGGAATCCAAAAAGAGTGGGTACTCTGAGCTGCTGTTTGGTGCGTAAACACAAACAACAGTCAGGACCCGTCACCCAACCCGAAGGCGGAGGGAAGCTACCATCTCGTCTACTGGGTTAAAGTCCAACGTGCAGGCTTTGAGCAACAACAATTGCCACCCCAGCCTCTCATTGCTTGCAACGCCAGAGTGGAAGAGAGTCCAGCCCCTCTTGAGAGAACAGGTTCCAGAGCCCTTGCTGTGCGTCGAAGTGAGTCCAACTATATCTAGCCGGAACTTCTTCACCTCGCGCACCAGCTCAGGCTCTTTCCCTCCCAGCGAGGTGATGTTCCACGTCCCAAGAGCGAGCTTATATAGCCGATAATCGGACCGCCAAGTGCCCTGCCTTCGGCTGCCACCCAGTTCACACTGCATCCGACCTCTATGACCTCAATGGGCCCATGAGTGGTGAGCCCATTGGAGGGTTGACCCACGTTGCCTCTTCGAGGCAGGGCCCCATGGAGACAGGCCCGGCCACCAGTCGCTCGCCATCGTGCCCCACCTCTGCGCCTGGCTCCACAGGGGAGCCACGGTGACCTGCGCCTGGGCGAGAAAAAATCTATGTCCTCGATTTGTACTTTTCATAAAGGTCTTTGAGCTGCTCTTTGTCTGATCCCTCACCTAGGACCTTTTCTCAGGGGATCCCGAGGCGTTCCCAGGCCAGCCGGGAGACATAGTGTTCCCAATGTGTCCTGGGTCTTCCCCGTGGCCTCCAGGATGACAGAGATTCACCTTCACCAGGGGTGTCAAACTCAAATACAGAGTGGGCCAAAGTTTAAAACTGAACAAAGCTGCGGGCCAAGGTTGAACAAATTAACCTTTTAATAGGGACCCAAACAACTTTTGCATTGAATATTGAACAAGCAAGGCTTATATAACTTTATAGTGACATGCAAAATGGAGTTTCAAATAATAATAATAATAATTAAAAAATATCAATTGCATATCAAATACAATTTAAATAAAAATTGAATGCCTCTTTTCTATTTGCAGCCTTCTGAGGTAAATATCAACATTAACTTTTTCCACAGGCTAATAAATTTGAAAATAAAATAACAATGAATAAAACAACCATTCAGGACTTTAAACTGCTCAGTTTGCAACACACTGATCTAATTTGATGTGCCCAAGCCAGATACCTAGCATCTTTTTTTAGATGCTAGTTCTTTAATGTCGGGGCTCAGGCTTTGAGCTGAGGCAACTTTCATTATCGAACGAAGGTGTTCAACAGTCATATCTCGTACACCCAATTCTAACATCATTCAAAACCAGTCACAAGATATGTGCAGCTTCAGCACGCATACACAAATGAATGCAACGCATACTTCATCAACAGCGATACAGGTTACACTGAGGGTGCCAGTATAAAAAACTTTAACACTGTTAGAAATATACGCCACACTGTGAACCCACACCAAACAAAAATAAAAAACACTTTTCGGGAGAACATCCGCACCGTAACATAACATAAACACAAAAGAACAAATACCCAGAATCTTTTGCAGCACTAACTCTTTCGGGACGCTACAAAATACACCCCCGCTACCACCAAACCTCCCCCCCCCCCCCCCACACACACACACACCTTGTAGCGTCCCGGAAGATTTAGTGCTACAAAGGGTTCTGGGTATTTGTTGTGTTGTGTTTATGTTGTGTTACGGTGCGGATGTTCTCCCGAAATGTGTTTGTCATTCTTGTTTGGTGTGGATTCACAGTGTGGCGTATATTTCTAAAAGTGTTAAAGTTTTTTATTTGGCTACCGTCAGTGTAACCTGTATCGCTGTTGATGAAGTATGCGTTGCATTCAATTGTGTGTGTGTGTTGGTGCTTCTGAGTAACCCCTGGCTGCAGCCTGCAGATCGAGGAGGGGCTTATTTTCCCTCAATGTGGGCGGGCTCAACGTTGAGCCCGCGGGCTCCATCTGGTGGCGGAGATCCGAATATGGAAAAAGGTTCATGTATTTGATAGACTTAGACATTCCTACTTTTAACTTGTCAAATGTGTTTTTTTACCATGAAAATATGTATATATATATATATATATATATATATATATATATATATATATATATATATATATATATATATATATATATATATATATATATATATATATATATAAACCATAGCATTTACCATGAAAAAAAAAGAATAATAATTATATATAAACCATAGCATTTCCAAAAGAGTATAGACACATATTATTTTGCACACTCAATTATATTAGCTAAGTCAAATAAACCAAAGACAGAATACTTTGCATCATTGATTTTATTTTTCACCCCAGGTTAAAAATGTTTGATCTGTAAAGGAAAAAAAAATGTTGTAGCCTAGCCAAATACATTCCTTAAGCTCCCATAAATGTTTAACAATGGCAAGTATCAAGGTATTTTTCTGGCCCATAACAAGCAACCCTGTTCCCTGTTTCCAGTTCTGTTAATTTTCCACTGTCTAGAAAGGAAACAGATTGCGGTTCTTATAGGCACAATAACAATGCAAGATGTAAAACTAAGGTAATTGAAATAAGTGGAGGAATTACGCTTTAGTCTAGCAATAGTTGACTACAAGACTAATTAATCACATGACCTCTCACCTGTAGCCCTCCTTGCACTCGTCGCCGTTTTCTGTCCTGCAATCGGTCTTCTTCAGACCTTAGTGATTTAGATGACAACATACATTCACTATGAAAACATTCATGTTGGTCTGTTGACCGTGAGTAAAACATTTTTTTTGTGATTTGTGATATTCAAAGCACTTACGGCATGGGGAAGTTCTGCAGGAGAGCGAGACACCACCATCTCCTAATTTGCAGCATGTTTTCCTTTGAAGAAGGAAATGCAGGAAGATGTTAATATCCATCCATCCATCCATTTTCTACCGCTTATTCCCTTCGGGGTCGCGAGGGGCGCTGGAGCCTATCTCAGCTACAATTGGGCGGAAGGCGGGGTACACCCTGGACAAGTCGCCACCTCATCGCAGAGATGTTAATATGTTGTAAAAAAAATAACACCTTGTACACTAAGCATAATGTGTCACGATTTACACATACCTCTCTGAAATCACAATTGGCCCCCATTACAATGTACAGAGTGTACTGTAAGCCAAGAGGTACTGCTTAATATAATGTCAGGCGTATTCCCAAGGATACATTTTTTTCAATACAAATTAATGTGGTTTTAATGTAGCAAGCAAACATTTTGACAGACAACAGCAATGCTATAACATGCTGATTTGGTCTTACCATCAAAACAAACACGCCACAGTTGTTGGAGCACCCTTGCTTTGTTAGGCCCTGAGGTGTGAACAATGTATTTTAATAAAAGTATGGCAAGAAAATAGTAAAAAGCTAGCAAATGCTATTATGTAATGTCTCACCTGGACATCATTCACACCAAGCTCTCTCCAGGGGCCAGAAGAGAGGCTGTGAGCAACGTGTCTGTACAAATAATAAGCGAAATAAAAGTCACTCAACTTCAATCAACTTTTGATTGAAAAGCACGCATAAACGCTTGGAACAAAGCCTGAACTGAATAAGGAAAATGTTGGAACATTTTTTTTTCTTTACAGATCAAACATTTTTAGCCTGGGGTGAAAAATAAAATCAATGATGCAAAGTCTTCTGTCTTTGGTTTATTTGACTTTGCTAATATAATTGAGTGTGCAAAATAATATGTGTCTATACTCTTATGGAAATGCTATGGTTTAGATATATATTTTTTGAAATTGTTTTTTCATGGTAAAAAAAAATACATTTGACAAGTTAAAAGTAGGAATGTCTAAGTCTATCAAATACATGAACCTTTTTCCATACTATGGTTTATATATATTTTTTTTTAAAATTGTTTTTTCATGGTAAAAAAAATACATTTGACAAGTTTTTTTTGTGTTTTTTTTTGCAAATATTTGTATTGAATTTTACAGTTAAAATCACATTTAACAGTCATACTTTGGTCACGCAAAACCTTCATACAATCGCACATCCACTCATACCCACTCACATGCACACTTGAGGAGAGAGGTGCACTTAAACTTTAACAATGCAAGGTTTACAGTATAAACAGTATTAGAAAAGATACCCAGATATTGTATATATATATATATATATATATATATCCATCCATCCCGCTCTGGCTCAGGATCAGCTACAGGCTATCCAGACCATAGTGGATGAACATTCCTCGGCATCAAGGATCCTCAGGAAGTGATCCCAAGATCACCTCTCGAGGACCTCTCCACCGTTCACACTTAAAAAAGAAAAGGAAAGTAACAGAAGTTGATCAGATGTAAAACAATACAAAATAAAAAGACACAAAAAATAAATAAGCAAATAAACCGTGGCAAGGCCATATCAGAAGTAACAAAAAAACACAATAATAGTGTAGGATCAATACAGAAAATAATGAAGATAATAAAAAAGGAATAAAACTACAAAAAAGATGGCAGATACATTTGACAAGTTAAAAGTAGGAATGTCTAAGTCTATGAAATACATGAACCTTTTTTCATACTATGGTTTATATATATATACATTTTTTATTGTTTTTTCATGGTAAAAAAAATACATTTGACAAGTTAAAAGTAGCTTTATTGACGTTTGAGAATGTGTGCTGCCGGATCTCCGCCACCAGATGGAGCCCGCGGGCTCAACGTTGAGACCCGCCCATATTGAGGGAAAATAAGCCCCTCCTCGATCTGCGGGCTGCAGCCAGGGGCACTTGGCAGAAGCTGCACTGACATGAAACTGGGCCGGCACTCGTTTGACTAGCTGAAAAAAAAAAAAAAAAAAAAATTCGGGAGGAGTGCTGGAGTCACTCCCGGGAGGGTTGGCAAGTATTAGAAGTAGCGGTGAATGCGGTGTTACCGCGGCACTGCCGCAATGTATAATCGCCGGTCCAGCTTTAGTGTTAATTTGATATTGCCTCAAGGGCCAAGTCAAATTACACGTTGGGCCAAATTTGGCCCACGGGCCAGAGTTTGACACCCATGACCTTCACTGTAAAAAATTACTGTAAAAATAAAAAATAAAATTACAGTTATATACTCCATCCATCCATCCATTTTCTACCGCTTATTCCCTTCGGGGTCGCGGGGGGTGCTGGAGCCTATCTCAGCTACAATCAGGCGGAAGGCGGGGTACACCCTGGACAAGTCGCCACCTCATCGCAGGGCCAACACAGATAGACAGACAACATTCACACTCACATTCACACACTAGGGCCAATTTAGTGTTGCCAATCAACCTATCATGTTCTTCTTAAATGCAGTTAAGTACTGTAAATTTTGTTGCATTTTTCAAAAAATATCGACCAGCAGTAAGTTACTGTAAAACCTACAGTGTAATTCAGTATTTTTCAGACTTGTTTCTTGGGTCCGCCCACAATTCGTCCAACCGAGCTTCATTTCACCTGGCTAAATCCATCCTACTGCATCGTGTGTTTTTGATAACAAGGTAAGAGTCACTTGTACCTTGATGTGTCATTTTCTGTTTGAATTACTTTATATATATATTTATAAAGTCCGAAATGTCAGCATCACAGACACTATCGTTGACCACGCGCATGTACCGCCGCATGCTAGCTAGCTAAGTTTTCTTCTTTTTTGTCATAGTCATCATAAAAGATGATAACTTGCCACATATGTGCTGCGACTTGCAGCAATGTATTTGCGTATGTTAGACACATGCGAAGTCATAGTTGTATGCCTAATGCATCGTTTAAGTGTGCTTTCCCTAAATGCACAAGAGTTTTTTCCAACTTCTCAGCCTTCAAAACTCACAGCCGTCGTCATAAATATGGCAAGAGTAGGACTGATATGTATAGCGCAGAAGGTTTACCTTGTAATATTGTCTCATGTAGCGCGAAGTGCGATGATATACGGGCCCTTCTCCTGCATTTGAAAAGTCATATTACCGAAGGTAGGACAGTTACGTGCCCCTTCAGTCAATGTGAAAAAAGATTTACAGTTAAGTCTACTTTCACATCGCACGCGTCAAGGAAGCACTACGGCTACACTGAACGAAGTTTGACTTGATCAACAGCAAATCCAAGCAGCTCTTGTGTTATTAACACTGATGATGACTATTGTGATATGCAACTTGAGAATTCAGGATATTCCTGTTATGAAGACATGGAGGTCTACTTGCATTAAAAAAATGTTCACAGCACTGAAAAAAGGTTGAGAACCACTGCCTTAGGACAGTGGTTCTCAACCTTTTTTCAGTGATGTACCCCTGTGAACATTTTTTAAATTCAAGTACCCCCTAATCAGAGCAAAGCATTTTTGGTTGAAAAAAAGAGATAAAGAAGTAAAATACAACACTATGTCATCAGTTTCTGATTCATTAAATTGTATAACAGTGCAAAATATTGCTCATTTGTTGTGGTCTTTCTTGAACTATTTGGAAAAAAAGATATAAAAATAACTAAAAACTTGTTGAAAAATAAACAAGTGATTCAAATATAAATAAAGATTTTTACACATAGAAGTAATCAACTTAAAGTGCCCTCTTTGGGGATTGCAATAGAGATCCATCTGGATTCATGAACTTCATTCTCAACATTTCTTCACAAAAAAAGAAATCTTTAACATCAATATTTATGGAACATGTCCACTACGCTTTAACCAAGCCTCCATTGTTTTCTACATGGATAGTTGATTGACAGTTGGTGCCGTGTGGCACCGCCAGGTAGAGTCAAACCATCATGGCATGGGGGAAACTCTGGCTTTATGGTAATGAATGGAATAGCCTACTTGATTAGTTGTTCAGTTTATGAACTTACATTCATATTTTGTCGAAGTATTATTCAATAAATATATTTATAAAGGATTTTTGAATTGTTGCTATTTTTAGAATATTTAAAAAAAATCTCACGTACCCCTTGGCATACCTTCAAGTACCCCCAGGAGTACGCGTACCCCCATTTGAGAACCACTGCCTTAGGAGACTAGATGTAAACAGAGTAAAGAGAGAGCGAGTGAGGTGGCCATTCCAAATACTTTTAAAATGCTACCCATATTGGATACTGTTTAGGAACATAAACTGCATTTCTTGACTGTACCAGTTGCTGGTGACAAAGTCACAATAAAACGTTGGATGATCAGCATGGAAGGTGATGTCATCTGCAAAGGCGTCCAACCTAGCTTAATCTCAGGGCTTGCTGCCCTTCTTGCCACCTACTATGTGTTCAACTTGGAATACCAAGAGGAAGGTCCTCGGACATTGGAATTTGTTCAAAGGTAAATCCTCTTGATACTGTTAAAATACTGTTAGGATATTTTATTTTATATTTCTCACCTCTGTTCAGGAATTTGACTTGTCATTTCCCCAATTGTGTGCCTTAAATCAATGACTCTTCTGTTCCTTTGTGGACCTTCTTATTAGGGACCGAAGCACCAGTTTGACTCTAGGATACAGAGAAGGTAGGTAATGTGCAGGTAAAGATATGTTGACTGGGTCAAAGAAGGAAGCACCTGTTTGACCCCAGGATGCAGAAAAAGTAGGTAATTTGCAGGTAAAGATATGTTGACTGGATGATGGCAGGAAGCACCAGCTTGACCCGAGAATGCAGAGCAAGTAGGTAATGTGCGGGTGAAGATATGTTGAATGGGTAAAGGCAGGAAGCACCAGTGTGACCCCACCATGCAGGGAAGGTAGGTAATGTGCGGGTGAAGGTATGTTGAATGGGTGAAAGAAGGAAGCGCATGTGTGGTCGAGGCCCTGCAGACAAGGTAGGTATGTGCAGGTGAAGATATGTTGTATGGTGAAAGAAAGAAGCACCAGTGTGACCCAAGGATGCAGGGAAGGTAGGTAATGTGCAGGTAAAGATATGTTGAATGGGTGAAGGCAGGAAACACCAGCTAGACGCCAGGATACAGAGAAGGTAGGTAATGTGCAGGTAAAGATATGTTGAATGAGTAAAGGCAGGAAACACCAGCTTGACTCCAGGATACAGAGAAGGTAGGTAATGTGCAGGTAACGATATGTTGAATGGGTAAAGGTAGAAAGCACCAGCGTGACCACACTATGCAGAGAAGGTAGGTAATGTGCAGGTAAAGATATGTTGAATGGGTAAAGGCAAGAAGCACCAGTGTGACCCCAGGATGCAGAGAAGATAGGTAATGAGCAGGTAACGATATGTTAAATGGGTGAAAGCAGGAAACATCAGCGTAAATACACGGTCCCGTAGATGGAGAGAAAACATAAATAGAGAGAGGGATTGGGGAGGCTTTAGCATTGTCTTCCTCTCTGAATTTGTCTTAATGGGTTTTAGAGCATTCACTCATCTACAGCTGTGGTTATGGTATAGGCTCACATATATCCTAAAATTGATATTAATATTTGTGCAGTGCATATTCCTAAATAACAATGTGAGGGGGGTTCTGTATCGACTGCAAGTAATCTTCAATCACAACAGAATATCTAATATGCTTTCTCTCTTTTTTAGGCGATTCATTGGCGTTAACCCTGAGAGGGGAACAAAGGCTAGCCAGGGAAAGGTGGTGTCCAAGAAGACCGGGAAGCTGGTCCAGAAAAAGGCAGCAACTGTAAATCCTCACGTAGCCACCCTTATAAAACATCTCACAGACTTTGAGTGGGGCTTTATGTAGCCGACAACTAAACACTGGACTCGTGTTCAGTGTTTTGTCTCCAGTTAGAAATTAAGTGGACATGTTATAAATGTTAAAATGCTTTACTGAAAATAAGAAGAATGCACTAAATGTACTTTGAATGTACTTGATGCACAATAAATATTTGGTTAATAAAAACATAATCTTGCAAGGCCATTTCTCCAGTCATTTTTATGCCAGCAGATTGCAGGGATTTTGATTTTGAAAAATTAAAAGTTCAACTCATTAACTTCTAGTGGCATTATACTGTAAAGCTCAGTCTATAGTGCTTACAATTATTTTACTGTAATTAACTGTTAATGGATATTACAGTAGATACACTAAAATAACAGTAAACTGTAGTGATAAATCACAGTATGTGTGCTGTAGAAAAACAGTTTTATACTGGAACCATTAGCTGCCAGTAGGTTACTGTAATTAAACGGTGAAAATTCTTACAGTAAGGGAGAGACCCGCCACCCAGCGGAGAAAACTCATTTCGGCCGCTTGTACCCGTGATGTTGTCCTTTCGGTCATAACCCAAAGCTCATGACCATAGGTGAGGATGGGAACGTAGATTGACCGGTAAATTGAGAGCTTTTCCCTCTGGCGCAGCTCCTTCTTACCACAACGAATCGATATAGCGTCCTCATTACTGAAGACGCCGCACCGATCAGCCTGTGCATCTCACGATCCACTCTTCCCTCACTCATGAACAAGACTCCAGGTACTTGAACTCATCCACTTGGGGCAAGATCTCCTGCCCAACCTCGAGATGGCACTCCACCCTTTCCCGGGCGAGAACCTCGGACTTGGAGGTGCTGATTCTCATCCCAGTCGCTTCACACTCGGCTGCGAACCAATCCAATGATAGCTGAAGATCCTGGCCAGTTAAAGCCATAAGGACCACATCATCTGCAAAAAGGAGAGACCTAATCCTGCAGCCACCAAACCGGATCCCCTCAACGCCATGACTGCGCCTAGAAATTCTGTCCATAAAATTTATGAACACATTTGGTGACAAAGGGCAGCCAACTTATTGCTGGCAATGCAGACCAAGCTCTGACACTGATCATACAGGGAGCGACCCGCCACAATCAGACATGCCGATACCCCATACTATCTGAGCACTCCCCACAGGACTTCCCGGGGTGGCCACGGTCGAATGTCTTCTCCAAGTCCACAAAGCACATGTAGACTGGTTGGACAAACTCCCATGCACACTCAAGGACCCTGCCGAGAGTATAGAGCTGGTCTACCGTTCCACGACCAGGACGAAAACCACACTGTTCGTCCTGGATCCGAGGTTCCTCCTCTCCAGTACACATGAATAGACCTTACCGGGAAGGCTGAGGAGTGTGATCTACGATAGTTGGAACACACCCTCCGGTTCCCCTTCTTAAAGAGAGGAACCACCACCCCGGTCTGCCAATCCAGAGGTACCGCCCCTGATGTCCATGCGATGTTGCAGAGTCTTGTCAACTAAAACAGCCCCACAGCATCCAGAGCCTTAAGGAACTCCGGACGGAGCTCATCCACCCCCGCGGCCTTGCCACCGAGGAGCTTCTTAACTACCTTGGCAACCTCAGCCCCAGAAATAGGAGAGCCCACCACAGATTCCCCAGGCACTGCTTGGCCTGTCGGTATGCCCGCTGCCTCTGGAGTCCCATGAGCCAAAAGGACCAGATAAGCTCTGTCTTCAGCTTGACGGCATCCCGCACTGCTGGTGGCCACCAGCGGGTTCTAGGATTACCGCCACGACAGGCACCAAACACCTTGCGGCCACAGCTCCAATCAGCTGGCTTGACAAGAGAGGCACGGAACATGATCCATTCAGACTCAATGTCCAGCACCTCCTTTGTGATATGTTCAAAGTTCCTCCGGAGGTAGAAAAAGAAACTCTCTCTGACAGGAGACTGCTAGGCATTCCCAAAAGACTCTCACAATGCGTTTGGGCCTGCCAGGTCTGTCCGGGATCCTACCCCACCATCGGAGCCAGCTCACCAGGTGGTGATCGGTAGAAAGCTCGCCCCTCTCTTCACCCGAGTGTCCAAAACATGAGGCCGCAAATCCCATGACACAACTACAAAGTCAATAATGGAACTGCGGCCGAGGGTGTCCTGGTGCCAAGTGCACATATGGACACCCTTATGTTTGAACATTGTGTTTGTTATGGACAATCCGTGACTAGCACAAAAGTCCAATAACAAAGCACCACTTGGGTTCAGATCCGGGTGGCCATTTTTCCCAATCACGACTCTCCAGGTTTCAAAGTCGTTGCCAACATGAGCGTTGAAGACCCCCATTAGAACAAAGGAATCACCCGAGGGAGAACTCTCAAGGGAATCCAAAAAGAGTGGGTACTCTGAGCTGCTGTTTGGTGCGTAAACACCAACAACAGTCAGGACCCGTCACCCAACCCGAAAGCGGAGGGAAGTTACCATCTCGTCTTCTGGGTTAAGTCCAACGTGCAGGCTTTGAGCCGGGGGGAAACAAGAATTGCCAACCCAGCCTCTCATTACTTGCAACGCCAGAGTGGAAGAGAGTCCAACCCCTCTTGAGAGAACAGGTCCCAGAGCCTTCGCTGTGCGTCGAAGTGAGTCCAGCTTTATCTAGCCGGGAACTTCTCCACCTCGCGAGGTGACGTTCCACGTCCCAAGAGCGAGCTTATGTAGCCGATAATCGGACCGCCAAGTGCCCTGCCTTCGGCTTCCGCCCAGCTAACACTGCACCCGACCTCTATGACCCAGCCCATGAGTGGTGAGCCTATTGCAGGGGGGACCCACGTTGCCTCTTCGAGCTGGGCCCCATGGGCACCAGTCGCTCGCCATCGTGCCCCACCTCTGGGCCTGGCTCCACAGGGGAGACACGGTGACCCGCGTCCGGGCGAGAAAATATCTAGGTCCTCGATTTGTACTTTTCATAAAGGTCTTTGAGCTGCTCTTTGTCTGATTCCTCACCTAGGACCTGTTTGTCTTGGGGGACCCTACCACGGGGCATAGAAGCCCCCGGACAGCATAGCTCCTAGGATCAGTGGGACAAGCAAACCACAAAGGTGGCGGCTCAGAAAGCAGGTTATATAAACATAACTCCAAAACCAAACATGCAAGATGTCTAAACATGCCTGTAATATTGTATCAATGTGAGTTTTACTAGAATCGGTTGTTTTTTTAAGGCTTGCAAACACAAAAAGTTTTTTTTACTCAATATGACAGTAAGTTCTTAAAATGCTGAGATAATGTGAAAAAAAGCAATACAAATGTATTCCAACATAATTCCTAAACCAAACATGCAAAATGTCTAAAAATGCCTGTAATATTGAATCCATGTGAGTTTTACTAGAATCATTTGTTTTTGTAAGGTTTGCAAATACAAAAATTGAGTTTTATGACAGACACAAGTTAGTTTTTTTACTCATTATAACAGTATAGATGTCATACTATATATTAAAGTTATATAAACATAACTCCAAAACCAAACGTGCATTATGTCCAAAATTGCCTGTAATATTGTATAGATGTGAGTTTTACTAGAATCAGGTTTGCAAATACAAAAATTGGGTTTTATGACAGTATACTGTCACACTCAATATGACAGTATAACTGTCATACTAAATCCATCCATTTTCTTCCGCTTATCCGAGGTCGGGTTGCGGGGGCAACAGCCTAAGCAGAGAGCCCAGACTTCCCTCTCCCCAGCCACTTCGTCCAGCTCTTCTCGGGGGATCCCGAGGCGTTCCCAGGCCATAGTCTTTCCAATGTATCCTAGGTCTTCCCCATGGCCTCCTGCCGTTCGGACCTAGGGAGGCGTTCGGGTGGCATCCTGAGCAGATGCCCGAACCACCTCATCTGGCTCCTCTCAATGTGGAGGAGCAGCGGCTTTACACTGAGTTCCTCCCAGATGACAGAGCTTCTCACCCTATCTCTAAGGGAGAGACCCACCACCCGGCGGAGGAAACTCATTTCGGCCGCTTGTACCCGTGACCTTGTCCTTTCGGTCATAACCCAAAGCTCATGACCATAGGTGAGGATGGGAACGTTGATCGACCGGTAAATTGAAAGCTTTTCCTTCTGGCTCAGCTCCTTCTTCACCACAACGGATCGATATAGCGTCCTCATTACTGAAGACGCCGCACCGATCCGCCTGTAGATCTCACAATCCACTCTATCCTCACTCGTGAACAAGACTCCTAGGTACTTGAACTCCTTCACTTGGGGCAAGATCTCTTTCCCAACCTCGAGATGGCACTCCACCCTTTCCCGGGCGAGAACCATGGACTCGGACTTGGAGGTGCTGATTCTCATCCCAGTCGCTTCACTGCGAACCAATCCAATGAAAGCTGAAGATCTTGGCCAGTTGAAGCCATCAGGACCACATCATCTGCAAAAAGCAGAGACCTAATCCTGCAGCCACCAAACCAGGCGCAGTCATGGCGTTGAGGGGATCCTCAAAGCCATGACTGCGCCTAGATATTCTGTCCATTAAAGTTATGAACAGAATCGGTGACAAAGGGCAGCCTTGGCGGAGTCCAACCCTCACTGGAAAGGTGTCCGACATACTGCCGGCAATGCGGACCAAGCTCTGACACTGATCATACAGGGAGACACCCGCCACAATCAGACATGCCGATACTCCATACTCTCTGAGCACTCCCCACAGGATTTACCGGGGACCAAGGTCGAATGTCTTCTCCAAGTCCACAAAACTTATGTAGACTGGTTGGGCAAACTCCCATGCACACTCAAGGACCCTGCCGAGAGTATAGAGCTGGTCTACCGTTCCACGACCAGGACGAAAACCACACTGTTTGTCCTGGATCCGAGGTTCCTCCTCTCCATTACACATGAATAGACCTTACCGGGAAGGCTGAGGAGTGTGATCTACGATAGTTGGAACACAACCTCCGGTTCCCCTTCTTAAAGAGAGGTACCACCACCCCGGTCTGCCAATCCAGAGGTACCGCCCCCGATGTAGACGCAATGTTGCAGAGTCTTGTCAACCAAGACTGCCCCACAGCATCCAGAGCCTTAAGGAACTCCGGACGGAGCTCATATCCCCGGGGCCTTGCCACCGAGGAGCTTTTTAACTACCTTGGCAACCTCAGCCCCAGAAATAGGAGAGCCCACCACAGACTTCCCAGGCACTGTTTCCTCATAGGAAGACGTGTTGGTGGGACTGAGGAGGTCTCGCTTGGCCTGTCGGTATGCCCACTGCCTCTGGAGTCCCATGAGCCAAAAGGACCCGGTGGCTCTTTCTTCAGCTTGACAGCATCCCTCACTGCTGGTGGATTACCGCCACGACAGGCACCAAACACCTTGCGGCCACAGCTTCAATCAGCTGGCTCAACAAGAGAGGAACGGAACATGGTCCACTCAGACTCAATGTCCAGCACCTCCCTCGTGACATGTTCAAAGTTCTTCCGGACATGTTCAAAGTTCTTCAGGAGACTCTGCTAGGTGTTCCCAGCAGACCCTTACAATGCGTTTGGGCCTGCCAGGTCTGACCAGCATCCTCCCCTACCATCGGAGCCAGCTCACCACCAGGTGGTGGTTGGTAGAAAGCTCTGCCCCTCTCTTCACCGAGTGTCCAAAACATGAGGCCGCAAATCCCATGACACAACTACAAAGTCAATCATGCGGCCGAGGGTGTCCTTGTGCCAAGTGCACATATGGACACCCTTATGTTTGAACATTGTGTTTGTTATGGACAATCCGTGACAAGCACAAAAGTCCAATAACAAAGCACCACTTGGGTTCAGATCCGGGTGGCCATTTTTCCCAATCACGACTCTCCAGGTTTCACTGTCGTTGCCAACATAGCGTTGAAGTCCACCAGCAGAACAAGGGAATCACCCGAGGGAGCACTCTCCAGTACTCCCTCAAGGGAATCCAAAAAGAGTTGGTACTCTGAGCTGCTGTTTGGTGTGTAAACACAAACAACAATCAAGACCCGTCACCCAACCCGAAGGCTGAAGGAAGCTACCATCTCGTCTATTGGGTTTAAAGTCCAACGTGCAGGCTTTGAGCCGGGGGGCAACAAGAATTGCCACCCCAGCCTCTCATTAGATGCAACGCCAGTGTGGAATCTCTTCCACTCTGGCGTTGCAAGTAATGAAAGTTCAGTTCAGTCCAGCCCCTCTGAGAGAACAGGTTCCAGAGCCCTTGCTGTGAGTCCAACTATATCTAGCCGGGAACGTCTCCACCTCATGCACCAGCTCAGGCTCCTTCCCTCCCAGCGAGGTGACGTTCCATGTCCCAAGAGCGAGCTTATGTAGCCGATAATCCGACCACCAAGTGCCCTGCCTTCGGCTGCCGCCCAGCTCACACTGCACCCTCTATGACCCAGCCCATGAGTGGTGAGCCCTGGAGGGGGGATCCACGTTGCCTCTTCGAGCTGAGCACGGCTGGGCCCCATGGGGACTGGCCCGTCAATCGCCATCGTGCCACACCTCTGGGCCTGGCTCCACAGGGGAGCCACGGTGACCTGCGTCCGGGCGAGAAAAAATCTAGGTCCTCAATTGTACTTTTAATAAAGGTCTTTGAGCTGCTCTTTGTCTGATCCCTCACCTAGGACCTGTTTGTCTTGGGAGACCATAGAAGCCCCCGGACAACATAGTTCCTGGATCAGTGGGACACGCAAACCACAAAGGTGGCGGCTCAGAAAGCAGGTTATATAAATATAACTCCAAAACCAAACATGCAATATGTCCAAACATGCCTGTAATATTGTATCAATGTGAGTTTTCCTAGAATCGGTTGTTTTTGTAAGGTTTGCAAATACAAAAATTAGGTTTTACTCACAATGACAAAATCACACTGAATATGACAGTTATTTAAACATAACTCATAAACTACATAAAAAAATGGCTAATAATGCCTGAAATAATGAATCATTGGGAGTTTTACTGAGTTTTACATTTTGCAAACACAAAAAGTAGTTTTTTACTTGACTGTAATGTTTTTAGAACCCTGAGATAATGGGAAAAAGCATTTACTCAATATGACTGTAATGTTCTTAAAATCCTGAGATAATGCGAAAAAGCAATAAAAATGTATTTAAACATTACTCCTAAACAACATGTGCAAAATGGCTAATAATGCCTGGAAACATGTATCTTTGTTAGTTTTACTGGAAAAATGATCTTTTGTAAAGTTTGCAAAGACACAAGCCAGTTTTTTTTTTATTCAATAACACAGTATAACAGTCATATTAAATATGAAAGTTATATAAACATAACTCCAAAACCAAACATGTGTCATGTCTAAAAATGCCTGTAATAATGTATTAATGTGAGTTTGTAAGGTTTGCAAAAACAAAAAGTAGTTTTTTACTCAATATGAAAGTAATGATCTTAGAATCCTGAGATAATGCGAAAAAAGCAATAAAAATGTATTCAAACATAACTCCTAAACAACCCAGGCAGAATGGGTAATAATGCCTGGAGACATGTATCTTTGTTAGTTTTACTAGAAAATGTATTTTTTGTAAAGTTTGCAAAGACACAAGCTAGTTGTTTTTATTCATAAGACAGTATAACAGTCATACTACATTTAAAATTATATAAACATAACTCCTGGACCAAACGTGTGTCATGTCTAAAATTACCTATAATAATGTATTTATGTGAGTTTGTAAGGTTTGCAAAAACAAAAAGTAGTTTTTTCCTCAATATGAAAGTAAGGATTTTAGAATCCTGAGATAATGCGAAAAAAGCAATGAAAATGTCTTTAAACATAATTCCTAAACAACCCATGCAAAATGGGTAATAATGCCTGGAGACATGTATCTTTGTTAGTTTTATTGGAAAAATGATATTTTGTAAAGTTTGCAAAGACAAAAGCTAGTTTTTTTTTATTCAATATGACATTATAACAGTCATACTAAATATGAAAGTTATATAAACATAACTCCAAAACCAAACATGTGTCATGTCTAAAAATGCCTGTAATAATGTATTTATGTGAGTTTGTAAGGTTTACAAAAACAAAAAGTAGTTTTTTACTCAATATGAAAGTAATGATCTTAAAATCCTGAGATAATGCGAAAAAAAGCAATAAAAATGTATTTAAACATAATTCCTAAACAACCCATGCAAAATGGGTAATAATGCCTGGAGACATGTATCTTTGTTAGTTTTACTAGAAAAATGATCTTTTGTAAAGTTTGCAAAGACACAAGGTAATTTTTTTCATTCAATATGACAGTATAACAGTCATACTAAATATAAAAGTTATATAAACATAACTCCAAAACCAAACATGTGTCATGTCTAAAAATGTCTGTAATAATGTATTTATGTGAGTTTGTAAGGTTTGCAAAAACAAAAAGTAGTTTTTTACTCAATATGAAAGTAATGATCTTAGAATCCTGAGATAATGCGAAAAAAGCAATGAAAATGTCTTTAAACATAATTCCTAAACAACCCATGCAAAATGGGTAATAATGCCTGGAGACATGTATCTTTGTTAGTTTTACTAGAAAAATTATCTTTTGTAAAGTTTGCAAAGACACAAGGTAATTTTTTTCATTCAATATGACAGTATAACAGTCATACTAAATATACAAGTTATATAAACATAACTCCAAAACCAAACATGTGTCATGTCTAAAAATGTCTGTAATAATGTATTTATGTGAGTTTGTAAGGTTTGCAAAAACAAAAAGTAGTTTTTTACTCAATATGAAAGTAATGATCTTAGAATCCTGAGATAATGCGAAAAAAGCAATAAAAATGTATTTAAACATAATTCCTAAACAACCCATGCAAAATGGGTAATAATGCCTGGACACATGTATCTTTGTTAGTTTTACTAGGAAAATGATGTTTTGTAAAGTTTGCAAAGACACAAGCTAGTTTTTTAAAATTAAATATGACAGTATAACAGTCCTACTAAATATGAAAGTTATCAAAACATAACTCAAAAAACCAAACATGTTTTATGTCTAAAAATGCCTGTAATAATGTATTTATGTGAGTTTGTAAGGTTTGCAAAACAAAAAGTAGTTTTTTCCTCAATATGAAAGTAAGGATTTTAGAATCCTGAGATAATGCGAAAAAAGCAATGAAAATGTCTTTAAACATAATTCCTAAACAACCCATGCAAAATGGGTAATAATGCCTGGAGACATGTATCTTTGTTAGTTTTACTAGAAAAATGATCTTTTGTAATGTTTGCAAAGACACAAGCTAGTTTTTTTTAATTCAATATGACAGTATAACAATCATACTAAATATGAAAGTTATATAAATATAACTCCAAAACCAAACATGTGTTATGTCTAAAAATGCCTGTAATAATGTATTTATGTGAGTTTGTAAGGTTTGCAAAAACAAAAAGTAGTTTTTTACTCAATATGAAAGTAATGATCTTAGAATCCTGAGATAATGCGAAAAAAGCAATACAAATGTATTTAAACATAATTCCTAAACAACCCATGCAAAATGGGTAATAATGCCTGGAGACATGTATCTTTGTTAGTTTTACTAGAAAAATGATCTTTTGTAAAGTTTGCAAAGACACAAGCTAGTTTTTTTTTATTCAATATGACTGTATAACAGTCATACTAAATATAAAAGTTATATAAACATAACTCCAAAACCAAACATGTGTCATGTCTAAAAATGTCTGTAATAATGTATTCATGTGAGTTTGTAAGGTTTGCAAAAACAAAAAGTAGTTTTTTACTCAATATGAAAGTAATGATCTTAGAATCCTGAGATAAAGCGAAAAAAGCAATAAAAGTGTATTTAAACATAACTCCTAAACAACCCAGGCAAAATGGGTAATAATGCCTGGAGACATGTATCTTTGTTAGTTTTACTAGGAAATGTATATTTTGTAAAGTTTGCAAAGACACAAGCTAGTTGTTTTTATTCAATAAGACAGTATAACAGTCATACTAAATATGAAAGTTATATAAACATAACTCCAGAACCAAACGTGTGTCATGTCTAAAATTGCCTATAATAATGTATTTATGTGAGTTTGTAAGGTTTGCAAAAACAAAAAGTAGTTTTTTCCTCAATATGAAAGTAAGGATTTTAGAATCCTAAATAATGCGAAAAAAGCAATAAAAATGTATTTAAAGATAATTCCTAAAACCCCCATGCAAAATGGCTAATAATGCCTGGAGACATGTATCTTTGTTAGTTTTACTAGAAAAATGATATTTTGTAAAGTTTGCAAAGACACAAGCTAGTTTTTTTTAATTCAATATGACAGTATAACAGTCATATTAAATATAAAAGTTATATAAACATAACTCCAAAACCAAACATGTGTCATGTCTAAAAATGCCTTTAATAATGTATTTATGTGAGTTTGTAAGGTTTGCAAAAACAAAAAGTAGTTTTTTACTCAATATGAAAGTAATGATCTAAGAATCCTGAGATAATGCGAAAAAAGCAATACAAATGTATTTAAACATAATTCCTAAACAACCCATGCAAAATGGGTGATAATGCCTGGAGACATGTATCTTTGTTAGTTTTACTAGAAAAATGATCTTTTGTAAAGTTTGCAAAGACACAAGCTAGTTTTTTTTATTCAATATGACAGTATAACAGTCATACTAAATATAAAAGTTATATAAACATAACTCCAGAACCAAACGTGTGTCATGTCTAAAATTGCTTATAATAATGTATTCATGTGGGTTTGTAAGGTTCGCAAAAACAAAAAGTAGTGTTTTACTCAATATGAAAGTAATGATCTTAGAATCCTGAGATAATGCGAAAAAAGCAATACAAATGTATTCAAACACAATTTTTAAACCAAACATGTGAATTGTCTAAAAATGCCTGTAATATTGAATTTATGTAAGTTTTACTAGAATCAATTGTTTTTGTAAGGTTTGCAAATACAAAAATTAGGTTTTACACATAATGACATTATAACTTTAACACTCAATATGAAAGTTATTTAATTATAACTCCTAAATACACATGAAACATGTCTAATAGCGTGAAAAAAATTATCTTTGTGAGTGTTGCTAGAAACATTTTCTTTTGTAAGGTTTGCAAAGACACAAGTTAGATTTTTTTAACTCAATATGACAGTATAACGCCACACTCAATATGACAGTTATTTAAACATAACTCCTAAACCACACCTGAAAAATGGCTAATAATGCCTGATATAATGCATCTTTGGGAGTTTTACTGGAAACATATGCTTTTTGTAAGGCTTGCAAACACAAAAATTATTTGTATTGTATTATGTATTACAACATAATTCCTAAACCAAACATGCAAAATGTCTGAAAATGCCTGTAATATTGAATCCATGTGAGTTTTATTTGAATCAGTTGTATGGTTTGCGAATACAAAAATTGGGTTTTATGACAAACACAAGTTAGTTTTTTTACTCAATATAACAGTTTAGCTGTCATACTATATATGAAATTTATATAAACATAACTCCAAAACCAAACCATTATGTCCAAAACTGCCTGTAATATTGTATATATGTGAGTTTTACTAGAATCAGGGTTGCAAATACAAAAATTGGGTTTTATGACAGTATACTGTCACACTCAATATGACAGTTATTTAAACATAACTCAAACAACACATGCAAAATAGCTAATAATGCCTGGAGCATGTATCTTAGTTAGTTTTACTAGAAAAATGGTATTTTGTAAGGTTTGCAAAGACACAAGTTAGTTGTTGTTTTTATTCAATATGACAGTATAACTGTCATACTAAATATGAAAGTTATATAAACATAACTCTAAAACCAAACATGCATTTTGTCTAAAAATGCCTGTAATATTGTATCTGTGTGAGTTTAACTAGATTTAGTTGTTTTTGTAAGGTTTGCAAATACAAAATAAGGGTTTTACTCACTATGACAGTTTACTGTCACACTCAATCTGACAGTTATTTATTTAAACATAACTCCTAAACCACACATACAAAATGGCTAATAATGCCTGGAGATATGTATCTTTGTGAGTTTTACTAGAAACATTATATTGTGTAAGGTTTAGTTAGTTTTTGTACTCAATCTGACAGTATAACTGTCATTCTAAATCCATCCATTTTCTTCCGCTTATCCGAGGTCGGGTTGCGGGGGCAGCAGCCTGAGCAGAAAATCCCAGACTTCCCTCTCCCCAGCCACTTCGTCCAGCTCTTCTTGGGGTATTCCGAGGCGTTCCCAGGCCAGCCGGGGACATAGTCTTTCCAATGTGTCCTAGGTCTTCCCCGTGGCCTCCTGCCACACCTCCCTAGAGGCGTTCGGGTGGCATCCTGAGCAGATGCCCGAACCACCTCATGGCTCCTCTCAATGTGGAGGAGCAGCGGCTTTACTTTGAGTTCGTCCCGGATGACAGAGCTTCTCACCCTGTCTCTAAGGTAGAGACCCACCACCCGGCAGAGGAAATGCATTTCGGCCGCTTGTCCTTTCGGTCAAAACCCAAAGCTGGGAACGTAGATCGACGGTAAATTGAGAGCTTTTCCTTCTGGCTCAGCTCCTTCTTCACCACAACGGATCGATATAGCGTCCTCAATACTGAAGACGCCGCACCAAACCGCCTGTGGATCTCTCGATCCACTCTATCCTCACTCGTGAACAAGACTCCTAGGTACTTGAACTCCTCCATTTGGGGCAAGATCTCCTCCCCAACCTGGAGATGGCACTCGACCCTTTCCTGCGCGAGAACCATGGACTTGGACTTGGAGGTGCTGATTCTCATCCCAGTCGCTTCACACTCAAGGACCCTGCCGAGAGTATAGACCTGGTCTACCGTTCCACGACCAGGACGAAAACCACACTGTTCGTCCTGGATCCGAGTTTCCTCCTCTCCAGTACACATGAATAGACCTTACCGGGAAGGCTGAGGAGTGTGTTTCACGATAGTTGGAACACACCCTCCGGTTCCCTTTCTTAAAGAGAGGAACCACCACCCCGGTCTGCCAATCCAGAGGTACCACCCCCAATGTTCACGCGATGTTGCAGAGTCTTGTCAACCAAGACAGCCTCACAGTATCCAGAGCCTTAAGGAACTCATCCACCACCGGGGCCTTGCCACAGAGGAGGTTTTTAACTACCTAGGCAACCTAAGCCCCAGAAATAGGAGAGTCCACCACAGATTCCCCAGGCACTGCTTGGCCTGTCGGAATGCCCGCTGCCTCTGGAGTCCCATGAGCCAAAAGGACCCGATAGGCTCTTTCTTCAGCTTGACGGCATCCCTCCCTGCTGGTGGCCACCAGCGAGTTCTAGGATTACCGCCACGACAGGCACCAAACACCTTGCGGCCACAGCTCCAATCAGCAGGCTCGACAAGAGAGGCACGGAACATGGTCCACTCAGACTCAATGTCCAGCACCTCCCTCGTGACATGTTTAAAGTTCTTCCTTATGTTTGAACATTGTGTTTGTTATGGACAATCCGTGACGAGCACAAAAGTCCAATAACAAAGCACCACTTGGGTTCAGATCCGGGTGGCCATTTTTCCCAATCACGACTCTCCAGGTTTCACTGTCCTTGCCAACATGAGCATTGAAGTCCCCCAACAGAACAAGGGAATCACCCGAGGGAGCACTCTCCAGTACTCCCTCAAGGGAATCCAAAAAGAGTGGGTACTCTGAGCTGCTGTTTGGTGCGTAAACACAAACAACAGTCAGGACCCGTCACCCAACCCGAAGGCGGAGGGAAGCTACCATCTCGTCTACTGGGTTAAAGTCCAACGTGCAGGCTTTGAGCAACAGCAATTGCCACCCCAGCCTCTCATTGCTTGCAACGCCAGAGTGGAAGAGAGTCCAGCCCCTCTTGAGAGAACAGGTTCCAGAGCCCTTGCTGTGCGTCGAAGTGAGTCCAACTATATCTAGCCGGAACTTCTTCACCTCGCGCACCAGCTCAGGCTCTTTCCCTCCCAGCGAGGTGACGTTCCACGTCCCAAGAGCGAGCTTATGTAGCCGATAATCGGACCGCCAAGTGCCCTGCCTTCGGCTGCCGCCCAGTTCACACTGCATCTGACCTCTATGACCTCAATGGGCCCATGAGTGGTGAGCCCATTGGAGGGTTGACCCACGTTGCCTCTTCGAGCTGAGCCCGGCAGGGCCCCAAGGAGACAGGCCCGGCCACCAGTCGCTCGCCATCGTGCCCCACCTCTGCGCCTGGCTCCACAGGGGAGCCACGGTGACCTGCGCCTGGGCGAGAAAAAATCTAGGTCCTCGATTTGTACTTTTCATAAAGGTCTTTGAGCTGCTCTTTGTCTGATCCCTCACCTAGGACCTTTTCTCAGGGGATCCCGAGGCGTTCCCAGGCCAGCCGGGAGACATAGTATTCCCAATGTGTCCTGGGTCTTCCCCGTGGCCTCCAGGATGACAGAGCTTCACCTTCACCAGGGGTGTCAAACTCAAATACAGAGTGGGCCAAAGTTTAAAACTGAACAAAGCCGCGGGCCAAGGTTGAACAAATTAACCTTTTAATAGGGACCCAAACAAGTTTTGCATTGAATATTGAACAAGCAAGGCTTATATAACTTTATAGTGACATGCAAAATGGAGTTTCAAATAATAATAATAATAATTAAAAAATATCAATTGCATATCAAATATAATTTAAATACAAATTGAATGCCTCTTTTCTATTTGCAGCCTTCTGAGGTAAATATCAACATTAACTTTATCCACAGGCTAATAAATTTGAAAATAAAATAACAATGAATAAAACAACCATTCAGGACTTTAAACTGCTCAGTTTGCAACACACTGATCTAATTTGATGTGCCCAAGCCAGATACCTGGCATCTTTTTTTAGATGCTAGTTCTTTAATGTCGGGGCTCAGGCTTTGAGCTGAGGCAACTTTCATTATCGAACAAGATGTTCAACAGTCATATCTTGTACACCCAATTCTAACATCATTCAGACCCAGTTACAAGATATGTGCAGCTACAGCACGCATACACAAATGAATGCAACGCATACTTCATCAACAGCGATACAGGTTACACTGAGGGTGCCAGTATAAAAAACTTTAACACTGTTAGAAATATACGCCACACTGTGAACCCACACCAAACAAGAATGACAAACACATTTCGGGAGAACATCCGCACCGTAACACAACATAAACACAAAAGAACAAATACCCAGAATGTTTTGCAGCACTAACTCTTTCGGGACGCTACAAAATACACCCCCGCTACCACCAAACCTCCCCCCCACACACACACACACCTTGTAGCGTCTCGGAAGATTTAGTGCTACAAAGGGTTCTGGGTATTTGTTGTGTTGTGTTTATGTTGTGTTACGGTGCGGATGTTCTCCCGAAATGTGTTTGTCATTCTTGTTTGGTGTGGATTCACAGTGTGGCGTATATTTCTAAAAGTGTTAAAGTTTTTTTATTTGGCTACCGTCAGTGTAACCTGTATCGCTGTTGATGAAGTATGCGTTGCATTCAATTGTGTGTGGGTGCAGAAGCTGCACTGACATGAAACTGGGCTGGCACTCGTTTGACTAGCTGGAAAAAAAAAAAAAATTCGGGAGGAGTGCTGGAGTCACTCCCGGGAGGGTTGGCAAGTATTAGAAGTAGCGGCACTGCCGCAATGTATAATCGAAGGTCCAGCTTTAGTGTTAATTTGATATTGCCTCAAGGGCCAAGTCAAATTACACGTTGGGCCAAATTTGGCCCACGGGCCAGAGTTTGACACCCATGACCTTCACTGTAAAAAATTACTGTAAAAATAAAAAATAAAATTACAGTTATATACTCCATCCATCCATCCATTTTCTACCGCTTATTCCCTTCGGGGTCGCGGGGGGCGCTGGAGCCTATCTCAGCTACAATCAGGCGGAAGGCGGGGTACACCCTGGACAAGTCGCCACCTCATCGCAGGGCCAACACAGATAGACAGACAACATTCACACTCACATTCACACACTAGGGCCAATTTAGTGTTGCCAATCAACCTATCATGTTCTTCTTAAATGCAGTTAAGTACTGTAAATTTTGTTGCATTTTTCAAAAAATATCGACCAGCAGTAAGTTACTGTAAAACCTACAGTGTAATTCCGTATTTTTCAGACTTGTTTCTTGGGTCCGCCCACAATTCGTCCAACCGAGCTTCATTTCACCTGGCCGACCCTGCTAAATCCATCCTACTGCATCGTGTGTTTTTGATAACAAGGTAAGAGTCACTTGTACCTTGATGTGTCATTTTCTGTTTGAATTACTTTATATATATATTTATAAAGTCCGAAATGACATAGCGTCACAGTCAGCATCACAGACACTATCGTTGACCACGCGCATGTACCGCCGCATGCTAGCTAGCTAAGTTTTCTTCTTTTTTGTCATAGTCATCATAAAAGATGATAACTTGCAACATATGTGCTACGACTTGCAGCAATGTATTTGCATATGCTAGACACATGTGAAGTCATAGTTGTATGCCTAATGCATCGTTTAAGTGTGCTTTCCCTAAATGCACAAGAGTTTTTTCCAACTTCTCAGCCTTCAAAACTCACAGCCGTCGTCATAAATATGGCAAGAGTAGGACTGATATGTATAGCGCAGAAGGTTTACCTTGTAATATTGTCTCATGTAGCGCGAAGTGCGATGATATACGGGCCTTTCTCCTGCATTTGAAAAGTCATATTACCGAAGGTAGGACAGTTACGTGCCCCTTCAGTCAATGTGAAAAAAGATTTACAGTTAAGTCTACTTTCACATCGCACGTGTCAAGGAAGCACTACGGCTACACTGAACGAAGTTTGACTTGCTCAACAGCAAATCCAAGCAGCTCTTGTGTTATTAACACTGATGATGACTATTGTGATATGCAACTTGAGGATTCAGGATATTCCTGTTATGAAGACATGGAGGTCTACTTGCATTAAAAAATGTTCACAGCACTGAAAAAAGGTTGAGAACCACTGCCTTAGGACAGTGGTTCTCAACCTTTTTTCAGTGATGTACCCCTGTGAACATTTTTTAAATTCAAGTACCCCCTAATCAGAGCAAAGCATTTTTGGTTGAAAAAAAGAGATAAAGAAGTAAAATACAGCACTATGTCATCAATTTCTGATTTATTAAATTGTATAACAGTGCAAAATATTGCTCATTTGTTGTGGTCTTTCTTGAACTATTTGGAAAAAAAGATATAAAAATAACTAAAAACTTGTTGAAAAATAAACAAGTGATTCAATTATAAATAAAGATTTTTACACATAGAAGTAATCAACTTAAAGTGCCCTCTTTGGGGATTGCAATAGAGATCCATCTGGATTCATGAACTTCATTCTCAACATTTCTTCACAAAAAAAGAAATCTTTAACATCAATATTTATGGAACATGTCCACTACGCTTTAACCAAGCCTCCATTGTTTTCTACATGGATAGTTGATAGACAGTTGGTGCCGTGTGGCACCGCCAGGTAGAGTCAAACCATCATGGCATGGGGGAAACTCTGGCTTTATGGTAATGAATGGAATAGCCTACTTGATTAGTTGTTCAGTTTATGAACTTACATTCATATTTTGTCGAAGTATTATTCAATAAATATATTTATAAAGGATTTTTGAATTGTTGCTATTTTTAGAATATTTAAAAAAAATCTCACATACCCCTTGGCATACCTTCAAGTACCCCCAGGAGTACGCGTACCCCCATTTGAGAACCACTGCCTTAGGAGACTAGATGTAAACAGAGGAAAGAGAGAGCGAGTGAGGTGGCCATTCCAAATACTTTTAAAATGCTACCCATATTGGATACTGTTTAGGAACATAAACTGCATTTCTTGACTGTACCAGTTGCTGGTGACAAAGTCACAATAAAACGTTGGATGATCAGCATGGAAGGTGATGTCATCTGCAAAGGCGTCCAACCTAGCTTAATCTCAGGGCTTGCTGCCCTTCTTGCCACCTACTATGTGTTCAACTTGGAATACCAAGAGGAAGGTCCTCGGACATTGGAATTTGTTCAAAGGTAAATCCTCTTGATACTGTTAAAATACTGTTAGGATATTTTATTTTATATTTCTCACCTCTGTTCAGGAATTTGACTTGTCATTTCCCCAATTGTGTGCCTTAAATCAATGACTCTTCTGTTCCTTTGTGTACCTTCTTATTAGGGACCGAAGCACCAGTTTGACTCTAGGATACAGAGAAGGTAGGTAATGTGCAGGTAAAGATATGTTGACTGGGTCAAAGAAGGAAGCACCTGTTTGACCCCAGGATGCAGAAAAAGTAGGTAATTTGCAGGTAAAGATATGTTGACTGGTTGATGGCAGGAAGCACCAGCTTGACCCGAGAATGCAGAGCAAGTAGGTAATGTGCGGGTGAAGATATGTTGAATGGGTAAAGGCAGGAAGCACCAGTGTGACCCCACCATGCAGGGAAAAGGGTAATGTGCGGGTGAAGGTATGTTGAATGGGTGAAAGAAGGAAGCGCAGGTGTGGTCGAGGCCATGCAGACAAGGTAGGTATGTGCAGGTGAAGATATGTTGTATGGTGAAAGAAAGAAGCACCAGTGTGACCCAAGGATGCAGGGAAGGTAGGTAATGTGCAGGTAAAGATATGTTGAATGGGTGAAGGCAGGAAACACCAGCTAGACGCCAGGATACAGAGAAGGTAGGTAATGTGCAGGTAAAGATATGTTGAATGAGTAAAGGCAGGAAACACCAGCTTGACTCCAGGATACAGAGAAGGTAGGTAATGTGCAGGTAACGATATGTTGAATGGGTAAAGGTAGAAAGCACCAGCGTGACCACACTATGCAGAGAAGGTAGGTAATGTGCAGGTAAAGATATGTTGAATGGGTAAAGGCAAGAAGCACCAGTGTGACCCCAGGATGCAGAGAAGATAGGTAATGAGCAGGTAACGATATGTTAAATGGGTGAAAGCAGGAAACATCAGCGTAAATACACGGTCCCGTAGATGGAGAGAAAACATAAATAGAGAGAGGGATTGGGGAGGCTTTAGCATTGTCTTCCTCTCTGAATTTGTCTTAATGGGTTTTAGAGCATTCACTCATCTACAGCTGTGGTTGTGGTATAGGCTCACATATATCCTAAAATTGATATTAATATTTGTGCAGTGCATATTCCTAAATAACAATGTGAGGGGGGTTCTGTATCGACTGCAAGTAATCTTCAATCACAACAGAATATCTAATATGCTTTCTCTCTTTTTTAGGCGATTCATTGGCGTTAACCCTGAGAGGGGAACAAAGGCTAGCCAGGGAAAGGTGGTGTCCAAGAAGACCGGGAAGCTGGTCCAGAAAAAGGCAGCAACTGTAAATCCTCACGTAGCCACCCTTATAAAACATCTCACAGACTTTGAGTGGGGCTTTATGTAGCCGACAACTAAACACTGGACTCGTGTTCAGTGTTTTGTCTCCAGTTAGAAATTAAGTGGACATGTTATAAATGTTAAAATGCTTTACTGAAAATAAGAAGAATGCACTAAATGTACTTTGAATGTATTTGATGCACAATAAATAATTGGTTAATAAAAACATAATCTTGCAAGGCCATTTCTCCAGTCATTTTTATGCCAGCAGATTGCAGGGGTTTTGATTTTGAAAAATTAAAAGTTCAACTCATTAACTTCTAGTGGCATTATACTGTAAAGCTCAGTCTATAGTGCTTACAATTATTTTACTGTAATTAACTGTTAATGGATATTACAGTAGATACACTAAAATAACAGTGTAATGCCGCTAAACAGATGACAGTATTATGCTGTGAAGCGTATATTTGATACAGCACAGTACTGTGATACTTTTTACAGTAATAAACTGTAGTGATAAATCACAGTATGTGTGCTGTAGAAAAACAGTTTTATACTGGAACCATTAGCTGCCAGTAGGTTACTGTAATTAAACGGTGAAAATTCTTACAGTAAGGGAGAGACCCGCCACCCAGCGGAGAAAACTCATTTCGGCCGCTTGTACCCGTGATGTTGTCCTTTCGGTCATAACCCAAAGCTCATGACCATAGGTGAGGATGGGAACGTTGATCGACCGGTAAATTGAAAGCTTTTCCTTCTGGCTCAGCTCCTTCTTCACCAGAACGGATCGATATAGCGTCCTCATTACTGAAGACGCCGCACCGATCCGCCTGTAGATCTCACAATCCACTCTATCCTCACTCGTGAACAAGACTCCTAGGTACTTGAACTCCTTCACTTGGGGCAAGATCTCTTTCCCAACCTCGAGATGGCACTCCACCCTTTCCCGGGCGAGAACCATGGACTCGGACTTGGAGGTGCTGATTCTCATCCCAGTCGCTTCACTGCGAACCGATCCAATGAAAGCTGAAGATCTTGGCCAGTTGAAGCCATCAGGACCACATCATCTGCAAAAAGCAGAGACCTAATCCTGCAGCCACCAAACCAGGCGCAGTCATGGCGTTGAGGGGATCCTCAAAGCCATGACTGCGCCTAGATATTCTGTCCATTAAAGTTATGAACAGAATCGGTGACAAAGGGCAGCCTTGGCGGAGTCCAACCCTCACTGGAAAGGGGTCCGACATACTGCCGGCAATGCGGACCAAGCTCTGACACTGATCATACAGGGAGACACCTGCCACAATCAGACATGCCGATACTCCATACTCTCTGAGCACTCCCCACAGGATTTACCGGGTACCAAGGTCGAATGTCTTCTCCAAGTCCACAAAACTTATGTAGACTGGTTGGGCAAACTCCCATGCACACTCAAGGACCCTGCCGAGAGTATAGAGCTGGTCTACCGTTCCACGACCAGGACGAAAACCACACTGTTTGTCCTGGATCCGAGGTTCCTCCTCTCCATTACACATGAATAGACCTTACCGGGAAGGCTGAGGAGTGTGATCTACGATAGTTGGAACACACCCTCCGGTTCCCCTTCTTAAAGAGAGGTACCACCACCCGGGTCTGCCAATCCAGAGGTACCGCCCCCGATGTAGACGCAATGTTGCAGAGTCTTGTCAACCAAGACTGCCCCACAGCATCCAGAGCCTTAAGGAAGTCCGGACGGAGCTCATATCCCCGGGGCCTTGCCACCGAGGAGCTTTTTAACTACCTTGGCAACCTCAGCCCCAGAAATAGGAGAGCCCACCACAGACTTCCCAGGCACTGTTTCCTCATAGGAAGACGTGTTGGTGGGACTGAGGAGGTCTCGCTTGGCCTGTCGGTATGCCCACTGCCTCTGGAGTCCCATGAGCCAAAAGGACCCGGTGGCTCTTTCTTCAGCTTGACAGCATCCCTCACTGCTGGTGGATTACCGCCACGACAGGCACCAAACACCTTGCGGCCACAGCTTCAATCAGCTGGCTCAACAAGAGAGGAACGGAACATGGTCCACTCAGACTCAATGTCCAGCACCTCCCTCGTGACATGTTCAAAGTTCTTCCGGACATGTTCAAAGTTCTTCAGGAGACTCTGCTAGGTGTTCCCAGCAGACCCTTACAATGCGTTTGGGCCTGCCAGGTCTGACCGGCATCCTCCCCTACCATCGGAGCCAGCTCACCACCAGGTGGTGGTTGGTAGAAAGCTCTGCCCCTCTCTTCACCGAGTGTCCAAAACATGAGGCCGCAAATCCCATGACACAACTACAAAGTCAATCATGCGGCCGAGGGTGTCCTTGTGCCAAGTGCACATATGGACACCCTTATGTTTGAACATTGTGTTTGTTATGGACAATCCGTGACAAGCACAAAAGTCCAATAACAAAGCACCACTTGGGTTCAGATCCGGGTGGCCATTTTTCCCAATCACGACTCTCCAGGTTTCACTGTCGTTGCCAACATAGCGTTGAAGTCCACCAGCAGAACAAGGGAATCACCCGAGGGAGCACTCTCCAGTACTCCCTCAAGGGAATCCAAAAAGAGTTGGTACTCTGAGCTGCTGTTTGGTGTGTAAACACAAACAACAATCAAGACCCGTCACCCAACCCGAAGGCTGAAGGAAGCTACCATCTCGTCTATTGGGTTTAAAGTCCAACGTGCAGGCTTTGAGCCGGGGGGCAACAAGAATTGCCACCCCAGCCTCTCATTAGATGCAACGCCAGTGTCGAATCTCTTCCACTCTGGCGTTGCAAGTAATGAAAGTTCAGTTCAGTCCAGCCCCTCTGAGAGAACAGGTTCCAGAGCCCTTGCTGTGAGTCCAACTATATCTAGCCGGGAACGTCTCCACCTCATGCACCAGCTCAGGCTCCTTCCCTCCCAGCGAGGTGACGTTCCATGTCCCAAGAGCGAGCTTATGTAGCCGATAATCGGACCACCAAGTGCCCTGCCTTCGGCTGCCGCCCAGCTCACACTGCACCCTCTATGACCCAGCCCATGAGTGGTGAGCCCTGGAGGGGGGATCCACGTTGCCTCTTCGAGCTGAGCACGGCTGGGCCCCATGGGGACTGGCCCGTCAATCGCCATCGTGCCACACCTCTGGGCCTGGCTCCACAGGGGAGCCACGGTGACCTGCGTCCGGGCGAGAAAAAATCTAGGTCCTCAATTGTACTTTTAATAAAGGTCTTTGAGCTGCTCTTTGTCTGATCCCTCACCTAGGACCTGTTTGTCTTGGGAGACCATAGAAGCCCCCGGACAACATAGTTCCTGGATCAGTGGGACACGCAAACCACAAAGGTGGCGGCTCAGAAAGCAGGTTATATAAATATAACTCCAAAACCAAACATGCAATATGTCCAAAAATGCCTGTAATATTGTATCAATGTGAGTTTTCCTAGAATCAGTTGTTTTTGTAAGGTTTGCAAATACAAAAATTAGGTTTTACTCACAATGACAAAATCACACTGAATATGACAGTTATTTAAACATAACTCATAAACTACACAACAAAATGGCTAATAATGCCTGAAATAATGAATCATTGGGAGTTTTACTGAGTTTTACATTTTGCAAACACAAAAAGTAGTTTTTTACTTGACTGTAATGTTCTTAGAACCCTGAGATAATGGGAAAAAAGCATTTACTCAATATGACTGTAATGTTCTTAAAATCCTGAGATAATGCGAAAAAGCAATAAAAATGTATTTAAACATTACTCCTAAACAACATGTGCAAAATGGCTAATAATGCCTGGAAACATGTATCTTTGTTAGTTGTACTGGAAAAATGATCTTTTGTAAAGTTTGCAAAGACACAAGCCAGTTTTTTTTTTATTCAATATGACAGTATAACAGTCATATTAAATATGAAAGTTATATAAACATAACTCCAAAACCAAACATGTGTCATGTCTAAAAATGCCTGTAATAATGTATTAATGTGAGTTTGTAAGGTTTGCAAAAACAAAAAGTAGATTTTTACTCAATATGAAAGTAATGATCTTAGAATCCTGAGATAATGCGAAAAAAGCAATAAAAATGTATTCAAACATAACTCCTAAACAACCCAGGCAAAATGGGTAATAATGCCTGGAGACATGTATCTTTGTTAGTTTTACTAGAAAATGTATTTTTTGTAAAGTTTGCAAAGACACAAGCTAGTTGTTTTTGTTCAATAAGACAGTATAACAGTCATACTACATATAAAAATTATATAAACATAACTCCAGAACCAAACGTGTGTCATGTCTAAAATTACCTATAATAATGTATTTATGTGAGTTTGTAAGGTTTGCAAAAACAAAAAGTAGTTTTTTCCTCAATATGAAAGTAAGGATTTTAGAATCCTGAGATAATGCGAAAAAAGCAATAAAAATGTATTTAAACATAATTCCTAAACAACCCATGCAAAATGGCTAATAATGCCTGGAGACATGTATCTTTGTTAGTTTTACTAGAAAAATGATATTTTGTAAAGATATCAAAGACAATAGCTAGTTTTTTTAATTCAATATGACAGTATAACAGTCCTACTAAATATGAAAGTTATCAAAACATAACTCCAAAACCAAAAATGTGTTTTGTCTAAAAATGCCTGTAATAATGTATTTATGTGAGTTTGTAAGGTTTGCAAAAACAAAAAGTAGTTTTTTACTCAATATGAAAGTAATGATCTCAGAATCCTGAGATAATGCGAAAAAAGCAATAAAAATGTATTTAAACATAATTCCTAAACAACCCATGCAAAATGGGTAATAATGCCTGGAGACATGTATCTTTGTTAGTTTTACTAGAAAAATGATCTTTTGTAAAGTTTGCAAAGACACAACCAATTTTTTTTTTTATTCAATGTGACTGTATAACAGTCATACTAAATATAAAAGTTATATAAACATAACTCCAAAACCAAACATGTGTCATGTCTAAAAATGTCTGTAATAATGTATTTATGTGAGTTTGTAAGGTTTGCAAAAACAA
This sequence comes from Entelurus aequoreus, assembly GCF_033978785.1. Classification (NCBI taxonomy): domain Eukaryota; kingdom Metazoa; phylum Chordata; class Actinopteri; order Syngnathiformes; family Syngnathidae; genus Entelurus; species Entelurus aequoreus. The sequence continues at coordinate 40,092,800 of NC_084747.1, forward strand.
AAAGTAGTTTTTTACTCAATATGAAAGTAATGATCTTAAAATCCTGAGATAATGCGAAAAAAGCAATAAAAATGTATTTAAACATAACTCCTAAACAACCCAGGCAAAATGGGTAATAATGCTTGGAGACATGTATCTTTGTTAGTTTTACTAGAAAATGATCTTTTGTAATGTTTGCAAAGACACGAGCTAGTTTTTTTTTATTCAATATGACAGTATAACAATCATACTAAATATGAAAGTTATATAAACATAACTCCAAAACCAAACATGTGTCATGTCTAAAAATGCCTGTAATAATGTATTTATGTGAGTTTGTAAGGTTTGCAAAAACAAAAAGTAGTTTTTTACTCAATATGAAAGTAATGATCTTAGAATCCTGAGATAATGCGAAAAAAGCAATAAAAATGTATTTAAACATAACTCCTAAACAACCCAGGCAAAATGGGTAATAATGCCTGGAGACATGTATCTTTGTTAGTTTTACTAGGAAATGTATATTTTGTAAAGTTTGCAAAGACACAAGCTAGTTGTTTTTATTCAATAAGACAGTATAACAGTCATACTAAATATGAAAGTTATATAAACATAACTCCAGAACCAAACGTGTGTCATGTCTAAAATTGCCTGTAATAATGTATTTATGTGAGTTTGTAAGGTTTGCAAAAACAAAAAGTAGTTTTTTACTCAATATGAAAGTAATGATCTTAGAATCCTGAGATAATGCGAAAAAAGCAATAAAAATGTAAACATAATTCCTAAACAACCCATGCAAAATGGGTAATAATGCCTGGACACATGTATCTTTGTTAGTTTTACTAGAAAAATGATGTTTTGTAAAGTTTGCAAAGACACAAGCTAGTTTTTTAAAATTAAATATGACAGTATAACAGTCCTACTAAATATGAAAGTTATCAAAACATAACTCCAAAACCAAACATGTATTATGTCTAAAAATGCCTGTAATAATGTATTTATTTGTAAGTTGAGTTGAGTTCATACTAAATATGAAAGTTATATAAACATAACTCCAAAACCAAACATGTGTCATGTCTAAAAATGCCTGTATTAATGTATTAATGTGAGTTTGTAAGGTTTGCAAAAACAAAAACTAGTTTTTTACTCAATATGAAAGTAATGATCTTAAAATCCTGAGATAATGCAAAAAAAGCAATACAAATGTATTTAAACATAATTCCTAAACAACCCATGCAAAATGGGTAGTAATGCCTGGAGACATGTATCTTTGTTAGTTTTACTAGAAAAATTATCTTTTGTAAAGTTTGCAAAGACACGAGCTAGTTTTTTTTTATTCAATATGACAGTATAACAGTCATACTAAATATAAAAGTTATATAAACATAACTCCAAAACCAAACATGTGTCATGTCTAAAAATGTCTGTAATAATGTATTTATGTGAGTTTGTAAGGTTTGCAAAAACAAAAAGTAGTTTTTTCCTCAATATGAAAGTAAGGATTTTAGAATCCTAAATAATGCGAAAAAAGCAATAAAAATGTATTTAAAGATAATTCCTAAAACCCCCATGCAAAATGGCTAATAATGCCTGGAGACATGTATCTTTGTTAGTTTTACTAGAAAAATTATATTTTGTAAAGTTTGCAAAGACACAAGCTAGTTTTTTTTAATTCAATATGACAGTATAACAGTCATATTAAATATAAAAGTTATATAAACATAACTCCAAAACCAAACATGTGTCATGTCTAAAAATGCCTGTAATAATGTATTAATGTGAGTTTGTAAGGTTTGCAAAAACAAAAAGTAGTTTTTTACTCAATATGAAAGTAATGATCTAAGAATCCTGAGATAATGCGAAAAAAAGCAATACAAATGTATTCAAACACAATTTTTAAACCAAACATGTGAATTGTCTAAAAATGCCTGTAATATTGAATTTATGTAAGTTTTACGGGGATCAATTGTTTTTGTAAGGTTTGCAAATACAAAAATTAGGTTTTACACATAATGACATTATAACTTTAACACTCAATATGAAAGTTATTTAATTATAACTCCTAAATACACATGAAACATGTCTAATAGCGTGAAAAAAAATATCTTTGTGAGTGTTGATAGAAACATTTTCTTTTGTAAGGTTTGCAAAGACACAAGTTAGATTTTTTTAACTCAATATGACAGTATAACGCCACACTCAATATGACAGTTATTTAAACATAACTCCTAAACCACACCTGAAAAATGGCTAATAATGCCTGAAATAATGCATCTTTGGGAGTTTTACTGGAAACATATGCTTTTTTTAAGGCTTGCAAACACAAAAATTATTTGTATTGTATTATGTATTACAACATAATTCCTAAACCAAACATGCAAAATGTCTGAAAATGCCTGTAATATTGAATCCATGTGAGTTTTATTTGAATCAGTTGTATGGTTTGCTAATACAAAAATTGGGTTTTTTGACAAACACAAGTTAGTTTTTTTACTCAATATAACAGTTTAGCTGTCATATTATATATGAAAGTTATATAAACATAACTCCAAAACCAAACCATTATGTCCAAAACTGCCTGTAATATTGTATATATGTGAGTTTTACTAGAATCAGGGTTGCAAATACAAAAATTGGGTTTTATGACAGTATACTGTCACACTCAATATGACAGTTATTTAAACATAACTCAAACAACACATGCAAAATAGCTAATAATGCCTGGAGCATGTATCTTAGTTAGTTTTACTAGAAAAATGGTATTTTGTAAGGTTTGCAAAGACACAAGTTAGTTGTTGTTTTTATTCAATATGACAGTATAACTGTCATACTAAATATGAAAGTTATATAAACATAACTCTAAAACCAAACATGCATTGTGTCTAAAAATGCCTGTAATATTGTATCTGTGTGAGTTTAACTAGATTTAGTTGTTTTTGTAAGGTTGGCAAATACAAAATAAGGGTTTTACTCACTATGACAGTTTACTGTCACACTCAATCTGACAGTTATTTATTTAAACATAACTCCTAAACCACACATGCAAAATGGCTAATAATGCCTGGAGATATGTATCTTTGTGAGTTTTACTAGAAACATTATATTGTGTAAGGTTTAGTTAGTTTTTGTACTCAATCTGACAGTATAACTGTCATTCTAAATCCATCCATTTTCTTCCGCTTATCCGAGGTCGGGTTGCGGGGGCAGCAGCCTGAGCAGAAAATCCCAGACTTCCCTCTCCCCAGCCACTTCGTCCAGCTCTTCTCGGGGTATTCCGAGGCGTTCCCAGGCCAGCCGGGGACATAGTCTTTCCAATGTGTCCTAGGTCTTCCCCGTGGCCTCCTGCCACACCTCCCTAGAGGCGTTCGGGTGGCATCCTGAGCAGATGCCCGAACCACCTCATGGCTCCTCTCAATGTGGAGGAGCAGCGGCTTTACTTTGAGTTCGTGACAGAGCTTCTCACCCTGTCTCTAAGGTAGAGACCCACCACCCGGCAGAGGAAATGCATTTCGGCCGCTTGTCCTTTCGGTCATAACCCAAAGCTGGGAACGTAGATCGACGGTAAATTGAGAACTTTTCCTTCTGGCTCAGCTCCTTCTTCACCACAACGGATCGATATAGCGTCCTCAATACTGAAGACGCCGCACCAAACCGCCTGTGGATCTCTCGATCCACTCTATCCTCACTCGTGAACAAGACTCCTAGGTACTTGAACTCCTCCATTTGGGGCAAGATCTCCTCCCCAACCTGGAGATGGCACTTGACCCTTTCCTGCGCGAGAACCATGGACTTGGACTTGGAGGTGCTGATTCTCATCCCAGTCGCTTCACACTCAAGGACCCTGCCGAGAGTATAGACCTGGTCTACCGTTCCACGACCAGGACGAAAACCACACTGTTCGTCCTGGATCCGAGTTTCCTCCTCTCCAGTACACATGAATAGACCTTACCGGGAAGGCTGAGGAGTGTGTTTCACGATAGTTGGAACACACCCTCCGGTTCCCTTTCTTAAAGAGAGGAACCACCACCCCGGTCTGCCAATCCAGAGGTACCACCCCCAATGTTCACGCGATGTTGCAGAGTCTTGTCAACCAAGACAGCCCCACAGTATCCAGAGCCTTAAGGAACTCATCCACCACCGGGGCCTTGCCACAGAGGAGATTTTTAACTACCTAGGCAACCTAAGCCCCAGAAATAGGAGAGTCCACCACAGATTCCCCAGGCACTGCTTGGCCTGTCGGTATGCCCGCTGCCTCTGGAGTCCCATGAGCCAAAAGGACCCGATAGGCTCTTTCTTCAGCTTGACGGCATCCCTCCCTGCTGGTGGCCACCAGCGAGTTCTAGGATTACCGCCACGACAGGCACCAAACACCTTGCGGCCACAGCTCCAATCAGCAGGCTCGACAAGAGAGGCACGGAACATGGTCCACTCAGACTCAATGTCCAGCACCTCCCTCGTGACATGTTCAAAGTTCTTCCTTATGTTTGAACATTGTGTTTGTTATGGACAATCCGTGACGAGCACAAAAGTCCAATAACAAAGCACCACTTGGGTTCAGATCCGGGTGGCCATTTTTCCCAATCACGACTCTCCAGGTTTCACTGTCCTTGCCAACATGAGCATTGAAGTCCCCCAACAGAACAAGGGAATCACCCGAGGGAGCACTCTCCAGTACTCCCTCAAGGGAATCCAAAAAGAGTGGGTACTCTGAGCTGCTGTTTGGTGCGTAAACACAAACAACAGTCAGGACCCGTCACCCAACCCGAAGGCGGAGGGAAGCTACCATCTCGTCTACTGGGTTAAAGTCCAACGTGCAGGCTTTGAGCAACAACAATTGCCACCCCAGCCTCTCATTGCTTGCAACGCCAGAGTGGAAGAGAGTCCAGCCCCTCTTGAGAGAACAGGTTCCAGAGCCCTTGCTGTGCGTCGAAGTGAGTCCAACTATATCTAGCCGGAACTTCTTCACCTCGCGCACCAGCTCAGGCTCTTTCCCTCCCAGCGAGGTGACGTTCCACGTCCCAAGAGCGAGCTTATGTAGCCGATAATCGGACTGCCAAGTGCCCTGCCTTCGGCTTCCGCCCAGTTCACACTGCATCCGACCTCTATGACCTCAATGGGCCCATGAGTGGTGAGCCCATTGGAGGGTTGACCCACGTTGCCTCTTCGAAATGAGCCCGGCAGGGCCCCATGGAGACAGGCCCGGCCACCAGTCGCTCGCCATCGTGCCCCACCTCTGCGCCTGGCTCCACAGGTGAGCCACGGTGACCTGCGCCTGGGCGAGAAAAAATCTAGGTCCTCGATTTGTACTTTTCATAAAGGTCTTTGAGCTGCTCTTTGTCTGATCCCTCACCTAGGACCTTTTCTCAGGGGATCCCGAGGCGTTCCCAGGCCAGCCGGGAGACATAGTGTTCCCAATGTGTCCTGGGTCTTCCCCGTGGCCTCCAGGATGACAGAGATTCACCTTCACCAGGGGTGTCAAACTCAAATACAGAGTGGGCCAAAGTTTAAAACTGAACAAAGCCGCGGGCCAAGGTTGAACAAATTAACCTTTTAATAGGGACCCAAACACGTTTTGCATTGAATATTGAACAAGCAAGGCTTATATAACTTTATAGTGACATGCAAAATGGAGTTTCAAATAATAATAATAATAATTAAAAAATATCAATTGCATATCAAATATAATTTAAATACAAATTGAATGCCTCTTTTCTATTTGCAGCCTTCTGAGGTAAATATCAACATTAACTTTATCCACAGGCTAATAAATTTGAAAATAAAATAACAATGAATAAAACAACCATTCAGGACTTTAAACTGCTCAGTTTGCAACACACTGATCTAATTTGATGTGCCCAAGCCAGATACCTGGCATCTTCTTTTAGATGCTAGTTCTTTAATGTCGGGGCTCAGGCTTTGAGCTGAGGCAACTTTCATTATCGAACAAGATGTTCAACAGTCATATCTCGTACACCCAATTCTAACAACATTCAGACCCAGTCACAAGATATGTGCAGCTACAGCACGCATACACAAATGAATGCAACGCATACTTCATCAACAGCGATACAGGTTACACTGAGGGTGCCAGTATAAAAAACTTTAACACTGTTAGAAATATACGCCACACTGTGAACCCACACCAAACAAAAATAAAAAAAACTTTTCGGGAGAACATCCGCACCGTAACACAACATAAACACAAAAGAACAAATACCCAGAATCTTTTGCAGCACTAACTCTTTCGGGACGCTACAAAATACACCCCCGCTGCCACCAACCCCCCCCCCCCCCCACACACACACACACACACACACACCTTGTAGCGTCTCGGAAGATTTAGTGCTACAAAGGGTTCTGGGTATTTGTTGTGTTGTGTTTATGTTGTGTTACGGTGCGGATGTTCTCCCGAAATGTGTTTGTCATTCTTGTTTGGTGTGGATTCACAGTGTGGCGTATATTTCTAAAAGTGTTAAAGTTTTTTATTTGGCTACCGTCAGTGTAACCTGTATCGCTGTTGATGAAGTATGCGTTGCATTCAATTGTGTGTGGGTGCAGAAGCTGCACTGACATGAAACTGGGCTGGCACTCGTTTGACTAGCTGGAAAAAAAAAAAAAACTCGGGAGGAGTGCTGGAGTCTACGGAGCCCCTAAAGGGACATGGGAATTTTTTTTTTTTTTAGACATGTATCTCGTGGCCACGAGAAACTTTCTCGTGGCCACGAGAAACTTTTTATAAAAAAAAAAAATAAAAAATAAAAAAATAAAATAAAAAAAAAAATAAAAAAAAAAAAATATTTTTTTTTATTTTTTTTAATAAAAACTTTCTCGTGGCCACGAGAAACTTTTTATAAAAAAAAAAAATAAAAAAAAAAAAATAAAAAAAAAAAAATAAATAAAAAAAAAAATTATTTTTTTTTATTTTTTTTAATAAAAAGTTTCTCGTGGCCACGAGAAACTTTCTCGTGCGCACGAGAAAGCATTGGATGCGTGCTGATGGTTTAGTGCAGGGGTCACCAACCTTTTTGAAACCAAGGGCTACTTCTTGGGTACTGATTAATGCAAAGGGCTACCAGTTAGATACACACGTAAATAAATTGCCAGAAGTAGCCACTTTGCTCAATTTACCTTTAACTCTGTTATTATTAATAATTAATGATATTTATCTTTGTGGAAACACTGATCATCTTAATGATTTCTCTCAATAAATATATATAGAAACAGATAAATATCAATATGCAACACTTTATTTTTATATTTTCTCTAAGTGCACATTTTTCAAATTGAACATTTTCAAATGATCACTTCTAAGACAGTCTTGTGAAATGACAATATCCCATTTTAACTAGCTAGCCACTAATATTTTTTAACAAATCATGAATTACTTTGCACCATGTTTGTACAAATAATAACTCATGTAAAATACAAAAGTAAACTCAAATTTTTAAATCATGTCACACTTTGAACTGGACACCAAATCTGTTATCTGTTTCTTTGTCAGTTAGTGAGAAGCCTGGCATTGCATGCTGTTAACTAGTGTGTTGTACTCTGGTGTGTAACTTGACACTGCAACTCTGAGTGAGTCTTGCAGATGTGCATCAGTGAGGCGTGTTCTGTGTTTGTTCTTGATGAAGTTCATGTCAGAAAAGGCCGATTCACAAAGATAAGATTTTTCCTCATTGTTTGCGGAACCTTCTTAATCTTTTGGACATATTTTCACAGCAATCTGGCCTTAAGCTTAATTATGATAAATGTAAAATGTTAAGGATCGGAAATCTAAAGGGAACGTCCTTTCGAATGGAATGTAAAGTGCCTGTTTTGTGGACAGATGGACCAGTTAACATACTTGGTGTTGTTGTCCCAGAAAATCTGGAAGATCTAGGCTCAGTAAATTATAATAATCGACTAAGAAAGCTGGACAAAATTATGCAATTATGGAAAGGGAAATCCCTAACCTTGTATGGTAAAATGTCTATTGCCAACTCGTTAATTATTCCTCAATTTATTTATTTGTTTTTGTCATTACCAGCTCCATCACAAAACTTTTTTAAGATTTATGAGCGGAGGGTCTTCGATTTTGTCTGGAACGGCAAACCAGAAAAGATTAAAAGAAAGGTTTTGTGCAAAGAGTATGAATATGGGGGCCTGAAACTTCTCAACCTTGAAGCTATGTGTCTGTCTTTAAAAGCATCAATTGTTCCAAAGATGTATTTAAACATTGAGTGGTACACAAAAGGCCTGTTGGACAAAAAACATGTACTGTATCAAAAGAAATTGTATCCTTTTTTACCAGTGATCCCCTCCCAGAGAGTCTGCTGGGAAACATGGTGGGGTTCATAAAGGAAACAATCCACTCATAGTGGTGTTTTCAATTTTATGTGCCAGAAAAAAGAGACGATATTTTGCAGCAGTTAATATGGATGAACTCTAATATTGTAATAGATGGAAAGCCTTTCTTTTGGAAAAATATGTTTGAAAGAGGAATCATTTTTGTCAATGATATTATCAATGAGAATGGTAAAATGATGAAGTATGATGAATTTAGAGCTATGTATCAATCAATCAATCAATCAATGTTTATTTATATAGCCCTAAATCACAAGTGTCTCAAAGGGCTGTACAAGCCACAACGACATCCTCGGTACAGAGCCCACATACGGGCAAGGAAAAACTCACCCCAGTGGGACGTCGGTGAATGACTATGAGAAACCTTGGAGAGGACCGCATATGTGGGTAACCCCCCCCCCTCTAGGGGAGACCGAAAGCAACGGATGTCGAGTGGGTCTGACATAACATTGTGAAAGTCCAGTCCACAGTGGATCCAACACATCAGCGGGAGTCCAGTCCACAGCGGGGCCAACAGGAAACCATCCCGAGCGGAGACGGGTCAGCAGCGCAGAGATGTCCCCAACCGATGCACAGGCTAGTGGTCCACCCGGGGTCCCGGCTCTGGACAGCCAGCACTTCATCCATGGCCACCGGACCTATGCAACTCCCCCTCGCAAGGGACAGGGGAGAAGAGGAGAGAAGAAAAGAAACGGCAGATCAACTGGTCTAAAAAAAGGGGGGGTCTATTTAAAGACTAGATTATACAAATGAGTTTTAAGATGGGACTTAAATGCTTCTACTGAGGTAGCATCTCTAACTGTTACCGGGAGGGCATTCCAGAGTACTGGAACCCGAATAGAAAACGCTCTATAGCCCGCAGACTTTTTTTTGGCTCTGGGAATCACTAATAAGCTGGAGTTCTTTGAACGCAGATTTCTTGTCGGGACATATGGTACAATACAATCGGCGAGATAGGCTGGAGCTAAACCGTGTAATATTTTATACGTAAGTAGTAAAACCTTAAAGTCGCATCTTAAGTGCACAGGAAGCCAGTGCAAGTGAGCCAGTATAGGCGTAATATGATCAAACTTTCTTGTCTTTGTCAAAAGCCTTGCAGCCGCATTTTGTACCAACTGTAATCTTTTAATGCTAGACATAGGGAGGCCCGAAAATAATACGTTACAGTAATCGAGACGAGACGTAACGAACGCATGAATAATGATCTCAGCGTCGCTAGTGGACAAGATGGAACGAATTTTAGCGATATTACGGAGATGAAAGAAGGCCGTTTTAGTAACACTCTTAATGTCTGACTCAAACGAGAGAGTTGGGTCGAAGATAATACCCAGATTCTTTACCGAGTCTCCTTGTTTAATTGTTTGGTTGTCAAATGTTAAGATGGTATTATTAAATAGATGTTGGTGTCTAGCAGGACCGATAATCAGCATTTCCGTTTTCTTAGCGTTGAGTTGCAAAAAGTTAGCGGACATCCATTGTTTAATTTCATTAAGACACGCCTCCAGCTGACTACAGCCCGGCGTGTTGGTCAGCTTTAGGGGCATGTAGAGTTGAGTGTCATCAGCATAACAGTGAAAGCTAACACCGTACTTGCGTATGATGTCACCCAGCGGCAGCATGTAAATACTAAAGAGTGCAGGGCCAAGAACCGAACCCTGGGGAACTCCGCACGTTACCTTGACATAGTCCGAGGTCACATTGTTATGGGAGACGCACTGCATCCTGTCAGTAAGATAAGAGTTAAACCAAGACAAGGCTAAGTCTGACATACCAATACGTGTTTTGATACGCTCTAATAAAATATTATGATCGACGGTATCGAAAGCGGCGCTAAGATCAAGAAGCAGCAACATAGATGACGCATCAGAATCCATCGTTAGCAATAGATCATTAGTCATTTTTGCGAGGGCTGTCTCCGTAGAGTGATTTGCCCTGAAACCGGATTGAAAAGGTTCACAGAGATTGTTAGTCACTAAGTGTTCATTTAGCTGCTGTGCAACAGTTTTTTCGAGAATTTTGGAAATAAACGGAAGGTGGGAGACCGGTCGGTAGTTTACCATGAGGTCAGGATCGAGGTTAGGTCTTTTGAGCAGAGGATGAATAACCGCTTTTTTGAATGCTAGGGGAACAGTGCCGGAGGAAAGTGATAAGTTTATAATATTTAACACTGATGGACCTAATAATACAAACAGTTCCTTGATAAGTTTCCCAGGAAGTGGGTCAAGTAAACATGTTGTTTGTTTTATCCCACTTACACGCTGTAATAATTCCTCTAATGTTATTTCATCAAAAATAGAGAGACTATTTTGGAGGGCAGTGTCCGTCGTATATACAGTCGTATTTGTGTTAATAGAGCCCAGTTGTAGCTGGGATGCGTTGTCTTTAATCTCCTTTCTAATGAGTTCAATTTTCTTATTAAAGAAATTCATAAAATCATCTGCCGAGTGGGTGGAGCTACTGGGAGGAGTCCCTTGTTGGGTTAGCGATGCTACTGTACTAAACAGAAATTTAGGATCGTTTTTGTTGAGGCGGATGAGATTTGAGTAGTATTTAGCTTTAGCTAAGGTAAGCATGCGTTTATAAGTTATTAAACTATCACTCCATGCTTGATGGAAAACCTCAAGTTTAGTCGCGCGCCATTTGCGTTCCAGTTTTCTACATGATAATTTATGAGCTCTAATTTCTTCTGTAAACCATGGGGTGCGCCTTTTAGGGGCCCTTTTTTGCTTTAGCGGTGCTATACTATCAATAATTTCGCGCAAGGCATCGTCAAAGTTGTTAGTGAGTTTATCAATAGAGCCGACATAATTTGGGAATGGTGCTATTACCGAAGGCAGTAGGTCAGCAAGAGTCATCGTTGTGGCAGCATTAATGTTGCGGCCGCTATAGCAGTTATTATTATTATTAGCTTGTTGACAAAGAGTCAAAACTTCAAATTTTATAAGGTAATGATCGGACATTACTTTAGTATATGGAAGTATCATAACTTTGGAGGTGGTGACACCCCTGACAAGCACTAGATCTATTGTATTACCGTTGCGATGCGTGGGTTCATGTATTATTTGTGTAAGACCACAGCTATCAATTATGGTTTGGAGCGCCACGCACTGAGGGTCCGATGGGGTATTCATATGGATATTAAAGTCCCCCATTATGATTATATTGTCGGCGTGCGTCACTAGATCAGCAACGAACTCTGAGAATTCACTGATAAAGTCCGAATAGGGCCCAGGGGGGCGGTAGATAACAGCCAGGTCGAGAGGTAGCGGTGTGACAGACCTCATAGTAAGCACCTCAAACGATTTATATTTATTATTTAGGTTAGGGGTAAGGTTGAAATTTTCATTGTATATGTATGGTGATGCTTGCTCAAGCTTTTCATTTTATCAACTAACTGGAGTAATTGGGAAAAGATGGAAACAAATAATTAATTATGGAACTACTAAATTATTAGTTTGTAAACCTCTAATAAGAAATTCTAGTTGGCAAAAAGGAACTAAAGTAAATAGAAAAATATATCATTTTTATTTAATAAAGAAATCTTTGAAGGCTGCCTCATACAACACAAATGGAAAATGGGAGGACTTTTTTGACTGCCCGTTGCCATGGGATGCCATATTCAAACTAATCTATAAAACCACTATCGATGTGCAAAATCGTTATTTTCAAATTAAAATTATTTATAACTTCTTACCCACAGGGAAAATGTTAAAATTATGGAATATGACAGAGTCAGATGATTGCCGATTTTGTTGTCAGGAGCCTGAATCCACCCTGCAATTGTTTTGGTATTGTCATATTGTGTCTTTGTTTTGGGTTGAAGTTGAAAAAATGTGTTTAAGGATTGGTTTGTTTATGAAGCTTAATGTGGTTTCTGTTATTTTAGGAGAGTTCATTGACAATCATGATTTAGTCAATTTAATTATAGTACTCGGTAAAATGTTTATTTTTAAGGCCAAAAACAGATATTCACTTAGTATTACTTTCTCTAAAACATTTATTCAGTATTTTCTAACTTTAGAAAGTTACATGGTTGAAAACGATAATGATGCCAAAAAACATTTAAAAAAAAGATGAGAAGTCCTCAAAGGCTTATTTTGAAAGTATAATTATGTTTATAGATTATATGGTATATGTTGTTGTGTTCCCTAATTTGAGTGACCTGGACATAATATGGACTGTACATAAATGCTTATTTTGAAAATGTAATTTTGTTTATAAAGTATATGCAATCTGTTGTGTTCCCTAATTTTTTTCTGTGTACATGAATGAAGGTGTGTGTTGCTGAGTCCGACTTGGACATTATCTGGACTGGGCCTGGTTTAAAAAAAAACCTTTAAACAAATCTAATTTCATTGACAACCTGGTCTGTTGAAGATAAGGCCCTTTTTTAAAAAATAAAATAAAATAAGATAAATAAATAAAAAAAATTTTCTTGGATAAAAAAGAAAGTAAAACAATATAAAAATAATTATATAAAAAAATAGTAATTAATGAAAATGTTAGTGGACCAGCAGCCTATACAATCATGTGTGCGTCAGGGACTGTGTCCCTTGCAGATGTGTTGTCTATGTTGTGGGAACCAGAATATTGGTAGCAGAAAGAAATAACCCATTTTGTGTGAGTGGGTGTGGATGAGTGTGCATGGGGGAGGTTATTTGGGTTGATGCACTGATTGAAAGTGTATCTTGTGTTTTTTCTATGTAGATTTAATTTTAAAAAAATAAATAAAAAAAAATAAAACATTTTTTTTTTTTTTTTTTTTTTTTTTTTTTAAGAACAGGCCCGCGGGCGACTCATCTGGTCCTTACGGGCGACCTGGTGCCCGCGGGCACCGCGTTGGTGACCCCTGGTTTAGTGTGTGTTAAAATGGCAGTTTAGGAGTTAATATGGCTGTATTTCCAGATAGGACTTTCCCCCATGTGTGTTGTGGCAAAATGTGAATGCTTGATTAGTAGGTGTGAGACAAACACTTTATCTTCCTGGTTATTGTAACGCTACGTGTTTGACATTATTTAAGACGTTTTCATGCCCGGGAAAGGACAGTTTTCCTCTTCTGTGGCTGTGGGGGGGTGGGCGTGGCTTGCGGACCTGCAGTGAAGAGGAGTGTGTCAGTTAGTCCGATGTTGATGTGATCAAACTTCTTTCTTGCTTGGAAGATACACACACAATTGTAACTGTTATTTCTTCCTGCAAATAATAAATATGTACAACGTGTTTGGATGTATTCATTTATGTAAAATTGTCATTAAATGTAATATTGCCTGACAAAAAGTGATACGACGTACGTAATATTTTGATATTTACACATCGCATATTTAAACACGCGCATCTGACTAGAATACCCTTATGTGCATTACATATATCAACATCAACTACCTACTGTACTGTTTACTTGTTGAAATACCCTTTTTAGAACAAATATCTACCCACATAATTTATATGTGTATATATAATATATATATATGTGTATGTATGTATATGCATATATATATATATATATATATATATATATATATATATATATATATATATATATATATATATGCATATATATATATATATATATACGTGTATGTATGTATATGCATATATATATATATATATATATATATATATATATATATATATATATATATATATATATATATATATATATATATATATGCATATATATATATACGTGTATGTATGTATATGCATATATATATATATATATATATATATATATATATATATATATATATATATATATATATATATATATATATATATATATATATACATATATATATATATATATATATGCATATATATATATATATATATATATATATATATATATATATATATATATATATATATATATATATATATATATATATATATGCATATACATACATACACATATATATATATATATTATATATACACATATAAATTATGTGAGTAGATATTTGTTCTAAAAAGGGTATTTCAACAAGTAAACAGTACAGTAGGTAGTTGATGTTGGTATATGTAATGCACATAAGGGTATTCTAGTCAGATGCGCGTGTGTAAATATGCGATGTGTAAATATCAAAATATTACGTACGTCGTATCACTTTTTGTCAGGAAATATTACATTTAATGACAATTTTACATAAATGAATACATCCAAACACGTTGTACATATTTATTATTTGCAGGAAGAAATAACAGTTACAATTGTGTGTGTATCTTCCAAGCAAGAAAGAAGTTTGATCACATCAACATCGGACTAACTGACACACTGCGCTTCGCTGCAGGTCCGCAAGCCACGCCCACCCCCCCACAGCCACAGAAGAGGAAAACTGTCCTTTCCCGGGCATGATAACGTCTTAAATAATGTCAAACACGTAGCGTTACAATAACCAGGAAGATAAAGTGTTTGTCTCACACCTACTAATCAAGCATTCACATTTTGCCACAACACACATGGGGGAAAGTCCTATCTGGAAATACAGCCATATTAACTCCTAAACTGCCATTTTAACACACACTAAACCATCAGCACGCATCCAATGCTTTCTCGTGGCCACGAGAAAGTTTCTCGTGGCCACGAGAAAGTTTCTCGTGCGCACGAGAAAGTTTCTCATGGCCACGAGAAAGTTTCTCGTGGCCACGAGAAACTTTTTGTTAAAAAAAAAAAAAAAAAAAAAAAAATAATTTTTTTTTTTTTTTTTTTTTTTTTTTATAAAAAGTTTCTCGTGGCCACGAGAAAGTTTCTCGTGGCCACGAGATACTTTCTCGTGGCCACGAGATACTTTCTCGTGGCCACGAGAAACTTTCTCGTGCGCACGAGAAACTTTCTCGTGGCCACGAGATACATGTCTAAAAAAAAAAAAATTCCCATGTCCCTTTAGGGGCTCCGTAGGAGTCACTCCCGGGAGGGTTGGCAAGTATTAGAAGTAGCGGCACTGCCGCAATGTATAATCGAAGGTCCAGCTTTAGTGTTAATTTGATATTGCCTCAAGGGCCAAGTCAAATTACACGTTGGGCCAAATTTGGCCCACGGGCCAGAGTTTGACACCCATGACCTTCACTGTAAAAAATTACTGTAAAAATAAAAAATAAAATTACAGTTATATACTCCATCCATCCATCCATTTTCTACCGCTTATTCCCTTCGGGGTCGCGGGGGGCGCTGGAGCCTATCTCAGCTACAATCAGGCGGAAGGCGGGGTACACCCTGGACAAGTCGCCACCTCATCGCAGGGCCAACACAGATAGACAGACAACATTCACACTCACATTCACACACTAGGGCCAATTTAGTGTTGCCAATCAACCTATCATGTTCTTCTTAAATGCAGTTAAGTACTGTAAATTTTGTTGCATTTTTCAAAAAATATCGACCAGCAGTAAGTTACTGTAAAACCTACAGTGTAATTCAGTATTTTTCAGACTTGTTTCTTGGGTCCGCCCACAATTCGTCCAACCGAGCTTCATTTCACCTGGCCGACCCTGCTAAATCCATCCTACTGCATCGTGTGTTTTTGATAACAAGGTAAGAGTCACTTGTACCTTGATGTGTCATTTTCTGTTTGAATTACTTTATATATATATTTATAAAGTCCGAAATGACATAGCGTCACAGTCAGCATCACAGACACTATCGTTGACCACGCGCATGTACCGCCGCATGCTAGCTAGCTAAGTTTTCTTCTTTTTTGTCATAGTCATCATAAAAGATGATAACTTGCAACATATGTGCTACGACTTGCAGCAATGTATTTGCGTATGTTAGACACATGCGAAGTCATAGTTGTATGCCTAATGCATCGTTTAAGTGTGCTTTCCCTAAATGCACAAGAGTTTTTTCCAACTTCTCAGCCTTCAAAACTCACAGCCGTCGTCATAAATATGGCAAGAGTAGGACTGATATGTATAGCGCAGAAGGTTTACCTTGTAATATTGTCTCATGTAGCGCGAAGTGCGATGATATACGGGCCTTTCTCCTGCATTTGAAAAGTCATATTACCGAAGGTAGGACAGTTACGTGCCCCTTCAGTCAATGTGAAAAAAGATTTACAGTTAAGTCTACTTTCACATCGCACGTGTCAAGGAAGCACTACGGCTACACTGAACGAAGTTTGACTTGATCAACAGCAAATCCAAGCAGCTCTTGTGTTATTAACACTGATGATGACTATTGTGATATGCAACTTGAGGATTCAGGATATTCCTGTTATGAAGACATGGAGGTCTACTTGCATTAAAAAATGTTCACAGCACTGAAAAAAGGTTGAGAACCACTGCCTTAGGACAGTGGTTCTCAACCTTTTTTCAGTGATGTACCCCTGTGAACATTTTTTAAATTCAAGTACCCCCTAATCAGAGCAAAGCATTTTTGGTTGAAAAAAAGAGATAAAGAAGTAAAATACAGCACTATGTCATCAGTTTCTGATTTATTAAATTGTATAACAGTGCAAAATATTGCTCATTTGTTGTGGTCTTTCTTGAACTATTTGGAAAAAAAGATATAAAAATAACTAAAAACTTGTTGAAAAATAACCAAGTGATTCAATTATAAATAAAGATTTTTACACATAGAAGTAATCAACTTAAAGTGCCCTCTTTGGGGATTGTAATAGAGATCCATCTGGATTCATGAACTTCATTCTCAACATTTCTTCACAAAAAAAGAAATCTTTAACATCAATATTTATGGAACATGTCCACTACGCTTTAACCAAGCCTCCATTGTTTTCTACATGGATAGTTGATTGACAGTTGGTGCCGTGTGGCACCGCCAGGTAGGGTCAAACCATCATGGCATGGGGGAAACTCTGGCTTTATGGTAATGAATGGAATAGCCTACTTGATTAGTTGTTCAGTTTATGAACTTACATTCATATTTTGTCGAAGTATTATTCAATAAATATATTTATAAAGGATTTTTGAATTGTTGCTATTTTTAGAATATTTAAAAAAAATCTCACGTACCCCTTGGCATACCTTCAAGTACCCCCAGGAGTACGCGTACCCCCATTTGAGAACCACTGCCTTAGGAGACTAGATGTAAACAGAGGAAAGAGAGAGCGAGTGAGGTGGCCATTCCAAATACTTTTAAAATGCTACCCATATTGGATACTGTTTAGGAACATAAACTGCATTTCAAAGTCACAATAAAACGTTGGATGATCAGCATGGAAGGTGATGTCATCGGCAAAGGCGTCCAACCTAACTTAATCTCAGGGCTTGCTGCCCTTCTTGCCACATACTATGTGTTCAACTTGGAATACCAAGAGGAAGGTCCTCGGACATTGGAATTTGTTCAAAGGTAAATCCTCTTGATACTGTTAAAATAATGTTAGGATATTTTATTTTATATTTCTCACCTCTGTTCAGGAATTTGACTTGTCATTTCCCCAATTGTGTGCCTTAAATCAATGACTCTTCTGTTCCTTTGTGGACCTTCTTATTAGGGACCGAAGCACCAGTTTGACTCTAGGATACAGAGAAGGTAGGTAATGTGCAGGTAAAGATATGTTGACTGGGTCAAAGAAGGAAGCACCTGTTTGACCCCAGGATGCAGAAAAAGTAGATAATTTGCAGGTAAAGACATGTTGACTGGATGATGGCAGGAAGCACCAGCTTGACCCGAGAATGCAGAGCAAGTAGGTAATGTGCGGGTGAAGATATGTTGAATGGGTAAAGAAAGGAAGCACCAGTTTGACCCCACTATGCAGGGAAGGTAGGTAATGTGCGGGTGAAGGTATGTTGAATGGGTGAAAGAAGGAAGCGCAGGTGTGGTCGAGGCCATGCAGACAAGGTAGGTATGTGCAGGTGAAGATATGTTGTATGGTGAAAGAAAGAAGCACCAGTGTGACCCAAGGATGCAGGGAAGGTAGGTAATGTGCAGGTAAAGATATGTTGAATGGGTGAAGGCAGGAAACACCAGCTAGACGCCAGGATACAGAGAAGGTAGGTAATGTGCAGGTAAAGATATGTTGAATGGGTAAAGGTAGAAAGCACCAGCGTGACCACACTATGCAGAGAAGGTAGGTAATGTGCAGGTAAAGATATGTTGAATGGGTAAAGGCAAGAAGCACCAGTGTGACCCCAGGATGCAGAGAAGATAGGTAATGAGCAGGTAACGATATGTTAAATGGGTGAAAGCAGGAAACATCAGCGTAAATACACGGTCCCGTAGATGGAGAGAAAACATAAATAGAGAGAGGGATTGGGGAGGCTTTAGCATTGTCTTCCTCTCTGAATTTGTCTTAATGGGTTTTAGAGCATTCACTCATCTACAGCTGTGGTTATGGTATAGGCTCACATATATCCTAAAATTGATATTAATATTTGTGCAGTGCATATTCCTAAATAACAATGTGAGGGGGGTTCTGTATCGACTGCAAGTAATCTTCAATCACAACAGAATATCTAATATGCTTTCTCTCTTTTTTAGGCGATTCATTGGCGTTAACCCTGAGAGGGGAACAAAGGCTAGCCAGGGAAAGGTGGTGTCCAAGAAAAAGGCAGCAACTGTAAATCCTCACGTAGCCACCCTTATAAAACATCTCACAGACTTTGAGTGGGGCTTTATGTAGCCGACAACTAAACACTGGACTCGTGTTCAGTGTTTTGTCTCCAGTTAGAAATTAAGTGGACATGTTATAAATGTTAAAATGCTTTACTGAAAATAAGAAGAATGCACTAAATGTACTTTGAATGTATTTGATGCACAATAAATAATTGGTTAATAAAAACATAATCTTGCAAGGCCATTTCTCCAGTCATTTTTATGCCAGCAGATTGCAGGGATTTTGATTTTGAAAAATTAAAAGTTCAACTCATTAACTTCTAGTGGCATTATACTGTAAAGCTCAGTCTATAGTGCTTACAATTATTTTACTGTAATTAACTGTTAATGGATATTACAGTAGATACACTAAAATAACAGTGTAATGCCGCTAAACAGATGACAGTATTATGCTGTGAAGCGTATATTTGATACAGCACAGTACTGTGATACTTTTTACAGTAATAAACTGTAGTGATAAATCACAGTATGTGTGCTGTAGAAAAACAGTTTTATACTGGAACCATTAGCTGCCAGTAGGTTACTGTAATTAAACGGTGAAAATTCTTACAGTAAGGGAGAGACCCGCCACCCAGCGGAGAAAACTCATTTTGACCGCCAGCCTGTGCATCTCACGATCCACTCTTCCCTCACTCATGAACAAGACTCCAGGTACTTGAACTCATCCACTTGGGGCAAGATCTCCTGCCCAACCTCGAAATGGCACTCCACCCTTTCCCGGGCGAGAACCTCGGACTTTGAGGTGCTGATTCTCATCCCAGTCGCTTCACACTCGGCTGCGAACCAATCCAATGAGAGCTGAAGATCCTGGCCAGTTAAAGCCATAAGGACCACATCATCTGCAAAAAGGAGAGACCTAATCCTGCAGCCACCAAACCGGATCCCCTCAACGCCATGACTGCGCCTAGAAATTATGTCCATAAAATTTATGAACACATTTGGTGACAAAGGGCAGCCAACACGAGGGTTGGACTCCGGTCCAACCCTCACTGGAAAGGGGTCCGACTTACTGCTGGCAATGCGGACCAAGCTCTGACACTGATCATACAGGGAGCGACCCGCCACAATCAGACATGCCGATACCCCATACTCTCTAAACACTCCCCACAGGACTTCCCGGGGTGGCCACGGTCGAATGTCTTCTCCAAGTCCACAAAGCACATGTAGACTGATTGGACAAACTCCCATGCACACTCAAGGACCCTGCCGAGAGTATAGAGCTGGTCTACCGTTCCACGACCAGGACGAAAACCACACTGTTCGTCCTGGATCCGAGGTTCCTCCTCTCCAGTACACATGAATAGACCTTACCGGGAAGGCTGAGGAGTGTGATCTACGATAGTTGGAACACACCCTCCGGTTCCCCTTCTTAAAGAGAGGAACCACCACCCGGGTCTGCCAATCCAGAGGTACCGCCCCTGATGTCCATGCGATGTTGCAGAGTCTTGTCAACTTAAACAGCCCCACAGCATCCAGAGCCTTAAGGAACTCCGGACGGAGCTCATCCACCCCCGCGGCCTTGCCACCGAGGAGCTTCTTAACTACCTTGGCAACCTCAGCCCCAGAAATAGGAGAGCCCACCACAGATTCCCCAGGCACTGCTTGGCCTGTCGGTATGCCCGCTGCCTCTGGAGTCCCATGAGCCAAAAGGACCAGATAAGCACTTTCTTCAGCTTGACGGCATCCCGCACTGCTGGTGGCCACCAGCGGGTTCTAGGATTACCGCCACGACAGGCACCAAACACCTTGCGGCCACAGCTCCAATCAGCTGGCTTGACAAGAGAGGCACGGAACATGATCCATTCAGACTCAATGTCCAGCACCTCCTTTGTGACATGTTCAAAGTTCCTCCGGAGGTAGAAAAAGAAACTCTCTCTGACAGGAGACTGCTAGGCATTCCCAAAAGACTCTCACAATGCGTTTGGGCCTGCCAGGTCTGTCCGGGATCCTACCCCACCATCGGAGCCAGCTCACCAGGTGGTGATCGGTAGAAAGCTCGCCCCTCTCTTCACCCGAGTGTCCAAAACATGAGGCCGCAAATCCCATGACACAACTACAAAGCCAATAATGGAACTGCGGCCGAGGGTGTCCTGGTGCCAAGTGCACATATGGACACCCTTATGTTTGAACATTGTGTTTGTTATGGACAATCCGTGACTAGCACAAAAGTCCAATAACAAAGCACCACTTGGGTTCAGATCCGGATGGCCATTTTTCCCAATCACGACTCTCCAGGTGTCAAAGTCGTTGCCAACATGAGCGTTGAAGACCCCCATTAGAACAAAGGAATCACCAGAGGGAGCACTCTCAAGGGAATCCAAAAAGAGTGGGTACTCTGAGCTGCTGTTTGGTGCGTAAACACCAACAACAGTCAGGACCCGTCACCCAACCCGAAAGCGGAGGGAAGTTACCATCTCGTCTTCTGGGTTAAGTCCAACGTGCAGGCTTTGAGCCGGGGGGCAACAATAATTGCCAACCCAGCCTCTCATTACTTGCAACGCCAGAGTGGAAGAGAGTCCAACCCCTCTTGAGAGAACAGGTCCCAGAGCCCTCGCTGTGCGTCGAAGTGAGTCCAGCTTTATCTAGCCGGGAACTTCTCCACCTCGCGAGGTGACGTTCCACGTCCCAAGAGCGAGCTTATGTAGCCGATAATCGGACCGCCAAGTGCCCTGCCTTCGGCTTCCGCCCAGCTAACACTGCACCCGACCTCTATGACCCAGCCCATGAGTGGTGAGCCTATTGCAGGGGGGACCCACGTTGCCTCTTCGAGCTGGGCCCCATGGGCACCAGTCGCTCGCCATCGTGCCCCACCTCTGGGCCTGGCTCCACAGGGGAGCCACGGTGACCCGCGTCCGGGCGAGAAAATATCTAGGTCCTCGATTTGTACTTTTCATAAAGGTCTTTGAGCTGTTCTTTGTCTGATTCCTCACCTAGGACCTGCTTGTCTTGGGGGGCCCTACCAGGGGGCATAGAAGCCCCCGGACAGCATAGCTCCTAGGATCAGTAGGACACGCAAACCACAAAGGTGGCGGCTCAGAAAGCAGGTTATATAAACATAACTCCAAAACCAAACATGCAAGATGTCTAAACATGCCTGTAATATTGTATCAATGTGAGTTTTACTAGAATCGGTTGTTTTTTTAAGGCTTGCAAACACAAAAAGTTTTTTTTACTCAATATGACAGTAAGTTCTTAAAATGCTGAGATAATGTGAAAAAAAGCAATACAAATGTATTCCAACATGATTCCTAAACCAAACATGCAAAATGTCTAAAAATGCCTGTAATATTGAATCCATGTGAGTTTTACTAGAATCATTTGTTTTTGTAAGGTTTGCAAATACAAAAATTGAGTTTTATGACAGACACAAGTTAGTTTTTTTACTCATTATAACAGTATAGATGTCATACTATATATTAAAGTTATATAAACATAACTCCAAAACCAAACGTGCATTATGTCCAAAATTGCCTGTAATATTGTATAGATGTGAGTTTTACTAGAATCAGGTTTGCAAATACAAAAATTGGGTTTTATGACAGTATACTGTCACACTCAATATGACAGTATAACTGTCATACTAAATCCATCCATTTTCTTCCGCTTATCCGAGGTCGGGTTGCGGGGGCAACAGCCTAAGCAGAGAGCCCAGCGTTCCCAGGCCATAGTCTTTCCAATGTATCCTAGGTCTTCCCCATGGCCTCCTGCCGTTCGGACCTAGGGAGGCGTTCGGGTGGCATCCTGAGCAGATGCCCGAACCACCTCATCTGGCTCCTCTCAATGTGGAGGAGCAGCGGCTTTACACTGAGTTCCTCCCAGATGACAGAGCTTCTCACCCTATCTCTAAGGGAGAGACCCACCACCCGGCGGAGGAAACTCATTTCGGCCGCTTGTACCCGTGACCTTGTCCTTTCGGTCATAACCCAAAGCTCATGACCATAGGTGAGGATGGGAACGTTGATCGACCGGTAAATTGAAAGCTTTTCCTTCTGGCTCAGCTCCTTCTTCACCACAACGGATCGATATAGTGTCCTCATTACTGAAGACGCCGCACCGATCCGCCTGTAGATCTCACAATCCACTCTATCCTCACTCGTGAACAAGACTCTTAGGTACTTGAACTCCTTCACTTGGGGCAAGATCTCTTTCCCAACCTCGAGATGGCACTCCACCCTTTCCCGGGCGAGAACCATGGACTGAGGAGTGTGATATATGATAGTTGGAACACACCCTCCGGTTCCCCTTCTTAAAGAGAGGTACCACCACCCCGGTCTGCCAATCCAGAGGTACCGCCCCCGATGTAGACGCAATGTTGCAGAGTCTTGTCAACCAAGACTGCCCCACAGCATCCAGAGCCTTAAGGAACTCCGGACGGAGCTCATATCCCCGGGGCCTTGCCACCGAGGAGCTTTTTAACTACCTTGGCAACCTCAGCCCCAGAAATAGGAGAGCCCACCACAGACTTCCCAGGCACTGTTTCCTCATAGGAAGACGTGTTGGTGGGACTGAGGAGGTCTCGCTTGGCCTGTCGGTATGCCCACTGCCTCTGGAGTCCCATGAGCCAAAAGGACCCGGTGGCTCTTTCTTCAGCTTGACAGCATCCCTCACTGCTGGTGGATTACCGCCACGACAGGCACCAAACACCTTGCGGCCACAGCTTCAATCAGCTGGCTCAACAAGAGAGGAACGGAACATGGTCCACTCAGACTCAATATCCAGCACCTCCCTCGTGACATGTTCAAAGTTCTTCCGGACATGTTCAAAGTTCTTCAGGAGACTCTGCTAGGTGTTCCCAGCAGACCCTTACAATGCGTTTGGGCCTGCCAGGTCTGACCAGCATCCTCCCCTACCATCGGAGCCAGCTCACCACCAGGTGGTGGTTGGTAGAAAGCTCTGCCCCTCTCTTCACCGAGTGTCCAAAACATGAGGCCGCAAATCCCATGACACAACTACAAAGTCAATCATGCGGCCGAGGGTGTCCTTGTGCCAAGTGCACATATGGACACCCTTATGTTTGAACATTGTGTTTGTTATGGACAATCCGTGACAAGCACAAAAGTCCAATAACAAAGCACCACTTGGGTTCAGATCCGGGTGGCCATTTTTCCCAATCACGACTCTCCAGGTTTCACTGTCGTTGCCAACATAGCGTTGAAGTCCACCAGCAGAACAAGGGAATCACCCGAGGGAGCACTCTCCAGTACTCCCTCAAGGGAATCCAAAAAGAGTTGGTACTCTGAGCTGCTGTTTGGTGTGTAAACACAAACAATAATCAAGACCCGTCACCCAACCCGAAGGCTGAAGGAAGCTACCATCTCATCTATTGGGTTTAAAGTCCAACGTGCAGGCTTTGAGCCGGGGGGCAACAAGAATTGCCACCCCAGCCTCTCATTAGATGCAACGCCAGTGTGGAATCTCTTCCACTCTGGCGTTGCAAGTAATGAAAGTTCAGTTCAGTCCAGCCCCTCTGAGAGAACAGGTTCCAGAGCCCTTGCTGTGAGTCCAACTATATCTAGCCGGGAACGTCTCCACCTCATGCACCAGCTCAGGCTCCTTCCCTCCCAGCGAGGTGACGTTCCATGTCCCAAGAGCGAGCTTATGTAGCCGATAATCGGACCACCAAGTGCCCTGCCTTCGGCTGCCGCCCAGCTCACACTGCACCCTCTATGACCCAGCCCATGAGTGGTGAGCCCTGGAGGGGGGATCCACGTTGCCTCTTCGAGCTGAGCACGGCTGGGCCCCATGGGGACTGGCCCGTCAATCGCCATCGTGCCACACCTCTGGGCCTGGCTCCACAGGGGAGCCACGGTGACCTGCGTCCGGGCGAGAAAAAATCTAGGTCCTCAATTGTACTTTTAATAAAGGTCTTTGAGCTGCTCTTTGTCTGATCCCTCACCTAGGACCTGTTTGTCTTGGGAGACCATAGAAGCCCCCGGACAACATAGTTCCTGGATCAGTGGGACACGCAAACCACAAAGGTGGCGGCTCAGAAAGCAGGTTATATAAATATAACTCCAAAACCAAACATGCAATATGTCCAAACATGCCTGTAATATTGTATCAATGTGAGTTTTCCTAGAATCGGTTGTTTTTGTAAGGTTTGCAAATACAAAAATTAGGTTTTACTCACAATGACAAAATCACACTGAATATGACAGTTATTTAAACATAACTCATAAACTACACAAAAAATGGCTAATAATGCCTGAAATAATGAATCATTGGGAGTTTTACTGAGTTTTACATTTTGCAAACACAAAAAGTAGTTTTTTACTTGACTGTAATGTTCTTAGAACCCTGAGATAATGGTAAAAAGCATTTACTCAATATGACTGTAATGTTCTTAAAATCCTGAGATAATGCGAAAAAGCAATAAAAATGTATTTAAACATTACTCCTAAACAACATGTGCAAAATGGCTAATAATGCCTGGAAACATGTATCTTTGTTAGTTTTACTGGAAAAATGATCTTTTGTAAAGTTTGCAAAGACACAAGCCAGTTTTTTTTATTCAATATGACAGTATAACAGTCATATTAAATATGAAAGTTATATAAACATAACTCCAAAACCAAACATGTGTCATGTCTAAAATTGCCTGTATTAATGTATTTGTGTGAGTTTGTAAGGTTTGCAAAAACAAAAACTCGTTTTTTACTCAATTAGAAAGTAATGATCTTAGAATCCTGAGATAAAGCGAAAAAAGCAATAAAAGTGTATTTAAACATAACTCCTAAACAACCCAGGCAAAATGGGTAATAATGCCTGGAGACATGTATCTTTGTTAGTTTTACTAGGAAATGTATATTTTGTAAAGTTTGCAAAGACACAAGCTAGTTGTTTTTATTCAATAAGACAGTATAACAGTCATACTAAATATGAAAGTTATATAAACATAACTCCAGAACCAAACGTGTGTCATGTCTAAAATTGCCTATAATAATGTATTTATGTGAGTTTGTAAGGTTTGCAAAAACAAAAAGTAGTTTTTTCCTCAATATGAAAGTAAGGATTTTAGAATCCTAAATAATGCGAAAAAAGCAATAAAAATGTATTTAAAGATAATTCCTAAAACCCCCATGCAAAATGGCTAATAATGCCTGGAGACATGTATCTTTGTTAGTTTTACTAGAAAAATGATATTTTGTAAAGTTTGCAAAGACACAAGCTAGGTTTTTTTAATTCAATATGACAGTATAACAGTCATATTAAATATAAAAGTTATACAAACATAACTCCAAAACCAAACATGTGTCATGTCTAAAAATGCCTGTAATAATGTATTTATGTGAGTTTGTAAGGTTTGCAAAAACAAAAAGTAGTTTTTTACTCAATATGAAAGTAATGATCTAAGAATCCTGAGATAATGCGAAAAAAGCAATACAAATGTATTTAAACATAATTCCTAAACAACCCATGCAAAATGGGTAATAATGCCTGGAGACATGTATCTTTGTTAGTTTTACTAGAAAAATGATCTTTTGTAAAGTTTGCAAAGACACAAGCTAGTTTTTTTTATTCAATATGACAGTATAACAGTCATACTAAATATAAAAGTTATATAAACATAACTCCAGAACCAAACGTGTGTCATGTCTAAAATTGCTTATAATAATGTATTCATGTGGGTTTGTAAGGTTTGCAAAAACAAAAAGTAGTGTTTTACTCAATATGAAAGTAATGATCTTAGAATCCTGACATAATGCGAAAAAAGCAATACAAATGTATTCAAACACAATTTTTAAACCAAACATGTGAATTGTCTAAAAATGCCTGTAATATTGAATTTATGTAAGTTTTACTAGAATCAATTGTTTTTGTAAGGTTTGCAAATACAAAAATTAGGTTTTACACATAATGACATTATAACTTTAACACTCAATATGAAAGTTATTTAATTATAACTCCTAAATACACATGAAACATGTCTAATAGCGTGAAAAAAATTATCTTTGTGAGTGTTGCTAGAAACATTTTCTTTTGTAAGGTTTGCAAAGACACAAGTTAGATTTTTTTAACTCAATATGACAGTATAACGCCACACTCAATATGACAGTTATTTAAACATAACTCCTAAACCACACCTGAAAAATGGCTAATAATGCCTGATATAATGCATCTTTGGGAGTTTTACTGGAAACATATGCTTTTTTTAAGGCTTGCAAACACAAAAATTATTTGTATTGTATTATGTATTACAACATAATTCCTAAACCAAACATGCAAAATGTCTGAAAATGCCTGTAATATTGAATCCATGTGAGTTTTATTTGAATCAGTTGTATGGTTTGCTAATACAAAAATTGGGTTTTATGACAAACACAAGTTAGTTTTTTTACTCAATATAACAGTTTAGCTGTCATACTATATATGAAATTTATATAAACATAACTCCAAAACCAAACCATTATGTCCAAAACTGCCTGTAATATTGTATATATGTGAGTTTTACTAGAATCAGGGTTGCAAATACAAAAATTGGGTTTTATGACAGTATACTGTCACACTCAATATGACAGTTATTTAAACATAACTCAAACAACACATGCAAAATAGCTAATAATGCCTGGAGCATGTATCTTAGTTAGTTTTACTAGAAAAATGGTATTTTGTAAGGTTTGCAAAGACACAAGTTAGTTGTTGTTTTTATTCAATATGACAGTATAACTGTCATACTAAATATGAAAGTTATATAAACATAACTCTATAACCAAACATGCATTGTGTCTAAAAATGCCTGTAATATTGTATCTGTGTGAGTTTAACTAGATTTAGTTGTTTTTGTAAGGTTTGCAAATACAAAATAAGGGTTTTACTCACTATGACAGTTTACTGTCACACTCAATCTGACAGTTATTTATTTAAACATAACTCCTAAACCACACATGCAAAATGGCTAATAATGCCTGGAGATATGTATCTTTGTGAGTTTTACTAGAAACATTATATTGTGTAAGGTTTAGTTAGTTTTTGTACTCAATCTGACAGTATAACTGTCATTCTAAATCCATCCATTTTCTTCCGCTTATCCGAGGTCGGGTTGCGGGGGCAGCAGCCTGAGCAGAAAATCCCAGACTTCCCTCTCCCCAGCCACTTCGTCCAGCTCTTCTTGGGGTATTCCGAGGCGTTCCCAGGCCAGCCGGGGACATAGTCTTTCCAATGTGTCCTAGGTCTTCCCCGTGGCCTCCTGCCACACCTCCCTAGAGGCGTTCGGGTGGCATCCTGAGCAGATGCCCGAACCACCTCATGGCTCCTCTCAATGTGGAGGAGCAGCGGCTTTACTTTGAGTTCGTCCCGGATGACAGAGCTTCTCACCCTGTCTCTAAGGTAGAGACCCACCACCCGGCAGAGGAAATGCATTTCGGCCGCTTGTCCTTTCGGTCATAACCCAAAGCTGGGAACGTAGATCGACGGTAAATTGAGAGCTTTTCCTTCTGGCTCAGCTCCTTCTTCACCACAACGGATCGATATAGCGTCCTCAATACTGAAGACGCCGCACCAAACCGCCTGTGGATCTCTCGATCCACTCTATCCTCACTCGTGAACAAGACTCTTAGGTACTTGAACTTCTCCATTTGGGGCAAGATCTCCTCCCCAACCTGGAGATGGCACTCGACCCTTTCCTGCGCGAGAACCATGGACTTGGACTTGGAGGTGCTGATTCTCATCCCAGTCGCTTCACACTCAAGGACCCTGCCGAGAGTATAGACCTGGTCTACCGTTCCACGACCAGGACGAAAACCACACTGTTCGTCCTGGATCCGAGTTTCCTCCTCTCCAGTACACATGAATAGACCTTACCGGGAAGGCTGAGGAGTGTGTTTCACGATAGTTGGAACACACCCTCCGGTTCCCTTTCTTAAAGAGAGGAACCACCACCCCGGTCTGCCAATCCAGAGGTACCACCCCCAATGTTCACGCGATGCTGCAGAGTCTTGTCAACCAAGACAGCCTCACAGTATCCAGAGCCTTAAGGAACTCATCCACCACCGGGGCCTTGCCACAGAGGAGGTTTTTAACTACCTAGGCAACCTAAGCCCCAGAAATAGGAGAGTCCACCACAGATTCCCCAAGCACTGCTTGGCCTGTCGGAATGCCCGCTGCCTCTGGAGTCCCATGAGCCAAAAGGACCCGATAGGCTCTTTCTTCAGCTTGACGGCATCCCTCCCTGCTGGTGGCCACCAGCGAGTTCTAGGATTACCGCCACGACAGGCACCAAACACCTTGCGGCCACAGCTCCAATCAGCAGGCTCGACAAGAGAGGCACGGAACATGGTCCACTCAGACTCAATGTCCAGCACCTCCCTCGTGACATGTTTAAAGTTCTTCCTTATGTTTGAACATTGTGTTTGTTATGGACAATCCGTGACGAGCACAAAAGTCCAATAACAAAGCACCACTTGGGTTCAGATCCGGGTGGCCATTTTTCCCAATCACGACTCTCCAGGTTTCACTGTCCTTGCCAACATGAGCATTGAAGTCCCCCAACAGAACAAGGGAATCACCCGAGGGAGCACTCTCCAGTACTCCCTCAAGGGAATCCAAAAAGAGTGGGTACTCTGAGCTGCTGTTTGGTGCGTAAACACAAACAACAGTCAGGACCCGTCACCCAACCCGAAGGCGGAGGGAAGCTACCATCTCGTCTACTGGGTTAAAGTCCAACGTGCAGGCTTTGAGCAACAACAATTGCCACCCCAGCCTTTCATTGCTTGCAACGCCAGAGTGGAAGAGAGTCCAGCCCCTCTTGAGAGAACAGGTTCCAGAGCCCTTGCTGTGCGTCGAAGTGAGTCCAACTATATCTAGCCGGAACTTCTTCACCTCGCGCACCAGCTCAGGCTCTTTACCTCCCAGCGAGGTGACGTTCCACGTCCCAAGAGCGAGCTTATGTAGCCGATAATCGGACCGCCAAGTGCCCTGCCTTCGGCTGCCGCCCAGTTCACACTGCATCTGACCTCTATGACCTCAATGGGCCCATGAGTGGTGAGCCCATTGGAGGGTTGACCCACGTTGCCTCTTCGAGCTGAGCCCGGCAGGGCCCCAAGGAGACAGGCCCGGCCACCAGTCGCTCGCCATCGTGCCCCACCTCTGCGCCTGGCTCCACAGGGGAGCCACGGTGACCTGCGCCTGGGCGAGAAAAAATCTAGGTCCTCGATTTGTACTTTTCATAAAGGTCTTTGAGCTGCTCTTTGTCTGATCCCTCACCTAGGACCTTTTCTCAGGGGATCCCGAGGCGTTCCCAGGCCAGCCGGGAGACATAGTGTTCCCAATGTGTCCTGGGTCTTCCCCGTGGCCTCCAGGATGACAGAGCTTCACCTTCACCAGGGGTGTCAAACTCAAATACAGAGTGGGCCAAAGTTTAAAACTGAACAAAGCCGCGGGCCAAGGTTGAACAAATTAACCTTTTAATAGGGACCCAAACAAGTTTTGCATTGAATATTGAACAAGCAAGGCTTATATAACTTTATAGTGACATGCAAAATGGAGTTTCAAATAATAATAATAATAATTAAAAAATATCAATTGCATATCAAATATAATTTAAATACAAATTGAATGCCTCTTTTCTATTTGCAGCCTTCTGAGGTAAATATCAACATTAACTTTATCCACAGGCTAATAAATTTGAAAATAAAATAACAATGAATAAAACAACCATTCAGGACTTTAAACTGCTCAGTTTGCAACACACTGATCTAATTTGATGTGCCCAAGCCAGATACCTAGCATCTTTTTTTAGATGCTAGTTCTTTAATGTCGGGGCTCAGGCTTTGAGCTGAGGCAACTTTCATTATCGAACAAGATGTTCAACAGTCATATCTCGTACACCCAATTCTAACATCATTCAGACCCAGTTACAAGATATGTGCAGCTACAGCACGCTTACACAAATGAATGCAACGCATACTTCATCAACAGCGATACAGGTTACACTGAGGGTGCCAGTATAAAAAACTTTAACACTGTTAGAAATATACGCCACACTGTGAACCCACACCAAACAAAAATAAAAAACACTTTTCGGGAGAACATCCGCACCGTAACACAACATAAACACAAAAGAACAAATACCCAGAATGTTTTGCAGCACTAACTCTTTCGGGACGCTACAAAATACACCCCCGCTACCACCAAACCTCCCCCCCCACACACACACACACCTTGTAGCGTCTCGGAAGATTTAGTGCTACAAAGGGTTCTGGGTATTTGTTGTGTTGTGTTTATGTTGTGTTACGGTGCGGATGTTCTCCCGAAATGTGTTTGTCATTCTTGTTTGGTGTGGATTCACAGTGTGGCGTATATTTCTAAAAGTGTTAAAGTTTTTTATTTGGCTACCGTCAGTGTAACCTGTATCGCTGTGTGTGGGTGCAGAAGCTGCACTGACATTAAACTGGGCTGGCACTCGTTTGACTAGCTGGAAAAAAAAAAAAAAATCGGGAGGAGTGCTGGAGTCACTCCCGGGAGGGTTGGCAAGTATTAGAAGTAGCGGCACTGCCGCAATGTATAATCGAAGGTCCAGCTTTAGTGTTAATTTGATATTGCCTCAAGGGCCAAGTCAAATTACACGTTGGGCCAAATTTGGCCCACGGGCCAGAGTTTGACACCCATGACCTTCACTGTAAAAAATTACTGTAAAAATAAAAAATAAAATTACAGTTATATACTCCATCCATCCATCCATTTTCTACCGCTTATTCCCTTCGGGTCGCGGGGGGCGCTGGAGCCTATCTCAGCTACAATCAGGCGGAAGGCGGGGTACACCCTGGACAAGTCGCCACCTCATCGCAGGGCCAACACAGATAGACAGACAACATTCACACTCACATTCACACACTAGGGCCAATTTAGTGTTGCCAATCAACCTATCATGTTCTTCTTAAATGCAGTTAAGTACTGTAAATGTTGTTGCATTTTTCAAAAAATATCGACCAGCAGTAAGTTACTGTAAAACCTACAGTGTAATTCAGTATTTTTCAGACTTGTTTCTTGGGTCCGCCCACAATTCGTCCAACCGAGCTTCATTTCACCTGGCCGACCCTGCTAAATCCATCCTACTGCATCGTGTGTTTTTGATAACAAGGTAAGAGTCACTTGTACCTTGATGTGTCATTTTCTGTTTGAATTACTTTATATATATATTTATAAAGTCCGAAATGACATAGCGTCACAGTCAGCATCACAGACACTATCGTTGACCACGCGCATGTACCGCCGCATGCTAGCTAGCTAAGTTTTCTTCTTTTTTGTCATAGTCATCATAAAAGATGATAACTTGCAACATATGTGCTACGACTTGCAG
The DNA here is from genome assembly GCF_033978785.1 of Entelurus aequoreus. Lineage (NCBI taxonomy): Eukaryota > Metazoa > Chordata > Actinopteri > Syngnathiformes > Syngnathidae > Entelurus > Entelurus aequoreus. The sequence goes on from NC_084747.1 coordinate 40,124,989, forward strand.
CAATGTATTTGCGTATGTTAGACACATGCGAAGTCATAGTTGTATGCCTAATGCATCGTTTAAGTGTGCTTTCCCTAAATGCACAAGAGTTTTTTCCAACTTCTCAGCCTTCAAAACTCACAGCCGTCGTCATAAATATGGCAAGAGTAGGACTGATATGTATAGCGCAGAAGGTTTACCTTGTAATATTGTCTCATGTAGCGCGAAGTGCGATGATATACGGGCCTTTCTCCTGCATTTGAAAAGTCATATTACCGAAGGTAGGACAGTTACGTGCCCCTTCAGTCAATGTGAAAAAAGATTTACAGTTAAGTCTACTTTCACATCGCACGTGTCAAGGAAGCACTACGGCTACACTGAACGAAGTTTGACTTGCTCAACAGCAAATCCAAGCAGCTCTTGTGTTATTAACACTGATGATGACTATTGTGATATGCAACTTGAGGATTCAGGATATTCCTGTTATGAAGACATGGAGGTCTACTTGCATTCAAAAATGTTCACAGCACTGAAAAAAGGTTGAGAACCACTGCCTTAGGACAGTGGTTCTCAACCTTTTTTCAGTGATGTACCCCTGTGAACATTTTTTAAATTCAAGTACCCCCTAATCAGAGCAAAGCATTTTTGGTTGAAAAAAAGAGATAAAGAAGTAAAATACAGCACTATGTCATCAGTTTCTGATTTATTAAATTGTATAACAGTGCAAAATATTGCTCATTTGTTGTGGTCTTTCTTGAACTATTTGGAAAAAAAGATATAAAAATAACTAAAAACTTGTTGAAAAATAACCAAGTGATTCAATTATAAATAAAGATTTTTACACATAGAAGTAATCAACTTAAAGTGCCCTCTTTGGGGATTGTAATAGAGATCCATCTGGATTCATGAACTTCATTCTCAACATTTCTTCACAAAAAAAGAAATCTTTAACATCAATATTTATGGAACATGTCCACTACACTTTAACCAAGCCTCCATTGTTTTCTACATGGATAGTTGATTGACAGTTGGTGCCGTGTGGCACCGCCAGGTAGGGTCAAACCATCATGGCATGGGGGAAACTCTGGCTTTATGGTAATGAATGGAATAGCCTACTTGATTAGTTGTTCAGTTTATGAACTTACATTCATATTTTGTCGAAGTATTATTCAATAAATATATTTATAAAGGATTTTTGAATTGTTGCTATTTTTAGAATATTTAAAAAAAATCTCACGTACCCCTTGGCATAACTTCAAGTACCCCCAGGAGTACGCGTACCCCCATTTGAGAACCACTGCCTTAGGAGACTAGATGTAAACAGAGGAAAGAGAGAGCGAGTGAGGTGGCCATTCCAAATACTTTTAAAATGCTACCCATATTGGATACTGTTTAGGAACATAAACTGCATTTCTTGACTGTACCAGTTGCTGGTGACAAAGTCACAATAAAACGTTGGACGATCAGCATGGAAGGTGATGTCATCGGCAAAGGCGTCCAACCTAACTTAATCTCAGGGCTTGCTGCCCTTCTTGCCACATACTATGTGTTCAACTTGGAATACCAAGAGGAAGGTCCTCGGACATTGGAATTTGTTCAAAGGTAAATCCTCTTGATACTGTTAAAATACTGTTAGGATATTTTATTTTATATTTCTCACCTCTGTTCAGGAATTTGACTTGTCATTTCCCCAATTGTGTGCCTTAAATCAATGACTCTTCTGTTCCTTTGTGGACCTTCTTATTAGGGACCGAAGCACCAGTTTGACTCTAGGATACAGAGAAGGTAGGTAATGTGCAGGTAAAGATATGTTGACTGGGTCAAAGAAGGAAGCACCTGTTTGACCCCAGGATGCAGAAAAAGTAGATAATTTGCAGGTAAAGACATGTTGACTGGATGATGGCAGGAAGCACCAGCTTGACCCGAGAATGCAGAGCAAGTAGGTAATGTGCGGGTGAAGATATGTTGAATGGGTAAAGGAAGGAAGCACCAGTGTGACCCCACTATGCAGGGAAGGTAGGTAATGTGCGGGTGAAGGTATGTTGAATGGGTGAAAGAAGGAAGCGCAGGTGTGGTCGAGGCCATGCAGACAAGGTAGGTATGTGCAGGTGAAGATATGTTGTATGGTGAAAGAAAGAAGCACCAGTGTGACCCAAGGATGCAGGGAAGGTAGGTAATGTGCAGGTAAAGATATGTTGAATGGGTGAAGGCAGGAAACACCAGCTAGACACCAGGATACAGAGAAGGTAGGTAATGTGCAGGTAAAGATATGTTGAATGAGTAAAGGCAGGAAACACCAGCTTGACTCCAGGATATAGAGAAGGTAGGTAATGTGCAGGTAAAGATATGTTGAATGGGTAAAGGTAGAAAACACCAGCGTGACCACACTATGCAGAGAAGGTAGGTAATGTGCAGGTAAAGATATGTTGAATGGGTAAAGGCAAGAAGCACCAGTGTGACCCCAGGATGCAGAGAAGATAGGTAATGAGCAGGTAACGATATGTTAAATGGGTGAAAGCAGGAAACATCAGCGTAAATACACGGTCCCGTAGATGGAGAGAAAACATGAATAGAGAGAGGGGTTGGGGAGGCTTTAGCATTGTCTTCCTCTCTGAATTTGTCTTAATGGGTTTTAGAGCATTCACTCATCTACAGCTGTGGTTATGGTATAGGCTCACATATATCCTAAAATTGATATTAATATTTGTGCAGTGCATATTCCTAAATAACAATGTGAGGGGGGTTCTGTATCGACTACAAGTAATCTTCAATCACAACAGAATATCTAATATGCTTTCTCTCTTTTTTAGGCGATTCATTGGCGTTAACCCCGAGAGGGGAACAAAGGCTAGCCAGGGAAAGGTGGTGTCCAAGAAGACCGGGAAGCTGGTCCAGAAAAAGGCAGCAACTGTAAATCCTCACGTAGCCACCCTTATAAAACATCTCACAGACTTTGAGTGGGGCTTTATGTAGCCGACAACTAAACACTGGACTCGTGTTCAGTGTTTTGTCTCCAGTTAGAAATTAAGTGGACATGTTATAAATTTTAAAATGCTTTACTGAAAATAAGAAGAATGCACTAAATGTACATTGAATGTATTTGATGCACTTTAAAATAATTGGTTAATAAAAACATAATCTTGCAAGGCCATTTCTCCAGTCATTTTTATGCCAGCAGATTGCAGGGGTTTTGATTTTGAAAAATTAAAAGTTCAACTCATTAACTTCTAGTGGCATTATACTGTAAAGCTCAGTCTATAGTGCTTACAATTATTTTACTGTAATTAACTGTTAATGGATATTACAGTAGATACACTAAAATAACAGTGTAATGCCGCTAAACAGATGACAGTATTATGCTGTGAAGCGTATATTTGATACAGCACAGTACTGTGATACTTTTTACAGTAATAAACTGTAGTGATAAATCACAGTATGTGTGCTGTAGAAAAACAGTTTTATACTGGAACCATTAGCTGCCAGTAGGTTACTGTAATTAAACGGTGAAAATTCTTACAGTAAGGGAGAGACCCGCCACCCAGCGGAGAAAACTCATTTCGGCCGCCAGCCTGTGCATCTCACGATCCACTCTTCCCTCACTCATGAACAAGACTCCAGGTACTTGAACTCATCCACTTGGGGAAAGATCTCCTGCCCAACCTCAAAATGGCACTCCACCCTTTCCCGGGCGAGAACCTCGGACTTGGAGGTGCTGATTCTCATCCCAGTCGCTTCACACTCGGCTGCGAACCAATCCAATGAGAGCTGAAGATCCTGGCCAGTTAAAGCCATAAGGACCACATCATCTGCAAAAAGGAGAGACCTAATCCTGCAGCCACCAAACCGGATCCCCTCAACGCCATGACTGCGCCTAGAAATTCTGTCCATAAAATTTATGAACACATTTGGTGACTAAGGGCAGCCAACACGAGGGTTGGACTCCGGTCCAACCCTCACTGGAAAGGGGTCCGACTTACTGCTGGCAATGCGGACCGAGCTCTGACACTGATCATACAGGGAGCGACCCGCCACAATCAGACATGCCGATACCCCATACTCTCTGAGCACTCCCCACAGGACTTCCCGGGGTGGCCACGGTCGAATGTCTTCTCCAAGTCCACAAAGCACATGTAGACTGGTTGGACAAACTCCCATGCACACTCAAGGACCCTGCCGAGAGTATAGAGCTGGTCTACCGTTCCACGACCAGGACGAAAACCACACTGTTCGTCCTGGATCCGAGGTTCCTCCTCTCCAGTACACATGAATAGACCTTACCGGGAAGGCTGAGGAGTGTGATCTACGATAGTTGGAACACACCCTCCGGTTCCCCTTCTTAAAGAGAGGAACCACCACCCCGGTCTGCCAATCCAGAGGTACCGCCCCTGATGTCCATGCGATGTTGCAGAGTCTTGTCAACTAAAACAGCCCCACAGCATCCAGGGCCTTAAGGAACTCCGGACGGAGCTCATCCACCCCCGCGGCCTTGCCACCGAGGAGCTTTTTAACTACCTTGGCAACCTCAGCCCCAGAAATAGGAGAGCCCACCACAGATTCCCCAGGCACTGCTTGGCCTGTCGGTATGCCCGCTGCCTCTGGAGTCCCATGAGCCAAAAGGACCAGATAAGCTCTTTCTTCAGCTTGACGGCATCCCGCACTGCTGGTGGCCACCAGCGGGTTCTAGGATTACCGCCACGACAGGCACCAAACACCTTGCGGCCACAGCTCCAATCAGCTGGCTTGACAAGAGAGGCACGGAACATGATCCATTCAGACTCAATGTCCAGCACCTCCTTTGTGACATGTTCAAAGTTCCTCCGGAGGTAGAAAAAGAAACTCTCTCTGACAGGAGACTGCTAGGCATTCCCAAAAGACTCTCACAATGCGTTTGGGCCTGCCAGGTCTGTCCGGGATCCTACCCCACCATCGGAGCCAGCTCACCAGGTGGTGATCGGTAGAAAGCTCGCCCCTCTCTTCACCCGAGTGTCCAAAACATGAGGCCGCAAATCCCATGACACAACTACAAAGTCAATAATGGAACTGCGGCCGAGGGTGTCCTGGTGCCAAGTGCACATATGGACACCCTTATGTTTGAACATTGTGTTTGTTATGGACAATCCGTGACGAGCACAAAAGTCCAATAATAAAGCACCACTTGGGTTCAGATCCGGGTGGCCATTTTTCCCAATCACGACTCTCCAGGTTTCAAAGTCGTTGCCAACATGAGCGTTGAAGACCCCCATTAGAACAAAGGAATCACCCGAGGGAGCACTCTCAAGGGAATCCAAAAAGAGTGGGTACACTGAGCTGCTGTTCGGTGCGTAAACACCAAAAACAGTCAGGACCCGTCACCCAACCCGAAAGTGGAGGGAAGTTACCATCTCGTCTTCTGATTTAAGTCCAACTTTGAGCCGGGGGGCAACAAGAATTGCCAACCCAGCCTCTCATTACTTGCAACGCCAGAGTGGAAGAGAGTCCAACCCCTCTTGAGAGAACAGGTTCCAGAGCCCTTGCTGTGCGTTGAAGTGAGTCCAGCTTTATCTAGCCGGGAACTTCTCCACCTCGCGAGGTGACGTTCCACGTCCCAAGAGCGAGCTTATGTAGCCGATAATCGGACCGCCAAGTGCCCTTCCTTCGGCTTCCGCCCAGCTAACACTGCACCCGACCTCTATGACCCAGCCCATGAGTGGTGAGCCTATTGCAGGGGGGACCCACGTTGCCTCTTCGAGCTGGGCCCCATGGGCACCAGTCGCTCGCCATCGTGCCCCACCTCTGGGCCTGGCTCCACAGGGGAGCCACGGTGACCCGCGTCCGGGCGAGAAAATATCTAGGTCCTCGATTTGTACTTTTCATAAAGGTCTTTGAGCTGCTCTTTGTCTGATTCCTCACCTAGGACCTGTTTGTCTTGGGGGACCCTACCAGGGGGCATAGAAGCCCCCGGACAACATAGCTCCTAGGATCAGTGGGACACGCAAACCACAAAGGTGGCGGCTCAGAAAGCAGGTTATATAAACATAACTCCAAAACCAAACATGTAAGATGTCTAAACATGCCTGTAATATTGTATCAATGTGAGTTTTACTAGAATCGGTTGTTTTTTTAAGGCTTGCAAACACAAAAAGTTTTTTTTTACTCAATATGACAGTAAGTTCTTAAAATGCTGAGATAATGTGAAAAAAAGCAATACAAATGTATTCCAACATAATTCCTAAACCAAACATGCAAAATGTCTAAAAATGCCTGTAATATTGAATCCATGTGAGTTTTACTAGAATCATTTGTTTTTGTAAGGTTTGCAAATACAAAAATTGAGTATTATGACTGACACAAGTTAGTTTTTTTACTCATTATAACAGTATAGATGTCATACTATATATTAAAGTTATATAAACATAACTCCAAAACCAAACGTGCATTATGTCCAAAATTGCCTGTAATATTGTATAGATGTGAGTTTTACTAGAATCAGGTTTGCAAATACAAAAATTGGGTTTTATGACAGTATACTGTCACACTCAATATGACAGTATAACTGTCATACTAAATCCATCCATTTTCTTCCGCTTATCCGAGGTCGGGTTGCGGGGGCAGCAGCCTAAGCAGAAAGCCCAGACTTCCCTCTCCCCAGCCACTTCGTCCAGCTCTTCTCGGGGGATCCCGAGGCGTTCCCAGGCCATAGTCTTTCCAATGTATCCTAGGTCTTCCCCATGGCCTCCTGCCGTTCGGACCTAGGGAGGCGTTCGGGTGGCATCCTGAGCAGATGCCCGAACCACCTCATCTGGCTCCTCTCAATGTGGAGGAGCAGCGGCTTTACACTGAGTTCCTCCCAGATGACAGAGCTTCTCACCCTATCTTTAAGGGAGAGACCCACCACCCGGCGGAGGAAACTCATTTCGGCCGCTTGTACCCGTGACCTTGTCCTTTCGGTCATAACCCAAAGCTCATGACCATAGGTGAGGATGGGAACGTTGATCGACCGGTAAATTGAAAGCTTTTCCTTCTGGCTCAGCTCCTTCTTCACCACAACGGATCGATATAGCGTCCTCATTACTGAAGACGCCGCACCGATCCGCCTGTAGATCTCAAAATCCACTCTATCCTCACTCGTGAACAAGACTCCTAGGTACTTGAACTCCTTCACTTGGGGCAAGATCTCTTTCCCAACCTCGAGATGGCACTCCACCCTTTCCCGGGCGAGAACCATGGACTCGGACTTGGAGGTGCTGATTCTCATCCCAGTCGCTTCACTGCGAACCGATCCAATGAAAGCTGAAGATCTTGGCCAGTTGAAGCCATCAGGACCACATCATCTGCAAAAAGCAGAGACCTAATCCTGCAGCCACCAAACCAGGCGCAGTCATGGCGTTGAGGGGATCCTCAAAGCCATGACTGCGCCTAGATATTCTGTCCATTAAAGTTATGAACAGAATCGGTGACAAAGGGCAGCCTTGGCGGAGTCCAACCCTCACTGGAAAGGGGTCCGACATACTGCCGGCAATGCGGACCAAGCTCTGACACTGATCATACAGGGAGACACCCGCCACAATCAGACATGCCGATACTCCATACTCTCTGAGCACTCCCCACAGGATTTACCGGGGACCAAGGTCGAATGTCTTCTCCAAGTCCACAAAACTTATGTAGACTGGTTGGGCAAACTCCCATGCACACTCAAGGACCCTGCCGAGAGTATAGAGCTGGTCTACCGTTCCACGACCAGGACGAAAACCACACTGTTCGTCCTGGATCCGAGGTTCCTCCTCTCCATTACACATGAATAGACCTTACCGGGAAGGCTGAGGAGTGTGATCTACGATATTTGGAACACACCCTCCGGTTCCCCTTCTTAAAGAGAGGTACCACCACCCCGGTCTGCCAATCCAGAGGTACCGCCCCCGATGTAGACGCAATGTTGCAGGGTCTTGTCAACCAAGACTGCCCCACAGCATCCAGAGCCTTAAGGAACTCCGGACGGAGCTCATATCCCCGGGGCCTTGCCACCGAGGAGCTTTTTAACTACCTTGGCAACCTCAGCCCCAGAAATAGGAGAGCCCACCACAGACTTCCCAGGCACTGTTTCCTCATAGGAAGACGTGTTGGTGGGACTGAGGAGGTCTCGCTTGGCCTGTCGGTATGCCCACTGCCTCTGGAGTCCCATGAGCCAAAAGGACCCGGTGGCTCTTTCTTCAGCTTGACAGCATCCCTCACTGCTGGTGGATTACCGCCACGACAGGCACCAAACACCTTGCGGCCACAGCTTCAATCAGCTGGCTCACAAGAGAGGAACGGAACATGGTCCACTCAGACTCAATGTCCAGCACCTCCCTCGTGACATGTTCAAAGTTCTTCCGGACATGTTCAAAGTTCTTCAGGAGACTCTGCTAGGTGTTCCCAGCAGACCCTTACAATGCGTTTGGGCCTGCCAGGTCTGACCGGCATCCTCCCCTACCATCGGAGCCAGCTCACCACCAGGTGGTGGTTGGTAGAAAGCTCTGCCCCTCTCTTCACCGAGTGTCCAAAACATGAGGCCGCAAATCCCATGACACAACTACAAAGTCAATCATGCGGCCGAGGGTGTCCTTGTGCCAAGTGCACATATGGACACCCTTATGTTTGAACATTGTGTTTGTTATGGACAATCCGTGACAAGCACAAAAGTCCAATAACAAAGCACCACTTGGGTTCAGATCCGGGTGGCCATTTTTCCCAATCACGACTCTCCAGGTTTCACTGTCGTTGCCAACATAGCGTTGAAGTCCACCAGCAGAACAAGGGAATCACCCGAGGGAGCACTCTCCAGTACTCCCTCAAGGGAATCCAAAAAGAGTTGGTACTCTGAGCTGCTGTTTGGTGTGTAAACACAAACAACAATCAGGACCCGTCACCCAACCCGAAGGCTGCAGGAAGCTACCATCTCGTCTATTGGGTTTAAAGTCCAACGTGCAGGCTTTGAGCCGGGGGGCAACAAGAATTGCCACCCCAGCCTCTCATTAGATGCAACGCCAGTGTGGAATCTCTTCCACTCTGGCGTTGCAAGTAATGAAAGTTCAGCTCAGTCCAGCCCCTCTGAGAGAACAGGTTCCAGAGCCCTTGCTGTGAGTCCAACTATATCTAGCCGGGAACGTCTCCACCTCATGCACCAGCTCAGGCTCCTTCCCTCCCAGCGAGGTGACGTTCCATGTCCCAAGAGCGAGCTTATGTAGCCGATAATCGGACCACCAAGTGCCCTGCCTTCGGCTGCCGCCCAGCTCACACTGCACCCTCTATGACCCAGCCCATGAGTGGTGAGCCCTGGAGGGGGGATCCATGTTGCCTCTTCGAGCTGAGCACGGCTGGGCCCCATGGGGACTGGCTCGTCAATCGCCATCGTGCCACACCTCTGGGCCTGGCTCCACAGGGGAGCCACGGTGACCTGCGTCCGGGCGAGAAAAAATCTAGGTCCTCAATTGTACTTTTAATAAAGGTCTTTGAGCTGCTCTTTGTCTGATCCCTCACCTAGGACCTGTTTGTCTTGGGAGACCATAGAAGCCCCCGGACAACATAGTTCCTGGATCAGTGGGACACGCAAACCACAAAGGTGGCGGCTCAGAAAGCAGGTTATATAAATATAACTCCAAAACCAAACATGCAATATGTCCAAACATGCCTGTAATATTGTATCAATGTGAGTTTTCCTAGAATCGGTTGTTTTTGTAAGGTTTGCAAATACAAAAATTAGGTTTTACTCACAATGACAAAATCACACTGAATATGACAGTTATTTAAACATAACTCATAAACTACACAAAAAAATGGCTAATAATGCCTGAAATAATGAATCATTGGGAGTTTTACTGAGTTTTACATTTTGCAAACACACAAAAAGTAGTTTTTTACTTGACTGTAATGTTCTTAGAACCCTGAGATAATGGGAAAAAGCATTTACTCAATATGACTGTAATGTTCTTAAAATCCTGAGATAATGCGAAAAAGCAATAAAAATGTATTTAAACATTACTCCTAAACAACATGTGCAATATGGCTAATTATGCCTGGAAACATGTATCTTTGTTAGTTTTACTGGAAAAATGATATTTTGTAAAGTTTGCAAAGACACAAGCCAGTTTTTTTTTTATTCAATATGACAGTATAACAGTCATATTAAATATGAAAGTTATATAAACATAACTCCAAAACCAAACATGTGTCATGTCTAAAAATGCCTGTAATAATGTATTAATGTGAGTTTGTAAGGTTTGCAAAAACAAAAAGTAGTTTTTTACTCAATATGAAAGTAATGATCTTAGTCCTGGGATAATGCGAAAAAAGCAATAAAAATGTATTCAAACATAACTCCTAAACAACCCAGGCAAAATGGGTAATAATGCCTGGAGACATGTATCTTTGTTAGTTTTACTAGAAAATGTATTTTTTGTAAAGTTTGCAAAGAAACAAGCTAGTTGTTTTTATTCAATAAGACAGTATAACAGTCATACTACATATAAAAATTATATAAACATAACTCCAGAACCAAACATGTGTCATGTCTAAAATTACCTATAATAATGTATTTATGTGAGTTTGTAAGGTTTGCAAAAACAAAAAGTAGTTTTTTCCTCAATATGAAAGTAAGGATTTTAGAATCCTGAGATAATGCAAAAAAAGCAATAAAAATGTATTTAAACATAATTCCTAAACAACCCAGGCAAAATGGCTAATAATGCCTGGAGACATGTATCTTTGTTAGTTTTACTAGAAAAATGATCTTTTGTAAAGATATCAAAGACAAAAGCTAGTTTTTTTTATTCAATATGACAGTATAACAGTCCTACTAAATATGAAAGTTATCAAAACATAACTCCAAAACCAAACGTGTGTTATGTCTAAAAATGCCTGTAATAATGTATTTATGTGAGTTTGTAAGGTTTGCAAAAACAAAAAGTAGTTTTTTACTCAATATGAAAGTAATGATCTCAGAATCCTGAGATAATGCGAAAAAAGCAATAAAAATGTATTTAAACATAATTCCTAAACAACCCATGCAAAATGGGTAATAATGCCTGGAGACATGTATCTTTGTTAGTTTTACTAGAAAAATGATCTTTTGTAAAGTTTGCAAAGACACAAGCTAGTTTTTATTTATTTAATATGACAGTATAACAGTCATACTAAATATAAAAGTTATATAAACATAACTCCAAAACCAAACATGTGTCATGTCTAAAAATGTCTGTAATAATGTATTTATGTGAGTTTGTAAGGTTTGCAAAAACAAAAAGTAGTTTTTTACTCAATATGAAAGTAATGATCTTAAAATCCTGAGATAATGCGAAAAAAGCAATGAAAATGTCTTTAAACATAATTCCTAAACAACCCATGCAAAATGGGTAATAATGCCTGGAGACATGTATCTTTGTTAGTTTTATTGGAAAAATGATCTTTTGTAAAGTTTGCAAAGACACAAGCTAGTTTTTTTTTATTCAATATGACATTATAACAGTCATACTAAATATGAAAGTTATATAAACATAACTCCAAAACCAAACATGTGTCATGTCTAAAAATGCCTGTAATAATGTATTAATGTGAGTTTGTAAGGTTTGCAAAAACAAAAAGTAGTTTTTTACTCAATATGAAAGTAATGATCTTAAAATCCTGAGATAATGCGAAAAAAGCAATAAAAATGTATTTAAACATAATTCCTAAACAACCCATGCAAAATGGGTAATAATGCCTGGAGACATGTATCTTTGTTAGTTTTACTAGAAAAATGATGTTTTGTAAAGTTTGCAAAGACACATGGTAATTTTTTTCATTCAATATGACAGTATAACAGTCATACTAAATATAAAAGTTATATAAACATAACTCCAAAACCAAACATGTGTCATGTCTAAAAATGTCTGTAATAATGTATTTATGTGAGTTTGTAAGGTTTGCAAAAACAAAAAGTAGTTTTTTACTCAATATGAAAGTAATGATCTTAGAATCCTGAGATAATGCGAAAAAAGCAATAAAAATGTATTTAAACATAATTCCTAAACAACCCATGCAAAATGGGTAATAATGCCTGGACACATGTATCTTTGTTAGTTTTACTAGAAAAATGATCTTTTGTAAAGTTTGCAAAGACACAAGCTAGTTTTTTTTTAATTAAATATGACAGTATAACAGTCCTACTAAATATGAAAGTTATCAAAACATAACTCCAAAACCAAACATGTTTTATGTCTAAAAATGCCTGTAATAATGTATTTATGTGAGTTTCTAAGGTTTGCAAAACAAAAAGTAGTTTTTTCCTCAATATGAAAGTAAGGATTTTAGAATCCTGAGATAATGCGAAAAAAGCAATAAAAATGTATTTAAACATAATTCCTAAACAACCCATGCAAAATGGGTAATAATGCCTGGACACATGTATCTTTGTTAGTTTTACTAGAAAAATGATCTTTTGTAATGTTTGCAAAGACACAAGCTAGTTTTTTTTATTCAATATGACAGTATAACAATCATACTAAATATGAAAGTTATATAAATATAACTCCAGAACCAAACATGTGTCATGTCTAAAAATGCCTGTTATAATGTATTTATGTGAGTTTGTAAGGTTTGCAAAACAAAAAGTAGTTTTTTACTCAATATGAAAGTAATGATCTTAGAATCCTGAGATAATGCGAAAAAAGCAATAAAAATGTATTTAAACATAATTCCTAAACAACCCATGCAAAATGGGTAATAATGCCTGGAGACATGTATCTTTGTTAGTTTTACTAGAAAAATGATCTTTTGTAAAGTTTGCAAAGACACAAGCTAGTTTTTTTTTATTCAATATGACTGTATAACAGTCATACTAAATATAAAAGTTATATAAACATAACTCCAAAACCAAACATGTGTCATGTCTAAAAATGTCTGTAATAATGTATTTATGTGAGTTTTTATGGTTTGCAAAAACAAAAAGTAGTTTTTTACTCAATATGAAAGTAATGATCTTGGAATCCTGAGATAATGCGAAAAAAGCAATAAAAATGTATTCAAACATAACTCCTAAACAACCCAGGCAAAATGGGTATTATGCCTGGAGACATGTGTCTTTGTTAGTTTTACTAGGAAATGTATATTTTGTAAAGTTTGCAAAGACACAAGCTAGTTATTTTTATTCAATAAGACAGTATAACAGTCATACTAAATATGAAAGTTATATAAACATAACTCCAGAACCAAACATGTGTTATGTCTAAAAATGCCTGTAATAATGTATTTATGTGAGTTTGTAAGGTTTGCCAAAAAAAAGTAGTTTTTTCCTCAATATGAAAGTAAGGATTTTAGAATCCTGAGATAATGCGAAAAAAGCAATAAAAATGTATTTAAACATAATTCCTAAACAACCCATGCAAAATGGGTAATAATGCCTGGAGACATGTATCTTTGTTAGTTTTACTAGAAAAATTATCTTTTTTTAAGTTTGCAAAGACACAAGCTAGTTTTTTAAAATTAAATATGACAGTATAACAGTCCTACTAAATATGAAAGTTATCAAAACATAACTCCAAAACCAAACATGTGTTATGTCTAAAAATGCCTGTAATGATGTATTTATGTGAGTTTGTAAGGTTTGCAAAACAAAAAGTAGTTTTTTCCTCAATATGAAAGTAAGGATTTTAGAATCCTGAGATAATGCGAAAAAAGCAATACAAATGTATTTAAACATAATTCCTAAACAACCCATGCAAAATGGGTAATAATGCCTGGAGACATGTATCTTTGTTAGTTTTACTAGAAAAATGATCTTTTGTAAAGTTTGCAAAGACACAAGCTAGTTTTTTCTTATTCAATATGACTGTATAACAGACAAACTAAATATGAAAGTTATATAAACATAACTCCAAAACCAAACATGTGTCCTGTCTAAAATTGCCTGTATTAATGTATTTGTGTGAGTTTGTAAGGTTTGCAAAAACAAAAACTCGTTTTTTACTCAATATGAAAGTAATGATCTTAAAATCCTGAGATAATGCAAAAAAAGCAATAAAAATGTATTCAAACATAATTCCTAAACAACCCATGCAAAATGGGTAATAATGCCTGGAGAGATGTATCTTTGTTAGTTTTACTAGAAAAATGATCTTTTGTAAAGTTTGCAAAGACACAAGCTATTTTTTTTTTATTCAATATGACAGTATAACAGTCATACTAAATATAAAAGTTATATAAACATAACTCCAAAACCAAACATGTGTCATGTCTAAAAATGTCTGTAATAATGTATTTATGTGAGTTTGTAAGGTTTGCAAAAACAAAAAGTAGTTTTTTACTCAATATGAAAGTAATGATCTTAGAATCCTGAGATAAAGCGAAAAAAGCAATAAAAGTGTATTTAAACATAACTCCTAAACAACCCAGGCAAAATGGGTAATAATGCCTGGAGACATGTATCTTTGTTAGTTTTACTAGGAAATGTATATTTTGTAAAGTTTGCAAAGACACAAGCTAGTTGTTTTTATTCAATAAGACAGTATAACAGTCATACTAAATATGAAAGTTATATAAACATAACTCCAGAACCAAACGTGTGTCATGTCTAAAATTGCCTATAATAATGCATTTATGTGAGTTTGTAAGGTTTGCAAAAACAAAAAGTAGTTTTTTCCTCAATATGAAAGTAAGGATTTTAGAATCCTAAATAATGCGAAAAAAGCAATAAAAATGTATTTAAAGATAATTCCTAAAACCCCCATGCAAAATGGCTAATAATGCCTGGAGACATGTATCTTTGTTAGTTTTACTAGAAAAATGATATTTTGTAAAGTTTGCAAAGACACAAGCTAGGTTTTTTTAATTCAATATGACAGTATAACAGTCATATTAAATATAAAAGTTATATAAACATAACTCCAAAACCAAACATGTGTCATGTCTAAAAATGCCTGTAATAATGTATTTATGTGAGTTTGTAAGGTTTGCAAAAACAAAAAGTAGTTTTTTACTCAATATGAAAGTAATGATCTAAGAATCCTGAGATAATGCGAAAAAAGCAATACAAATGTATTTAAACATAATTCCTAAACAACCCATGCAAAATGGGTAATAATGCCTGGAGACATGTATCTTTGTTAGTTTTTCTAGAAAAATGATCTTTTGTAAACTTTGCAAAGACACAAGCTAGTTTTTTTTATTCAATATGACAGTATAACAGTCATACTAAATATAAAAGTTATATAAACATAACTCCAGAACCAAACGTGTGTCATGTCTAAAATTGCTTATAATAATGTATTCATGTGGGTTTGTAAGGTTTGCAAAAACAAAAAGTAGTGTTTTACTCAATATGAAAGTAATGATCTTAGAATCCTGAGATAATGCGAAAAAAGCAATACAAATGTATTCAAACACAATTTTTAAACCAAACATGTGAATTGTCTAAAAATGCCTGTAATATTGAATTTATGTAAGTTTTACTAGAATCAATTGTTTTTGTAAGGTTTGCAAATACAAAAATTAGGTTTTACACATAATGACATTATAACTTTAACACTCAATATGAAAGTTATTTAATTATAACTCCTAAATACACATGAAACATGTCTAATAGCGTGGAAAAAATTATCTTTGTGAGTGTTGCTAGAAACATTTTCTTTTGTAAGGTTTGCAAAGACACAAGTTAGATTTTTTTAACTCAATATGACAGTATAACGCCACACTCAATATGACAGTTATTTAAACATAACTCCTAAACCACACCTGAAAAATGGCTAATAATGCCTGATATAATGCATCTTTGGGAGTTTTACTGGAAACATATGCTTTTTTTAAGGCTTGCAAACACAAAAATTATTTGTATTGTATTATGTATTACAACATAATTCCTAAACCAAACATGCAAAATGTCTGAAAATGCCTGTAATATTGAATCCATGTGAGTTTTATTTGAATCAGTTGTATGGTTTGCTAATACAAAAATTGGGTTTTATGACAAACACAAGTTAGTTTTTTTACTCAATATAACAGTTTAGCTGTCATACTATATATGAAAGTTATATAAACATAACTCCAAAACCAAACCATTATGTCCAAAACTGCCTGTAATATTGTATATATGTGAGTTTTACTAGAATCAGGGTTGCAAATACAAAAATTGGGTTTTATGACAGTATACTGTCACACTCAATATGACAGTTATTTAAACATAACTCAAACAACACATGCAAAATAGCTAATAATGCCTGGAGCATGTATCTTAGTTAGTTTTACTAGAAAAATGGTATTTTGTAAGGTTTGCAAAGACACAAGTTAGTTGTTGTTTTTATTCAATATGACAGTATAACTGTCATACTAAATATGAAAGTTATATAAACATAACTCTAAAACCAAACATGCATTGTGTCTAAAAATGCCTGTAATATTGTATCTGTGTGAGTTTAACTAGATTTAGTTGTTTTTGTAAGGTTTGCAAATACAAAATAAGGGTTTTACTCACTATGACAGTTTACTGTCACACTCAATCTGACAGTTATTTATTTAAACATAACTCCTAAACCACACATGCAAAATGGCTAATAATGCCTGGAGATATGTATCTTTGTGAGTTTTACTAGAAACATTATATTGTGTAAGGTTTAGTTAGTTTTTGTACTCAATCTGACAGTATAACTGTCATTCTAAATCCATCCATTTTCTTCCGCTTATCCGAGGTCGGGTTGCGGGGGCAGCAGCCTGAGCAGAAAATCCCAGACTTCCCTCTCCCCAGCCACTTCGTCCAGCTCTTCTTGGGGTATTCCGAGGCGTTCCCAGGCCAGCCGGGGACATAGTCTTTCCAATGTGTCCTAGGTCTTCCCCGTGGCCTCCTGCCACACCTCCCTAGAGGCGTTCGGGTGGCATCCTGAGCAGATGCCCGAACCACCTCATGGCTCCTCTCAATGTGGAGGAGCAGCGGCTTTACTTTGAGTTCGTCCCGGATGACAGAGCTTCTCACCCTGTCTCTAAGGTAGAGACCCACCACCCGGCAGAGGAAATGCATTTCGGCCGCTTGTCCTTTCGGTCATAACCCAAAGCTGGGAACGTAGATCGACGGTAAATTGAGAGCTTTTCCTTCTGGCTCAGCTCCTTCTTCACCACAACGGATCGATATAGCGTCCTCAATACTGAAGACGCCGCACCAAACCGCCTGTGGATCTCTCGATCCACTCTATCCTCACTCGTGAACAAGACTCTTAGGTACTTGAACTTCTCCATTTGGGGCAAGATCTCCTCCCCAACCTGGAGATGGCACTCGACCCTTTCCTGCGCGAGAACCATGGACTTGGACTTGGAGGTGCTGATTCTCATCCCAGTCGCTTCACACTCAAGGACCCTGCCGAGAGTATAGACCTGGTCTACCGTTCCACGACCAGGACGAAAACCACACTGTTCGTCCTGGATCCGAGTTTCCTCCTCTCCAGTACACATGAATAGACCTTACCGGGAAGGCTGAGGAGTGTGTTTCACGATAGTTGGAACACACCCTCCGGTTCCCTTTCTTAAAGAGAGGAACCACCACCCCGGTCTGCCAATCCAGAGGTACCACCCCCAATGTTCACGCGATGCTTCAGAGTCTTGTCAACCAAGACAGCCTCACAGTATCCAGAGCCTTAAGGAACTCATCCACCACCGGGGCCTTGCCACAGAGGAGGTTTTTAACTACCTAGGCAACCTAAGCCCCAGAAATAGGAGAGTCCACCACAGATTCCCCAGGCACTGCTTGGCCTGTCGGAATGCCCGCTGCCTCTGGAGTCCCATGAGCCAAAAGGACCCGATAGGCTCTTTCTTCAGCTTGACGGCATCCCTCCCTGCTGGTGGCCACCAGCGAGTTCTAGGATTACCGCCACGACAGGCACCAAACACCTTGCGGCCACAGCTCCAATCAGCAGGCTCGACAAGAGAGGCACGGAACATGGTCCACTCAGACTCAATGTCCAGCACCTCCCTCGTGACATGTTCAAAGTTCTTCCTTATGTTTGAACATTGTGTTTGTTATGGACAATCCGTGACGAGCACAAAAGTCCAATAACAAAGCACCACTTGGGTTCAGATCCGGGTGGCCATTTTTCCCAATCACGACTCTCCAGGTTTCACTGTCCTTGCCAACATGAGCATTGAAGTCCCCCAACAGAACAAGGGAATCACCCGAGGGAGCACTCTCCAGTACTCCCTCAAGGGAATCCAAAAAGAGTGGGTACTCTGAGCTGCTGTTTGGTGCGTAAACACAAACAACAGTGAGGACCCGTCACCCAACCCGAAGGCGGAGGGAAGCTACCATCTCGTCTACTGGGTTAAAGTCCAACGTGCAGGCTTTGAGCAACAACAATTGCCACCCCAGCCTCTCATTGCTTGCAACGCCAGAGTGGAAGAGAGTCCAGCCCCTCTTGAGAGAACAGGTTCCAGAGCCCTTGCTGTGCGTCGAAGTGAGTCCAACTATATCTAGCCGGAACTTCTTCACCTCGCGCACCAGCTCAGGCTCTTTCCCTCCCAGCGAGGTGACGTTCCACGTCCCAAGAGCGAGCTTATGTAGCCGATAATCGGACCGCCAAGTGCCCTGCCTTCGGCTGCCGCCCAGTTCACACTGCATCTGACCTCTATGACCTCAATGGGCCCATGAGTGGTGAGCCCATTGGAGGGTTGACCCACTTTGCCTCTTCGACCTGAGCCCGGCAGGGCCCCATGGAGACAGGCCCGGCCACCAGTCGCTCGCCATCGTACCCCACAGGGGAGCCACGGTGACCTGCGCCTGGGCGAGAAAAAATCTAGGTCCTCGATTTGTACTTTTCATAAAGGTCTTTGAGCTGCTCTTTGTCTGATCCCTCACCTAGGACCTTTTCTCAGGGGATCCCGAGGCGTTCCCAGGCCAGCCGGGAGACATAGTTTTCCCAATGTGTCCTGGGTCTTCCCCGTGGCCTCCAGGATGACAGAGCTTCACCTTCACCAGGGGTGTCAAACTCAAATACAGAGTGGGCCAAAGTTTAAAACTGAACAAAGCCGCGGGCCAAGGTTGAACAAATTAACCTTTTAATAGGGACCCAAACAAGTTTTGCATTGAATATTGAACAAGCAAGGCTTATATAACTTTATAGTGACATGCAAAATGGAGTTTCAAATAATAATAATCATTAAAAAATATCAATTGCATATCAAATATAATTTAAATAAAAATTGAATGCCTCTTTTCTATTTGCAGCCTTCTGAGGTAAATATCAACATTAACTTTATCCACAGGCTAATAAATTTGAAAATAAAATAACAATGAATAAAACAACCATTCAGGACTTTAAACTGCTCAGTTTGCAACACACTGATCTAATTTGATGTGCCCAAGCCAGATACCTGGCATCTTTTTTTAGATGCTAGTTCTTTAATGTCGGGGCTCAGGCTTTGAGCTGAGGCAACTTTCATTATCGAACAAGGTGTTCAACAGTCATATCTCGTACACCCAATTCTAACATCATTCAGACTGAGGGTGCAGTATAAAAAACTTTAACACTGTTAGAAATATACGCCCCACTGTGAACCCACACCAAACAAAAATAAAAAACACTTTTCGGGAGAACATCCGCACCGTAACACAACATAAACACAAAAGAACAAATACCCAGAATCTTTTGCAGCACTAACTCTTTCGGGACGCTACAAAATACACCCCCGCTACCACCAACCACCCCCCCCCCCACACACACACACACCTTGTAGCGTCCCGGAAGATTTAGTGCTACAAAGGGTTCTGGGTATTTGTTGTGTTGTGTTTATGTTGTGTTACGGTGCAGATGTTCTCCCGAAATGTGTTTGTCATTCTTGTTTGGTGTGGATTCACAGTGTGGCGTATATTTCTAAAAGTGTTAAAGTTTTTTATTTGGCTACCGTCAGTGTAACCTGTATCGCTGTTGATGAAGTATGCGTTGCATTCAATTGTGTGTGGGTGCAGAAGCTGCACTCACATGAAACTGGGCCGGCACTCGTTTGACTAGCTGAAAAAAAAAAAAAAATTCGGGAGGAGGGTTGGCAAGTATTAGAAGTAGCGGCACTGCCGCAATGTATAATCGAAGGTCCAGCTTTAGTGTTAATTTGATATTGCCTCAAGGGCCAAGTCAAATTACACGTTGGGCCAAATTTGGCCCACGGGCCAGAGTTTGACACCCATGACCTTCACTGTAAAAAATTACTGTAAAAATAAAAAATAAAATTACAGTTATATACTCCATCCATCCATCCATGTTCTACCGCTTATTCCCTTCGGGGTCGCTGGAGCCTATCTCAGCTACAATCGGGCGGAAGGCGGGGTACACCCTGGACAAGTCGCCACCTCATCGCAGGGCCAACACAGATAGACAGACAACATTCACACTCACATTCACACACTAGGGCCTATTTAGTGTTGCCAATCAACCTATCATGTTCTTCTTAAATGCAGTTAAGTACTGTAAATTTTGTTGCATTTTTCAAAAAATATCGACCAGCAGTAATTTACTGTAAAACCTACAGTGTAATTCAGTATTTTTCAGACTTGTTTCTTGGGTCCGCCCACAATTCGTCCAACCGAGCTTCATTTCACCTGGCCGACCCTGCTAAATCCATCCTACTGCATCGTGTGTTTTTGATAACAAGGTAAGAGTCACTTGTACCTTGATGTGTCATTTTCTGTTTGAATTACTTTATATATATATTTATAAAGTCCGAAATGTCAGCATCACAGACACTATCGTTGACCACGCGCATGTACCGCCGCATGCTAGCTAGCTAAGTTTTCTTCTTTTTTGTCATAGTCATCATAAAAGATGATAACTTGCAACATATGTGCTACGACTTGCAGCAATGTATTTGCGTATGTTAGACACATGCGAAGTCATAGTTGTATGCCTAATGCATCGTTTAAGTGTGCTTTCCCTAAATGCACAAGAGTTTTTTCCAACTTCTCAGCCTTCAAAACTCACAGCCGTCGTCATAAATATGGCAAGAGTAGGACTGATATGTATAGCGCAGAAGGTTTACCTTGTAATATTGTCTCATGTAGCGCGAAGTGCGATGATATACGGGCCCTTGTCCTGCATTTGAAAAGTCATATTACTGAAGGTAGGACAGTTATGTGCCCCTTCAGTCAATGTGAAAAAAGATTTACAGTTAAGTCTACTTTCACATCGCACGTGTCAAGGAAGCACTACGGCTACACTGAACGAAGTTTGACTTGCTCAACAGCAAATCCAAGCAGCTCTTGTGTTATTAACACTGATGATGACTATTGTGATATGCAACTTGAGAATTCAGGATATTCCTGTTATGAAGACATGGAGGTCTACTTGCATTAAAAAAATGTTCACAGCACTAAAAAAAGGTTGAGAACCACTGCCTTAGGACAGTGGTTCTCAACCTTTTTTCAGTGATGTACCCCTGTGAACATTTTTTAAATTCAAGTACCCCCTAATCAGAGCAAAGCATTTTTGGTTGAAAAAAAGAGATAAAGAAGTAAAATACAGCACTATGTCATCAGTTTCTGATTTATTAAATTGTATAACAGTGCAAAATATTGCTCATTTGTTGTGGTCTTTCTTGAACTATTTGGAAAAAAATATATAAAAATAACTAAAAACTTGTTGAAAAATAAACAAGTGATTCAATTATAAATAAAGATTTTTACACATAGAAGTAATCAACTTAAGGTGCCCTCTTTGGGGATTGCAATAGAGATCCATCTGGATTCATGAACTTCATTCTCAACATTTCTTCACAAAAAAAGAAATCTTTAACATCAATATTTATGGAACATGTCCACTACGCTTTAACCAAGCCTCCATTGTTTTCTACATGGATAGTTGATTGACAGTTGGTGCCGTGTGGCACCGCCAGGTAGGGTCAAACCATCATGGCATGGGGGAAACTCTGGCTTTATGGTAATGAATGGAATAGCCTACTTGATTAGTTTTTAAGTTTATGAACTTACATTCATATTTTGTCGAAGTATTATTCAATAAATATATTTATAAGGGATTTTTGAATTGTTGCTATTTTTAGAATATTTAAAAAAAATCTCACGTACCCCTTGGCATACCTTCAAGTACCCCCAGGAGTACGCGTACCCCCATTTAAGAACCACTGCCTTAGGAGACTAGATGTAAACAGAGGAAAGAGAGAGCGAGTGAGGTGGCCATTCCAAATACTTTTAAAATGCTACCCATATTGGATACTGTTTAGGAACATAAACTGCATTTCTTGACTGTACCAGTTGCTGGTGACAAAGTCACAATAAAACGTTGGATGATCAGCATGGAAGGTGATGTCATCTGCAAAGGCGTCCAACCTAGCTTAATCTCAGGGCTTGCTGCCCTTCTTGCCACCTACTATGTGTTCAACTTGGAATACCAAGAGGAAGGTCCTCGGACATTGGAATTTGTTCAAAGGTAAATCCTCTTGATACTGTTTAAATACTGTTAGGATATTTTATTTTATATTTCTCACCTCTGTTCAGGAATTTGACTTGTCATTTCCCCAATTGTGTGCCTTAAATCAATGACTCTTCTGTTCCTTTGTGGACCTTCTTATTAGGGACCAAAGCACCA
This sequence comes from Entelurus aequoreus, assembly GCF_033978785.1. Lineage (NCBI taxonomy): Eukaryota > Metazoa > Chordata > Actinopteri > Syngnathiformes > Syngnathidae > Entelurus > Entelurus aequoreus. Next base: position 40,147,524 of record NC_084747.1, read on the forward strand.
GTTTGACTCTAGGATACAGAGAAGGTAGGTAATGTGCAGGTAAAGATATGTTGACTGGGTCAAAGAAGGAAGCACCTGTTTGACCCCAGGATGCAGAAAAAGTAGATAATTTGCAGGTAAAGATATGTTGACTGGATGATGGCAGGAAGCACCAGCTTGACCCGAGAATGCAGAGCAAGTAGGTAATGTGCGGGTGAAGATATGTTGAATGGGTAAAGGCAGGAAGCACCAGTGTGACCCCACTATGCAGGGAAGGTAGGTAATGTGCGGGTGAAGGTATGTTGAATGGGTGAAAGAAGGAAGCGCAGGTGTGGTCGAGGCCATGCAGACAAGGTAGGTATGTGCAGGTGAAGATATGTTGTATGGTGAAAGAAAGAAGCACCAGTGTGACCCAAGGATGCAGGGAAGGTAGGTAATGTGCAGGTAAAGATATGTTGAATGGGTGAAGGCAGGAAACACCAGCTAGACGCCAGGATACAGAGAGGGTAGGTAATGTGCAGGTAAAGATATGTTGAATGATTAAAGGCAGGAAACACCAGCTTGACTCCAGGATATAGAGAAGGTAGGTAATGTGCAGGATAAAGATATGTTGAATGGGTAAAGGTAGAAAGCACCAGCGTGACCACACTATGCAGAGAAGGTAGGTAATGTGCAGGTAAAGATATGTTGAATGGGTAAAGGCAAGAAGCACCAATGTGACCCCAGGATGCAGAGAAGATAGGTAATGAGCAGGTAACGATATCTTAAATGGGTGAAAGCAGGAAACATCAGCGTAAATACACGGTCCCGTAGATGGAGAGAAAACATGAATAGAGAGAGGGGTTGGGGAGGCTTTAGCATTGTCTTCCTCTCTGAATTTGTCTTAATGGGTTTTAGAGCATTCACTCATCTACAGCTGTGGTTATGGTATAGGCTCACATATATCCTAAAATTGATATTAATATTTGTGCAGTGCATATTCCTAAATAACAATGTGAGGGGGGTTCTGTATCGACTACAAGTAATCTTCAATCACAACAGAATATCTAATATGCTTTCTCTCTTTTTTAGGCGATTCATTGGCGTTAACCCTGAGAGGGGAACAAAGGCTAGCCAGGGAAAGGTGGTGTCCAAGAAGACCGGGAAGCTGGTCCAGAAAAAGGCAGCAACTGTAAATCCTCACGTAGCCACCCTTATAAAACATCTCACAGACTTTGAGTGGGGCTTTATGTAGCCAACAACTAAACACTGGACTCGTGTTCAGTGTTTTGTCTCCAGTTAGAAATTAAGTGGACATGTTATAAATGTTAAAATGCTTTACTGAAAATAAGAAGAATGCACTAAATGTACATTGAATGTATTTGATGCACTTTAAAATAATTGGTTAATAAAAACATAATCTTGCAAGGCCATTTCTCCAGTCATTTTTATGCCAGCAGATTGCAGGGGTTTTGATTTTGAAAAATTAAAAGTTCAACTCATTAACTTCTAGTGGCATTATACTGTAAAGCTCAGTCTATAGTGCTTACAATTATTTTACTGTAATTAACTGTTAATGGATATTACAGTAGGTACACTAAAATAACAGTGTAATGCCGCTAAACAGATGACAGTATTATGCTGTGAAGCGTATATTTGATACAGCACAGTACTGTGGTACTTTTTACAGTAATAAACTGTAGTGATAAATCACAGTATGTGTGCTGTAGAAAAACAGTTTTATACTGGAACCATTAGCTGCCAGTAGGTTACTGTAATTAAACGGTGAAAATTCTTACAGTAAGGGAGAGACCCGCCACCCAGCGGAGAAAACTCATTTTGGCCGCCAGCCTGTGCATCTCACGATCCACTCTTCCCTCACTCATGAACAAGACTCCAGGTACTTGAACTCATCCACTTGGGGCAAGATCTCCTGCCCAACCTCGAAATGGCACTCCACCCTTTCCCGGGCGAGAACCTCGGACTTGGAGGTGCTGATTCTCATCCCAGTCGCTTCACACTCGGCTGCGAACCAATCCAATGAGAGCTGAAGATCCTGGCCAGTTAAAGCCATAAGGACCACATCATCTGCAAAAAGGAGAGACCTAATCCTGCAGCCACCAAACCGGATCCCCTCAACGCCATGACTGCGCCTAGAAATTCTGTCCATATAATGTATGAACACATTTGGTGACAAAGGGCAGCCAACACGAGGGTTGGACTCCGGTCCAACCCTTACTGCTGGCAATGCGGACCAAGCTCTGACACTGATCATACAGGGAGCGACCCGCCACAATCAGACATGCCGATACCCCATACTCTCTAAACACTCCCCACAGGACTTCCCGGGGTGGCCACGGTCGAATGTCTTCTCCAAGTCCACAAAGCACATGTAGACTGATTGGACAAACTCCCATGCAACTCAAGGACCCTGCCGAGAGTATAGAGCTGGTCTACCGTTCCACGACCAGGATGAAAACCACACTGTTCGTCCTGGATCCGAGGTTCCTCCTCTCCAGTACACATGAATAGACCTTACCGGGAAGGCTGAGGAGTGTGATCTACGATAGTTGGAACACACCCTCCGGTTCCCCTTCTTAAAGAGAGGAACCACCACCCCGGTCTGCCAATCCAGAGGTACCGCCCCTGATGTCCATGCGATGTTGCAGAGTCTTGTCAACTAAAACAGCCCCACAGCATCCAGAGCCTTAAGGAACTCCGGACGGAGCTCATCCACCCCCGCGGCCTTGCCACCGAGGAGCTTCTTAACTACCTTGGCAACCTCAGCCCCAGAAATAGGAGAGCCCACCACAGATTCCCCAGGCACTGCTTGGCCTGTCGGTATGCCCGCTGCCTCTGGAGTCCCATGAGCCAAAAGGACCAGATAAGCTCTGTCTTCAGCTTGACGGCATCCCGCACTGCTGGTGGCCACCAGCGGGTTCTAGGATTACCGCCACGACAGGCACCAAACACCTTGCGGCCACAGCTCCAATCAGCTGGCTTGACAAGAGAGGCACGGAACATGATCCATTCAGACTCAATGTCCAGCACCTCCTTTGTGACATGTTCAAAGTTCCTCCTGAGGTAGAAAAAGAAACTCTCTCTGACAGGAGACTGCTAGGCATTCCCAAAAGACTCTCACAATGCGTTTGGGCCTGCCAGGTCTGTCCGGGATCCTACCCCACCATCGGAGCCAGCTCACCAGGTGGTGATCGGTAGAAAGCTCGCCCCTCTCTTCACCCGAGTGTCCAAAACATGAGGCCGCAAATCCCATGACACAACTACAAAGTCAATAATGGAACTGCGGCCGAGGTTGTCCTGGTGCCAAGTGCACATATGGACACCCTTATGTTTGAACATTGTGTTTGTTATGGACAATCCGTGACTAGCACAAAAGTCCAATAACAAAGCACCACTTGGGTTCAGATCCGGGTGGCCATTTTTCCCAATCACGACTCTCCAGGTTTCAAAGTCGTTGCCAACATGAGCGTTGAAGACCCCCATTAGAACAAAGGAATCACCCGAGGGAGCACTCTCAAGGGAATCCAAAAAGAGTGGGTACTCTGAGCTGCTGTTTGGTGCGTAAACACCAACAACAGTCAGGACCCGTCACCCAACCCGAAAGCGGAGGGAAGTTACCATCTCGTCTTCTGGGTTAAGTCCAACGTGCAGGCTTTGAGCCGGGGGGCAACAAGAATTGCCAACCCAGCCTCTCATTACTTGCAACGCCAGAGTGGAAGAGAGTCCAACCCCTCTTGAGAGAACACGTCCCAGAGCCCTCGCTGTGCGTCGAAGTGAGTCCAGCTTTATCTAGCCGGGAACTTCTCCACCTCGCGAGGTGACGTTCCACGTCCCAAGAGCGAGCTTATGTAGCCGATAATCGGACCGCCAAGTGCCCTTCCTTCGGCTTCCGCCCAGCTAACACTGCACCCGACCTCTAAGACCCAGCCCATGAGTGGTGAGCCTATTGCAGGGGGGACCCACGTTGCCTCTTCGAGCTGGGCCCCATGGGCACCAGTCGCTCGCCATCGTGCCCCACCTCTGGGCCTGGCTCCACAGGGGAGCCACGGTGACCCGCGTCCGGGCGAGAAAATATCTAGGTCCTCGATTTGTACTTTTCATAAAGGTCTTTGAGCTGCTCTTTGTCTTATTCCTCACCTAGGACCTGTTTGTCTTGGGGGACCCTACCAGGGGGCATAGAAGACCCCGGACAACATAGCTCCTAGGATCAGTGGGACACGCAAACCACAAAGGTGGCGGCTCAGAAAGCAGGTTATATAAACATAACTCCAAAACCAAACATGCAAGATGTCTAAACATGCCTGTAATATTGTATCAATGTGAGTTTTACTAGAATCGGTTGTTTTTTTAAGGCTTGCAAACACAAAAAGTTTTTTTTACTCAATATGACAAAATGCTGAGATAATGTGAAAAAAAGCAATACAAATGTATTCCAACATAATTCCTAAACCAAACATGCAAAATGTCTAAAAATGCCTGTAATATTGAATCCATGTGAGTTTTACTAGAATCATTTGTTTTTGTAAGGTTTGCAAATACAAAAATTGAGTTTTATGACTGACACAAGTTAGTTTTTTTACTCATTATAACAGTATAGATGTCATACTATATATTAAAGTTATATAAACATAACTCCAAAACCAAACGTGCATTATGTCCAAAATTGCCTGTAATATTGTATAGATGTGAGTTTTACTAGAATCAGGTTTGCAAATACAAAAATTGGGTTTTATGACAGTATACTGTCACACTCAATATGACAGTATAACTGTCATACTAAATCCATCCATTTTCTTCCGCTTATCCGAGGTCGGGTTGCGGGGGCAACAGCCTAAGCAGAGAGCCCAGACTTCCCTCTCCCCAGCCACTTCGTCCAGCTCTTCTCGGGGGATCCCGAGGCGTTCCCAGGCCATAGTCTTTCCAATGTATCCTAGGTCTTCCCCATGGCCTCCTGCCGTTCGGACCTAGGGAGGCGTTCGGGTGGCATCCTGAGCAGATGCCCGAACCACCTCATCTGGCTCCTCTCAATGTGGAGGAGCAGCGGCTTTACACTGAGTTCCTCCCAGATGACAGAGCTTCTCACCCTATCTCTAAGGGAGAGACCCACCACCCGGCGGAGGAAACTCATTTCGGCCGCTTGTACCCGTGACCTTGTCCTTTCGGTCATAACCCAAAGCTCATGACCATAGGTGAGGATGGGAACGTTGATGGACCGGTAAATTGAAAGCTTTTCCTTCTGGCTCAGCTCCTTCTTCACCACAACTGATCGATATAGCGTCCTCATTACTGAAGACGCCGCACCGATCCGCCTGTAGATCTCACAATCCACTCTATTCTCACTCGTGAACAAGACTCCTAGGTACTTGAACTCCTTCACTTGGGGCAAGATCTCTTTCCCAACCTCGAGATGGCACTCCACCCTTTCCCGGGCGAGAACCATGGACTCGGACTTGGAGGTGCTGATTCTCATCCCAGTCGCTTCACTGCGAACCAATCCAATGAAAGCTGAAGATCTTGGCCAGTTGAAGCCATCAGGACCACATCATCTGCAAAAAGCAGAGACCTAATCCTGCAGCCACCAAACCAGGCGCAGTCATGGCGTTGAGGGGATCCTCAAAGCCATGACTGCGCCTAGATATTCTGTCCATTAAAGTTATGAACAGAATCGGTGACAAAGGGCAGCCTTGGCGGAGTCCAACCCTCACTGGAAAGGGGTCCGACATACTGCCGGCAATGCGGACCAAGCTCTGACACTGATCATACAGGGAGACACCCGCCACAATCAGACATGCCGATACTCCATACTCTCTGAGCACTCCCCACAGGATTTACCGGGGACCAAGGTCGAATGTCTTCTCCAAGTCCACAAAACTTATGTAGACTGGTTGGGCAAACTCCCATGCACACTCAAGGACCCTGCCGAGAGTATAGAGCTGGTCTACCGTTCCACGACCAGGACGAAAACCACACTGTTTGTCCTGGATCCGAGGTTCCTCCTCTCCATTACACATGAATAGACCTTACCGGGAAGGCTGAGGAGTGTGATCTACGATAGTTGGAACACACCCTCCGGTTCCCCTTCTTAAAGAGAGGTACCACCACCCCGGTCTGCCAATCCAGAGGTACCGCCCCCGATGTAGACGCAATGTTGCAGAGTCTTGTCAACCAAGACTGCCCCACAGCATCCAGAGCCTTAAGGAACTCCGGACGGAGCTCATATCCCCGGGGCCTTGCCACCGAGGAGCTTTTTAACTACCTTGGCAACCTCAGCCCCAGAAATAGGAGAGCCCACCACAGACTTCCCAGGCACTGTTTCCTCATAGGAAGACGTGTTGGTGGGACTGAGGAGGTCTCGCTTGGCCTGTCGGTTTGCCCACTGCCTCTGGAGTCCCATGAGCCAAAAGGACCCGGTGGCTCTTTCTTCAGCTTGACAGCATCCCTCACTGCTGGTGGATTACCGCCACGACAGGCACCAAACACCTTGCGGCCACAGCTTCAATCAGCTGGCTCAACAAGAGAGGAACGGAACATGGTCCACTCAGACTCAATGTCCAGCACCTCCCTCGTGACATGTTCAAAGTTCTTCCGGACATGTTCAAAGTTCTTCAGGAGACTCTACTAGGTGTTCCCAGCAGACCCTTACAATGCGTTTCGGCCTGCCAGGTCTGACCAGCATCCTCCCCTACCATCGGAGCCAGCTCACCACCAGGTGGTGGTTGGTAGAAAGCTCTGCCCCTCTCTTCACCGAGTGTCCAAAACATGAGGCCGCAAATCCCATGACACAACTACAAAGTCAATCATGCGGCCGAGGGTGTCCTTGTGCCAAGTGCACATATGGACACCCTTATGTTTGAACATTGTGTTTGTTATGGACAATCCGTGACAAGCACAAAAGTCCAATAACAAAGCACCACTTGGGTTCAGATCCGGGTGGCCATTTTTCCCAATCACGACTCTCCAGGTTTCACTGTCGTTGCCAACATAGCGTTGAAGTCCACCAGCAGAACAAGGGAATCACCCGAGGGAGCACTCTCCAGTACTCCCTCAAGGGAATCCAAAAAGAGTTGGTACTCTGAGCTGCTGTTTGGTGTGTAAACACAAACAACAATCAAGACCCGTCACCCAACCCGAAGGCTGAAGGAAGCTACCATCTCGTCTATTGGGTTTAAAGTCCAACGTGCAGGCTTTGAGCCGGGGGGCAACAAGAATTGCCACCCCAGCCTCTCATTAGATGCAACGCCAGTGTGGAATCTCTTCCACTCTGGCGTTGCAAGTAATGAAAGTTCAGTTCAGTCCAGCCCCTCTGAGAGAACAGGTTCCAGAGCCCTTGCTGTGAGTCCAACTATATCTAGCCAGGAACGTCTCCACCTCATGCACCAGCTCAGGCTCCTTCCCTCCCAGCGAGGTGACGTTCCATGTCCCTAGAGCGAGCTTATGTAGCCGATAATCGGACCACCAAGTGCCCTGCCTTCGGCTGCCGCCCAGCTCACACTACACCCTCTATGACCCAGCCCATGAGTGGTGAGCCCTGGAGGGGGGATCCACGTTGCCTCTTCGAGCTGAGCACGGCTGGGCCCCATGGGGACCGGCCCGTCAATCGCCATCGTGCCACACCTCTGGGCCTGGCTCCACAGGGGTGCCACGGTGACCTGCGTCCGGGCGAGAAAAAATCTAGGTCCTCAATTGTACTTTTAATAAAGGTCTTTGAGCTGCTCTTTGTCTGATCCCTCACCTAGGACCTGTTTGTCTTGGGAGACCATAGAAGCCCCCGGACAACATAGTTCCTGGATCAGTGGGACACGCAAACCACAAAAGTGGCGGCTCAGAAAGCAGGTTATATAAATATAACTCCAAAACCAAACATGCAATATGTCCAAACATGCCTGTAATATCGTATCAATGTGAGTTTTCCTAGAATCGGTTGTTTTTGTAAGGTTTGCAAATACAAAAATTAGGTTTTACTCACAATGACAAAATCACACTGAATATGACAGTTATTTAAACAAAACTCATAAACTACACAAAACAATGGCTAATAATGCCTGAAATAATGAATCATTGGGAGTTTTACTGAGTTTTACATTTTGCAAACACAAAAAGTAGTTTTTTACTTGACTGTAATGTTCTTAGAACCCTGAGATGATGGGAAAAAGCATTTACTCAATATGACTGTAATGTTCTTAAAATCCTGAGATAATGCGAAAAAGCAATAAAAATGTATTTAAACATTACTCCTAAACAACATGTGCAAAATGGCTAATAATGCCTGGAAACATGTATCTTTGTTAGTTTTATTGGAAAAATGATCTTTTGTAAAGTTTGCAAAGACACAAGCCAGTTTTTTTTTTAATTCAATATGACAGTATAACAGTCATATTAAATATGAAAGTTATATAAACATAACTCCAAAACCAAACATGTGTCATGTCTAAAAATGCCTGTAATGATGTATTAATGTGAGTTTGTAAGGTTTGCAAAAACAAAAAGTAGTTTTTTACTCAATATGAAATTAATGATCTTAGAATCCTGAGATAATGCGAAAAAAGCAATAAAAATGTATTCAAACATAACTCCTAAACAACCCAGGCAAAATGGGTAATAATGCCTGGAGACATGTATCTTTGTTGGTTTTACTAGAAAATGTAATTTTTGTAAAGTTTGCAAAGACACAAGCTAGTTGTTTTTATTCAATAAGACAGTATAACACTCATACTACATATAAAAATTATATAAACATAACTCCAGAACCAAATGTGTGTCATGTCTAAAATTACCTATAATAATGTATTTATGTGAGTTTGTAAGGTTTGCAAAAACAAAAAGTAGTTTTTTCCTCAATATGAAAGTAAGGAATTTAGAATCCTGAGATAATGCGAAAAAAGCAATAAAAATGTATTTAAACATAATTCCTAAACAACCCATGCAAAATGGCTAATAATGCCTGGAGACATGTATCTTTGTTAGTTTTACTAGAAAAATGATCTTTTGTAAAGTTTGCAAAGACACAACCAATTTTTTTTTTTATTCAATATGACTGTATAACAGTCATACTAAATATAAAAGTTATATAAACATAACTCCAAAACCAAACATGTGTCATGTCTAAAAATGTCTGTAATAATGTATTTATGTGAGTTTGTAAGGTTTGCAAAAACAAAAAGTAGTTTTTTACTCAATATGAAAGTAATGATCTTAAAATCCTGAGATAATGCGAAAAAAGCAATGAAAATGTCTTTAAACATAATTCCTAAACAACCCATGCAAAATGGGTAATAATGCCTGGAGACATGTATCTTTGTTATTTTTATTGGAAAAATGATCTTTTGTAAAGTTTGCAAAGACACAAGCTAGTTTTTTTTTATTCAATATGACATTATAACAGTCATACTAAATATGAAAGTTATATAAACATAACTCCAAAACCAAACATTTGTCATGTCTAAAAATGCCTGTAATAATGTATTAATGTGAGTTTGTAAGGTTTGCAAAAACAAAAAGTAGTTTTTTACTCAATATGAAAGTAATGATCTTAAAATCCTGAGATAATGCGAAAAAAGCAATAAAAATGTGTTTAAACATAATTCCTAAACAACCCATGCAAAATGGGTAATAATGCCTGGAGACATGTATCTTTGTTAGTTTTACTAGAAAAATGATCTTTTGTAAAGTTTGCAAAGACACAAGGTAATTGTTTTCATTCAATATGACAGTATAACAGTCATACTAAATATAAAAGTTATATAAACATAACTCCAAAACCAAACATGTGTCATGTCTAAAAATGTCTGTAATATTGTATTTATGTGAGTTTGTAAGGTTTGCAAAAACAAAAAGTAGTTTTTTACTCAATATGAAAGTAATGATCTTAGAATCCTGAGATAATGCGAAAAAAGCAATAAAAATGTATTTAAACATAATTCCTAAACAACCCATGCAAAATGGGTAATAATGCCTGGACACATGTATCTTTGTTAGTTTTACTAGAAAAATGATCTTTTGTAAAGTTTGCAAAGACACAAGCTAGTTTTTTAAAATTAAATATGACAGTATAACAGTCATACTAAATATAAAAGTTATATAAACATAACTCCAAAACCAAACATGTTTTATGTCTAAAAATGCCTGTAATAATGTATTTATGTGAGTTTGTAAGGTTTGCAAAACAAAAAGTAGTTTTTTCCTCAATATGAAAGTAAGGATTTTAGAATCCTGAGATAATGCGAAAAAAGCAATAAAAATGTATTTAAACATAATTCCTAAACAACCCATGCAAAATGGGTAATAATGCCTGGACACATGTATCTTTGTTAGTTTTACTAGAAAAATGATCTTTTGTAATGTTTGCAAAGACACAAGCTATTTTTTTAATTCAATATGACAGTATAACAATCATACTAAATATGAAAGTTATATAAACATAACTCCAAAACCAAACATGTGTTATGTCTAAAAATGCCTGTAATAATGTATTTATGTGAGTTTGTAAGGTTTGCAAAACAAAAAGTAGTTTTTTCCTCAATATGAAAGTAAGGATTTTAGAATCCTGAGATAATGCGAAAAAAGCAATAAAAATGTATTTAAACATAATTCCTAAACAACATATGCAAAATGGCTAATAATGCCTGGAAACATGTATCTTTGTTAGTTTTACTAGAAAAATGATCTTTTGAAATGTTTGCAAAGACACAAGCTAGTTTTTTTTTATTCAATATGACAGTATAACAATCATACTAAATATGAAAGTTATATAAACATACCTCCAGAACCAAACATGTGTCATGTCTAAAAATGTCTGTAATAATGTATTTATGTGAGTTTGTATGGTTTGCAAAAACAAAAAGTAGTTTTTTACTCAATATGAAAGTAATGATCTTGGAATCCTGAGATAATGCGAAAAAAGCAATAAAAATGTATTCAAACATAACTCCTAAACAACCCAGGCAAAATGGGTAATAATGCCTGGAGACATGTATCTTTGTTAGTTTTACTAGGAAATGTATATTTTGTAAAGTTTGCAAAGACACAAGCTAGTTGTTTTTATTCAATAAGACAGTATAACAGTCATACTAAATATGAAAGTTATATAAACATAACTCCAGAACCAAACGTGTGTCATGTCTAAAATTGCCTATAATAATGTATTAATGTGAGTTTGTAAGGTTTGCAAAAACAAAAAGTAGTTTTTTCCTCAATATGAAAGTAAGGATTTTAGAATCCTGAGATAATGCGAAAAAAGCAATAAAAATGTATTTAAACATAATTCCTAAACAATCCATGCAAAATGGGTAATAATGCCTGGAGACATGTATCTTTGTTAGTTTTACTAGAAAAATTATCTTTTGTAAAGTTTGCAAAGACAAAAGCTAGTTTTTTAAAATTAAATATGACAGTATAACAGTCCTACTAAATATGAAAGTTATCAAAACATAACTCCAAAACCAAACATGTGTTATGTCTAAAAATGCCTGTAATAATGTATTTATGTGAGTTTGTAAGGTTTGCAAAACAAAAAGTAGTTTTTTCCTCAATATGAAAGTAAGGGTTTTAGAATCCTGAGATAATGCGAAAAAAGCAATAAAAATGTATTTAAACATAATTCCTAAACAACCCATGCAAAATGGGTAATAATGCCTGGAGACATGTATCTTTGTTAGTTTTACTAGAAAATGATCTTTTGTAAAGTTTGCAAAGACACAAGCTAGTTTTTTTTATTCAATATGACAGTATAACAGTCATACTAAATATGAAAGTTATATAAACATAACTCCAGAACCAAACGTGTGTCATGTCTAAAATTGCTTATAATAATGTATTCATGCGGGTTTGTAAGGTTTGCAAAAACAAAAAGTAGTGTTTTACTCAATATGAAAGTAATGATCTTAGAATCCTGAGATAATGCGAAAAAAGCAATACAAATGTATTCAAACACAATTTTTAAACCAAACATGTGAATTGTCTAAAAATGCCTGTAATATTGAATATATGTAAGTTTTACTAGAATCAATTGTTTTTGTAAGGTTTGCAAATACAAAAATTAGGTTTTACACATAATGACATTATAACTTTAACACTCAATATGAAAGTTATTTAATTATAACTCCTAAATACACATGAAACATGTCTAATAGCGTGGAAAAAATTATCTTTGTGAGTGTTGCTAGAAACATTTTCTTTTGTAAGGTTTGCAAAGACACAAGTTAGATTTTTTTAACTCAATATGACAGTATAACGCCACACTCAATATGACAGTTATTTAAACATAACTCCTAAACCACACCTGAAAAATGGCTAATAATGCCTGATATAATGCATCTTTGGGAGTTTTACTGGAAACATATGCTTTTTTTAAGGCTTGCAAACACAAAAATTATTTGTATTGTATTATGTATTACAACATAATTCCTAAACCAAACATGCAAAATGTCTGAAAATGCCTGTAATATTGAATCCATGTGAGTTTTATTTGAATCAGTTGTATGGTTTGCTAATACAAAAATTGGGTTTTATGACAAACACAAGTTAGTTTTTTTAGTCAATATAACAGTTTAGCTGTCATACTATATATGAAAGTTATATAAACATAACTCCAAAACCAAACCATTATGTCCAAAACTGCCTGTAATATTGTATATATGTGAGTTTTACTAGAATCAGGGTTGCAAATACAAAAATTGGGTTTTATGACAGTATACTGTCACACTCAATATGACAGTTATTTAAACATAACTCAAACAACACATGCAAAATAGCTAATAATGCCTGGAGCATGTATCTTAGTTAGTTTTACTAGAAAAATGGTATTTTGTAAGGTTTGCAAAGACACAAGTTAGTTGTTGTTTTTATTCAATATGACAGTATAACTGTCATACTAAATATGAAAGTTATATAAACATAACTCTAAAACCAAACATGCATTGTGTCTAAAAATGCCTGTAATATTGTATCTGTGTGAGTTTAACTAGATTTAGTTGTTTTTTTAAGGTTTGCAAATACAAAATAAGGGTTTTACTCACTATGACAGTTTACTGTCACACTCAATCTGACAGTTATTTATTTAAACATAACTCCTAAACCACACATGCAAAATGGCTAATAATGCCTGGAGATATGTATCTTTGTGAGTTTTACTAGAAACATTATATTGTGTAAGGTTTAGTTAGTTTTTGTACTCAATCTGACAGTATAACTGTCATTCTAAATCCATCCATTTTCTTCCGCTTATCCGAGGTCGGGTTGCGGGGGCAGCAGCCTGAGCAGAAAATCCCAGACTTCCCTCTCCCCAGCCACTTCGTCCAGCTCTTCTTGGGGTATTCCGAGGCGTTCCCAGGCCAGCCGGGGACATAGTCTTTCCAATGTGTCCTAGGTCTTCCCCGTGGCCTCCTGCCACACCTCCCTAGAGGCGTTCGGGTGGCATCCTGAGCAGATGCCCGAACCACCTCATGGCTCCTCTCAATGTGGAGGAGCAGCGGCTTTACTTTGAGTTCGTCCCGGATGACAGAGCTTCTCACCCTGTCTCTAAGGTAGAGACCCACCACCCGGCAGAGGAAATGCATTTCGGCCGCTTGTCCTTTCGGTCATAACCCAAAGCTGGGAACGTAGATCGACGGTAAATTGAGAGCTTTTCCTTCTGGCTCAGCTCCTTCTTCACCACAACGGATCGATATAGCGTCCTCAATACTGAAGACGCCGCACCAAACCGCCTGTGGATCTCTCGATCCACTCTATCCTCACTTGTGAACAAGACTCCTAGGTACTTGAACTCCTCCATTTGGGGCAAGATCTCCTCCCCAACCTGGAGATGGCACTCGACCCTTTCCTGCGCGAGAACCATGGACTTGGACTTGGAGGTGCTGATTCTCATCCCAGTCGCTTCACACTCAAGGACCCTGCCGAGAGTATAGACCTGGTCTACCGTTCCACGACCAGGACGAAAACCACACTGTTCGTCCTGGATCCGAGTTTCCTCCTCTCCAGTACACATGAATAGACCTTACCGGGAAGGCTGAGGAGTGTGTTTCACGATAGTTGGAACACACCCTCCGGTTCCCTTTCTTAAAGAGAGGAACCACCACCCCGGTCTGCCAATCCAGAGGTACCACCCCCAATGTTCACGCGATGTTGCAGAGTCTTGTCAACCAAGACAGCCTCACAGTATCCAGAGCCTTAAGGAACTCATCCACCACCGGGGCCTTGCCACAGAGGAGGTTTTTAACTACCTAGGCAACCTAAGCCCCAGAAATAGGAGAGTCCACCACAGATTCCCCAGGCACTGCTTGGCCTGTCGGTATGCCCGCTGCCTCTGGAGTCCCATGAGCCAAAAGGACCCGATAGGCTCTTTCTTCAGCTTGACGGCATCCCTCCCTGCTGGTGGCCACCAGCGAGTTCTAGGATTACCGCCACGACAGGCACCAAACACCTTGCGGCCACAGCTCCAATCAGCAGGCTCGACAAGAGAGGCACGGAACATGGTCCACTCAGACTCAATGTCCAGCACCTCCCTCGTGACATGTTTAAAGTTCTTCCTTATGTTTGAACATTGTGTTTGTTATGGACAATCCGTGACGAGCACAAAAGTCCAATAACAAAGCACCACTTGGGTTCAGATCCGGGTGGCCATTTTTCCCAATCACGACTCTCCAGGTTTCACTGTCCTTGCCAACATGAGCATTGAAGTCCCCCAACAGAACAAGGGAATCACCCGAGGGAGCACTCTCCAGTACTCCCTCAAGGGAATCCAAAAAGAGTGGGTACTCTGAGCTGCTGTTTGGTGCGTAAACACAAACAACAGTCAGGACCCGTCACCCAACCCGAAGGCGGAGGGAAGCTACCATCTCGTCTACTGGGTTAAAGTCCAACGTGCAGGCTTTGAGCAACAACAATTGCCACCCCAGCCTCTCATTGCTTGCAACGCCAGAGTGGAAGAGAGTCCAGCCCCTCTTGAGAGAACAGGTTCCAGAGCCCTTGCTGTGCGTCGAAGTGAGTCCAACTATATCTAGCCGGAACTTCTTCACCTCGCGCACCAGCTCAGGCTCTTTCCCTCCCAGCGAGGTGACGTTCCACGTCCCAAGAGCGAGCTTATGTAGCCGATAATCGGACCGCCAAGTGCCCTGCCTTCGGCTGCCGCCCAGTTCACACTGCATCTGACCTCTATGACCTCAATGGGCCCATGAGTGGTGAGCCCATTGGAGGGTTGACCCACGTTGCCTCTTCGAGCTGAGCCCGGCAGGGCCCCAAGGAGACAGGCCCGGCCACCAGTCGCTCGCCATCGTGCCCCACCTCTGCGCCTGGCTCCACAGGGGAGCCACGGTGACCTGCGCCTGGGCGAGAAAAAATCTAGGTCCTCGATTTGTACTTTTCATAAAGGTCTTTGAGCTGCTCTTTGTCTGATCCCTCACCTAGGACCTTTTCTCAGGGGATCCCGAGGCGTTCCCAGGCCAGCCGGGAGACATAGTGTTCCCAATGTGTCCTGGGTCTTCCCCGTGGCCTCCAGGATGACAGAGCTTCACCTTCACCAGGGGTGTCAAACTCAAATACAGAGTGGGCCAAAGTTTAAAACTGAACAAAGCCGCGGGCCAAGGTTGAACAAATTAACCTTTTAATAGGGACCCAAACAAGTTTTGCATTGAATATTGAACAAGCAAGGCTTATATAACTTTATAGTGACATGCAAAATGGAGTTTCAAATAATAATAATAATAATTAAAAAATATCAATTGCATATCAAATATAATTTAAATACAAATTGAATGCCTCTTTTCTATTTGCAGCCTTCTGAGGTAAATATCAACATTAACTTTATCCACAGGCTAATAAATTTGAAAATAAAATAACAATGAATAAAACAACCATTCAGGACTTTAAACTGCTCAGTTTGCAACACACTGATCTAATTTGATATGCCCAAGCCAGATACCTGGCATCTTTTTTTAGATGCTAGTTCTTTAATGTCAGGGCTCAGGCTTTGAGCTGAGGCAACTTTCATTATCGAACAAGATGTTCAACAGTCATATCTCGTACACCCAATTCTAACATCATTCAGACCCAGTTACAAGATATGTGCAGCTACAGCACGCATACACAAATGAATGCAACGCATACTTCATCAACAGCGATACAGGTTACACTGAGGGTGCCAGTATAAAAAACTTTAACACTGTTAGAAATATACGCCACACTGTGAACCCACACCAAACAAAAATAAAAAACACTTTTCGGGAGAACATCCGCACCGTAACACAACATAAACACAAAAGAACAAATACCCAGAATGTTTTGCAGCACTAACTCTTTCGGGACGCTACAAAATACACCCCCGCTACCACCAAACCGCCCCCCCCCCCCCACACACACATACCTTGTAGCGTCTCGGAAGATTTAGTGCTACAAAGGGTTCTGGGTATTTGTTGTGTTGTGTTTATGTTGTGTTACGGTGCGGATGTTCTCCCGAAATGTGTTTGTCATTCTTGTTTGGTGTGGATTCACAGTGTGGCGTATATTTCTAAAAGTGTTAACGTTTTTTATTTGGCTACCGTCAGTGTAACCTGTATCGCTGTTGATGAAGTATGCGTTGCATTCAATTGTGTGTGGGTGCAGAAGCTGCACTGACATGAAACTGGGCTGGCACTCGTTTGACTAGCTGGAAAAAAAATAAAAATTCGGGAGGAGTGCTGGAGTCACTCCCGGGAGGGTTGGCAAGTATTAGAAGTAGCGGCACTGCCGCAATGTATAATCGAAGGTCCAGCTTTAGTGTTAATTTGATATTGCCTCAAGGGCCAAGTCAAATTACACGTTGGGCCAAATTTGGCCCACGGGCCAGAGTTTGACACCCATGACCTTCACTGTAAAAAATTACTGTAAAAATAAAAAATAAAATTACAGTTATATACTCCATCCATCCATCCATTTTCTACCGCTTATTCCCTTCGGGGTCGCGGGGGGCGCTGGAGCCTATCTCAGCTACAATCAGGCGGAAGGCGGGGTACACCCTGGACAAGTCGCCACCTCATCGCAGGGCCAACACAGATAGACAGACAACATTCACACTCACATTCACACACTAGGGCCAATTTAGTGTTGCCAATCAACCTATCATGTTCTTCTTAAATGCAGTTAAGTACTGTAAATGTTGTTGCATTTTTCAAAAAATATCGACCAGCAGTAAGTTACTGTAAAACCTACAGTGTAATTCAGTATTTTTCAGACTTGTTTCTTGGGTCCGCCCACAATTCGTCCAACCGAGCTTCATTTCACCTGGCCGACCCTGCTAAATCCATCCTACTGCATCGTGTGTTTTTGATAACAAGGTAAGAGTCACTTGTACCTTGATGTGTCATTTTCTGTTTGAATTACTTTATATATATATTTATAAAGTCCGAAATGACATAGCGTCACAGTCAGCATCACAGACACTATCGTTGACCACGCGCATGTACCGCCGCATGCTAGCTAGCTAAGTTTTCTTCTTTTTTGTCATAGTCATCATAAAAGATGATAACTTGCAACATATGTGCTACGACTTGCAGCAATGTATTTGCGTATGTTAGACACATGCGAAGTCATAGTTGTATGCCTAATGCATCGTTTAAGTGTGCTTTCCCTAAATGCACAAGAGTTTTTTCCAACTTCTCAGCCTTCAAAACTCACAGCCGTCGTCATAAATATGGCAAGAGTAGGACTGATATGTATAGCGCAGAAGGTTTACCTTGTAATATTGTCTCATGTAGCGCGAAGTGCGATGATATACGGGCCTTTCTCCTGCATTTGAAAAGTCATATTACCGAAGGTAGGACAGTTACGTGCCCCTTCAGTCAATGTGAAAAAAGATTTACAGTTAAGTCTACTTTCACATCGCACGTGTCAAGGAAGCACTACGGCTACACTGAACGAAGTTTGACTTGCTCAACAGCAAATCCAAGCAGCTCTTGTGTTATTAACACTGATGATGACTATTGTGATATGCAACTTGAGGATTCAGGATATTCCTGTTATGAAGACATGGAGGTCTACTTGCATTAAAAAATGTTCACAGCACTGAAAAAAGGTTGAGAACCACTGCCTTAGGACAGTGGTTCTCAACCTTTTTTCAGTGATGTACCCCTGTGAACATTTTTTAAATTCAAGTACCCCCTAATCAGAGCAAAGCATTTTTGGTTGAAAAAAAGAGATAAAGAAGTAAAATACAGCACTATGTCATCAGTTTCTGATTTATTAAATTGTATAACAGTGCAAAATATTGCTCATTTGTTGTGGTCTTTCTTGAACTATTTGGAAAAAAAGATATAAAAATAACTAAAAACTTGTTGAAAAATAACCAAGTGATTCAATTATAAATAAAGATTTTTACACATAGAAGTAATCAACTTAAAGTGCCCTCTTTGGGGATTGTAATAGAGATCCATCTGGATTCATGAACTTCATTCTCAACATTTCTTCACAAAAAAAGAAATCTTTAACATCAATATTTATGGAACATGTCCACTACGCTTTAACCAAGCCTCCATTGTTTTCTACATGGATAGTTGATTGACAGTTGGTGCCGTGTGGCACCGCCAGGTAGGGTCAAACCATCATGGCATGGGGGAAACTCTGGCTTTATGGTAATGAATGGAATAGCCTACTTGATTAGTTGTTCAGTTTATGAACTTACATTCATATTTTGTCGAAGTATTATTCAATAAATATATTTATAAAGGATTTTTGAATTGTTGCTATTTTTAGAATATTTAAAAAAAATCTCACGTACCCCTTGGCATACCTTCAAGTACCCCCAGGAGTACGCGTACCCCCATTTGAGAACCACTGCCTTAGGAGACTAGATGTAAACAGAGGAAAGAGAGAGCGAGTGAGGTGGCCATTCCAAATACTTTTAAAATGCTACCCATATTGGATACTGTTTAGGAACATAAACTGCATTTCTTGACTGTACCAGTTGCTGGTGACAAAGTCACAATAAAACGTTGGATGATCAGCATGGAAGGTGATGTCATCGGCAAAGGCGTCCAACCTAACTTAATCTCAGGGCTTGCTGCCCTTCTTGCCACATACTATGTGTTCAACTTGGAATACCAAGAGGAAGGTCCTCGGACATTGGAATTTGTTCAAAGGTAAATCCTCTTGATACTGTTAAAATACTGTTAGGATATTTTATTTTATATTTCTCACCTCTGTTCAGGAATTTGACTTGTCATTTCCCCAATTGTGTGCCTTAAATCAATGACTCTTCTGTTCCTTTGTGGACCTTCTTATTAGGGACCGAAGCACCAGTTTGACTCTAGGATACAGAGAAGGTAGGTAATAATAATAATAATAATGGATTAGATTTATATAGCGCTTTTCTAGGCACTCAAAGCGCTTCACAGAGTGAGTGATGTACAGGTAAAGATATGTTGACTGGGTCAAAGAAGGAAGCACCTGTTTGACCCCAGGATGCAGAAAAAGTAGATAATTTGCAGGTAAAGACATGTTGACTGGATGATGGCAGGAAGCACCAGCTTGACCCGAGAATGCAGAGCAAGTAGGTAATGTGCGGGTGAAGATATGTTGAATGGGTAAAGGAAGGAAGCACCAGTTTGACCCCATTATGCAGGGAAGGTAGGTAATGTGCGGGTGAAGGTATGTTGAATGGGTGAAAGAAGGAAGCGCAGGTGTGGTCGAGGCCATGCAGACAAGGTAGGTATGTGCAGGTGAAGATATGTTGTATGGTGAAAGAAAGAAGCACCAGTGTGACCCAAGGATGCAGGGAAGGTAGGTAATGTGCAGGTAAAGATATGTTGAATGGGTGAAGGCAGGAAACACCAGCTAGACGCCAGGATACAGAGAAGGTAGGTAATGTGCAGGTAAAGATATGTTGAATGAGTAAAGGCAGGAAACACCAGCTTGACTCCAGGATATAGAGAAGGTAGGTAATGTGCAGGTAAAGATATGTTGAATGGGTAAAGGTAGAAAGCACCAGCGTGACCACACTATGCAGAGAAGGTAGGTAATTTGCAGGTAAAGATATGTTGAATGGGTAAAGGCAAGAAGCACCAGTGTGACCCCAGGATGCAGAGAAGATAGGTAATGAGCAGGTAACGATATGTTAAATGGGTGAAAGCAGGAAACATCAGCGTAAATACACGGTCCCGTAGATGGAGAGAAAACATTAATAGAGAGAGGGGTTGGGGAGGCTTTAGCATTGTCTTCCTCTCTGAATTTGTCTTAATGGGTTTTAGAGCATTCACTCATCTACAGCTGTGGTTATGGTATAGGCTCACATATATCCTAAAATTGATATTAATATTTGTGCAGTGCATATTCCTAAATAACAATGTGAGGGGGGTTCTGTATCGACTACAAGTAATCTTCAATCACAACAGAATATCTAATATGCTTTCTCTCTTTTTTAGGGGATTCATTGGCGTTAACCCTGAGAGGGGAACAAAGGCTAGCCAGGGAAAGGTGGTGTCCAAGAAGACCGGGAAGCTGGTCCAGAAAAAGGCAGCAACTGTAAATCCTCACGTAGCCACCCTTATAAAACATCTCAGAGACTTTGAGTGGGGCTTTATGTAGCCGACAACTAAACACTGGACTCGTGTTCAGTGTTTTGTCTCCAGTTAGAAATTAAGTGGACATGTTATACATTTTAAAATGCTTTACTGAAAATAAGAAGAATGCACTAAATGTACATTGAATGTATTTGATGCACTTTAAAATAATTGGTTAATAAAAACATAATCTTGCAAGGCCATTTCTCCAGTCATTTTTATGCCAGCAGATTGCAGGGGTTTTGATTTTGAAAAATTAAAAGTTCAACTCATTAACTTCTAGTGGCATTATACTGTAAAGCTCAGTCTATAGTGCTTACAATTATTTTACTGTAATTAACTGTTAATGGATATTACAGTAGATACACTAAAATAACAGTGTAATGCCGCTAAACAGATGACAGTATTATGCTGTGAAGCGTATATTTGATACAGCACAGTACTGTGATACTTTTTACAGTAATAAACTGTAGTGATAAATCACAGTATGTGTGCTGTAGAAAAACAGTTTTATACTGGAACCATTAGCTGCCAGTAGGTTACTGTAATTAAACGGTAAACATTCTTAGAGTAAGGGAGAGACCCGCCACCCAGCGGAGAAAACTCATTTCGGCCGCCAGCCTGTGCATCTCACGATCCACTCTTCCCTCACTCATGAACAAGACTCCAGGTACTTGAACTCATCCACTTGGGGAAAGATCTCCTGCCCAACCTCGAAATGGCACTCCACCCTTTCCCGGGCGAGAACCTCGGACTTGGAGGTGCTGATTCTCATCCCAGTCGCTTCACACTCGGCTGCGAACCAATCCAATGAGAGCTGAAGATCCTGGCCAGTTAAAGCCATAAGGACCACATCATCTGCAAAAAGGAGAGACCTAATCCTGCAGCCACCAAACCGGATCCCCTCAACGCCATGACTGCGCCTAGAAATTCTGTCCATAAAATTTATGAACACATTTGGTGACAAAGGGCAGCCAACACGAGGGTTGGACTCCGGTCCAACCCTCACTGGAAAGGGGTCCGACTTACTGCTGGCAATGCGGACCGAGCTCTGACACTGATCATACAGGGAGCGACCCGCCACAATCAGACATGCCGATACCCCATACTCTCTGAGCACTCCCCACAGGACTTCCCGGGGTGGCCACGGTCGAATGTCTTCTCCAAGTCCACAAAGCACATGTAGACTGGTTGGACAAACTCCCATGCACACTCAAGGACCCTGCCGAGAGTATAGAGCTGGTCTACCGTTCCACGACCAGGACGAAAACCACACTGTTCGTCCTGGATCCGAGGTTCCTCCTCTCCAGTACACATGAATAGACCTTACCGGGAAGGCTGAGGAGTGTGATCTACGATAGTTGGAACACACCCTCCGGTTCCCCTTCTTAAAGAGAGGAACCACCACCCCGGTCTGCCAATCCAGAGGTACCGCCCCTGATGTCCATGCGATGTTGCAGAGTCTTGTCAACTAAAACAGCCCCACAGCATCCAGAGCCTTAAGGAACTCCGGACGGAGCTCATCCACCCCCGCGGCCTTGCCACCGAGGAGCTTTTTAACTACCTTGGCAACCTCAGCCCCAGAAATAGGAGAGCCCACCACAGATTCCCCAGGCACTGCTTGGCCTGTCGGTATGCCCGCTGCCTCTGGAGTCCCATGAGCCAAAAGGACCAGATAAGCTCTTTCTTCAGCTTGACGGCATCCCACACTGCTGGTGGCCACCAGCGGGTTCTAGGATTACCGCCACGACAGGCACCAAACACCTTGCGGCCACAGCTCCAATCAGCTGGCTTGACAAGAGAGGCACGGAACATGATCCATTCAGACTCAATGTCCAGCACCTCCTTTGTGACATGTTCAAAGTTCCTCCGGAGGTAGAAAAAGAAACTCTCTCTGACAGGAGACTGCTAGGCATTCCCAAAAGACTCTCACAATGCGTTTGGGCCTGCCAGGTCTGTCCGGGATCCTACCCCACCATCGGAGCCAGCTCACCAGGTGGTGATCGGTAGAAAGCTCGCCCCTCTCTTCACCCGAGTGTCCAAAACATGAGGCCGCAAATCCCATGACACAACTACAAAGTCAATAATGGAACTGCGGCCGAGGGTGTCCTGGTGCCAAGTGCACATATGGACACCCTTATGTTTGAACATTGTGTTTGTTATGGACAATCCGTGACGAGCACAAAAGTCCAATAATAAAGCACCACTTGGGTTCAGATCCGGGTGGCCATTTTTCCCAATCACGACTCTCCAGGTTTCAAAGTCGTTGCCAACATGAGCGTTGAAGACCCCCATTAGAACAAAGGAATCACCCGAGGGAGCACTCTCAAGGGAATCCAAAAAGAGTGGGTACACTGAGCTGCTGTTTGGTGCGTAAACACCAAAAACAGTCAGGACCCGTCACCCAACCCGAAAGTGGAGGGAAGTTGCCATCTCGTCTTCTGGGTTAAGTCCAACTTTGAGCCGGGGGGCAACAAGAATTGCCAACCCAGCCTCTCATTACTTGCAACGCCAGAGTGGAAGAGAGTCCAACCCCTCTTGAGAGAACAGGTTCCAGAGCCCTTGCTGTGCGTTGAAGTGAGTCCAGCTTTATCTAGCCGGGAACTTCTCCACCTCGCGAGGTGACGTTCCACGTCCCAAGAGCGAGCTTATGTAGCCGATAATCGGACCGCCAAGTGCCCTTCCTTCGGCTTCCGCCCAGCTAACACTGCACCCGACCTCTATGACCCAGCCCATGAGTGGTGAGCCTATTGCAGGGGGGACCCACGTTGCCTCTTCGAGCTGGGCCCCATGGGCACCAGTCGCTCGCCATCGTGCCCCACCTCTGGGCCTGGCTCCACAGGGGAGCCACGGTGACCCGCGTCCGGGCGAGAAAATATCTAGGTCCTCGATTTGTACTTTTCATAAAGGTCTTTGAGCTGCTCTTTGTCTGATTCCTCACCTAGGACCTGTTTGTCTTGGGGGACCCTACCAGGGGGCATAGAAGCCCCCGGACAACATAGCTCCTAGGATCAGTGGGACACGCAAACCATAAATGTGGCGGCTCAGAAAGCAGGTTATATAAACATAACTCCAAAACCAAACATGCAAGATGTCTAAACATGCCTGTAATATTGTATCAATGTGAGTTTTACTAGAATCGGTTGTTTTTTTAAGGCTTGCAAACACAAAAAGTTTTTTTTTACTCAATATGACAGTAAGTTCTTAAAATGCTGAGATAATGTGAAAAAAAGCAATACAAATGTATTCCAACATAATTCCTAAACCAAACATGCAAAATGTCTAAAAATGCCTGTAATATTGAATCCATGTGAGTTTTACTAGAATCATTTGTTTTTGTAAGGTTTGCAAATACAAAAATTGAGTTTTATGACTGACACAAGTTAGTTTTTTTACTCATTATAACAGTATAGATGTCATACTATATATTAAAGTTATATAAACATAACTCCAAAACCAAACGTGCATTATGTCCAAAATTGCCTGTAATATTGTATAGATGTGAGTTTTACTAGAATCAGGTTTGCAAATACAAACATTGGGTTTTATGACAGTATACTGTCACACTTAATATGACAGTATAACTGTCATACTAAATCCATCCATTTTCTTCCGCTTATCCGAGGTCGGGTTGCGGGGGCAGCAGCCTAAGCAGAAAGCCCAGACTTCCCTCTCCCCAGCCACTTCGTCCAGCTCTTCTCGGGGGATCCCGAGGCGTTCCCAGGCCATAGTCTTTCCAATGTATCCTAGGTCTTCCCCATGGCCTCCTGCCGTTCGGACCTAGGGAGGCGTTCGGGTGGCATCCTGAGCAGATGCCCGAACCACCTCATCTGGCTCCTCTCAATGTGGAGGAGCAGCGGCTTTACACTGAGTTCCTCCCAGATGACAGAGCTTCTCACCCTATCTCTAAGGGAGAGACCCACCACCCGGCGGAGGAAACTCATTTCGGCCGCTTGTACCCGTGACCTTGTCCTTTCGGTCATAACCCAAAGCTCATGACCATAGGTGAGGATGGGAACGTTGATGGACCGGTAAATTGAAAGCTTTTCCTTCTGGCTCAGCTCCTTCTTCACCACAACGGATCGATATAGCGTCCTCATTACTGAAGACGCCGCACCGATCCGCCTGTAGATCTCAAAATCCACTCTATCCTCACTCGTGAACAAGACTCCTAGGTACTTGAACTCCTTCACTTGGGGCAAGATCTCTTTCCCAACCTCGAGATGGCACTCCACCCTTTCCCGGGCGAGAACCATGGACTCGGACTTGGAGGTGCTGATTCTCATCCCAGTCGCTTCACTGCGAACCGATCCAATGAAAGCTGAAGATCTTGGCCAGTTGAAGCCATCAGGACCACATCATCTGCAAAAAGCAGAGACCTAATCCTGCAACCACCAAACCAGGCGCAGTCATGGCGTTGAGGGGATCCTCAAAGCCATGACTGCGCCTAGATATTCTGTCCATTAAAGTTATGAACAGAATCGGTGACAAAGGGCAGCCTTGGCGGGGTCCAACCCTCACTGGAAAGGGGTCCGACATACTGCCGGCAATGCGGACCAAGCTCTGACACTGATCATACAGGGAGACACCCGCCACAATCAGACATGCCGATACTCCATACTCTCTGAGCACTCCCCACAGGATTTACCGGGGACCAAGGTCGAATGTCTTCTCCAAGTCCACAAAACTTATGTAGACTGGTTGGGCAAACTCCCATGCACACTCAAGGACCCTGCCGAGAGTATAGAGCTGGTCTACCGTTCCACGACCAGGACGAAAACCACACTGTTCGTCCTGGATCCGAGGTTCCTCCTCTCCATTACACATGAATAGACCTTACCGGGAAGGCTGAGGAGTGTGATCTACGATAGTTGGAACACACCCTCCGGTTCCCCTTCTTAAAGAGAGGTACCACCACCCCGGTCTGCAAATCCAGAGGTACCGCCCCCGATGTAGACGCAATGTTGCAGAGTCTTGTCAACCAAGACTGCCCCACAGCATCCAGAGCCTTAAGGAACTCCGGACGGAGCTCATACCCCCGGGGCCTTGCCACCGAGGAGCTTTTTAACTACCTTGGCAACCTCAGCCCCAGAAATAGGAGAGCCCACCACAGACTTCCCAGGCACTGTTTCCTCATAGGAAGACGTGTTGGTGGGACTGAGGAGGTCTCGCTTGGCCTGTCGGTATGCCCACTGCCTCTGGAGTCCCATGAGCCAAAAGGACCCGGTGGCTCTTTCTTCAGCTTGACAGCATCCCTCACTGCTGGTGGATTACCGCCACGACAGGCACCAAACACCTTGCGGCCACAGCTTCAATCAGCTGGCTCAACAAGAGAGGAACGGTCCAGAACATGGTCCACTCAGACTCAATGTCCAGCACCTCCCTCGTGACATGTTCAAAGTTCTTCCGGACATGTTCAAAGTTCTTCAGGAGACTCTGCTAGGTGTTCCCAGCTGACCCTTACAATACGTTTGGAACTGCCAGGTCTGACCGGCATCCTCCCCTACCATCGGAGCCAGCTCACCACCAGGTGGTGGTTGGTGGAAAGCTCTGCCCCTCTCTTCACCGAGTGTCCAAAACATGAGGCCGCAAATCCCATGACACAACTACAAAGTCAATCATGCGGCCGAGGGTGTCCTTGTGCCAAGTGCACATATGGACACCCTTATGTTTGAACATTGTGTTTGTTATGGACAATCCGTGACAAGCACAAAAGTCCAATAACAAAGCACCACTTGGGTTCAGATCCGGGTGGCCATTTTTCCCAATCACGACTCTCCAGGTTTCACTGTCGTTGCCAACATAGCGTTGAAGTCCACCAGCAGAACAAGGGAATCACCCGCGGGAGCACTCTCCAGTACTCCCTCAAGGGAATCCAAAAAGAGTTGGTACTCTGAGCTGCTGTTTGGTGTGTAAACACAAACAACAGTCAGGACCCGTCACCCAACCCGAAGGCTGAAGGAAGCTACCATCTCGTCTATTGGGTTTAAAGTCCAACGTGCAGGCTTTGAGCCTGCGGGCAACAAGAATTGCCACCCCAGCCTCTCATTAGTTGCAACGCCAGTGTGGAATCTCTTCCACTCTGGCGTTGCAAGTAATGAAAGTTCAGTTCAGTCCAGCCCCTCTGAGAGAACAGGTTCCAGAGCCCTTGCTGTGAGTCCAACTATATCTAGCCGGGAACGTCTCCACCTCATGCACCAGCTCAGGCTCCTTCCCTCCCAGCGAGGTGACGTTCCATGTCCCAAGAGCGAGCTTATGTAGCCGATAATCGGACCACCAAGTGCCCTGCCTTCGGCTGCCGCCCAGCTCACACTGCACCCTCTATGACCCAGCCCATGAGTGGTGAGCCCTGGAGGGGGGATCCACGTTGCCTCTTCGAGCTGAGCACGGCTGGGCCCCTTGGGGACTGGCCCGTCAATCGCCATCGTGCCACACCTCTGGGCCTGGCTCCACAGGGGAGCCACGGTGACCTGCGTCCGGGCGAGAAAAAATCTAGGTCCTCAATTGTACTTTTAATAAAGGTCTTTGAGCTGCTCTTTGTCTGATCCCTCACCTAGGACCTGTTTGTCTTGGGAGACCATAGAAGCCCCCGGACAACATAGTTCCTGGATCAGTGGGACACGCAAACCACAAGGGTGGCGGCTCAGAAAGCAGGTTATATAAATATAACTCCAAAACCAAACATGCAATATGCCTAAACATGCCTGTAATATTGTATCAATGTGAGTTTTCCTAGAATCGGTTGTTTTTGTAAGGTTTGCAAATACAAAAATTAGGTTTTACTCACAATGACAAAATCACACTCAATATGACAGTTATTTAAACATAACTCATAAACCACACAAAAAAATGGCTAATAATGCCTGAAATAATGAATCATTGGGAGTTTTACTGAGTTTTACATTTTGCAAACACAAAAATTATTTTTTTACTTGACTGTAATGTTCTTAGAACCCTGAGATAAAGGGAAAAAAGCAATAAAAATGTATTTAAACCTAACTCCTAAACAACACATGCAAAATGGCTAATAATGCCTAGGGAGACATGTAACGTTGTTAGTTGAAAAAAATGATCTTTTGTAAAGATATCAAAGACACAAGCTAGTTTTTTTTATTCAATATGACAGTATAACAGTCATACTAAATATGAAAGTTATATAAACATAACTCCAAAACCAAACATGTGTCATGTCTAAAAATGCCTGTAATAATGTATTTATGTGAGTTTGTAAGGTTTGCAAAAACAAAAAGTAGTTTTTTACTCAATATGAAAGTAATGTTCTTAGAATCCTGAGATAATTCGAAAAAAGCAATACAAATGTATTCAAACACAAATTTTAAACCAAACATGTAAAATGTCTAAAAATGCCTGTAATATTGAATCTATATAAGTTTTACTAGAATCAATTGTTTTTGTAAGGTTTGCAAATACAAAAATTAGGTTTTACACATAATGACATTAAAACTGTAACACTCAATATGACAATTATTTATTTATAACTCCTAACCACACATGAAACATGTCTAATAATGCGTGAAAATTTTTATCTTTGTGAGTGTTACTAGAAACATTTTCTTTTGTAAGGTTTGCAAAGACAGGTTAGTTTTTTTTACTCAATATGACAGTATAACTGCCACACTCAATATGACAGTTATTTAAACATAACTCTTAAACTACACATGAAAAATGATTAACAATGCCTGAAATAATGCATTCTTGTAAGTTTTACTGGAAACATATGCTTTTTTAAGGCTTGCAAACACAAAAATTATTTCTTTACTCATCAATATGACAGTAATGTTCTAAAATTCTGAGAAAATACGAACAAATTAATAAAAATGATTCCAACATAATTCCTAAACCAAACATGCAAAATGTCTAAAAATGTCTGTAATATTGAATCCATGTGAGTTTTACTAGATTTAAATGATTTTGTAAGGTTTGCAAATACATAAATTAGGTTTTACTTACTATGTCATAACTGACAGTATATGACAGTTATTTAACCATAACTCAAACCACACATGAAAAATGGCTAATAATGCCTGAAATAATGCATCCTTGGCCGTTTTACTCGAAACACATGCTTTTTTAAATCTTGCAAACACAAAAAGTAGTTTTTTTCCTCAATATGACTGTAATGTTCTTAAAATCCTGAGATAATGCGAAAAAAGCAATAAAAATGTATTTAAACATTACTCCTAAACAACATATGCAAAATGGCTAATAATGCCTGGAAACATGTATCTTTGTTAGTTTTACTGGAAAAATGATATTTTGTAAAGTTTGCAAAGACACAAGCCAGTTTTTTTTTATTCAATATGACAGTATAACAGTCATATTAAATATGAAAGTTATATAAACATAACTCCAAAACCAAACATGTGTCATGTCTAAAAATGCCTGTAATAATGTATTAATGTGAGTTTGTAAGGTTTGCAAAAACAAAAACGAGTTTTTTACTCAATATGAAAGTAATGATCTTAGAATCCTGAGATAATGCGAAAAAAGCAATAAAAATGTATTTAAACATAACTCCTAAACAACCCAGGCAAAATGGGTAATAATGCCTGGAGACATGTATTTTTGTTAGTTTTACTAGAAAATGTATCTTTTGTAAAGTTTGCAAAGACACAAGCTAGTTGTTTTTATTCAATAAGACAGTATAACAGTCATACTAAATATGAAAGTTATATAAACATAACTCCAGAACCAAACGTGTGTCATGTCTAAAATTGCCTATAATAATGTATTAATGTGAGTTTGTAAGGTTTGCAAAAACAAAAAGTAGTTTTTTCCTCAATATGAAAGTAAGGATTTTAGAATCCTGAGATAATGCGAAAAAAGCAATAAAAATGTATTTAAACATAATTCCTAAACAACCCATGCAAAATGGCTAATAATGCCTGGAGACATGTATATTTGTTAGTTTTACTAGAAAAATGATCTTTTGTAAGGATATCAAAGACACAAGCTACTTTTTTTTATTCAATATGACAGTATAACAGTCCTACTAAATATGAAAGTTATCAAAACATAACTCCAAAACCAAACATGTGTTATGTCTAAAAATGCCTGTAATAATGTATTTATGTGAGTTTGTAAGGTTTGCAAAAAAAAGAAGTGTTTTTTTACTCAATATGAAAGTAATGATCTAAGAATCCTGAGATAATGCGAAAAAAGCAATAAAAATGTATTTAAACATAATTCCTAAACAACCCATGCAAAATGGGTAATAATGCCTGGAGACATGTATCTTTGTTAGTTTTACTAGAAAAAGGATCTTTTGTAAAGTTTGCAAAGACACAAGCTAGTTTTTATTTATTTAATATGACAGTATAACAGTCATACTAAATATAAAAGTTATATAAACATAACTCCAAAACCAAACATGTGTCATGTCTAAAAATGTCAGTAATAATGTATTTATGTGAGTTTGTAAGGTTTGCAAAAACAAAAAGTAGTGTTTTACTCAATATGAAAGTAATGATCTTAGAATCCTGAGATAATGCGAAAAAAGCAATAAAAATTTATTCAAACACAACTTTTAAACCAAACATGTAAATTGTCTAAAAATGCCTGTAATATTGAATCTATGTAAGTTTTACTAGAATCAATTGTTTTTGTAAGGTTTGCAAATACAAAAATTTGGTTTTACACATAATGACATTATAACTTTAACACTCAATATGAAAGTTATTTAATTATAACTCCTAAATACACATGAAACATGTCTAATAGTGTGAAAAAAATTATCTTTGTGAGTGTTGCTAGAAACATTTTCTTTTGTAAGGTTTGCAAAGACACAAGTTAGTTTTTTTTAACTCTATATGACAGTATAACGCCACACTCAATATGACAGTTATTCAAACATACCTCCTAAACCACACCTGAAAAATGGCTAATAATGCCTGAAATAATGCATCTTTGGGAGTTTTACTGGAAACATATGCTTTTTTTAAGGCTTGCAAACACAAAAAATATTTTTTTACTCAATATGACAGTAATGTTCTAAAAATCCTGAGATAATGTGAAAAAAGCAATACAAATGTATTACAACATAATTCCTAAACCAAACTTGCAAAATGTCTGAAAATGCCTGTAATATTGAATCTATATGAGTTTTATTTGAATCAGTTGTATGGTTTGCTAATACAAAAATTGGGTTTTATGACAAACACAAGTTAGTTATTTTACTCAATATAACAATTTAGCTGTCATACTATGTATGAAAGTTATATAAACATAACTCCAAAACCAAACTTGCATTATGTCCAAAACTGCCTGTAATATTGTATATATGTGAGTTTTACTAGAATCAGGGTTGCAAATACAAAAATTGGGTTTTATGACAGTATACTGTCACACTCAATATGACAGTTATTTAAACATAACTCAAACAACACATGCAAAATGGCTAATAATGCCTGGAGCATGTATCTTAGTTAGTTTTACTAGAAACATGGTATTTGGTAAGGTTTGCAAGGACACAAGTTAGTTGTTGTTTTTATTCAATATGACAGTATAACTTTCTAAATATGAAAGTTATATAAACATAACTCTAAAACCAAACATGCATTATGTCTAAAAATGCCTGTAATGTTGTATCTGTGTGAGTTTAACTAGATTTAGTTGTTTTTGTAAGGTTTGCAAATACAAAATAAGGGTTTTACTCACTATGACAGTTTACTGTCACACTCAATCTGACAGTTATTTATTTAAATATAACTCCTAAACCACACATGCAAAATGGCTAATAATGCCTGGAGATATGTATCTTTGTGAGTTTTACTAGAAACATTATATTGTGTAAGGTTTAGTTAGTTTTTGTACTCAATCTGACAGTATAACTGTCATTCTAAATCCATCCATTTTCTTCCGCTTATCCGAGGTCGGGTTGCGGGGGCAGCAGCCTGAGCAGAAAATCCCAGACTTCCCTCTCCCCAGCCACTTCGTCCAGCTCTTCTCGGGGTATTCCGAGGCGTTCCCAGGCCAGCCGGGGACATAGTCTTTCCAATGTGTCCTAGGTCTTCCCCGTGGCCTCCTGCCACACCTCCCTAGAGGCGTTCGGGTGGCATCCTGAGCAGATGCCCGAACCACCTCATGGCTCCTCTCAATGTGGAGGAGCAGCGGGTTTACTTTGAGTACCTCCCGGATGACAGAGCTTCTCACCCTGTCTCTAAGGGAGAGATTCACCACCCGGCAGAGGAAACGCATTTCGGCCGCTTGTCCTTTCGGTCATAACCCAAAGCTGGGAACGTAGATCGACGGTAAATTGAGAGCTTTTCCTTCTGGCTCAGCTCCTTCTTCACCACAACGGATCGATATAGCGTCCTCAATACTGAAGACGCCGCACCAATCCGCCTGTGGATCTCTCGATCCACTCTATCCTCACTCGTGAACAAGACTCCTAGGTACTTGAACTCCTCCACTTGGGGCAAGATCTCCTCCCCAACCTGGAGATGGCACTCGACCCTTTCCTGCGTGGACTTGGACTTGGAGGTGCTAATTCTCATCCCAGTCGCTTCACACTCAAGGACCCTGCCGAGAGTATAGACCTGGTCTACCGTTCCACGACCAGGATGAAAACCACACTGTTCGTCCTGGATCCGAGTTTCCTCCTCTCCAGTACACATGAATAGACCTTACCGGGAAGGCTGAGGAGTGTGTTTCACGATAGTTGGAACACACCCTCCGGTTCCCCTTCTTAAAGAGAGGAACCACCACCCCGGTCTGCCAATCCAGAGGTACCGCCCCCAATGTTCACGCGATGTTGCAGAGTCTTGTCAACCAAGACAGCCCCACAGTATCCAGACCCTTAAGGAACTCATCCACCACCGGGGCCTTGCCACAGAGGAGCTTTTTAACTACCTAGGCAACCTAAGCCCCAGAAATAGGAGAGTCCACCACAGACTCCCCAGGCACTGCTTGGCCTGTCGGTATGCCCGCTGCCTCTGGAGTCCCATGAGCCAAAAGGACCCGATAGGCTCTTTCTTCAGCTTGACGGCATCCCTCACTGCTGGTGGCCACCAGCGAGTTCTAGGATTACCGCCACGACAGGCACCAAACACTTTGCGGCCACAGCTCCAATCAGCAGGCTCGACAAGAGAGGCACGGAACATGGTCCACTCAGACTCAATGTCCAGCACCTCCCTCGTGACATGTTCAAAGTTCTTCCTTATGTTTGAACATTGTGTTTGTTATGGACAATCCGTGACGAGCACAAAAGTCCAATAACAAAGCACCACTTGGGTTCAGATCCGGGTGGCCATTTTTCCCAATCACGACTCTCCAGGTTTCACTGTCCTTGCCAACATGAGCATTGAAGTCCCCCAAAAGAACAAGGGAATCATCCGAGGGAGCACTCTCCAGTACTCCCTCAAGGGAATCCAAAAAGAGTGGGTACTCTGAGCTGCTGTTTGGTGCGTAAACACAAACAACAGTCAGGACCCGTCACCCAACCCGAAGGCGGAGGGAAGCTACCATCTCGTCTACTGGGTTAAAGTCCAACGTGCAGGCTTTGAGCAACAACAATTGCCACCCCAGCCTCTCATTGCTTGCAACGCCAGAGTGGAAGAGAGTCCAGCCCCTCTTGAGAGAACAGGTTCCAGAGCCCTTGCTGTGCGTCGAAGTGAGTCCAACTATATCTAACCGGAACTTCTTCACCTCGCGCACCAGCTCAGGCTCTTTCCCTCCCAGCGAGGTGATGTTCCACGTCCCAAGAGCGAGCTTATATAGCCGATAATCGGACCGCCAAGTGCCCTGCCTTCGGCTGCCACCCAGTTCACACTGCATCCGACCTCTATGACCTCAATGGGCCCATGAGTGGTGAGCCCATTGGAGGGTTGACCCACGTTGCCTCTTCGAGGCAGGGCCCCATGGAGACAGGCCCGGCCACCAGTCGCTCGCCATCGTGCCCCACCTCTGCGCCTGGCTCCACAGGGGAGCCACGGTGACCTGCGCCTGGGCGAGAAAAAATCTAGGTCCTCGATTTGTACTTTTCATAAAGGTCTTTGAGCTGCTCTTTGTCTGATCCCTCACCTAGGACCTTTTCTCAGGGGATCCCGAGGCGTTCCCAGGCCAGCCGGGAGACATAGTGTTCCCAATGTGTCCTGGGTCTTCCCCGTGGCCTCCAGGATGACAGAGATTCACCTTCACCAGGGGTGTCAAACTCAAATACAGAGTGGGCCAAAGTTTAAAACTGAACAAAGCTGCGGGCCAAGGTTGAACAAATTAACCTTTTAATAGGGACCCAAACAACTTTTGCATTGAATATTGAACAAGCAAGGCTTATATAACTTTATAGTGACATGCAAAATGGAGTTTCAAATAATAATAATAATAATTAAAAAATATCAATTGCATATCAAATACAATTTAAATACAAATTGAATGCCTCTTTTCTATTTGCAGCCTTCTGAGGTAAATATCAACATTAACTTTTTCCACAGGCTAATAAATTTGAAAATAAAATAACAATGAATAAAACAACCATTCAGGACTTTAAACTGCTCAGTTTGCAACACACTGATCTAATTTGATGTGCCCAAGCCAGATACCTAGCATCTTTTTTTAGATGCTAGTTCTTTAATGTCGGGGCTCAGGCTTTGAGCTGAGGCAACTTTCATTATCGAACGAAGGTGTTCAACAGTCATATCTCGTACACCCAATTCTAACATCATTCAAAACCAGTCACAAGATATGTGCAGCTTCAGCACGCATACACAAATGAATGCAACGCATACTTCATCAACAGCGATACAGGTTACACTGAGGGTGCCAGTATAAAAAACTTTAACACTGTTAGAAATATACGCCACACTGTGAACCCACACCAAACAAAAATAAAAAACACTTTTCGGGAGAACATCCGCACCGTAACATAACATAAACACAAAAGAACAAATACCCAGAATCTTTTGCAGCACTAACTCTTTCGGGACGCTACAAAATACACCCCCGCTACCACCAAACCTCCCCCCCCCCCCCCCACACACACACACACCTTGTAGCGTCCCGGAAGATTTAGTGCTACAAAGGGTTCTGGGTATTTGTTGTGTTGTGTTTATGTTGTGTTACGGTGCGGATGTTCTCCCGAAATGTGTTTGTCATTCTTGTTTGGTGTGGATTCACAGTGTGGCGTATATTTCTAAAAGTGTTAAAGTTTTTTATTTGGCTACCGTCAGTGTAACCTGTATCGCTGTTGATGAAGTATGCGTTGCATTCAATTGTGTGTGTGTGTTGGTGCTTCTGAGTAACCCCTGGCTGCAGCCTGCAGATCGAGGAGGGGCTTATTTTCCCTCAATGTGGGCGGGCTCAACGTTGAGCCCGCGGGCTCCATCTGGTGGCGGAGATCCGAATATGGAAAAAGGTTCATGTATTTGATAGACTTAGACATTCCTACTTTTAACTTGTCAAATGTGTTTTTTTACCATGAAAATATGTATATATATATATATATATATATATATATATATATATATATATATATATATATATATATATATATATATATATATATATATATATATATATATATATATATATATATATAAACCATAGCATTTACCATGAAAAAAAAAGAATAATAATTATATATAAACCATAGCATTTCCAAAAGAGTATAGACACATATTATTTTGCACACTCAATTATATTAGCTAAGTCAAATAAACCAAAGACAGAATACTTTGCATCATTGATTTTATTTTTCACCCCAGGTTAAAAATGTTTGATCTGTAAAGGAAAAAAAAATGTTGTAGCCTAGCCAAATACATTCCTTAAGCTCCCATAAATGTTTAACAATGGCAAGTATCAAGGTATTTTTCTGGCCCATAACAAGCAACCCTGTTCCCTGTTTCCAGTTCTGTTAATTTTCCACTGTCTAGAAAGGAAACAGATTGCGGTTCTTATAGGCACAATAACAATGCAAGATGTAAAACTAAGGTAATTGAAATAAGTGGAGGAATTACGCTTTAGTCTAGCAATAGTTGACTACAAGACTAATTAATCACATGACCTCTCACCTGTAGCCCTCCTTGCACTCGTCGCCGTTTTCTGTCCTGCAATCGGTCTTCTTCAGACCTTAGTGATTTAGATGACAACATACATTCACTATGAAAACATTCATGTTGGTCTGTTGACCGTGAGTAAAACATTTTTTTTGTGATTTGTGATATTCAAAGCACTTACGGCATGGGGAAGTTCTGCAGGAGAGCGAGACACCACCATCTCCTAATTTGCAGCATGTTTTCCTTTGAAGAAGGAAATGCAGGAAGATGTTAATATCCATCCATCCATCCATTTTCTACCGCTTATTCCCTTCGGGGTCGCGAGGGGCGCTGGAGCCTATCTCAGCTACAATTGGGCGGAAGGCGGGGTACACCCTGGACAAGTCGCCACCTCATCGCAGAGATGTTAATATGTTGTAAAAAAAATAACACCTTGTACACTAAGCATAATGTGTCACGATTTACACATACCTCTCTGAAATCACAATTGGCCCCCATTACAATGTACAGAGTGTACTGTAAGCCAAGAGGTACTGCTTAATATAATGTCAGGCGTATTCCCAAGGATACATTTTTTTCAATACAAATTAATGTGGTTTTAATGTAGCAAGCAAACATTTTGACAGACAACAGCAATGCTATAACATGCTGATTTGGTCTTACCATCAAAACAAACACGCCACAGTTGTTGGAGCACCCTTGCTTTGTTAGGCCCTGAGGTGTGAACAATGTATTTTAATAAAAGTATGGCAAGAAAATAGTAAAAAGCTAGCAAATGCTATTATGTAATGTCTCACCTGGACATCATTCACACCAAGCTCTCTCCAGGGGCCAGAAGAGAGG
Organism: Entelurus aequoreus; assembly: GCF_033978785.1. NCBI lineage: Eukaryota > Metazoa > Chordata > Actinopteri > Syngnathiformes > Syngnathidae > Entelurus > Entelurus aequoreus. The sequence continues at coordinate 40,183,879 of NC_084747.1, forward strand.
CTGTGAGCAACGTGTCTGTACAAATAATAAGCGAAATAAAAGTCACTCAACTTCAATCAACTTTTGATTGAAAAGCACGCATAAACGCTTGGAACAAAGCCTGAACTGAATAAGGAAAATGTTGGAACATTTTTTTTTCTTTACAGATCAAACATTTTTAGCCTGGGGTGAAAAATAAAATCAATGATGCAAAGTCTTCTGTCTTTGGTTTATTTGACTTTGCTAATATAATTGAGTGTGCAAAATAATATGTGTCTATACTCTTATGGAAATGCTATGGTTTAGATATATATTTTTTTAAATTGTTTTTTCATGGTAAAAAAAAATACATTTGACAAGTTAAAAGTAGGAATGTCTAAGTCTATCAAATACATGAACCTTTTTCCATACTATGGTTTATATATATATTTTTTTTAAATTGTTTTTTCATGGTAAAAAAAATACATTTGACAAGTTTTTTTTGTGTTTTTTTTTGCAAATATTTGTATTGAATTTTACAGTTAAAATCACATTTAACAGTCATACTTTGGTCACGCAAAACCTTCATACAATCGCACATCCACTCATACCCACTCACATGCACACTTGAGGAGAGAGGTGCACTTAAACTTTAACAATGCAAGGTTTACAGTATAAACAGTATTAGAAAAGATACCCAGATATTGTATATATATATATATATATATATATATATATCCATCCATCCCGCTCTGGCTCAGGATCAGCTACAGGCTATCCAGACCATAGTGGATGAACATTCCTCGGCATCAAGGATCCTCAGGAAGTGATCCCAAGATCACCTCTCGAGGACCTCTCCACCGTTCACACTTAAAAAAGAAAAGGAAAGTAACAGAAGTTGATCAGATGTAAAACAATACAAAATAAAAAGACACAAAAAATAAATAAGCAAATAAACCGTGGCAAGGCCATATCAGAAGTAACAAAAAAAACACAATAATAGTGTAGGATCAATACAGAAAATAATGAAGATAATAAAAAAGGAATAAAACTACAAAAAAGATGGCAGATACATTTGACAAGTTAAAAGTAGGAATGTCTAAGTCTATGAAATACATGAACCTTTTTTCATACTATGGTTTATATATATATACATTTTTTATTGTTTTTTCATGGTAAAAAAAATACATTTGACAAGTTAAAAGTAGCTTTATTGACGTTTGAGAATGTGTGCTGCCGGATCTCCGCCACCAGATGGAGCCCGCGGGCTCAACGTTGAGACCCGCCCATATTGAGGGAAAATAAGCCCCTCCTCGATCTGCGGGCTGCAGCCAGGGGCACTTGGCAGAAGCTGCACTGACATGAAACTGGGCCGGCACTCGTTTGACTAGCTGAAAAAAAAAAAAAAAAAAAAATTCGGGAGGAGTGCTGGAGTCACTCCCGGGAGGGTTGGCAAGTATTAGAAGTAGCGGTGAATGCGGTGTTACCGCGGCACTGCCGCAATGTATAATCGCCGGTCCAGCTTTAGTGTTAATTTGATATTGCCTCAAGGGCCAAGTCAAATTACACGTTGGGCCAAATTTGGCCCACGGGCCAGAGTTTGACACCCATGACCTTCACTGTAAAAAATTACTGTAAAAATAAAAAATAAAATTACAGTTATATACTCCATCCATCCATCCATTTTCTACCGCTTATTCCCTTCGGGGTCGCGGGGGGTGCTGGAGCCTATCTCAGCTACAATCAGGCGGAAGGCGGGGTACACCCTGGACAAGTCGCCACCTCATCGCAGGGCCAACACAGATAGACAGACAACATTCACACTCACATTCACACACTAGGGCCAATTTAGTGTTGCCAATCAACCTATCATGTTCTTCTTAAATGCAGTTAAGTACTGTAAATTTTGTTGCATTTTTCAAAAAATATCGACCAGCAGTAAGTTACTGTAAAACCTACAGTGTAATTCAGTATTTTTCAGACTTGTTTCTTGGGTCCGCCCACAATTCGTCCAACCGAGCTTCATTTCACCTGGCTAAATCCATCCTACTGCATCGTGTGTTTTTGATAACAAGGTAAGAGTCACTTGTACCTTGATGTGTCATTTTCTGTTTGAATTACTTTATATATATATTTATAAAGTCCGAAATGTCAGCATCACAGACACTATCGTTGACCACGCGCATGTACCGCCGCATGCTAGCTAGCTAAGTTTTCTTCTTTTTTGTCATAGTCATCATAAAAGATGATAACTTGCCACATATGTGCTGCGACTTGCAGCAATGTATTTGCGTATGTTAGACACATGCGAAGTCATAGTTGTATGCCTAATGCATCGTTTAAGTGTGCTTTCCCTAAATGCACAAGAGTTTTTTCCAACTTCTCAGCCTTCAAAACTCACAGCCGTCGTCATAAATATGGCAAGAGTAGGACTGATATGTATAGCGCAGAAGGTTTACCTTGTAATATTGTCTCATGTAGCGCGAAGTGCGATGATATACGGGCCCTTCTCCTGCATTTGAAAAGTCATATTACCGAAGGTAGGACAGTTACGTGCCCCTTCAGTCAATGTGAAAAAAGATTTACAGTTAAGTCTACTTTCACATCGCACGCGTCAAGGAAGCACTACGGCTACACTGAACGAAGTTTGACTTGATCAACAGCAAATCCAAGCAGCTCTTGTGTTATTAACACTGATGATGACTATTGTGATATGCAACTTGAGAATTCAGGATATTCCTGTTATGAAGACATGGAGGTCTACTTGCATTAAAAAAATGTTCACAGCACTGAAAAAAGGTTGAGAACCACTGCCTTAGGACAGTGGTTCTCAACCTTTTTTCAGTGATGTACCCCTGTGAACATTTTTTAAATTCAAGTACCCCCTAATCAGAGCAAAGCATTTTTGGTTGAAAAAAAGAGATAAAGAAGTAAAATACAACACTATGTCATCAGTTTCTGATTCATTAAATTGTATAACAGTGCAAAATATTGCTCATTTGTTGTGGTCTTTCTTGAACTATTTGGAAAAAAAGATATAAAAATAACTAAAAACTTGTTGAAAAATAAACAAGTGATTCAATTATAAATAAAGATTTTTACACATAGAAGTAATCAACTTAAAGTGCCCTCTTTGGGGATTGCAATAGAGATCCATCTGGATTCATGAACTTCATTCTCAACATTTCTTCACAAAAAAAGAAATCTTTAACATCAATATTTATGGAACATGTCCACTACGCTTTAACCAAGCCTCCATTGTTTTCTACATGGATAGTTGATTGACAGTTGGTGCCGTGTGGCACCGCCAGGTAGAGTCAAACCATCATGGCATGGGGGAAACTCTGGCTTTATGGTAATGAATGGAATAGCCTACTTGATTAGTTGTTCAGTTTATGAACTTACATTCATATTTTGTCGAAGTATTATTCAATAAATATATTTATAAAGGATTTTTGAATTGTTGCTATTTTTAGAATATTTAAAAAAAATCTCACGTACCCCTTGGCATACCTTCAAGTACCCCCAGGAGTACGCGTACCCCCATTTGAGAACCACTGCCTTAGGAGACTAGATGTAAACAGAGTAAAGAGAGAGCGAGTGAGGTGGCCATTCCAAATACTTTTAAAATGCTACCCATATTGGATACTGTTTAGGAACATAAACTGCATTTCTTGACTGTACCAGTTGCTGGTGACAAAGTCACAATAAAACGTTGGATGATCAGCATGGAAGGTGATGTCATCTGCAAAGGCGTCCAACCTAGCTTAATCTCAGGGCTTGCTGCCCTTCTTGCCACCTACTATGTGTTCAACTTGGAATACCAAGAGGAAGGTCCTCGGACATTGGAATTTGTTCAAAGGTAAATCCTCTTGATACTGTTAAAATACTGTTAGGATATTTTATTTTATATTTCTCACCTCTGTTCAGGAATTTGACTTGTCATTTCCCCAATTGTGTGCCTTAAATCAATGACTCTTCTGTTCCTTTGTGGACCTTCTTATTAGGGACCGAAGCACCAGTTTGACTCTAGGATACAGAGAAGGTAGGTATGTGCAGGTGAAGATATGTTGTATGGTGAAAGAAAGAAGCACCAGTGTGACCCAAGGATGCAGGGAAGGTAGGTAATGTGCAGGTAAAGATATGTTGAATGGGTGAAGGCAGGAAACACCAGCTAGACGCCAGGATACAGAGAAGGTAGGTAATGTGCAGGTAAAGATATGTTGAATGAGTAAAGGCAGGAAACACCAGCTTGACTCCAGGATACAGAGAAGGTAGGTAATGTGCAGGTAACGATATGTTGAATGGGTAAAGGTAGAAAGCACCAGCGTGACCACACTATGCAGAGAAGGTAGGTAATGTGCAGGTAAAGATATGTTGAATGGGTAAAGGCAAGAAGCACCAGTGTGACCCCAGGATGCAGAGAAGATAGGTAATGAGCAGGTAACGATATGTTAAATGGGTGAAAGCAGGAAACATCAGCGTAAATACACGGTCCCGTAGATGGAGAGAAAACATAAATAGAGAGAGGGATTGGGGAGGCTTTAGCATTGTCTTCCTCTCTGAATTTGTCTTAATGGGTTTTAGAGCATTCACTCATCTACAGCTGTGGTTATGGTATAGGCTCACATATATCCTAAAATTGATATTAATATTTGTGCAGTGCATATTCCTAAATAACAATGTGAGGGGGGTTCTGTATCGACTGCAAGTAATCTTCAATCACAACAGAATATCTAATATGCTTTCTCTCTTTTTTAGGCGATTCATTGGCGTTAACCCTGAGAGGGGAACAAAGGCTAGCCAGGGAAAGGTGGTGTCCAAGAAGACCGGGAAGCTGGTCCAGAAAAAGGCAGCAACTGTAAATCCTCACGTAGCCACCCTTATAAAACATCTCACAGACTTTGAGTGGGGCTTTATGTAGCCGACAACTAAACACTGGACTCGTGTTCAGTGTTTTGTCTCCAGTTAGAAATTAAGTGGACATGTTATAAATGTTAAAATGCTTTACTGAAAATAAGAAGAATGCACTAAATGTACTTTGAATGTACTTGATGCACAATAAATAATTGGTTAATAAAAACATAATCTTGCAAGGCCATTTCTCCAGTCATTTTTATGCCAGCAGATTGCAGGGATTTTGATTTTGAAAAATTAAAAGTTCAACTCATTAACTTCTAGTGGCATTATACTGTAAAGCTCAGTCTATAGTGCTTACAATTATTTTACTGTAATTAACTGTTAATGGATATTACAGTAGATACACTAAAATAACAGTAAACTGTAGTGATAAATCACAGTATGTGTGCTGTAGAAAAACAGTTTTATACTGGAACCATTAGCTGCCAGTAGGTTACTGTAATTAAACGGTGAAAATTCTTACAGTAAGGGAGAGACCCGCCACCCAGCGGAGAAAACTCATTTCGGCCGCTTGTACCCGTGATGTTGTCCTTTCGGTCATAACCCAAAGCTCATGACCATAGGTGAGGATGGGAACGTAGATTGACCGGTAAATTGAGAGCTTTTCCCTCTGGCGCAGCTCCTTCTTACCACAACGAATCGATATAGCGTCCTCATTACTGAAGACGCCGCACCGATCAGCCTGTGCATCTCACGATCCACTCTTCCCTCACTCATGAACAAGACTCCAGGTACTTGAACTCATCCACTTGGGGCAAGATCTCCTGCCCAACCTCGAGATGGCACTCCACCCTTTCCCGGGCGAGAACCTCGGACTTGGAGGTGCTGATTCTCATCCCAGTCGCTTCACACTCGGCTGCGAACCAATCCAATGATAGCTGAAGATCCTGGCCAGTTAAAGCCATAAGGACCACATCATCTGCAAAAAGGAGAGACCTAATCCTGCAGCCACCAAACCGGATCCCCTCAACGCCATGACTGCGCCTAGAAATTCTGTCCATAAAATTTATGAACACATTTGGTGACAAAGGGCAGCCAACTTATTGCTGGCAATGCAGACCAAGCTCTGACACTGATCATACAGGGAGCGACCCGCCACAATCAGACATGCCGATACCCCATACTATCTGAGCACTCCCCACAGGACTTCCCGGGGTGGCCACGGTCGAATGTCTTCTCCAAGTCCACAAAGCACATGTAGACTGGTTGGACAAACTCCCATGCACACTCAAGGACCCTGCCGAGAGTATAGAGCTGGTCTACCGTTCCACGACCAGGACGAAAACCACACTGTTCGTCCTGGATCCGAGGTTCCTCCTCTCCAGTACACATGAATAGACCTTACCGGGAAGGCTGAGGAGTGTGATCTACGATAGTTGGAACACACCCTCCGGTTCCCCTTCTTAAAGAGAGGAACCACCACCCCGGTCTGCCAATCCAGAGGTACCGCCCCTGATGTCCATGCGATGTTGCAGAGTCTTGTCAACTAAAACAGCCCCACAGCATCCAGAGCCTTAAGGAACTCCGGACGGAGCTCATCCACCCCCGCGGCCTTGCCACCGAGGAGCTTCTTAACTACCTTGGCAACCTCAGCCCCAGAAATAGGAGAGCCCACCACAGATTCCCCAGGCACTGCTTGGCCTGTCGGTATGCCCGCTGCCTCTGGAGTCCCATGAGCCAAAAGGACCAGATAAGCTCTGTCTTCAGCTTGACGGCATCCCGCACTGCTGGTGGCCACCAGCGGGTTCTAGGATTACCGCCACGACAGGCACCAAACACCTTGCGGCCACAGCTCCAATCAGCTGGCTTGACAAGAGAGGCACGGAACATGATCCATTCAGACTCAATGTCCAGCACCTCCTTTGTGATATGTTCAAAGTTCCTCCGGAGGTAGAAAAAGAAACTCTCTCTGACAGGAGACTGCTAGGCATTCCCAAAAGACTCTCACAATGCGTTTGGGCCTGCCAGGTCTGTCCGGGATCCTACCCCACCATCGGAGCCAGCTCACCAGGTGGTGATCGGTAGAAAGCTCGCCCCTCTCTTCACCCGAGTGTCCAAAACATGAGGCCGCAAATCCCATGACACAACTACAAAGTCAATAATGGAACTGCGGCCGAGGGTGTCCTGGTGCCAAGTGCACATATGGACACCCTTATGTTTGAACATTGTGTTTGTTATGGACAATCCGTGACTAGCACAAAAGTCCAATAACAAAGCACCACTTGGGTTCAGATCCGGGTGGCCATTTTTCCCAATCACGACTCTCCAGGTTTCAAAGTCGTTGCCAACATGAGCGTTGAAGACCCCCATTAGAACAAAGGAATCACCCGAGGGAGCACTCTCAAGGGAATCCAAAAAGAGTGGGTACTCTGAGCTGCTGTTTGGTGCGTAAACACCAACAACAGTCAGGACCCGTCACCCAACCCGAAAGCGGAGGGAAGTTACCATCTCGTCTTCTGGGTTAAGTCCAACGTGCAGGCTTTGAGCCGGGGGGCAACAAGAATTGCCAACCCAGCCTCTCATTACTTGCAACGCCAGAGTGGAAGAGAGTCCAACCCCTCTTGAGAGAACAGGTCCCAGAGCCCTCGCTGTGCGTCGAAGTGAGTCCAGCTTTATCTAGCCGGGAACTTCTCCACCTCGCGAGGTGACGTTCCACGTCCCAAGAGCGAGCTTATGTAGCCGATAATCGGACCGCCAAGTGCCCTGCCTTCGGCTTCCGCCCAGCTAACACTGCACCCGACCTCTATGACCCAGCCCATGAGTGGTGAGCCTATTGCAGGGGGGACCCACGTTGCCTCTTCGAGCTGGGCCCCATGGGCACCAGTCGCTCGCCATCGTGCCCCACCTCTGGGCCTGGCTCCACAGGGGAGACACGGTGACCCGCGTCCGGGCGAGAAAATATCTAGGTCCTCGATTTGTACTTTTCATAAAGGTCTTTGAGCTGCTCTTTGTCTGATTCCTCACCTAGGACCTGTTTGTCTTGGGGGACCCTACCACGGGGCATAGAAGCCCCCGGACAGCATAGCTCCTAGGATCAGTGGGACAAGCAAACCACAAAGGTGGCGGCTCAGAAAGCAGGTTATATAAACATAACTCCAAAACCAAACATGCAAGATGTCTAAACATGCCTGTAATATTGTATCAATGTGAGTTTTACTAGAATCGGTTGTTTTTTTAAGGCTTGCAAACACAAAAAGTTTTTTTTACTCAATATGACAGTAAGTTCTTAAAATGCTGAGATAATGTGAAAAAAAGCAATACAAATGTATTCCAACATAATTCCTAAACCAAACATGCAAAATGTCTAAAAATGCCTGTAATATTGAATCCATGTGAGTTTTACTAGAATCATTTGTTTTTGTAAGGTTTGCAAATACAAAAATTGAGTTTTATGACAGACACAAGTTAGTTTTTTTACTCATTATAACAGTATAGATGTCATACTATATATTAAAGTTATATAAACATAACTCCAAAACCAAACGTGCATTATGTCCAAAATTGCCTGTAATATTGTATAGATGTGAGTTTTACTAGAATCAGGTTTGCAAATACAAAAATTGGGTTTTATGACAGTATACTGTCACACTCAATATGACAGTATAACTGTCATACTAAATCCATCCATTTTCTTCCGCTTATCCGAGGTCGGGTTGCGGGGGCAACAGCCTAAGCAGAGAGCCCAGACTTCCCTCTCCCCAGCCACTTCGTCCAGCTCTTCTCGGGGGATCCCGAGGCGTTCCCAGGCCATAGTCTTTCCAATGTATCCTAGGTCTTCCCCATGGCCTCCTGCCGTTCGGACCTAGGGAGGCGTTCGGGTGGCATCCTGAGCAGATGCCCGAACCACCTCATCTGGCTCCTCTCAATGTGGAGGAGCAGCGGCTTTACACTGAGTTCCTCCCAGATGACAGAGCTTCTCACCCTATCTCTAAGGGAGAGACCCACCACCCGGCGGAGGAAACTCATTTCGGCCGCTTGTACCCGTGACCTTGTCCTTTCGGTCATAACCCAAAGCTCATGACCATAGGTGAGGATGGGAACGTTGATCGACCGGTAAATTGAAAGCTTTTCCTTCTGGCTCAGCTCCTTCTTCACCACAACGGATCGATATAGCGTCCTCATTACTGAAGACGCCGCACCGATCCGCCTGTAGATCTCACAATCCACTCTATCCTCACTCGTGAACAAGACTCCTAGGTACTTGAACTCCTTCACTTGGGGCAAGATCTCTTTCCCAACCTCGAGATGGCACTCCACCCTTTCCCGGGCGAGAACCATGGACTCGGACTTGGAGGTGCTGATTCTCATCCCAGTCGCTTCACTGCGAACCAATCCAATGAAAGCTGAAGATCTTGGCCAGTTGAAGCCATCAGGACCACATCATCTGCAAAAAGCAGAGACCTAATCCTGCAGCCACCAAACCAGGCGCAGTCATGGCGTTGAGGGGATCCTCAAAGCCATGACTGCGCCTAGATATTCTGTCCATTAAAGTTATGAACAGAATCGGTGACAAAGGGCAGCCTTGGCGGAGTCCAACCCTCACTGGAAAGGGGTCCGACATACTGCCGGCAATGCGGACCAAGCTCTGACACTGATCATACAGGGAGACACCCGCCACAATCAGACATGCCGATACTCCATACTCTCTGAGCACTCCCCACAGGATTTACCGGGGACCAAGGTCGAATGTCTTCTCCAAGTCCACAAAACTTATGTAGACTGGTTGGGCAAACTCCCATGCACACTCAAGGACCCTGCCGAGAGTATAGAGCTGGTCTACCGTTCCACGACCAGGACGAAAACCACACTGTTTGTCCTGGATCCGAGGTTCCTCCTCTCCATTACACATGAATAGACCTTACCGGGAAGGCTGAGGAGTGTGATCTACGATAGTTGGAACACAACCTCCGGTTCCCCTTCTTAAAGAGAGGTACCACCACCCCGGTCTGCCAATCCAGAGGTACCGCCCCCGATGTAGACGCAATGTTGCAGAGTCTTGTCAACCAAGACTGCCCCACAGCATCCAGAGCCTTAAGGAACTCCGGACGGAGCTCATATCCCCGGGGCCTTGCCACCGAGGAGCTTTTTAACTACCTTGGCAACCTTAGCCCCAGAAATAGGAGAGCCCACCACAGACTTCCCAGGCACTGTTTCCTCATAGGAAGACGTGTTGGTGGGACTGAGGAGGTCTCGCTTGGCCTGTCTGTATGCCCACTGCCTCTGGAGTCCCATGAGCCAAAAGGACCCGGTGGCTCTTTCTTCAGCTTGACAGCATCCCTCACTGCTGGTGGATTACCGCCACGACAGGCACCAAACACCTTGCGGCCACAGCTTCAATCAGCTGGCTCAACAAGAGAGGAACGGAACATGGTCCACTCAGACTCAATGTCCAGCACCTCCCTCGTGACATGTTCAAAGTTCTTCCGGACATGTTCAAAGTTCTTCAGGAGACTCTGCTAGGTGTTCCCAGCAGACCCTTACAATGCGTTTGGGCCTGCCAGGTCTGACCGGCATCCTCCCCTACCATCGGAGCCAGCTCACCACCAGGTGGTGGTTGGTAGAAAGCTCTGCCCCTCTCTTCACCGAGTGTCCAAAACATGAGGCCGCAAATCCCATGACACAACTACAAAGTCAATCATGCGGCCGAGGGTGTCCTTGTGCCAAGTGCACATATGGACACCCTTATGTTTGAACATTGTGTTTGTTATGGACAATCCGTGACAAGCACAAAAGTCCAATAACAAAGCACCACTTGGGTTCAGATCCGGGTGGCCATTTTTCCCAATCACGACTCTCCAGGTTTCACTGTCGTTGCCAACATAGCGTTGAAGTCCACCAGCAGAACAAGGGAATCACCCGAGGGAGCACTCTCCAGTACTCCCTCAAGGGAATCCAAAAAGAGTTGGTACTCTGAGCTGCTGTTTGGTGTGTAAACACAAACAACAATCAAGACCCGTCACCCAACCCGAAGGCTGAAGGAAGCTACCATCTCGTCTATTGGGTTTAAAGTCCAACGTGCAGGCTTTGAGCCGGGGGGCAACAAGAATTGCCACCCCAGCCTCTCATTAGATGCAACGCCAGTGTGGAATCTCTTCCACTCTGGCGTTGCAAGTAATGAAAGTTCAGTTCAGTCCAGCCCCTCTGAGAGAACAGGTTCCAGAGCCCTTGCTGTGAGTCCAACTATATCTAGCCGGGAACGTCTCCACCTCATGCACCAGCTCAGGCTCCTTCCCTCCCAGCGAGGTGACGTTCCATGTCCCAAGAGCGAGCTTATGTAGCCGATAATCGGACCACCAAGTGCCCTGCCTTCGGCTGCCGCCCAGCTCACACTGCACCCTCTATGACCCAGCCCATGAGTGGTGAGCCCTGGAGGGGGGATCCACGTTGCCTCTTCGAGCTGAGCACGGCTGGGCCCCATGGGGACTGGCCCGTCAATCGCCATCGTGCCACACCTCTGGGCCTGGCTCCACAGGGGAGCCACGGTGACCTGCGTCCGGGCGAGAAAAAATCTAGGTCCTCAATTGTACTTTTAATAAAGGTCTTTGAGCTGCTCTTTGTCTGATCCCTCACCTAGGACCTGTTTGTCTTGGGAGATCAGTGGGACACGCAAACCACAAAGGTGGCGGCTCAGAAAGCAGGTTATATAAATATAACTCCAAAACCAAACATGCAATATGTCCAAACATGCCTGTAATATTGTATCAATGTGAGTTTTCCTAGAATCGGTTGTTTTTGTAAGGTTTGCAAATACAAAAATTAGGTTTTACTCACAATGACAAAATCACACTGAATATGACAGTTATTTAAACATAACTCATAAACTACATAAAAAAATGGCTAATAATGCCTGAAATAATGAATCATTGGGAGTTTTACTGAGTTTTACATTTTGCAAACACAAAAAGTAGTTTTTTACTTGACTGTAATGTTTTTAGAACCCTGAGATAATGGGAAAAAGCATTTACTCAATATGACTGTAATGTTCTTAAAATCCTGAGATAATGCGAAAAAGCAATAAAAATGTATTTAAACATTACTCCTAAACAACATGTGCAAAATGGCTAATAATGCCTGGAAACATGTATCTTTGTTAGTTTTACTGGAAAAATGATCTTTTGTAAAGTTTGCAAAGACACAAGCCAGTTTTTTTTTTATTCAATAACACAGTATAACAGTCATATTAAATATGAAAGTTATATAAACATAACTCCAAAACCAAACATGTGTCATGTCTAAAAATGCCTGTAATAATGTATTAATGTGAGTTTGTAAGGTTTGCAAAAACAAAAAGTAGTTTTTTACTCAATATGAAAGTAATGATCTTAGAATCCTGAGATAATGCGAAAAAAGCAATAAAAATGTATTCAAACATAACTCCTAAACAACCCAGGCAGAATGGGTAATAATGCCTGGAGACATGTATCTTTGTTAGTTTTACTAGAAAATGTATTTTTTGTAAAGTTTGCAAAGACACAAGCTAGTTGTTTTTATTCATAAGACAGTATAACAGTCATACTACATTTAAAATTATATAAACATAACTCCTGGACCAAACGTGTGTCATGTCTAAAATTACCTATAATAATGTATTTATGTGAGTTTGTAAGGTTTGCAAAAACAAAAAGTAGTTTTTTCCTCAATATGAAAGTAAGGATTTTAGAATCCTGAGATAATGCGAAAAAAGCAATGAAAATGTCTTTAAACATAATTCCTAAACAACCCATGCAAAATGGGTAATAATGCCTGGAGACATGTATCTTTGTTAGTTTTATAGGAAAAATGATATTTTGTAAAGTTTGCAAAGACAAAAGCTAGTTTTTTTTTATTCAATATGACATTATAACAGTCATACTAAATATGAAAGTTATATAAACATAACTCCAAAACCAAACATGTGTCATGTCTAAAAATGCCTGTAATAATGTATTTATGTGAGTTTGTAAGGTTTGCAAAAACAAAAAGTAGTTTTTTACTCAATATGAAAGTAATGATCTTAAAATCCTGAGATAATGCGAAAAAAAGCAATAAAAATGTATTTAAACATAATTCCTAAACAACCCATGCAAAATGGGTAATAATGCCTGGAGACATGTATCTTTGTTAGTTTTACTAGAAAAATGATCTTTTGTAAAGTTTGCAAAGACACAAGGTAATTTTTTTCATTCAATATGACAGTATAACAGTCATACTAAATATAAAAGTTATATAAACATAACTCCAAAACCAAACATGTGTCATGTCTAAAAATGTCTGTAATAATGTATTTATGTGAGTTTGTAAGGTTTGCAAAAACAAAAAGTAGTTTTTTACTCAATATGAAAGTAATGATCTTAGAATCCTGAGATAATGCGAAAAAAGCAATGAAAATGTCTTTAAACATAATTCCTAAACAACCCATGCAAAATGGGTAATAATGCCTGGAGACATGTATCTTTGTTAGTTTTACTAGAAAAATTATCTTTTGTAAAGTTTGCAAAGACACAAGGTAATTTTTTTCATTCAATATGACAGTATAACAGTCATACTAAATATAAAAGTTATATAAACATAACTCCAAAACCAAACATGTGTCATGTCTAAAAATGTCTGTAATAATGTATTTATGTGAGTTTGTAAGGTTTGCAAAAACAAAAAGTAGTTTTTTACTCAATATGAAAGTAATGATCTTAGAATCCTGAGATAATGCGAAAAAAGCAATAAAAATGTATTTAAACATAATTCCTAAACAACCCATGCAAAATGGGTAATAATGCCTGGACACGTGTATCTTTGTTAGTTTTACTAGGAAAATGATGTTTTGTAAAGTTTGCAAAGACACAAGCTAGTTTTTTAAAATTAAATATGACAGTATAACAGTCCTACTAAATATGAAAGTTATCAAAACATAACTCAAAAAACCAAACATGTTTTATGTCTAAAAATGCCTGTAATAATGTATTTATGTGAGTTTGTAAGGTTTGCAAAACAAAAAGTAGTTTTTTCCTCAATATGAAAGTAAGGATTTTAGAATCCTGAGATAATGCGAAAAAAGCAATAAAAATGTATTTAAACATAATTCCTAAACAACCCATGCAAAATGGGTAATAATGCCTGGACACATGTATCTTTGTTAGTTTTACTAGAAAAATGATCTTTTGTAATGTTTGCAAAGACACAAGCTAGTTTTTTTTAATTCAATATGACAGTATAACAATCATACTAAATATGAAAGTTATATAAATATAACTCCAAAACCAAACATGTGTTATGTCTAAAAATGCCTGTAATAATGTATTTATGTGAGTTTGTAAGGTTTGCAAAAACAAAAAGTAGTTTTTTACTCAATATGAAAGTAATGATCTTAGAATCCTGAGATAATGCGAAAAAAGCAATACAAATGTATTTAAACATAATTCCTAAACAACCCATGCAAAATGGGTAATAATGCCTGGAGACATGTATCTTTGTTAGTTTTACTAGAAAAATGATCTTTTGTAAAGTTTGCAAAGACACAAGCTAGTTTTTTTTTATTCAATATGACTGTATAACAGTCATACTAAATATAAAAGTTATATAAACATAACTCCAAAACCAAACATGTGTCATGTCTAAAAATGTCTGTAATAATGTATTCATGTGAGTTTGTAAGGTTTGCAAAAACAAAAAGTAGTTTTTTACTCAATATGAAAGTAATGATCTTAGAATCCTGAGATAAAGCGAAAAAAGCAATAAAAGTGTATTTAAACATAACTCCTAAACAACCCAGGCAAAATGGGTAATAATGCCTGGAGACATGTATCTTTGTTAGTTTTACTAGGAAATGTATATTTTGTAAAGTTTGCAAAGACACAAGCTAGTTGTTTTTATTCAATAAGACAGTATAACAGTCATACTAAATATGAAAGTTATATAAACATAACTCCAGAACCAAACGTGTGTCATGTCTAAAATTGCCTATAATAATGTATTTATGTGAGTTTGTAAGGTTTGCAAAAACAAAAAGTAGTTTTTTCCTCAATATGAAAGTAAGGATTTTAGAATCCTAAATAATGCGAAAAAAGCAATAAAAATGTATTTAAAGATAATTCCTAAAACCCCCATGCAAAATGGCTAATAATGCCTGGAGACATGTATCTTTGTTAGTTTTACTAGAAAAATTATATTTTGTAAAGTTTGCAAAGACACAAGCTAGTTTTTTTTAATTCAATATGACAGTATAACAGTCATATTAAATATAAAAGTTATATAAACATAACTCCAAAACCAAACATGTGTCATGTCTAAAAATGCCTTTAATAATGTATTTATGTGAGTTTGTAAGGTTTGCAAAAACAAAAAGTAGTTTTTTACTCAATATGAAAGTAATGATCTAAGAATCCTGAGATAATGCGAAAAAAGCAATACAAATGTATTTAAACATAATTCCTAAACAACCCATGCAAAATGGGTAATAATGCCTGGAGACATGTATCTTTGTTAGTTTTACTAGAAAAATGATCTTTTGTAAAGTTTGCAAAGACACAAGCTAGTTTTTTTTATTCAATATGACAGTATAACAGTCATACTAAATATAAAAGTTATATAAACATAACTCCAGAACCAAACGTGTGTCATGTCTAAAATTGCTTATAATAATGTATTCATGTGGGTTTGTAAGGTTTGCAAAAACAAAAAGTAGTGTTTTACTCAATATGAAAGCAATGATCTTAGAATCCTGAGATAATGCGAAAAAAGCAATACAAATGTATTCAAACACAATTTTTAAACCAAACATATGAATTGTCTAAAAATGCCTGTAATATTGAATTTATGTAAGTTTTACTAGAATCAATTGTTTTTGTAAGGTTTGCAAATACAAAAATTAGGTTTTACACATAATGACATTATAACTTTAACACTCAATATGAAAGTTATTTAATTATAACTCCTAAATACACATGAAACATGTCTAATAGCGTGAAAAAAATTATCTTTGTGAGTGTTGCTAGAAACATTTTATTTTGTAAGGTTTGCAAAGACACAAGTTAGATTTTTTTAACTCAATATGACAGTATAACGCCACACTCAATATGACAGTTATTTAAACATAACTCCTAAACCACACCTGAAAAATGGCTAATAATGCCTGATATAATGCATCTTTGGGAGTTTTACTGGAAACATATGCTTTTTGTAAGGCTTGCAAACACAAAAATTATTTGTATTGTATTATGTATTACAACATAATTCCTAAACCAAACATGCAAAATGTCTGAAAATGCCTGTAATATTGAATCCATGTGAGTTTTATTTGAATCAGTTGTATGGTTTGCTAATACAAAAATTGGGTTTTATGACAAACACAAGTTGTGAATTATATTATATAAGTTAGTTTTTTTACTCAATATAACAGTTTAGCTGTCATACTATATATGAAATTTATATAAACATAACTCCAAAACCAAACCATTATGTCCAAAACTGCCTGTAATATTGTATATATGTGAGTTTTACTAGAATCAGGGTTGCAAATACAAAAATTGGGTTTTATGACAGTATACTGTCACACTCAATATGACAGTTATTTAAACATAACTCAAACAACACATGCAAAATAGCTAATAATGCCTGGAGCATGTATCTTAGTTAGTTTTACTAGAAAAATGGTATTTTGTAAGGTTTGCAAAGACACAAGTTAGTTGTTGTTTTTATTCAATATGACAGTATAACTGTCATACTAAATATGAAAGTTATATAAACATTACTCTAAAACCAAACATGCATTTTGTCTAAAAATGCCTGTAATATTGTATCTGTGTGAGTTTAACTAGATTTAGTTGTTTTTGTAAGGTTTGCAAATACAAAATAAGGGTTTTACTCACTATGACAGTTTACTGTCACACTCAATCTGACAGTTATTTATTTAAACATAACTCCTAAACCACACATACAAAATGGCTAATAATGCCTGGAGATATGTATCTTTGTGAGTTTTACTAGAAACATTATATTGTGTAAGGTTTAGTTAGTTTTTGTACTCAATCTGACAGTATAACTGTCATTCTAAATCCATCCATTTTCTTCCGCTTATCCGAGGTCGGGTTGCGGGGGCAGCAGCCTGAGCAGAAAATCCCAGACTTCCCTCTCCCCAGCCACTTCGTCCAGCTCTTCTTGGGGTATTCCGAGGCGTTCCCAGGCCAGCCGGGGACATAGTCTTTCCAATGTGTCCTAGGTCTTCCCCGTGGCCTCCTGCCACACCTCCCTAGAGGCGTTCGGGTGGCATCCTGAGCAGATGCCCGAACCACCTCATGGCTCCTCTCAATGTGGAGGAGCAGCGGCTTTACTTTGAGTTCGTCCCGGATGACAGAGCTTCTCACCCTGTCTCTAAGGTAGAGACCCACCACCCGGCAGAGGAAATGCATTTCGGCCGCTTGTCCTTTCGGTCAAAACCCAAAGCTGGGAACGTAGATCGACGGTAAATTGAGAGCTTTTCCTTCTGGCTCAGCTCCTTCTTCACCACAACGGATCGATATAGCGTCCTCAATACTGAAGACGCCGCACCAAACCGCCTGTGGATCTCTCGATCCACTCTATCCTCACTCGTGAACAAGACTCCTAGGTACTTGAACTCCTCCATTTGGGGCAAGATCTCCTCCCCAACCTGGAGATGGCACTCGACCCTTTCCTGCGCGAGAACCATGGACTTGGACTTGGAGGTGCTGATTCTCATCCCAGTCGCTTCACACTCAAGGACCCTGCCGAGAGTATAGACCTGGTCTACCGTTCCACGACCAGGACGAAAACCACACTGTTCGTCCTGGATCCGAGTTTCCTCCTCTCCAGTACACATGAATAGACCTTACCGGGAAGGCTGAGGAGTGTGTTTCACGATAGTTGGAACACACCCTCCGGTTCCCTTTCTTAAAGAGAGGAACCACCACCCCGGTCTGCCAATCCAGAGGTACCACCCCCAATGTTCACGCGATGTTGCAGAGTCTTGTCAACCAAGACAGCCTCACAGTATCCAGAGCCTTAAGGAACTCATCCACCACCGGGGCCTTGCCACAGAGGAGGTTTTTAACTACCTAGGCAACCTAAGCCCCAGAAATAGGAGAGTCCACCACAGATTCCCCAGGCACTGCTTGGCCTGTCGGTATGTCCGCTGCCTCTGGAGTCCCATGAGCCAAAAGGACCCGATAGGCTCTTTCTTCAGCTTGACGGCATCCCTCCCTGCTGGTGGCCACCAGCGAGTTCTAGGATTACCGCCACGACAGGCACCAAACACCTTGCGGCCACAGCTCCAATCAGCAGGCTCGACAAGAGAGGCACGGAACATGGTCCACTCAGACTCAATGTCCAGCACCTCCCTCGTGACATGTTTAAAGTTCTTCCTTATGTTTGAACATTGTGTTTGTTATGGACAATCCGTGACGAGCACAAAAGTCCAATAACAAAGCACCACTTGGGTTCAGATCCGGGTGGCCATTTTTCCCAATCACGACTC
Organism: Entelurus aequoreus; assembly: GCF_033978785.1. NCBI lineage: Eukaryota > Metazoa > Chordata > Actinopteri > Syngnathiformes > Syngnathidae > Entelurus > Entelurus aequoreus. The sequence goes on from NC_084747.1 coordinate 40,202,219, forward strand.
TCCAGGTTTCACTGTCCTTGCCAACATGAGCATTGAAGTCCCCCAACAGAACAAGGGAATCACCCGAGGGAGCACTCTCCAGTACTCCCTCAAGGGAATCCAAAAAGAGTGGGTACTCTGAGCTGCTGTTTGGTGCGTAAACACAAACAACAGTCAGGACCCGTCACCCAACCCGAAGGCGGAGGGAAGCTACCATCTCGTCTACTGGGTTAAAGTCCAACGTGCAGGCTTTGAGCAACAACAATTGCCACCCCAGCCTCTCATTGCTTGCAACGCCAGAGTGGAAGAGAGTCCAGCCCCTCTTGAGAGAACAGGTTCCAGAGCCCTTGCTGTGCGTCGAAGTGAGTCCAACTATATCTAGCCGGAACTTCTTCACCTCGCGCACCAGCTCAGGCTCTTTCCCTCCCAGCGAGGTGACGTTCCACGTCCCAAGAGCGAGCTTATGTAGCCGATAATCGGACCGCCAAGTGCCCTGCCTTCGGCTGCCGCCCAGTTCACACTGCATCTGACCTCTATGACCTCAATGGGCCCATGAGTGGTGAGCCCATTGGAGGGTTGACCCACGTTGCCTCTTCGAGCTGAGCCCGGCAGGGCCCCAAGGAGACAGGCCCGGCCACCAGTCGCTCGCCATCGTGCCCCACCTCTGCGCCTGGCTCCACAGGGGAGCCACGGTGACCTGCGCCTGGGCGAGAAAAAATCTAGGTCCTCGATTTGTACTTTTCATAAAGGTCTTTGAGCTGCTCTTTGTCTGATCCCTCACCTAGGACCTTTTCTCAGGGGATCCCGAGGCGTTCCCAGGCCAGCCGGGAGACATAGTATTCCCAATGTGTCCTGGGTCTTCCCCGTGGCCTCCAGGATGACAGAGCTTCACCTTCACCAGGGGTGTCAAACTCAAATACAGAGTGGGCCAAAGTTTAAAACTGAACAAAGCCGCGGGCCAAGGTTGAACAAATTAACCTTTTAATAGGGACCCAAACAAGTTTTGCATTGAATATTGAACAAGCAAGGCTTATATAACTTTATAGTGACATGCAAAATGGAGTTTCAAATAATAATAATAATAATTAAAAAATATCAATTGCATATCAAATATAATTTAAATACAAATTGAATGCCTCTTTTCTATTTGCAGCCTTCTGAGGTAAATATCAACATTAACTTTATCCACAGGCTAATAAATTTGAAAATAAAATAACAATGAATAAAACAACCATTCAGGACTTTAAACTGCTCAGTTTGCAACACACTGATCTAATTTGATGTGCCCAAGCCAGATACCTGGCATCTTTTTTTAGATGCTAGTTCTTTAATGTCGGGGCTCAGGCTTTGAGCTGAGGCAACTTTCATTATCGAACAAGATGTTCAACAGTCATATCTTGTACACCCAATTCTAACATCATTCAGACCCAGTTACAAGATATGTGCAGCTACAGCACGCATACACAAATGAATGCAACGCATACTTCATCAACAGCGATACAGGTTACACTGAGGGTGCCAGTATAAAAAACTTTAACACTGTTAGAAATATACGCCACACTGTGAACCCACACCAAACAAGAATGACAAACACATTTCGGGAGAACATCCGCACCGTAACACAACATAAACACAAAAGAACAAATACCCAGAATGTTTTGCAGCACTAACTCTTTCGGGACGCTACAAAATACACCCCCGCTACCACCAAACCTCCCCCCCACACACACACACACCTTGTAGCGTCTCGGAAGATTTAGTGCTACAAAGGGTTCTGGGTATTTGTTGTGTTGTGTTTATGTTGTGTTACGGTGCGGATGTTCTCCCGAAATGTGTTTGTCATTCTTGTTTGGTGTGGATTCACAGTGTGGCGTATATTTCTAAAAGTGTTAAAGTTTTTTTATTTGGCTACCGTCAGTGTAACCTGTATCGCTGTTGATGAAGTATGCGTTGCATTCAATTGTGTGTGGGTGCAGAAGCTGCACTGACATGAAACTGGGCTGGCACTCGTTTGACTAGCTGGAAAAAAAAAAAAAACTCGGGAGGAGTGCTGGAGTCACTCCCGGGAGGGTTGGCAAGTATTAGAAGTAGCGGCACTGCCGCAATGTATAATCGAAGGTCCAGCTTTAGTGTTAATTTGATATTGCCTCAAGGGCCAAGTCAAATTACACGTTGGGCCAAATTTGGCCCACGGGCCAGAGTTTGACACCCATGACCTTCACTGTAAAAAATTACTGTAAAAATAAAAAATAAAATTACAGTTATATACTCCATCCATCCATCCATTTTCTACCGCTTATTCCCTTCGGGGTCGCGGGGGGCGCTGGAGCCTATCTCAGCTACAATCAGGCGGAAGGCGGGGTACACCCTGGACAAGTCGCCACCTCATCGCAGGGCCAACACAGATAGACAGACAACATTCACACTCACATTCACACACTAGGGCCAATTTAGTGTTGCCAATCAACCTATCATGTTCTTCTTAAATGCAGTTAAGTACTGTAAATGTTGTTGCATTTTTCAAAAAATATCGACCAGCAGTAAGTTACTGTAAAACCTACAGTGTAATTCAGTATTTTTCAGACTTGTTTCTTGGGTCCGCCCACAATTCGTCCAACCGAGCTTCATTTCACCTGGCCGACCCTGCTAAATCCATCCTACTGCATCGTGTGTTTTTGATAACAAGGTAAGAGTCACTTGTACCTTGATGTGTCATTTTCTGTTTGAATTACTTTATATATATATTTATAAAGTCCGAAATGACATAGCGTCACAGTCAGCATCACAGACACTATCGTTGACCACGCGCATGTACCGCCGCATGCTAGCTAGCTAAGTTTTCTTCTTTTTTGTCATAGTCATCATAAAAGATGATAACTTGCAACATATGTGCTACGACTTGCAGCAATGTATTTGCATATGCTAGACACATGTGAAGTCATAGTTGTATGCCTAATGCATCGTTTAAGTGTGCTTTCCCTAAATGCACAAGAGTTTTTTCCAACTTCTCAGCCTTCAAAACTCACAGCCGTCGTCATAAATATGGCAAGAGTAGGACTGATATGTATAGCGCAGAAGGTTTACCTTGTAATATTGTCTCATGTAGCGCGAAGTGCGATGATATACGGGCCTTTCTCCTGCATTTGAAAAGTCATATTACCGAAGGTAGGACAGTTACGTGCCCCTTCAGTCAATGTGAAAAAAGATTTACAGTTAAGTCTACTTTCACATCGCACGTGTCAAGGAAGCACTACGGCTACACTGAACGAAGTTTGACTTGCTCAACAGCAAATCCAAGCAGCTCTTGTGTTATTAACACTGATGATGACTATTGTGATATGCAACTTGAGGATTCAGGATATTCCTGTTATGAAGACATGGAGGTCTACTTGCATTAAAAAATGTTCACAGCACTGAAAAAAGGTTGAGAACCACTGCCTTAGGACAGTGGTTCTCAACCTTTTTTCAGTGATGTACCCCTGTGAACATTTTTTAAATTCAAGTACCCCCTAATCAGAGCAAAGCATTTTTGGTTGAAAAAAAGAGATAAAGAAGTAAAATACAGCACTATGTCATCAGTTTCTGATTTATTAAATTGTATAACAGTGCAAAATATTGCTCATTTGTTGTGGTCTTTCTTGAACTATTTGGAAAAAAAGATATAAAAATAACTAAAAACTTGTTGAAAAATAAACAAGTGATTCAATTATAAATAAAGATTTTTACACATAGAAGTAATCAACTTAAAGTGCCCTCTTTGGGGATTGCAATAGAGATCCATCTGGATTCATGAACTTCATTCTCAACATTTCTTCACAAAAAAAGAAATCTTTAACATCAATATTTATGGAACATGTCCACTACGCTTTAACCAAGCCTCCATTGTTTTCTACATGGATAGTTGATAGACAGTTGGTGCCGTGTGGCACCGCCAGGTAGAGTCAAACCATCATGGCATGGGGGAAACTCTGGCTTTATGGTAATGAATGGAATAGCCTACTTGATTAGTTGTTCAGTTTATGAACTTACATTCATATTTTGTCGAAGTATTATTCAATAAATATATTTATAAAGGATTTTTGAATTGTTGCTATTTTTAGAATATTTAAAAAAAATCTCACATACCCCTTGGCATACCCTCAAGTACCCCCAGGAGTACGCGTACCCCCATTTGAGAACCACTGCCTTAGGAGACTAGATGTAAACAGAGGAAAGAGAGAGCGAGTGAGGTGGCCATTCCAAATACTTTTAAAATGCTACCCATATTGGATACTGTTTAGGAACATAAACTGCATTTCTTGACTGTACCAGTTGCTGGTGACAAAGTCACAATAAAACGTTGGATGATCAGCATGGAAGGTGATGTCATCTGCAAAGGCGTCCAACCTAGCTTAATCTCAGGGCTTGCTGCCCTTCTTGCCACCTACTATGTGTTCAACTTGGAATACCAAGAGGAAGGTCCTCGGACATTGGAATTTGTTCAAAGGTAAATCCTCTTGATACTGTTAAAATACTGTTAGGATATTTTATTTTATATTTCTCACCTCTGTTCAGGAATTTGACTTGTCATTTCCCCAATTGTGTGCCTTAAATCAATGACTCTTCTGTTCCTTTGTGTACCTTCTTATTAGGGACCGAAGCACCAGTTTGACTCTAGGATACAGAGAAGGTAGGTAATGTGCAGGTAAAGATATGTTGACTGGGTCAAAGAAGGAAGCACCTGTTTGACCCCAGGATGCAGAAAAAGTAGGTAATTTGCAGGTAAAGATATGTTGACTGGATGATGGCAGGAAGCACCAGCTTGACCCGAGAATGCAGAGCAAGTAGGTAATGTGCGGGTGAAGATATGTTGAATGGGTAAAGGCAGGAAGCACCAGTGTGACCCCACCATGCAGGGAAAAGGGTAATGTGCGGGTGAAGGTATGTTGAATGGGTGAAAGAAGGAAGCGCAGGTGTGGTCGAGGCCATGCAGACAAGGTAGGTATGTGCAGGTGAAGATATGTTGTATGGTGAAAGAAAGAAGCACCAGTGTGACCCAAGGATGCAGGGAAGGTAGGTAATGTGCAGGTAAAGATATGTTGAATGGGTGAAGGCAGGAAACACCAGCTAGACGCCAGGATACAGAGAAGGTAGGTAATGTGCAGGTAAAGATATGTTGAATGAGTAAAGGCAGGAAACACCAGCTTGACTCCAGGATACAGAGAAGGTAGGTAATGTGCAGGTAACGATATGTTGAATGGGTAAAGGTAGAAAGCACCAGCGTGACCACACTATGCAGAGAAGGTAGGTAATGTGCAGGTAAAGATATGTTGAATGGGTAAAGGCAAGAAGCACCAGTGTGACCCCAGGATGCAGAGAAGATAGGTAATGAGCAGGTAACGATATGTTAAATGGGTGAAAGCAGGAAACATCAGCGTAAATACACGGTCCCGTAGATGGAGAGAAAACATAAATAGAGAGAGGGATTGGGGAGGCTTTAGCATTGTCTTCCTCTCTGAATTTGTCTTAATGGGTTTTAGAGCATTCACTCATCTACAGCTGTGGTTGTGGTATAGGCTCACATATATCCTAAAATTGATATTAATATTTGTGCAGTGCATATTCCTAAATAACAATGTGAGGGGGGTTCTGTATCGACTGCAAGTAATCTTCAATCACAACAGAATATCTAATATGCTTTCTCTCTTTTTTAGGCGATTCATTGGCGTTAACCCTGAGAGGGGAACAAAGGCTAGCCAGGGAAAGGTGGTGTCCAAGAAGACCGGGAAGCTGGTCCAGAAAAAGGCAGCAACTGTAAATCCTCACGTAGCCACCCTTATAAAACATCTCACAGACTTTGAGTGGGGCTTTATGTAGCCGACAACTAAACACTGGACTCGTGTTCAGTGTTTTGTCTCCAGTTAGAAATTAAGTGGACATGTTATAAATGTTAAAATGCTTTACTGAAAATAAGAAGAATGCACTAAATGTACTTTGAATGTATTTGATGCACAATAAATAATTGGTTAATAAAAACATAATCTTGCAAGGCCATTTCTCCAGTCATTTTTATGCCAGCAGATTGCAGGGGTTTTGATTTTGAAAAATTAAAAGTTCAACTCATTAACTTCTAGTGGCATTATACTGTAAAGCTCAGTCTATAGTGCTTACAATTATTTTACTGTAATTAACTGTTAATGGATATTACAGTAGATACACTAAAATAACAGTGTAATGCCGCTAAACAGATGACAGTATTATGCTGTGAAGCGTATATTTGATACAGCACAGTACTGTGATACTTTTTACAGTAATAAACTGTAGTGATAAATCACAGTATGTGTGCTGTAGAAAAACAGTTTTATACTGGAACCATTAGCTGCCAGTAGGTTACTGTAATTAAACGGTGAAAATTCTTACAGTAAGGGAGAGACCCGCCACCCAGCGGAGAAAACTCATTTCGGCCGCTTGTACCCGTGATGTTGTCCTTTCGGTCATAACCCAAAGCTCATGACCATAGGTGAGGATGGGAACGTTGATCGACCGGTAAATTGAAAGCTTTTCCTTCTGGCTCAGCTCCTTCTTCACCACAACGGATCGATATAGCGTCCTCATTACTGAAGACGCCGCACCGATCCGCCTGTAGATCTCACAATCCACTCTATCCTCACTCGTGAACAAGACTCCTAGGTACTTGAACTCCTTCACTTGGGGCAAGATCTCTTTCCCAACCTCGAGATGGCACTCCACCCTTTCCCGGGCGAGAACCATGGACTCGGACTTGGAGGTGCTGATTCTCATCCCAGTCGCTTCACTGCGAACCGATCCAATGAAAGCTGAAGATCTTGGCCAGTTGAAGCCATCAGGACCACATCATCTGCAAAAAGCAGAGACCTAATCCTGCAGCCACCAAACCAGGCGCAGTCATGGCGTTGAGGGGATCCTCAAAGCCATGACTGCGCCTAGATATTCTGTCCATTAAAGTTATGAACAGAATCGGTGACAAAGGGCAGCCTTGGCGGAGTCCAACCCTCACTGGAAAGGGGTCCGACATACTGCCGGCAATGCGGACCAAGCTCTGACACTGATCATACAGGGAGACACCTGCCACAATCAGACATGCCGATACTCCATACTCTCTGAGCACTCCCCACAGGATTTACCGGGTACCAAGGTCGAATGTCTTCTCCAAGTCCACAAAACTTATGTAGACTGGTTGGGCAAACTCCCATGCACACTCAAGGACCCTGCCGAGAGTATAGAGCTGGTCTACCGTTCCACGACCAGGACGAAAACCACACTGTTTGTCCTGGATCCGAGGTTCCTCCTCTCCATTACACATGAATAGACCTTACCGGGAAGGCTGAGGAGTGTGATCTACGATAGTTGGAACACACCCTCCGGTTCCCCTTCTTAAAGAGAGGTACCACCACCCCGGTCTGCCAATCCAGAGGTACCGCCCCCGATGTAGACGCAATGTTGCAGAGTCTTGTCAACCAAGACTGCCCCACAGCATCCAGAGCCTTAAGGAAGTCCGGACGGAGCTCATATCCCCGGGGCCTTGCCACCGAGGAGCTTTTTAACTACCTTGGCAACCTCAGCCCCAGAAATAGGAGAGCCCACCACAGACTTCCCAGGCACTGTTTCCTCATAGGAAGACGTGTTGGTGGGACTGAGGAGGTCTCGCTTGGCCTGTCGGTATGCCCACTGCCTCTGGAGTCCCATGAGCCAAAAGGACCCGGTGGCTCTTTCTTCAGCTTGACAGCATCCCTCACTGCTGGTGGATTACCGCCACGACAGGCACCAAACACCTTGCGGCCACAGCTTCAATCAGCTGGCTCAACAAGAGAGGAACGGAACATGGTCCACTCAGACTCAATGTCCAGCACCTCCCTCGTGACATGTTCAAAGTTCTTCCGGACATGTTCAAAGTTCTTCAGGAGACTCTGCTAGGTGTTCCCAGCAGACCCTTACAATGCGTTTGGGCCTGCCAGGTCTGACCGGCATCCTCCCCTACCATCGGAGCCAGCTCACCACCAGGTGGTGGTTGGTAGAAAGCTCTGCCCCTCTCTTCACCGAGTGTCCAAAACATGAGGCCGCAAATCCCATGACACAACTACAAAGTCAATCATGCGGCCGAGGGTGTCCTTGTGCCAAGTGCACATATGGACACCCTTATGTTTGAACATTGTGTTTGTTATGGACAATCCGTGACAAGCACAAAAGTCCAATAACAAAGCACCACTTGGGTTCAGATCCGGGTGGCCATTTTTCCCAATCACGACTCTCCAGGTTTCACTGTCGTTGCCAACATAGCGTTGAAGTCCACCAGCAGAACAAGGGAATCACCCGAGGGAGCACTCTCCAGTACTCCCTCAAGGGAATCCAAAAAGAGTTGGTACTCTGAGCTGCTGTTTGGTGTGTAAACACAAACAACAATCAAGACCCGTCACCCAACCCGAAGGCTGAAGGAAGCTACCATCTCGTCTATTGGGTTTAAAGTCCAACGTGCAGGCTTTGAGCCGGGGGGCAACAAGAATTGCCACCCCAGCCTCTCATTAGATGCAACGCCAGTGTGGAATCTCTTCCACTCTGGCGTTGCAAGTAATGAAAGTTCAGTTCAGTCCAGCCCCTCTGAGAGAACAGGTTCCAGAGCCCTTGCTGTGAGTCCAACTATATCTAGCCGGGAACGTCTCCACCTCATGCACCAGCTCAGGCTCCTTCCCTCCCAGCGAGGTGACGTTCCATGTCCCAAGAGCGAGCTTATGTAGCCGATAATCGGACCACCAAGTGCCCTGCCTTCGGCTGCCGCCCAGCTCACACTGCACCCTCTATGACCCAGCCCATGAGTGGTGAGCCCTGGAGGGGGGATCCACGTTGCCTCTTCGAGCTGAGCACGGCTGGGCCCCATGGGGACTGGCCCGTCAATCGCCATCGTGCCACACCTCTGGGCCTGGCTCCACAGGGGAGCCACGGTGACCTGCGTCCGGGCGAGAAAAAATCTAGGTCCTCAATTGTACTTTTAATAAAGGTCTTTGAGCTGCTCTTTGTCTGATCCCTCACCTAGGACCTGTTTGTCTTGGGAGACCATAGAAGCCCCCGGACAACATAGTTCCTGGATCAGTGGGACACGCAAACCACAAAGGTGGCGGCTCAGAAAGCAGGTTATATAAATATAACTCCAAAACCAAACATGCAATATGTCCAAAAATGCCTGTAATATTGTATCAATGTGAGTTTTCCTAGAATCAGTTGTTTTTGTAAGGTTTGCAAATACAAAAATTAGGTTTTACTCACAATGACAAAATCACACTGAATATGACAGTTATTTAAACATAACTCATAAACTACACAACAAAATGGCTAATAATGCCTGAAATAATGAATCATTGGGAGTTTTACTGAGTTTTACATTTTGCAAACACAAAAAGTAGTTTTTTACTTGACTGTAATGTTCTTAGAACCCTGAGATAATGGGAAAAAAGCATTTACTCAATATGACTGTAATGTTCTTAAAATCCTGAGATAATGCGAAAAAGCAATAAAAATGTATTTAAACATTACTCCTAAACAACATGTGCAAAATGGCTAATAATGCCTGGAAACATGTATCTTTGTTAGTTGTACTGGAAAAATGATCTTTTGTAAAGTTTGCAAAGACACAAGCCAGTTTTTTTTTAATTCAATATGACAGTATAACAGTCATATTAAATATGAAAGTTATATAAACATAACTCCAAAACCAAACATGTGTCATGTCTAAAAATGCCTGTAATAATGTATTAATGTGAGTTTGTAAGGTTTGCAAAAACAAAAAGTAGATTTTTACTCAATATGAAAGTAATGATCTTAGAATCCTGAGATAATGCGAAAAAAGCAATAAAAATGTATTCAAACATAACTCCTAAACAACCCAGGCAAAATGGGTAATAATGCCTGGACACATGTATCTTTGTTAGTTTTACTAGAAAATGTATTTTTTGTAAAGTTTGCAAAGACACAAGCTAGTTGTTTTTGTTCAATAAGACAGTATAACAGTCATACTACATATAAAAATTATATAAACATAACTCCAGAACCAAACGTGTGTCATGTCTAAAATTACCTATAATAATGTATTTATGTGAGTTTGTAAGGTTTGCAAAAACAAAAAGTAGTTTTTTCCTCAATATGAAAGTAAGGATTTTAGAATCCTGAGATAATGCGAAAAAAGCAATAAAAATGTATTTAAACATAATTCCTAAACAACCCATGCAAAATGGCTAATAATGCCTGGAGACATGTATCTTTGTTAGTTTTACTAGAAAAATGATATTTTGTAAAGATATCAAAGACAATAGCTAGTTTTTTTAATTCAATATGACAGTATAACAGTCCTACTAAATATGAAAGTTATCAAAACATAACTCCAAAACCAAAAATGTGTTTTGTCTAAAAATGCCTGTAATAATGTATTTATGTGAGTTTGTAAGGTTTGCAAAAACAAAAAGTAGTTTTTTACTCAATATGAAAGTAATGATCTTAAAATCCTGAGATAATGCGAAAAAAGCAATAAAAATGTATTTAAACATAACTCCTAAACAACCCAGGCAAAATGGGTAATAATGCTTGGAGACATGTATCTTCGTTAGTTTTACTAGAAAATGATCTTTTGTAATGTTTGCAAAGACACGAGCTAGTTTTTTTTTTATTCAATATGACAGTATAACAATCATACTAAATATGAAAGTTATATAAACATAACTCCAAAACCAAACATGTGTCATGTCTAAAAATGCCTGTAATAATGTATTTATGTGAGTTTGTAAGGTTTGCAAAAACAAAAAGTAGTTTTTTACTCAATATGAAAGTAATGATCTTAGAATCCTGAGATAATGCGAAAAAAGCAATAAAAATGTATTTAAACATAACTCCTAAACAACCCAGGCAAAATGGGTAGTAATGCCTGGAGACATGTATCTTTGTTAGTTTTACTAGGAAATGTATATTTTGTAAAGTTTGCAAAGACACAAGCTAGTTGTTTTTATTCAATAAGACAGTATAACAGTCATACTAAATATGAAAGTTATATAAACATAACTCCAGAACCAAACGTGTGTCATGTCTAAAATTGCCTGTAATAATGTATTAATGTGAGTTTGTAAGGTTTGCAAAAACAAAAAGTAGTTTTTTACTCAATATGAAAGTAATGATCTTAGAATCCTGAGATAATGCGAAAAAAGCAATAAAAATGTAAACATAATTCCTAAACAACCCATGCAAAATGGGTAATAATGCCTGGACACATGTATCTTTGTTAGTTTTACTAGAAAAATGATGTTTTGTAAAGTTTGCAAAGACACAAGGTAATTTTTTTCATTCAATATGACAGTATAACAGTCATAATAAATATAAAAGTTATATAAACATAACTCCAAAACCAAACATGTGTCATGTCTAAAAATGTCTGTAATAATGTATTTATGTGAGTTTGTAAGGTTTGCAAAAACAAAAAGTAGTTTTTTACTCAATATGAAAGTAATGATCTTAAAATCCTGAGATAATGCGAAAAAAGCAATAAAAATGTATTTAAACATAATTCCTAAACAACCCATGCAAAATGGGTAATAATGCCTGGAGACATGTATCTTTGTTAGTTTTACTAGAAAAATGATCTTTTGTAAAGTTTGCAAACACACAAGGTAATTTTTTTCATTCAATATGACAGTATAACAGTCATACTAAATATAAAAGTTATATAAACATAACTCCAAAACCAAACATGTGTCATGTCTAAAAATGTCTGTAATAATGTATTTATGTGAGTTTGTAAGGTTTGCAAAAACAAAAAGTAGTTTTTTACTCAATATGAAAGTAATGATCTTAGAATCCTGAGATAATGCGAAAAAAGCAATAAAAATGTATTCAAACATAATTCCTAAACAACCCATGCAAAATGGGTAATAATGCCTGGACACATGTATCTTTGTTAGTTTTACTAGAAAAATGATGTTTTGTAAAGTTTGCAAAGACACAAGCTAGTTTTTTAAAATTAAATATGACAGTATAACAGTCCTACTAAATATGAAAGTTATCAAAACATAACTCCAAAACCAAACATGTTTTATGTCTAAAAATGCCTGTAATAATGTATTTATGTGAGTTTGTAAGGTTTGCAAAACAAAAAGTAGTTTTTTCCTCAATATGAAAGTAAGGATTTTAGAATCCTGAGATAATGCGAAAAAAGCAATGAAAATGTATTCAAACATAACTCCTAAACAACCCATGCAAAATGGGTAATAATGCCTGGACACATGAATCTTTGTTAGTTTTACTAGAAAAATGATCTTTTGTAATGTTTGCAAAGACACAAGCTAGTTTTTTTTATTCAATATGACAGTATAACAATCATACTAAATATGAAAGTTATATAAACATAACTCCAAAACCAAACATGTGTTATGTCTAAAAATGCCTGTAATAATGTATTTATGTGAGTTTGTAAGGTTTGCAAAACAAAAAGTAGTTTTTTCCTCAATATGAAAGTAAGGATTTTAGAATCCTGAGATAATGCGAAAAAAGCAATAAAAATGTATTTAAACATAATTCCTAAACAACCCATGCAAAATGGGTAATAATGCCTGGAGACATGTATCTTTGTTAGTTTTACTAGAAAAATGATCTTTTGTAAAGTGTGCAAAGACACAAGCTAGTTTTTTTCTTATTCAATATGACAGTATAACAGACATACTAAATATGAAAGTCATATAAACATAACTCCAAAACCAAACATGTGTCATGTCTAAAATTGCCTGTATTAATGTATTTGTGTGAGTTTGTAAGGTTTGCAAAAACAAAAACTCGTTTTTTACTCAATTAGAAAGTAATGATCTTAGAATCCTGAGATAAAGCGAAAAAAGCAATAAAAGTGTATTTAAACATAACTCCTAAACAACCCAGGCAAAATGGGTAATAATGCCTGGAGACATGTATCTTTGTTAGTTTTACTAGGAAATGTATATTTTGTAAAGTTTGCAAAGACACAAGCTAGTTGTTTTTATTCAATAAGACAGTATAACAGTCATACTAAATATGAAAGTTATATAAACATAACTCCAGAACCAAACGTGTGTCATGTCTAAAATTGCCTATAATAATGTATTTATGTGAGTTTGTAAGGTTTGCAAAAACAAAAAGTAGTTTTTTCCTCAATATGAAAGTAAGGATTTTAGAATCCTAAATAATGCGAAAAAAGCAATAAAAATGTATTTAAAGATAATTCCTAAAACCCCCATGCAAAATGGCTAATAATGCCTGGAGACATGTATCTTTGTTAGTTTTACTAGAAAAATTATATTTTGTAAAGTTTGCAAAGACACAAGCTAGGTTTTTTTAATTCAATATGACAGTATAACAGTCATATTAAATATAAAAGTTATACAAACATAACTCCAAAACCAAACATGTGTCATGTCTAAAAATGCCTGTAATAATGTATTTATGTGAGTTTGTAAGGTTTGCAAAAACAAAAAGTAGTTTTTTACTCAATATGAAAGTAATGATCTAAGAATCCTGAGATAATGCGAAAAAAGCAATACAAATGTATTTAAACATAATTCCTAAACAACCCATGCAAAATGGGTAATAATGCCTGGAGACATGTATCTTTGTTAGTTTTACTAGAAAAATGATCTTTTGTAAAGTTTGCAAAGACACAAGCTAGTTTTTTTTATTCAATATGACAGTATAACAGTCATACTAAATATAAAAGTTATATAAACATAACTCCAGAACCAAACGTGTGTCATGTCTAAAATTGCTTATAATAATGTATTCATGTGGGTTTGTAAGGTTTGCAAAAACAAAAAGTAGTGTTTTACTCAATATGAAAGTAATGATCTTAGAATCCTGACATAATGCGAAAAAAGCAATACAAATGTATTCAAACACAATTTTTAAACCAAACATGTGAATTGTCTAAAAATGCCTGTAATATTGAATTTATGTAAGTTTTACTAGAATCAATTGTTTTTGTAAGGTTTGCAAATACAAAAATTAGGTTTTACACATAATGACATTATAACTTTAACACTCAATATGAAAGTTATTTAATTATAACTCCTAAATACACATGAAACATGTCTAATAGCGTGAAAAAAATTATCTTTGTGAGTGTTGCTAGAAACATTTTCTTTTGTAAGGTTTGCAAAGACACAAGTTAGATTTTTTTAACTCAATATGACAGTATAACGCCACACTCAATATGACAGTTATTTAAACATAACTCCTAAACCACACCTGAAAAATGGCTAATAATGCCTGATATAATGCATCTTTGGAAGTTTTACTGGAAACATATGCTTTTTTTAAGGCTTGCAAACACAAAAATTATTTGTATTGTATTATGTATTACAACATAATTCCTAAACCAAACATGCAAAATGTCTGAAAATGCCTGTAATATTGAATCCATGTGAGTTTTATTTGAATCAGTTGTATGGTTTGCTAATACAAAAATTGGGTTTTATGACAAACACAAGTTAGTTTTTTTACTCAATATAACAGTTTAGCTGTCATACTATATATGAAAGTTATATAAACATAACTCCAAAACCAAACCATTATGTCCAAAACTGCCTGTAATATTGTATATATGTGAGTTTTACTAGAATCAGGGTTGCAAATACAAAAATTGGGTTTTATGACAGTATACTGTCACACTCAATATGACAGTTATTCAAACATAACTCAAACAACACATGCAAAATAGCTAATAATGCCTGGAGCATGTATCTTAGTTAGTTTTACTAGAAAAATGGTATTTTGTAAGGTTTGCAAAGACACAAGTTAGTTGTTGTTTTTATTCAATATGACAGTATAACTGTCATACTAAATATGAAAGTTATATAAACATAACTCTAAAACCAAACATGCATTGTGTCTAAAAATGCCTGTAATATTGTATCTGTGTGAGTTTAACTAGATTTAGTTGTTTTTGTAAGGTTTGCAAATACAAAATAAGGGTTTTACTCACTATGACAGTTTACTGTCACACTCAATCTGACAGTTATTTATTTAAACATAACTCCTAAACCACACATGCAAAATGGCTAATAATGCCTGGAGATATGTATCTTTGTGAGTTTTACTAGAAACATTATATTGTGTAAGGTTTAGTTAGTTTTTGTACTCAATCTGACAGTATAACTGTCATTCTAAATCCATCCATTTTCTTCCGCTTATCCGAGGTCGGGTTGCGGGGGCAGCAGCCTGAGCAGAAAATCCCAGACTTCCCTCTCCCCAGCCACTTCGTCCAGCTCTTCTTGGGGTATTCCGAGGCGTTCCCAGGCCAGCCGGGGACATAGTCTTTCCAATGTGTCCTAGGTCTTCCCCGTGGCCTCCTGCCACACCTCCCTAGAGGCGTTCGGGTGGCATCCTGAGCAGATGCCCGAACCACCTCATGGCTCCTCTCAATGTGGAGGAGCAGCGGCTTTACTTTGAGTTCGTCCCGGATGACAGAGCTTCTCACCCTGTCTCTAAGGTAGAGACCCACCACCCGGCAGAGGAAATGCATTTCGGCCGCTTGTCCTTTCGGTCATAACCCAAAGCTGGGAACGTAGATCGACGGTAAATTGAGAGCTTTTCCTTCTGGCTCAGCTCCTTCTTCACCACAACGGATCGATATAGCGTCCTCAATACTGAAGACGCCGCACCAAACCGCCTGTGGATCTCTCGATCCACTCTATCCTCACTCGTGAACAAGACTCTTAGGTACTTGAACTTCTCCATTTGGGGCAAGATCTCCTCCCCAACCTGGAGATGGCACTCGACCCTTTCCTGCGCGAGAACCATGGACTTGGACTTGGAGGTGCTGATTCTCATCCCAGTCGCTTCACACTCAAGGACCCTGCCGAGAGTATAGACCTGGTCTACCGTTCCACGACCAGGACGAAAACCACACTGTTCGTCCTGGATCCGAGTTTCCTCCTCTCCAGTACACATGAATAGACCTTACCGGGAAGGCTGAGGAGTGTGTTTCACGATAGTTGGAACACACCCTCCGGTTCCCTTTCTTAAAGAGAGGAACCACCACCCCGGTCTGCCAATCCAGAGGTACCACCCCCAATGTTCACGCGATGCTGCAGAGTCTTGTCAACCAAGACAGCCTCACAGTATCCAGAGCCTTAAGGAACTCATCCACCACCGGGGCCTTGCCACAGAGGAGGTTTTTAACTACCTAGGCAACCTAAGCCCCAGAAATAGGAGAGTCCACCACAGATTCCCCAGGCACTGCTTGGCCTGTCGGAATGCCCGCTGCCTCTGGAGTCCCATGAGCCAAAAGGACCCGATAGGCTCTTTCTTCAGCTTGACGGCATCCCTCCCTGCTGGTGGCCACCAGCGAGTTCTAGGATTACCGCCACGACAGGCACCAAACACCTTGCGGCCACAGCTCCAATCAGCAGGCTCGACAAGAGAGGCACGGAACATGGTCCACTCAGACTCAATGTCCAGCACCTCCCTCGTGACATGTTTAAAGTTCTTCCTTATGTTTGAACATTGTGTTTGTTATGGACAATCCGTGACGAGCACAAAAGTCCAATAACAAAGCACCACTTGGGTTCAGATCCGGGTGGCCATTTTTCCCAATCACGACTCTCCAGGTTTCACTGTCCTTGCCAACATGAGCATTGAAGTCCCCCAACAGAACAAGGGAATCACCCGAGGGAGCACTCTCCAGTACTCCCTCAAGGGAATCCAAAAAGAGTGGGTACTCTGAGCTGCTGTTTGGTGCGTAAACACAAACAACAGTCAGGACCCGTCACCCAACCCGAAGGCGGAGGGAAGCTACCATCTCGTCTACTGGGTTAAAGTCCAACGTGCAGGCTTTGAGCAACAACAATTGCCACCCCAGCCTTTCATTGCTTGCAACGCCAGAGTGGAAGAGAGTCCAGCCCCTCTTGAGAGAACAGGTTCCAGAGCCCTTGCTGTGCGTCGAAGTGAGTCCAACTATATCTAGCCGGAACTTCTTCACCTCGCGCACCAGCTCAGGCTCTTTCCCTCCCAGCGAGGTGACGTTCCACGTCCCAAGAGCGAGCTTATGTAGCCGATAATCGGACCGCCAAGTGCCCTGCCTTCGGCTGCCGCCCAGTTCACACTGCATCTGACCTCTATGACCTCAATGGGCCCATGAGTGGTGAGCCCATTGGAGGGTTGACCCACGTTGCCTCTTCGAGCTGAGCCCGGCAGGGCCCCAAGGAGACAGGCCCGGCCACCAGTCGCTCGCCATCGTGCCCCACCTCTGCGCCTGGCTCCACAGGGGAGCCACGGTGACCTGCGCCTGGGCGAGAAAAAATCTAGGTCCTCGATTTGTACTTTTCATAAAGGTCTTTGAGCTGCTCTTTGTCTGATCCCTCACCTAGGACCTTTTCTCAGGGGATCCCGAGGCGTTCCCAGGCCAGCCGGGAGACATAGTGTTCCCAATGTGTCCTGGGTCTTCCCCGTGGCCTCCAGGATGACAGAGCTTCACCTTCACCAGGGGTGTCAAACTCAAATACAGAGTGGGCCAAAGTTTAAAACTGAACAAAGCCGCGGGCCAAGGTTGAACAAATTAACCTTTTAATAGGGACCCAAACAAGTTTTGCATTGAATATTGAACAAGCAAGGCTTATATAACTTTATAGTGACATGCAAAATGGAGTTTCAAATAATAATAATAATAATTAAAAAATATCAATTGCATATCAAATATAATTTAAATACAAATTGAATGCCTCTTTTCTATTTGCAGCCTTCTGAGGTAAATATCAACATTAACTTTATCCACAGGCTAATAAATTTGAAAATAAAATAACAATGAATAAAACAACCATTCAGGACTTTAAACTGCTCAGTTTGCAACACACTGATCTAATTTGATGTGCCCAAGCCAGATACCTAGCATCTTTTTTTAGATGCTAGTTCTTTAATGTCGGGGCTCAGGCTTTGAGCTGAGGCAACTTTCATTATCGAACAAGATGTTCAACAGTCATATCTCGTACACCCAATTCTAACATCATTCAGACCCAGTTACAAGATATGTGCAGCTACAGCACGCATACACAAATGAATGCAACGCATACTTCATCAACAGTTATACAGGTTACACTGAGGGTGCCAGTATAAAAAACTTTAACACTGTTAGAAATATACGCCACACTGTGAACCCACACCAAACAAAAATAAAAAACACTTTTCGGGAGAACATCCGCACCGTAACACAACATAAACACAAAAGAACAAATACCCAGAATGTTTTGCAGCACTAACTCTTTCGGGACGCTACAAAATACACCCCCGCTACCACCAAACCTCCCCCCCCACACACACACACACCTTGTAGCGTCTCGGAAGATTTAGTGCTACAAAGGGTTCTGGGTATTTGTTGTGTTGTGTTTATGTTGTGTTACGGTGCGGATGTTCTCCCGAAATGTGTTTGTCATTCTTGTTTGGTGTGGATTCACAGTGTGGCGTATATTTCTAAAAGTGTTAAAGTTTTTTATTTGGCTACCGTCAGTGTAACCTGTATCGCTGTGTGTGGGTGCAGAAGCTGCACTGACATTAAACTGGGCTGGCACTCGTTTGACTAGCTGGAAAAAAAAAAAAAATTCGGGAGGAGTGCTGGAGTCACTCCCGGGAGGGTTGGCAAGTATTAGAAGTAGCGGCACTGCCGCAATGTATAATCGAAGGTCCAGCTTTAGTGTTAATTTGATATTGCCTCAAGGGCCAAGTCAAATTACACGTTGGGCCAAATTTGGCCCACGGGCCAGAGTTTGACACCCATGACCTTCACTGTAAAAAATTACTGTAAAAATAAAAAATAAAATTACAGTTATATACTCCATCCATCCATCCATTTTCTACCGCTTATTCCCTTCGGGGTCGCGGGGGGCGCTGGAGCCTATCTCAGCTACAATCAGGCGGAAGGCGGGGTACACCCTGGACAAGTCGCCACCTCATCGCAGGGCCAACACAGATAGACAGACAACATTCACACTCACATTCACACACTAGGGCCAATTTAGTGTTGCCAATCAACCTATCATGTTCTTCTTAAATGCAGTTAAGTACTGTAAATGTTGTTGCATTTTTCAAAAAATATCGACCAGCAGTAAGTTACTGTAAAACCTACAGTGTAATTCAGTATTTTTCAGACTTGTTTCTTGGGTCCGCCCACAATTCGTCCAACCGAGCTTCATTTCACCTGGCCGACCCTGCTAAATCCATCCTACTGCATCGTGTGTTTTTGATAACAAGGTAAGAGTCACTTGTACCTTGATGTGTCATTTTCTGTTTGAATTACTTTATATATATATTTATAAAGTCCGAAATGACATAGCGTCACAGTCAGCATCACAGACACTATCGTTGACCACGCGCATGTACCGCCGCATGCTAGCTAGCTAAGTTTTCTTCTTTTTTGTCATAGTCATCATAAAAGATGATAACTTGCAACATATGTGCTACGACTTGCAGCAATGTATTTGCGTATGTTAGACACATGCGAAGTCATAGTTGTATGCCTAATGCATCGTTTAAGTGTGCTTTCCCTAAATGCACAAGAGTTTTTTCCAACTTCTCAGCCTTCAAAACTCACAGCCGTCGTCATAAATATGGCAAGAGTAGGACTGATATGTATAGCGCAGAAGGTTTACCTTGTAATATTGTCTCATGTAGCGCGAAGTGCGATGATATACGGGCCTTTCTCCTGCATTTGAAAAGTCATATTACCGAAGGTAGGACAGTTACGTGCCCCTTCAGTCAATGTGAAAAAAGATTTACAGTTAAGTCTACTTTCAAATCGCACGTGTCAAGGAAGCACTACGGCTACACTGAACGAAGTTTGACTTGCTCAACAGCAAATCCAAGCAGCTCTTGTGTTATTAACACTGATGATGACTATTGTGATATGCAACTTGAGGATTCAGGATATTCCTGTTATGAAGACATGGAGGTCTACTTGCATTCAAAAATGTTCACAGCACTGAAAAAAGGTTGAGAACCACTGCCTTAGGACAGTGGTTCTCAACCTTTTTTCAGTGATGTACCCCTGTGAACATTTTTTAAATTCAAGTACCCCCTAATCAGAGCAAAGCATTTTTGGTTGAAAAAAAGAGATAAAGAAGTAAAATACAGCACTATGTCATCAGTTTCTGATTTATTAAATTGTATAACAGTGCAAAATATTGCTCATTTGTTGTGGTCTTTCTTGAACTATTTGGAAAAAAAGATATAAAAATAACTAAAAACTTGTTGAAAAATAACCAAGTGATTCAATTATAAATAAAGATTTTTACACATAGAAGTAATCAACTTAAAGTGCCCTCTTTGGGGATTGTAATAGAGATCCATCTGGATTCATGAACTTCATTCTCAACATTTCTTCACATAAAAAGAAATCTTTAACATCAATATTTATGGAACATGTCCACTACGCTTTAACCAAGCCTCCATTGTTTTCTACATGGATAGTTGATTGACAGTTGGTGCCGTGTGGCACCGCCAGGTAGGGTCAAACCATCATGGCATGGGGGAAACTCTGGCTTTATGGTAATGAATGGAATAGCCTACTTGATTAGTTGTTCAGTTTATGAACTTACATTCATATTTTGTCGAAGTATTATTCAATAAATATATTTATAAAGGATTTTTGAATTGTTGCTATTTTTAGAATATTTAAAAAAAATCTCACGTACCCCTTGGCATAACTTCAAGTACCCCCAGGAGTACGCGTACCCCCATTTGAGAACCACTGCCTTAGGAGACTAGATGTAAACAGAGGAAAGAGAGAGCGAGTGAGGTGGCCATTCCAAATACTTTTAAAATGCTACCCATATTGGATACTGTTTAGGAACATAAACTGCATTTCTTGACTGTACCAGTTGCTGGTGACAAAGTCACAATAAAACGTTGGACGATCAGCATGGAAGGTGATGTCATCGGCAAAGGCGTCCAACCTAACTTAATCTCAGGGCTTGCTGCCCTTCTTGCCACATACTATGTGTTCAACTTGGAATACCAAGAGGAAGGTCCTCGGACATTGGAATTTGTTCAAAGGTAAATCCTCTTGATACTGTTAAAATACTGTTAGGATATTTTATTTTATATTTCTCACCTCTGTTCAGGAATTTGACTTGTCATTTCCCCAATTGTGTGCCTTAAATCAATGACTCTTCTGTTCCTTTGTGGACCTTCTTATTAGGGACCGAAGCACCAGTTTGACTCTAGGATACAGAGAAGGTAGGTAATGTGCAGGTAAAGATATGTTGACTGGGTCAAAGAAGGAAGCACCTGTTTGACCCCAGGATGCAGAAAAAGTAGATAATTTGCAGGTAAAGACATGTTGACTGGATGATGGCAGGAAGCACCAGCTTGACCCGAGAATGCAGAGCAAGTAGGTAATGTGCGGGTGAAGATATGTTGAATGGGTAAAGGAAGGAAGCACCAGTGTGACCCCACTATGCAGGGAAGGTAGGTAATGTGCGGGTGAAGGTATGTTGAATGGGTGAAAGAAGGAAGCGCAGGTGTGGTCGAGGCCATGCAGACAAGGTAGGTATGTGCAGGTGAAGATATGTTGTATGGTGAAAGAAAGAAGCACCAGTGTGACCCAAGGATGCAGGGAAGGTAGGTAATGTGCAGGTAAAGATATGTTGAATGGGTGAAGGCAGGAAACACCAGCTAGACGCCAGGATACAGAGAAGGTAGGTAATGTGCAGGTAAAGATATGTTGAATGAGTAAAGGCAGGAAACACCAGCTTGACTCCAGGATATAGAGAAGGTAGGTAATGTGCAGGTAAAGATATGTTGAATGGGTAAAGGTAGAAAACACCAGCGTGACCACACTATGCAGAGAAGGTAGGTAATGTGCAGGTAAAGATATGTTGAATGGGTAAAGGCAAGAAGCACCAGTGTGACCCCAGGATGCAGAGAAGATAGGTAATGAGCAGGTAACGATATGTTAAATGGGTGAAAGCAGGAAACATCAGCGTAAATACACGGTCCCGTAGATGGAGAGAAAACATGAATAGAGAGAGGGGTTGGGGAGGCTTTAGCATTGTCTTCCTCTCTGAATTTGTCTTAATGGGTTTTAGAGCATTCACTCATCTACAGCTGTGGTTATGGTATAGGCTCACATATATCCTAAAATTGATATTAATATTTGTGCAGTGCATATTCCTAAATAACAATGTGAGGGGGGTTCTGTATCGACTACAAGTAATCTTCAATCACAACAGAATATCTAATATGCTTTCTCTCTTTTTTAGGCGATTCATTGGCGTTAACCCTGAGAGGGGAACAAAGGCTAGCCAGGGAAAGGTGGTGTCCAAGAAGACCGGGAAGCTGGTCCAGAAAAAGGCAGCAACTGTAAATCCTCACGTAGCCACCCTTATAAAACATCTCACAGACTTTGAGTGGGGCTTTATGTAGCCGACAACTAAACACTGGACTCGTGTTCAGTGTTTTGTCTCCAGTTAGAAATTAAGTGGACATGTTATAAATTTTAAAATGCTTTACTGAAAATAAGAAGAATGCACTAAATGTACATTGAATGTATTTGATGCACTTTAAAATAATTGGTTAATAAAAACATAATCTTGCAAGGCCATTTCTCCAGTCATTTTTATGCCAGCAGATTGCAGGGGTTTTGATTTTGAAAAATTAAAAGTTCAACTCATTAACTTCTAGTGGCATTATACTGTAAAGCTCAGTCTATAGTGCTTACAATTATTTTACTGTAATTAACTGTTAATGGATATTACAGTAGATACACTAAAATAACAGTGTAATGCCGCTAAACAGATGACAGTATTATGCTGTGAAGCGTATATTTGATACAGCACAGTACTGTGATACTTTTTACAGTAATAAACTGTAGTGATAAATCACAGTATGTGTGCTGTAGAAAAACAGTTTTATACTGGAACCATTAGCTGCCAGTAGGTTACTGTAATTAAACGGTGAAAATTCTTACAGTAAGGGAGAGACCCGCCACCCAGCGGAGAAAACTCATTTCGGCCGCCAGCCTGTGCATCTCACGATCCACTCTTCCCTCACTCATGAACAAGACTCCAGGTACTTGAACTCATCCACTTGGGGAAAGATCTCCTGCCCAACCTCGAAATGGCACTCTACCCTTTCCCGGGCGAGAACCTCGGACTTGGAGGTGCTGATTCTCATCCCAGTCGCTTCACACTCGGCTGCGAACCAATCCAATGAGAGCTGAAGATCCTGGCCAGTTAAAGCCATAAGGACCACATCATCTGCAAAAAGGAGAGACCTAATCCTGCAGCCACCAAACCGGATCCCCTCAACGCCATGACTGCGCCTAGAAATTCTGTCCATAAAATTTATGAACACATTTGGTGACTAAGGGCAGCCAACACGAGGGTTGGACTCCGGTCCAACCCTCACTGGAAAGGGGTCCGACTTACTGCTGGCAATGCGGACCGAGCTCTGACACTGATCATACAGGGAGCGACCCGCCACAATCAGACATGCCGATACCCCATACTCTCTGAGCACTCCCCACAGGACTTCCCGGGGTGGCCACGGTCGAATGTCTTCTCCAAGTCCACAAAGCACATGTAGACTGGTTGGACAAACTCCCATGCACACTCAAGGACCCTGCCGAGAGTATAGAGCTGGTCTACCGTTCCACGACCAGGACGAAAACCACACTGTTCGTCCTGGATCCGAGGTTCCTCCTCTCCAGTACACATGAATAGACCTTACCGGGAAGGCTGAGGAGTGTGATCTACGATAGTTGGAACACATCCTCCGGTTCCCCTTCTTAAAGAGAGGAACCACCACCCCGGTCTGCCAATCCAGAGGTACCGCCCCTGATGTCCATGCGATGTTGCAGAGTCTTGTCAACTAAAACAGCCCCACAGCATCCAGGGCCTTAAGGAACTCCGGACGGAGCTCATCCACCCCCGCGGCCTTGCTACCGAGGAGCTTTTTAACTACCTTGGCAACCTCAGCCCCAGAAATAGGAGAGCCCACCACAGATTCCCCAGGCACTGCTTGGCCTGTCGGTATGCCCGCTGCCTCTGGAGTCCCATGAGCCAAAAGGACCAGATAAGCTCTTTCTTCAGCTTGACGGCATCCCGCACTGCTGGTGGCCACCAGCGGGTTCTAGGATTACCGCCACGACAGGCACCAAACACCTTGCGGCCACAGCTCCAATCAGCTGGCTTGACAAGAGAGGCACGGAACATGATCCATTCAGACTCAATGTCCAGCACCTCCTTTGTGACATGTTCAAAGTTCCTCCGGAGGTAGAAAAAGAAACTCTCTCTGACAGGAGACTGCTAGGCATTCCCAAAAGACTCTCACAATGCGTTTGGGCCTGCCAGGTCTGTCCGGGATCCTACCCCACCATCGGAGCCAGCTCACCAGGTGGTGATCGGTAGAAAGCTCGCCCCTCTCTTCACCCGAGTGTCCAAAACATGAGGCCGCAAATCCCATGACACAACTACAAAGTCAATAATGGAACTGCGGCCGAGGGTGTCCTGGTGCCAAGTGCACATATGGACACCCTTATGTTTGAACATTGTGTTTGTTATGGACAATCCGTGACGAGCACAAAAGTCCAATAATAAAGCACCACTTGGGTTCAGATCCGGGTGGCCATTTTTCCCAATCACGACTCTCCAGGTTTCAAAGTCGTTGCCAACATGAGCGTTGAAGACCCCCATTAGAACAAAGGAATCACCCGAGGGAGCACTCTCAAGGGAATCCAAAAAGAGTGGGTACACTGAGCTGCTGTTCGGTGCGTAAACACCAAAAACAGTCAGGACCCGTCACCCAACCCGAAAGTGGAGGGAAGTTACCATCTCGTCTTCTGGGTTAAGTCCAACTTTGAGCCGGGGGGCAACAAGAATTGCCAACCCAGCCTCTCATTACTTGCAACGCCAGAGTGGAAGAGAGTCCAACCCCTCTTGAGAGAACAGGTTCCAG
Organism: Entelurus aequoreus; assembly: GCF_033978785.1. Lineage (NCBI taxonomy): Eukaryota > Metazoa > Chordata > Actinopteri > Syngnathiformes > Syngnathidae > Entelurus > Entelurus aequoreus. The sequence goes on from NC_084747.1 coordinate 40,227,152, forward strand.
AGCCCTTGCTGTGCGTTGAAGTGAGTCCAGCTTTATCTAGCCGGGAACTTCTCCACCTCGCGAGGTGACGTTCCACGTCCCAAGAGCGAGCTTATGTAGCCGATAATCGGACCGCCAAGTGCCCTTCCTTCGGCTTCCGCCCAGCTAACACTGCACCCGACCTCTATGACCCAGCCCATGAGTGGTGAGCCTATTGCAGGGGGGACCCACGTTGCCTCTTCGAGCTGGGCCCCATGGGCACCAGTCGCTCGCCATCGTGCCCCACCTCTGGGCCTGGCTCCACAGGGGAGCCACGGTGACCCGCGTCCGGGCGAGAAAATATCTAGGTCCTCGATTTGTACTTTTCATAAAGGTCTTTGAGCTGCTCTTTGTCTGATTCCTCACCTAGGACCTGTTTGTCTTGGGGGACCCTACCAGGGGGCATAGAAGCCCCCGGACAACATAGCTCCTAGGATCAGTGGGACACGCAAACCACAAAGGTGGCGGCTCAGAAAGCAGGTTATATAAACATAACTCCAAAACCAAACATGTAAGATGTCTAAACATGCCTGTAATATTGTATCAATGTGAGTTTTACTAGAATCGGTTGTTTTTTTAAGGCTTGCAAACACAAAAAGTTTTTTTTTACTCAATATGACAGTAAGTTCTTAAAATGCTGAGATAATGTGAAAAAAAGCAATACAAATGTATTCCAACATAATTCCTAAACCAAACATGCAAAATGTCTAAAAATGCCTGTAATATTGAATCCATGTGAGTTTTACTAGAATCATTTGTTTTTGTAAGGTTTGCAAATACAAAAATTGAGTTTTATGACTGACACAAGTTAGTTTTTTTACTCATTATAACAGTATAGATGTCATACTATATATTAAAGTTATATAAACATAACTCCAAAACCAAACGTGCATTATGTCCAAAATTGCCTGTAATATTGTATAGATGTGAGTTTTACTAGAATCAGGTTTGCAAATACAAAAATTGGGTTTTATGACAGTATACTGTCACACTCAATATGACAGTATAACTGTCATACTAAATCCATCCATTTTCTTCCGCTTATCCGAGGTCGGGTTGCGGGGGCAGCAGCCTAAGCAGAAAGCCCAGACTTCCCTCTCCCCAGCCACTTCGTCCAGCTCTTCTCGGGGGATCCCGAGGCGTTCCCAGGCCATAGTCTTTCCAATGTATCCTAGGTCTTCCCCATGGCCTCCTGCCGTTCGGACCTAGGGAGGCGTTCGGGTGGCATCCTGAGCAGATGCCCGAACCACCTCATCTGGCTCCTCTCAATGTGGAGGAGCAGCGGCTTTACACTGAGTTCCTCCCAGATGACAGAGCTTCTCACCCTATCTCTAAGGGAGAGACCCACCACCCGGCGGAGGAAACTCATTTCGGCCGCTTGTACCCGTGACCTTGTCCTTTCGGTCATAACCCAAAGCTCATGACCATAGGTGAGGATGGGAACGTTGATCGACCGGTAAATTGAAAGCTTTTCCTTCTGGCTCAGCTCCTTCTTCACCACAACGGATCGATATAGCGTCCTCATTACTGAAGACGCCGCACCGATCCGCCTGTAGATCTCAAAATCCACTCTATCCTCACTCGTGAACAAGACTCCTAGGTACTTGAACTCCTTCACTTGGGGCAAGATCTCTTTCCCAACCTCGAGATGGCACTCCACCCTTTCCCGGGCGAGGACCATGGACTCGGACTTGGAGGTGCTGATTCTCATCCCAGTCGCTTCACTGCGAACCGATCCAATGAAAGCTGAAGATCTTGGCCAGTTGAAGCCATCAGGACCACATCATCTGCAAAAAGCAGAGACCTAATCCTGCAGCCACCAAACCAGGCGCAGTCATGGCGTTGAGGGGATCCTCAAAGCCATGACTGCGCCTAGATATTCTGTCCATTAAAGTTATGAACAGAATCGGTGACAAAGGGCAGCCTTGGCGGAGTCCAACCCTCACTGGAAAGGGGTCCGACATACTGCCGGCAATGCGGACCAAGCTCTGACACTGATCATACAGGGAGACACCCGCCACAATCAGACATGCCGATACTCCATACTCTCTGAGCACTCCCCACAGGATTTACCGGGGACCAAGGTCGAATGTCTTCTCCAAGTCCACAAAACTTATGTAGACTGGTTGGGCAAACTCCCATGCACACTCAAGGACCCTGCCGAGAGTATAGAGCTGGTCTACCGTTCCACGACCAGGACGAAAACCACACTGTTTGTCCTGGATCCGAGGTTCCTCCTCTCCATTACACATGAATAGACCTTACCGGGAAGGCTGAGGAGTGTGATCTACGATATTTGGAACACACCCTCCGGTTCCCCTTCTTAAAGAGAGGTACCACCACCCCGGTCTGCCAATCCAGAGGTACCGCCCCCGATGTAGACGCAATGTTGCAGGGTCTTGTCAACCAAGACTGCCCCACAGCATCCAGAGCCTTAAGGAACTCCGGACGGAGCTCATATCCCCGGGGCCTTGCCACCGAGGAGCTTTTTAACTACCTTGGCAACCTCAGCCCCAGAAATAGGAGAGCCCACCACAGACTTCCCAGGCACTGTTTCCTCATAGGAAGACGTGTTGGTGGGACTGAGGAGGTCTCGCTTGGCCTGTCGGTATGCCCACTGCCTCTGGAGTCCCATGAGCCAAAAGGACCCGGTGGCTCTTTCTTCAGCTTGACAGCATCCCTCACTGCTGGTGGATTACCGCCACGACAGGCACCAAACACCTTGCGGCCACAGCTTCAATCAGCTGGCTCACAAGAGAGGAACGGAACATGGTCCACTCAGACTCAATGTCCAGCACCTCCCTCGTGACATGTTCAAAGTTCTTCCGGACATGTTCAAAGTTCTTCAGGAGACTCTGCTAGGTGTTCCCAGCAGACCCTTACAATGCGTTTGGGCCTGCCAGGTCTGACCGGCATCCTCCCCTACCATCGGAGCCAGCTCACCACCAGGTGGTGGTTGGTAGAAAGCTCTGCCCCTCTCTTCACCGAGTGTCCAAAACATGAGGCCGCAAATCCCATGACACAACTACAAAGTCAATCATGCGGCCGAGGGTGTCCTTGTGCCAAGTGCACATATGGACACCCTTATGTTTGAACATTGTGTTTGTTATGGACAATCCGTGACAAGCACAAAAGTCCAATAACAAAGCACCACTTGGGTTCAGATCCGGGTGGCCATTTTTCCCAATCACGACTCTCCAGGTTTCACTGTCGTTGCCAACATAGCGTTGAAGTCCACCAGCAGAACAAGGGAATCACCCGAGGGAGCACTCTCCAGTACTCCCTCAAGGGAATCCAAAAAGAGTTGGTACTCTGAGCTGCTGTTTGGTGTGTAAACACAAACAACAATCAGGACCCGTCACCCAACCCGAAGGCTGCAGGAAGCTACCATCTCGTCTATTGGGTTTAAAGTCCAACGTGCAGGCTTTGAGCCGGGGGGCAACAAGAATTGCCACCCCAGCCTCTCATTAGATGCAACGCCAGTGTGGAATCTCTTCCACTCTGGCGTTGCAAGTAATGAAAGTTCAGCTCAGTCCAGCCCCTCTGAGAGAACAGGTTCCAGAGCCCTTGCTGTGAGTCCAACTATATCTAGCCGGGAACGTCTCCACCTCATGCACCAGCTCAGGCTCCTTCCCTCCCAGCGAGGTGACGTTCCATGTCCCAAGAGCGAGCTTATGTAGCCGATAATCGGACCACCAAGTGCCCTGCCTTCGGCTGCCGCCCAGCTCACACTGCACCCTCTATGACCCAGCCCATGAGTGGTGAGCCCTGGAGGGGGGATCCATGTTGCCTCTTCGAGCTGAGCACGGCTGGGCCCCATGGGGACTGGCTCGTCAATCGCCATCGTGCCACACCTCTGGGCCTGGCTCCACAGGGGAGCCACGGTGACCTGCGTCCGGGCGAGAAAAAATCTAGGTCCTCAATTGTACTTTTAATAAAGGTCTTTGAGCTGCTCTTTGTCTGATCCCTCACCTAGGACCTGTTTGTCTTGGGAGACCATAGAAGCCCCCGGACAACATAGTTCCTGGATCAGTGGGACACGCAAACCACAAAGGTGGCGGCTCAGAAAGCAGGTTATATAAATATAACTCCAAAACCAAACATGCAATATGTCCAAACATGCCTGTAATATTGTATGAATGTGAGTTTTCCTAGAATCGGTTGTTTTTGTAAGGTTTGCAAATACAAAAATTAGGTTTTACTCACAATGACAAAATCACACTGAATATGACAGTTATTTAAACATAACTCATAAACTACACAAAAAAATGGCTAATAATGCCTGAAATAATGAATCATTGGGAGTTTTACTGAGTTTTACATTTTGCAAACACACAAAAAGTAGTTTTTTACTTGACTGTAATGTTCTTAGAACCCTGAGATAATGGGAAAAAGCATTTACTCAATATGACTGTAATGTTCTTAAAATCCTGAGATAATGCGAAAAAGCAATAAAAATGTATTTAAACATTACTCCTAAACAACATGTGCAAAATGGCTAATTATGCCTGGAAACATGTATCTTTGTTAGTTTTACTGGAAAAATGATATTTTGTAAAGTTTGCAAAGACACAAGCCAGTTTTTTTTTTATTCAATATGACAGTATAACAGTCATATTAAATATGAAAGTTATATAAACATAACTCCAAAACCAAACATGTGTCATGTCTAAAAATGCCTGTAATAATGTATTAATGTGAGTTTGTAAGGTTTGCAAAAACAAAAAGTAGTTTTTTACTCAATATGAAAGTAATGATCTTAGTCCTGGGATAATGCGAAAAAAGCAATAAAAATGTATTCAAACATAACTCCTAAACAACCCAGGCAAAATGGGTAATAATGCCTGGAGACATGTATCTTTGTTAGTTTTACTAGAAAATGTATTTTTTGTAAAGTTTGCAAAGAAACAAGCTAGTTGTTTTTATTCAATAAGACAGTATAACAGTCATACTACATATAAAAATTATATAAACATAACTCCAGAACCAAACATGTGTCATGTCTAAAATTACCTATAATAATGTATTTATGTGAGTTTGTAAGTTTTGCAAAAACAAAAAGTAGTTTTTTCCTCAATATGAAAGTAAGGATTTTAGAATCCTGAGATAATGCAAAAAAAGCAATAAAAATGTATTTAAACATAATTCCTAAACAACCCAGGCAAAATGGCTAATAATGCCTGGAGACATGTATCTTTGTTAGTTTTACTAGAAAAATGATCTTTTGTAAAGATATCAAAGACAAAAGCTAGTTTTTTTTATTCAATATGACAGTATAACAGTCCTACTAAATATGAAAGTTATCAAAACATAACTCCAAAACCAAACGTGTGTTATGTCTAAAAATGCCTGTAATAATGTATTTATGTGAGTTTGTAAGGTTTGCAAAAACAAAAAGTAGTTTTTTACTCAATATGAAAGTAATGATCTCAGAATCCTGAGATAATGCGAAAAAAGCAATAAAAATGTATTTAAACATAATTCCTAAACAACCCATGCAAAATGGGTAATAATGCCTGGAGACATGTATCTTTGTTAGTTTTACTAGTAAAATGATCTTTTGTAAAGTTTGCAAAGACACAAGCTAGTTTTTATTTATTTAATATGACAGTATAACAGTCATACTAAATATAAAAGTTATATAAACATAACTCCAAAACCAAACATGTGTCATGTCTAAAAATGTCTGTAATAATGTATTTATGTGAGTTTGTAAGGTTTGCAAAAACAAAAAGTAGTTTTTTACTCAATATGAAAGTAATGATCTTAAAATCCTGAGATAATGCGAAAAAAGCAATGAAAATGTCTTTAAACATAATTCCTAAACAACCCATGCAAAATGGGTAATAATGCCTGGAGACATGTATCTTTGTTAGTTTTATTGGAAAAATGATCTTTTGTAAAGTTTGCAAAGACACAAGCTAGTTTTTTTTTTATTCAATATGACATTATAACAGTCATACTAAATATGAAAGTTATATAAACATAACTCCAAAACCAAACATGTGTCATGTCTAAAAATGCCTGTAATAATGTATTAATGTGAGTTTGTAAGGTTTGCAAAAACAAAAAGTAGTTTTTTACTCAATATGAAAGTAATGATCTTAAAATCCTGAGATAATGCGAAAAAAGCAATAAAAATGTATTTAAACATAATTCCTAAACAACCCATGCAAAATGGGTAATAATGCCTGGAGACATGTATCTTTGTTAGTTTTACTAGAAAAAGGATGTTTTGTAAAGTTTGCAAAGACACAAGGTAATTTTTTTCATTCAATATGACAGTATAACAGTCATACTAAATATAAAAGTTATATAAACATAACTCCAAAACCAAACATGTGTCATGTCTAAAAATGTCTGTAATAATGTATTTATGTGAGTTTGTAAGGTTTGCAAAAACAAAAAGTAGTTTTTTACTCAATATGAAAGTAATGATCTTAGAATCCTGAGATAATGCGAAAAAAGCAATAAAAATGTATTTAAACATAATTCCTAAACAACCCATGCAAAATGGGTAATAATGCCTGGACACATGTATCTTTGTTAGTTTTACTAGAAAAATGATCTTTTGTAAAGTTTGCAAAGACACAAGCTAGTTTTTTTTAATTAAATATGACAGTATAACAGTCCTACTAAATATGAAAGTTATCAAAACATAACTCCAAAACCAAACATGTTTTATGTCTAAAAATGCCTGTAATAATGTATTTATGTGAGTTTGTAAGGTTTGCAAAACAAAAAGTAGTTTTTTCCTCAATATGAAAGTAAGGATTTTAGAATCCTGAGATAATGCGAAAAAAGCAATAAAAATGTATTTAAACATAATTCCTAAACAACCCATGCAAAATGGGTAATAATGCCTGGACACATGTATCTTTGTTAGTTTTACTAGAAAAATGATCTTTTGTAATGTTTGCAAAGACACAAGCTAGTTTTTTTTATTCAATATGACAGTATAACAATCATACTAAATATGAAAGTTATATAAATATAACTCCAGAACCAAACATGTGTCATGTCTAAAAATGCCTGTAATAATGTATTTATGTGAGTTTGTAAGGTTTGCAAAACAAAAAGTAGTTTTTTACTCAATATGAAAGTAATGATCTTAGAATCCTGAGATAATGCGAAAAAAGCAATAAAAATGTATTTAAACATAATTCCTAAACAACCCATGCAAAATGGGTAATAATGCCTGGAGACATGTATCTTTGTTAGTTTTACTAGAAAAATGATCTTTTGTAAAGTTTGCAAAGACACAAGCTAGTTTTTTTTTATTCAATATGACTGTATAACAGTCATACTAAATATAAAAGTTATATAAACATAACTCCAAAACCAAACATGTGTCATGTCTAAAAATGTCTGTAATAATGTATTTATGTGAGTTTTTATGGTTTGCAAAAACAAAAAGTAGTTTTTTACTCAATATGAAAGTAATGATCTTGGAATCCTGAGATAATGCGAAAAAAGCAATAAAAATGTATTCAAACATAACTCCTAAACAACCCAGGCAAAATGGGTAATAATGCCTGGAGACATGTGTCTTTGTTAGTTTTACTAGGAAATGTATATTTTGTAAAGTTTGCAAAGACACAAGCTAGTTATTTTTATTCAATAAGACGGTATAACATTCATACTAAATATGAAAGTTATATAAACATAACTCCAGAACCAAACATGTGTTATGTCTAAAAATGCCTGTAATAATGTATTTATGTGAGTTTGTAAGGTTTGCCAAAAAAAAGTAGTTTTTTCCTCAATATGAAAGTAAGGATTTTAGAATCCTGAGATAATGCGAAAAAAGCAATAAAAATGTATTTAAACATAATTCCTAAACAACCCATGCAAAATGGGTAATAATGCCTGGAGACATGTATCTTTGTTAGTTTTACTAGAAAAATTATCTTTTTTAAAGTTTGCAAAGACACAAGCTAGTTTTTTAAAATTAAATATGACAGTATAACAGTCCTACTAAATATGAAAGTTATCAAAACATAACTCCAAAACCAAACATGTGTTATGTCTAAAAATGCCTGTAATGATGTATTTATGTGAGTTTGTAAGGTTTGCAAAACAAAAAGTAGTTTTTTCCTCAATATGAAAGTAAGGATTTTAGAATCCTGAGATAATGCGAAAAAAGCAATACAAATGTATTTAAACATAATTCCTAAACAACCCATGCAAAATGGGTAATAATGCCTGGAGACATGTATCTTTGTTAGTTTTACTAGAAAAATGATCTTTTGTAAAGTTTGCAAAGACACAAGCTAGTTTTTTCTTATTCAATATGACTGTATAACAGACATACTAAATATGAAAGTTATATAAACATAACTCCAAAACCAAACATGTGTCATGTCTAAAATTGCCTGTATTAATGTATTTGTGTGAGTTTGTAAGGTTTGCAAAAACAAAAACTCGTTTTTTACTCAATATGAAAGTAATGATCTTAAAATCCTGAGATAATGCAAAAAAAGCAATAAAAATGTATTCAAACATAATTCCTAAACAACCCATGCAAAATGGGTAATAATGCCTGGAGAGATGTATCTTTGTTAGTTTTACTAGAAAAATGATCTTTTGTAAAGTTTGCAAAGACAAAAGCTAGTTTTTTTTTATTCAATATGACAGTATAACAGTCATACTAAATATAAAAGTTATATAAACATAACTCCAAAACCAAACATGTGTCATGTCTAAAAATGTCTGTAATAATGTATTTATGTGAGTTTGTAAGGTTTGCAAAAACAAAAAGTAGTTTTTTACTCAATATGAAAGTAATGATCTTAGAATCCTGAGATAAAGCGAAAAAAGCAATAAAAGTGTATTTAAACATAACTCCTAAACAACCCAGGCAAAATGGGTAATAATGCCTGGAGACATGTATCTTTGTTAGTTTTACTAGGAAATGTATATTTTGTAAAGTTTGCAAAGACACAAGCTAGTTGTTTTTATTCAATAAGACAGTATAACAGTCATACTAAATATGAAAGTTATATAAACATAACTCCAGAACCAAACGTGTGTCATGTCTAAAATTGCCTATAATAATGTATTTATGTGAGTTTGTAAGGTTTGCAAAAACAAAAAGTAGTTTTTTCCTCAATATGAAAGTAAGGATTTTAGAATCCTAAATAATGCGAAAAAAGCAATAAAAATGTATTTAAAGATAATTCCTAAAACCCCCATGCAAAATGGCTAATAATGCCTGGAGACATGTATCTTTGTTAGTTTTACTAGAAAAATGATATTTTGTAAAGTTTGCAAAGACACAAGCTAGGTTTTTTTAATTCAATATGACAGTATAACAGTCATATTAAATATAAAAGTTATATAAACATAACTCCAAAACCAAACATGTGTCATGTCTAAAAATGCCTGTAATAATGTATTTATGTGAGTTTGTAAGGTTTGCAAAAACAAAAAGTAGTTTTTTACTCAATATGAAAGTAATGATCTAAGAATCCTGAGATAATGCGAAAAAAGCAATACAAATGTATTTAAACATAATTCCTAAACAACCCATGCAAAATGGGTAATAATGCCTGGAGACATGTATCTTTGTTAGTTTTTCTAGAAAAATGATCTTTTGTAAACTTTGCAAAGACACAAGCTAGTTTTTTTTATTCAATATGACAGTATAACAGTCATACTAAATATAAAAGTTATATAAACATAACTCCAGAACCAAACGTGTGTCATGTCTAAAATTGCTTATAATAATGTATTCATGTGGGTTTGTAAGGTTTGCAAAAACAAAAAGTAGTGTTTTACTCAATATGAAAGTAATGATCTTAGAATCCTGAGATAATGCGAAAAAAGCAATACAAATGTATTCAAACACAATTTTTAAACCAAACATGTGAATTGTCTAAAAATGCCTGTAATATTGAATTTATGTAAGTTTTACTAGAATCAATTGTTTTTGTAAGGTTTGCAAATACAAAAATTAGGTTTTACACATAATGACATTATAACTTTAACACTCAATATGAAAGTTATTTAATTATAACTCCTAAATACACATGAAACATGTCTAATAGCGTGGAAAAAATTATCTTTGTGAGTGTTGCTAGAAACATTTTCTTTTGTAAGGTTTGCAAAGACACAAGTTAGATTTTTTTAACTCAATATGACAGTATAACGCCACACTCAATATGACAGTTATTTAAACATAACTCCTAAACCACACCTGAAAAATGGCTAATAATGCCTGATATAATGCATCTTTGGGAGTTTTACTGGAAACATATGCTTTTTTTAAGGCTTGCAAACACAAAAATTATTTGTATTGTATTATGTATTACAACATAATTCCTAAACCAAACATGCAAAATGTCTGAAAATGCCTGTAATATTGAATCCATGTGAGTTTTATTTGAATCAGTTGTATGGTTTGCTAATACAAAAATTGGGTTTTATGACAAACACAAGTTAGTTTTTTTAGTCAATATAACAGTTTAGCTGTCATACTATATATGAAAGTTATATAAACATAACTCCAAAACCAAACCATTATGTCCAAAACTGCCTGTAATATTGTATATATGTGAGTTTTACTAGAATCAGGGTTGCAAATACAAAAATTGGGTTTTATGACAGTATACTGTCACACTCAATATGACAGTTATTTAAACATAACTCAAACAACACATGCAAAATAGCTAATAATGCCTGGAGCATGTATCTTAGTTAGTTTTACTAGAAAAATGGTATTTTGTAAGGTTTGCAAAGACACAAGTTAGTTGTTGTTTTTATTCAATATGACAGTATAACTGTCATACTAAATATGAAAGTTATATAAACATAACTCTAAAACCAAACATGCATTGTGTCTAAAAATGCCTGTAATATTGTATCTGTGTGAGTTTAACTAGATTTAGTTGTTTTTGTAAGGTTTGCAAATACAAAATAAGGGTTTTACTCACTATGACAGTTTACTGTCACACTCAATCTGACAGTTATTTATTTAAACATAACTCCTAAACCACACATGCAAAATGGCTAATAATGCCTGGAGATATGTATCTTTGTGAGTTTTACTAGAAACATTATATTGTGTAAGGTTTAGTTAGTTTTTGTACTCAATCTGACAGTATAACTGTCATTCTAAATCCATCCATTTTCTTCCGCTTATCCGAGGTCGGGTTGCGGGGGCAGCAGCCTGAGCAGAAAATCCCAGACTTCCCTCTCCCCAGCCACTTCGTCCAGCTCTTCTTGGGGTATTCCGAGGCGTTCCCAGGCCAGCCGGGGACATAGTCTTTCCAATGTGTCCTAGGTCTTCCCCGTGGCCTCCTGCCACACCTCCCTAGAGGCGTTCGGGTGGCATCCTGAGCAGATGCCCGAACCACCTCATGGCTCCTCTCAATGTGGAGGAGCAGCGGCTTTACTTTGAGTTCGTCCCGGATGACAGAGCTTCTCACCCTGTCTCTAAGGTAGAGACCCACCACCCGGCAGAGGAAATGCATTTCGGCCGCTTGTCCTTTCGGTCATAACCCAAAGCTGGGAACGTAGATCGACGGTAAATTGAGAGCTTTTCCTTCTGGCTCAGCTCCTTCTTCACCACAACGGATCGATATAGCGTCCTCAATACTGAAGACGCCGCACCAAACCGCCTGTGGATCTCTCGATCCACTCTATCCTCACTCGTGAACAAGACTCTTAGGTACTTGAACTTCTCCATTTGGGGCAAGATCTCCTCCCCAACCTGGAGATGGCACTCGACCCTTTCCTGCGCGAGAACCATGGACTTGGACTTGGAGGTGCTGATTCTCATCCCAGTCGCTTCACACTCAAGGACCCTGCCGAGAGTATAGACCTGGTCTACCGTTCCACGACCAGGACGAAAACCACACTGTTCGTCCTGGATCCGAGTTTCCTCCTCTCCAGTACACATGAATAGACCTTACCGGGAAGGCTGAGGAGTGTGTTTCACGATAGTTGGAACACACCCTCCGGTTCCCTTTCTTAAAGAGAGGAACCACCACCCCGGTCTGCCAATCCAGAGGTACCACCCCCAATGTTCACGCGATGCTGCAGAGTCTTGTCAACCAAGACAGCCCCACAGTATCCAGACCCTTAAGGAACTCATCCACCACCGGGGCCTTGCCACAGAGGAGCTTTTTAACTACCTAGGCAACCTAAGCCCCAGAAATAGGAGAGTCCACCACAGATTCCCCAGGCACTGCTTGGCCTGTCGGAATGCCCGCTGCCTCTGGAGTCCCATGAGCCAAAAGGACCCGATAGGCTCTTTCTTCAGCTTGACGGCATCCCTCCCTGCTGGTGGCCACCAGCGAGTTCTAGGATTACCGCCACGACAGGCACCAAACACCTTGCGGCCACAGCTCCAATCAGCAGGCTCGACAAGAGAGGCACGGAACATGGTCCACTCAGACTCAATGTCCAGCACCTCCCTCGTGACATGTTCAAAGTTCTTCCTTATGTTTGAACATTGTGTTTGTTATGGACAATCCGTGACGAGCACAAAAGTCCAATAACAAAGCACCACTTGGGTTCAGATCCGGGTGGCCATTTTTCCCAATCACGACTCTCCAGGTTTCACTGTCCTTGCCAACATGAGCATTGAAGTCCCCCAACAGAACAAGGGAATCACCCGAGGGAGCACTCTCCAGTACTCCCTCAAGGGAATCCAAAAAGAGTGGGTACTCTGAGCTGCTGTTTGGTGCGTAAACACAAACAACAGTGAGGACCCGTCACCCAACCCGAAGGCGGAGGGAAGCTACCATCTCGTCTACTGGGTTAAAGTCCAACGTGCAGGCTTTGAGCAACAACAATTGCCACCCCAGCCTCTCATTGCTTGCAACGCCAGAGTGGAAGAGAGTCCAGCCCCTCTTGAGAGAACAGGTTCCAGAGCCCTTGCTGTGCGTCGAAGTGAGTCCAACTATATCTAGCCGGAACTTCTTCACCTCGCGCACCAGCTCAGGCTCTTTCCCTCCCAGCGAGGTGACGTTCCACGTCCCAAGAGCGAGCTTATGTAGCCGATAATCGGACCGCCAAGTGCCCTGCCTTCGGCTGCCGCCCAGTTCACACTGCATCTGACCTCTATGACCTCAATGGGCCCATGAGTGGTGAGCCCATTGGAGGGTTGACCCACTTTGCCTCTTCGAGCTGAGCCCGGCAGGGCCCCATGGAGACAGGCCCGGCCACCAGTCGCTCGCCATCGTGCCCCACAGGGGAGCCACGGTGACCTGCGCCTGGGCGAGAAAAAATCTAGGTCCTCGATTTGTACTTTTCATAAAGGTCTTTGAGCTGCTCTTTGTCTGATCCCTCACCTAGGACCTTTTCTCAGGGGATCCCGAGGCGTTCCCAGGCCAGCCGGGAGACATAGTTTTCCCAATGTGTCCTGGGTCTTCCCCGTGGCCTCCAGGATGACAGAGCTTCACCTTCACCAGGGGTGTCAAACTCAAATACAGAGTGGGCCAAAGTTTAAAACTGAACAAAGCCGCGGGCCAAGGTTGAACAAATTAACCTTTTAATAGGGACCCAAACAAGTTTTGCATTGAATATTGAACAAGCAAGGCTTATATAACTTTATAGTGACATGCAAAATGGAGTTTCAAATAATAATAATCATTAAAAAATATCAATTGCATATCAAATATAATTTAAATAAAAATTGAATGCCTCTTTTCTATTTGCAGCCTTCTGAGGTAAATATCAACATTAACTTTATCCACAGGCTAATAAATTTGAAAATAAAATAACAATGAATAAAACAACCATTCAGGACTTTAAACTGCTCAGTTTGCAACACACTGATCTAATTTGATGTGCCCAAGCCAGATACCTGGCATCTTTTTTTAGATGCTAGTTCTTTAATGTCGGGGCTCAGGCTTTGAGCTGAGGCAACTTTCATTATCGAACAAGGTGTTCAACAGTCATATCTCGTACACCCAATTCTAACATCATTCAGACTGAGGGTGCAGTATAAAAAACTTTAACACTGTTAGAAATATACGCCCCACTGTGAACCCACACCAAACAAAAATAAAAAACACTTTTCGGGAGAACATCCGCACCGTAACACAACATAAACACAAAAGAACAAATACCCAGAATCTTTTGCAGCACTAACTCTTTCGGGACGCTACAAAATACACCCCCGCTACCACCAACCACCCCCCCCCCCCACACACACACACACACCTTGTAGCGTCCCGGAAGATTTAGTGCTACAAAGGGTTCTGGGTATTTGTTGTGTTGTGTTTATGTTGTGTTACGGTGCAGATGTTCTCCCGAAATGTGTTTGTCATTCTTGTTTGGTGTGGATTCACAGTGTGGCGTATATTTCTAAAAGTGTTAAAGTTTTTTATTTGGCTACCGTCAGTGTAACCTGTATCGCTGTTGATGAAGTATGCGTTGCATTCAATTGTGTGTGGGTGCAGAAGCTGCACTCACATGAAACTGGGCCGGCACTCGTTTGACTAGCTGAAAAAAAAAAAAAATTCGGGAGGAGGGTTGGCAAGTATTAGAAGTAGCGGCACTGCCGCAATGTATAATCGAAGGTCCAGCTTTAGTGTTAATTTGATATTGCCTCAAGGGCCAAGTCAAATTACACGTTGGGCCAAATTTGGCCCACGGGCCAGAGTTTGACACCCATGACCTTCACTGTAAAAAATTACTGTAAAAATAAAAAATAAAATTACAGTTATATACTCCATCCATCCATCCATGTTCTACCGCTTATTCCCTTCGGGGTCGCTGGAGCCTATCTCAGCTACAATCGGGCGGAAGGCGGGGTACACCCTGGACAAGTCGCCACCTCATCGCAGGGCCAACACAGATAGACAGACAACATTCACACTCACATTCACACACTAGGGCCTATTTAGTGTTGCCAATCAACCTATCATGTTCTTCTTAAATGCAGTTAAGTACTGTAAATTTTGTTGCATTTTTCAAAAAATATCGACCAGCAGTAATTTACTGTAAAACCTACAGTGTAATTCAGTATTTTTCAGACTTGTTTCTTGGGTCCGCCCACAATTCGTCCAACCGAGCTTCATTTCACCTGGCCGACCCTGCTAAATCCATCCTACTGCATCGTGTGTTTTTGATAACAAGGTAAGAGTCACTTGTACCTTGATGTGTCATTTTCTGTTTGAATTACTTTATATATATATTTATAAAGTCCGAAATGTCAGCATCACAGACACTATCGTTGACCACGCGCATGTACCGCCGCATGCTAGCTAGCTAAGTTTTCTTCTTTTTTGTCATAGTCATCATAAAAGATGATAACTTGCAACATATGTGCTACGACTTGCAGCAATGTATTTGCGTATGTTAGACACATGCGAAGTCATAGTTGTATGCCTAATGCATCGTTTAAGTGTGCTTTCCCTAAATGCACAAGAGTTTTTTCCAACTTCTCAGCCTTCAAAACTCACAGCCGTCGTCATAAATATGGCAAGAGTAGGACTGATATGTATAGCGCAGAAGGTTTACCTTGTAATATTGTCTCATGTAGCGCGAAGTGCGATGATATACGGGCCCTTCTCCTGCATTTGAAAAGTCATATTACTGAAGGTAGGACAGTTATGTGCCCCTTCAGTCAATGTGAAAAAAGATTTACAGTTAAGTCTACTTTCACATCGCACGTGTCAAGGAAGCACTACGGCTACACTGAACGAAGTTTGACTTGCTCAACAGCAAATCCAAGCAGCTCTTGTGTTATTAACACTGATGATGACTATTGTGATATGCAACTTGAGAATTCAGGATATTCCTGTTATGAAGACATGGAGGTCTACTTGCATTAAAAAAATGTTCACAGCACTAAAAAAAGGTTGAGAACCACTGCCTTAGGACAGTGGTTCTCAACCTTTTTTCAGTGATGTACCCCTGTGAACATTTTTTAAATTCAAGTACCCCCTAATCAGAGCAAAGCATTTTTGGTTGAAAAAAAGAGATAAAGAAGTAAAATACAGCACTATGTCATCAGTTTCTGATTTATTAAATTGTATAACAGTGCAAAATATTGCTCATTTGTTGTGGTCTTTCTTGAACTATTTGGAAAAAAAGATATAAAAATAACTAAAACTTGTTGAAAAATAAACAAGTGATTCAATTATAAATAAAGATTTTTACACATAGAAGTAATCAACTTAAGGTGCCCTCTTTGGGGATTGCAATAGAGATCCATCTGGATTCATGAACTTCATTCTCAACATTTCTTCACAAAAAAAGAAATCTTTAACATCAATATTTATGGAACATGTCCACTACGCTTTAACCAAGCCTCCATTGTTTTCTACATGGATAGTTGATTGACAGTTGGTGCCGTGTGGCACCGCCAGGTAGGGTCAAACCATCATGGCATGGGGGAAACTCTGGCTTTATGGTAATGAATGGAATAGCCTACTTGATTAGTTTTTAAGTTTATGAACTTACATTCATATTTTGTCGAAGTATTATTCAATAAATATATTTATAAGGGATTTTTGAATTGTTGCTATTTTTAGAATATTTAAAAAAAATCTCACGTACCCCTTGGCATACCTTCAAGTACCCCCAGGAGTACGCGTACCCCCATTTAAGAACCACTGCCTTAGGAGACTAGATGTAAACAGAGGAAAGAGAGAGCGAGTGAGGTGGCCATTCCAAATACTTTTAAAATGCTACCCATATTGGATACTGTTTAGGAACATAAACTGCATTTCTTGACTGTACCAGTTGCTGGTGACAAAGTCACAATAAAACGTTGGATGATCAGCATGGAAGGTGATGTCATCTGCAAAGGCGTCCAACCTAGCTTAATCTCAGGGCTTGCTGCCCTTCTTGCCACCTACTATGTGTTCAACTTGGAATACCAAGAGGAAGGTCCTCGGACATTGGAATTTGTTCAAAGGTAAATCCTCTTGATACTGTTTAAATACTGTTAGGATATTTTATTTTATATTTCTCACCTCTGTTCAGGAATTTGACTTGTCATTTCCCCAATTGTGTGCCTTAAATCAATGACTCTTCTGTTCCTTTGTGGACCTTCTTATTAGGGACCAAAGCACCAGTTTGACTCTAGGATACAGAGAAGGTAGGTAATGTGCAGGTAAAGATATGTTGACTGGGTCAAAGAAGGAAGCACCTGTTTGACCCCAGGATGCAGAAAAAGTAGATAATTTGCAGGTAAAGATATGTTGACTGGATGATGGCAGGAAGCACCAGCTTGACCCGAGAATGCAGAGCAAGTAGGTAATGTGCGGGTGAAGATATGTTGAATGGGTAAAGGCAGGAAGCACCAGTGTGACCCCACTATGCAGGGAAGGTAGGTAATGTGCGGGTGAAGGTATGTTGAATGGGTGAAAGAAGGAAGCGCAGGTGTGGTCGAGGCCATGCAGACAAGGTAGGTATGTGCAGGTGAAGATATGTTGTATGGTGAAAGAAAGAAGCACCAGTGTGACCCAAGGATGCAGGGAAGGTAGGTAATGTGCAGGTAAAGATATGTTGAATGGGTGAAGGCAGGAAACACCAGCTAGACGCCAGGATACAGAGAGGGTAGGTAATGTGCAGGTAAAGATATGTTGAATGATTAAAGGCAGGAAACTCCAGCTTGACTCCAGGATATAGAGAAGGTAGGTAATGTGCAGGATAAAGATATGTTGAATGGGTAAAGGTAGAAAGCACCAGCGTGACCACACTATGCAGAGAAGGTAGGTAATGTGCAGGTAAAGATATGTTGAATGGGTAAAGGCAAGAAGCACCAATGTGACCCCAGGATGCAGAGAAGATAGGTAATGAGCAGGTAACGATATGTTAAATGGGTGAAAGCAGGAAACATCAGCGTAAATACACGGTCCCGTAGATGGAGAGAAAACATGAATAGAGAGAGGGGTTGGGGAGGCTTTAGCATTGTCTTCCTCTCTGAATTGTCTTAATGGGTTTTAGAGCATTCACTCATCTACAGCTGTGGTTATGGTATAGGCTCACATATATCCTAAAATTGATATTAATATTTGTGCAGTGCATATTCCTAAATAACAATGTGAGGGGGGTTCTGTATCGACTACAAGTAATCTTCAATCACAACAGAATATCTAATATGCTTTCTCTCTTTTTTAGGCGATTCATTGGCGTTAACCCTGAGAGGGGAACAAAGGCTAGCCAGGGAAAGGTGGTGTCCAAGAAGACCGGGAAGCTGGTCCAGAAAAAGGCAGCAACTGTAAATCCTCACGTAGCCACCCTTATAAAACATCTCACAGACTTTGAGTGGGGCTTTATGTAGCCAACAACTAAACACTGGACTCGTGTTCAGTGTTTTGTCTCCAGTTAGAAATTAAGTGGACATGTTATAAATGTTAAAATGCTTTACTGAAAATAAGAAGAATGCACTAAATGTACATTGAATGTATTTGATGCACTTTAAAATAATTGGTTAATAAAAACATAATCTTGCAAGGCCATTTCTCCAGTCATTTTTATGCCAGCAGATTGCAGGGGTTTTGATTTTGAAAAATTAAAAGTTCAACTCATTAACTTCTAGTGGCATTATACTGTAAAGCTCAGTCTATAGTGCTTACAATTATTTTACTGTAATTAACTGTTAATGGATATTACAGTAGGTACACTAAAATAACAGTGTAATGCCGCTAAACAGATGACAGTATTATGCTGTGAAGCGTATATTTGATACAGCACAGTACTGTGGTACTTTTTACAGTAATAAACTGTAGTGATAAATCACAGTATGTGTGCTGTAGAAAAACAGTTTTATACTGGAACCATTAGCTGCCAGTAGGTTACTGTAATTAAACGGTGAAAATTCTTACAGTAAGGGAGAGACCCGCCACCCAGCGGAGAAAACTCATTTTGGCCGCCAGCCTGTGCATCTCACGATCCACTCTTCCCTCACTCATGAACAAGACTCCAGGTACTTGAACTCATCCACTTGGGGCAAGATCTCCTGCCCAACCTCGAAATGGCACTCCACCCTTTCCCGGGCGAGAACCTCGGACTTGGAGGTGCTGATTCTCATCCCAGTCGCTTCACACTCGGCTGCGAACCAATCCAATGAGAGCTGAAGATCCTGGCCAGTTAAAGCCATAAGGACCACATCATCTGCAAAAAGGAGAGACCTAATCCTGCAGCCACCAAACCGGATCCCCTCAACGCCATGACTGCGCCTAGAAATTCTGTCCATAAAATGTATGAACACATTTGGTGACAAAGGGCAGCCAACACGAGGGTTGGACTCCGGTCCAACCCTCACTGGAAAGGGGTCCGACTTACTGCTGGCAATGCGGACCAAGCTCTGACACTGATCATACAGGGAGCGACCCGCCACAATCAGACATGCCGATACCCCATACTCTCTAAACACTCCCCACAGGACTTCCCGGGGTGGCCACGGTCGAATGTCTTCTCCAAGTCCACAAAGCACATGTAGACTGATTGGACAAACTCCCATGCAACTCAAGGACCCTGCCGAGAGTATAGAGCTGGTCTACCGTTCCACGACCAGGACGAAAACCACACTGTTCGTCCTGGATCCGAGGTTCCTCCTCTCCAGTACACATGAATAGACCTTACCGGGAAGGCTGAGGAGTGTGATCTACGATAGTTGGAACACACCCTCCGGTTCCCCTTCTTAAAGAGAGGAACCACCACCCCGGTCTGCCAATCCAGAGGTACCGCCCCTGATGTCCATGCGATGTTGCAGAGTCTTGTCAACTAAAACAGCCCCACAGCATCCAGAGCCTTAAGGAACTCCGGACGGAGCTCATCCACCCCCGCGGCCTTGCCACCGAGGAGCTTCTTAACTACCTTGGCAACCTCAGCCCCAGAAATAGGAGAGCCCACCACAGATTCCCCAGGCACTGCTTGGCCTGTCGGTATGCCCGCTGCCTCTGGAGTCCCATGAGCCAAAAGGACCAGATAAGCTCTGTCTTCAGCTTGACGGCATCCCGCACTGCTGGTGGCCACCAGCGGGTTCTAGGATTACCGCCACGACAGGCACCAAACACCTTGCGGCCACAGCTCCAATCAGCTGGCTTGACAAGAGAGGCACGGAACATGATCCATTCAGACTCAATGTCCAGCACCTCCTTTGTGACATGTTCAAAGTTCCTCCTGAGGTAGAAAAAGAAACTCTCTCTGACAGGAGACTGCTAGGCATTCCCAAAAGACTCTCACAATGCGTTTGGGCCTGCCAGGTCTGTCCGGGATCCTACCCCACCATCGGAGCCAGCTCACCAGGTGGTGATCGGTAGAAAGCTCGCCCCTCTCTTCACCCGAGTGTCCAAAACATGAGGCCGCAAATCCCATGACACAACTACAAAGTCAATAATGGAACTGCGGCCGAGGGTGTCCTGGTGCCAAGTGCACATATGGACACCCTTATGTTTGAACATTGTGTTTGTTATGGACAATCCGTGACTAGCACAAAAGTCCAATAACAAAGCACCACTTGGGTTCAGATCCGGGTGGCCATTTTTCCCAATCACGACTCTCCAGGTTTCAAAGTCGTTGCCAACATGAGCGTTGAAGACCCCCATTAGAACAAAGGAATCACCCGAGGGAGCACTCTCAAGGGAATCCAAAAAGAGTGGGTTCTCTGAGCTGCTGTTTGGTGCGTAAACACCAACAACAGTCAGGACCCGTCACCCAACCCGAAAGCGGAGGGAAGTTACCATCTCGTCTTCTGGGTTAAGTCCAACGTGCAGGCTTTGAGCCGGGGGGCAACAAGAATTGCCAACCCAGCCTCTCATTACTTGCAACGCCAGAGTGGAAGAGAGTCCAACCCCTCTTGAGAGAACAGGTCCCAGAGCCCTCGCTGTGCGTCGAAGTGAGTCCAGCTTTATCTAGCCGGGAACTTCTCCACCTCGCGAGGTGACGTTCCACGTCCCAAGAGCGAGCTTATGTAGCCGATAATCGGACCGCCAAGTGCCCTGCCTTCGGCTTCCGCCCAGCTAACACTGCACCCGACCTCTAAGACCCAGCCCATGAGTGGTGAGCCTATTGCAGGGGGGACCCACGTTGCCTCTTCGAGCTGGGCCCCATGGGCACCAGTCGCTCGCCATCGTGCCCCACCTCTGGGCCTGGCTCCACAGGGGAGCCACGGTGACCCGCGTCCGGGCGAGAAAATATCTAGGTCCTCGATTTGTACTTTTCATAAAGGTCTTTGAGCTGCTCTTTGTCTTATTCCTCACCTAGGACCTGTTTGTCTTGGGGGACCCTACCAGGGGGCATAGAAGACCCCGGACAGCATAGCTCCTAGGATCAGTGGGACACGCAAACCACAAAGGTGGCGGCTCAGAAAGCAGGTTATATAAACATAACTCCAAAACCAAAAATGCAAGATGTCTAAACATGCCTGTAATATTGTATCAATGTGAGTTTTACTAGAATCGGTTGTTTTTTTAAGGCTTGCAAACACAAAAAGTTTTTTTTACTCAATATGACAAAATGCTGAGATAATGTGAAAAAAAGCAATACAAATGTATTCCAACATAATTCCTAAACCAAACATGCAAAATGTCTAAAAATGCCTGTAATATTGAATCCATGTGAGTTTTACTAGAATCATTTGTTTTTGTAAGGTTTGCAAATACAAAAATTGAGTTTTATGACTGACACAAGTTAGTTTTTTTACTCATTATAACAGTATAGATGTCATACTATATATTAAAGTTATATAAACATAACTCCAAAACCAAACGTGCATTATGTCCAAAATTGCCTGTAATATTGTATAGATGTGAGTTTTACTAGAATCAGGTTTGCAAATACAAAAATTGGGTTTTATGACAGTATACTGTCACACTCAATATGACAGTATAACTGTCATACTAAATCCATCCATTTTCTTCCGCTTATCCGAGGTCGGGTTGCGGGGGCAACAGCCTAAGCAGAGAGCCCAGACTTCCCTCTCCCCAGCCACTTCGTCCAGCTCTTCTCGGGGGATCCCGAGGCGTTCCCAGGCCATAGTCTTTCCAATGTATCCTAGGTCTTCCCCATGGCCTCCTGCCGTTCGGACCTAGGGAGGCGTTCGGGTGGCATCCTGAGCAGATGCCCGAACCACCTCATCTGGCTCCTCTCAATGTGGAGGAGCAGCGGCTTTACACTGAGTTCCTCCCAGATGACAGAGCTTCTCACCCTATCTCTAAGGGAGAGACCCACCACCCGGCGGAGGAAACTCATTTCGGCCGCTTGTACCCGTGACCTTGTCCTTTCGGTCATAACCCAAAGCTCATGACCATAGGTGAGGATGGGAACGTTGATGGACCGGTAAATTGAAAGCTTTTCCTTCTGGCTCAGCTCCTTCTTCACCACAACTGATCGATATAGCGTCCTCATTACTGAAGACGCCGCACCGATCCGCCTGCAGATCTCACAATCCACTCTATTCTCACTCGTGAACAAGACTCCTAGGTACTTGAACTCCTTCACTTGGGGCAAGATCTCTTTCCCAACCTCGAGATGGCACTCCACCCTTTCCCGGGCGAGAACCATGGACTCGGACTTGGAGGTGCTGATTCTCATCCCAGTCGCTTCACTGCGAACCAATCCAATGAAAGCTGAAGATCTTGGCCAGTTGAAGCCATCAGGACCACATCATCTGCAAAAAGCAGAGACCTAATCCTGCAGCCACCAAACCAGGCGCAGTCATGGCGTTGAGGGGATCCTCAAAGCCATGACTGCGCCTAGATATTCTGTCCATTAAAGTTATGAACAGAATCGGTGACAAAGGGCAGCCTTGGCGGAGTCCAACCCTCACTGGAAAGGGGTCCGACATACTGCCGGCAATGCGAACCAAGCTCTGACACTGATCATACAGGGAGACACCCGCCACAATCAGACATGCCGATACTCCATACTCTCTGAGCACTCCCCACAGGATTTACCGGGGACCAAGGTCGAATGTCTTCTCCAAGTCCACAAAACTTATGTAGACTGGTTGGGCAAACTCCCATGCACACTCAAGGACCCTGCCGAGAGTATAGAGCTGGTCTACCGTTCCACGACCAGGACGAAAACCACACTGTTTGTCCTGGATCCGAGGTTCCTCCTCTCCATTACACATGAATAGACCTTACCGGGAAGGCTGAGGAGTGTGATCTACGATAGTTGGAACACACCCTCCGGTTCCCCTTCTTAAAGAGAGGTACCACCACCCCGGTCTGCCAATCCAGAGGTACCGCCCCCGATGTAGACGCAATGTTGCAGAGTCTTGTCAACCAAGACTGCCCCACAGCATCCAGAGCCTTAAGGAACTCCGGACGGAGCTCATATCCCCGGGGCCTTGCCACCGAGGAGCTTTTTAACTACCTTGGCAACCTCAGCCCCAGAAATAGGAGAGCCCACCACAGACTTCCCAGGCACTGTTTCCTCATAGGAAGACGTGTTGGTGGGACTGAGGAAGTCTCGCTTGGCCTGTCGGTTTGCCCACTGCCTCTGGAGTCCCATGAGCCAAAAGGACCCGGTGGCTCTTTCTTCAGCTTGACAGCATCCCTCACTGCTGGTGGATTACCGCCACGACAGGCACCAAACACCTTGCGGCCACAGCTTCAATCAGCTGGCTCAACAAGAGAGGAACGGAACATGGTCCACTCAGACTCAATGTCCAGCACCTCCCTCGTGACATGTTCAAAGTTCTTCCGGACATGTTCAAAGTTCTTCAGGAGACTCTACTAGGTGTTCCCAGCAGACCCTTACAATGCGTTTCGGCCTGCCAGGTCTGACCAGCATCCTCCCCTACCATCGGAGCCAGCTCACCACCAGGTGGTGGTTGGTAGAAAGCTCTGCCCCTCTCTTCACCGAGTGTCCAAAACATGAGGCCGCAAATCCCATGACACAACTACAAAGTCAATCATGCGGCCGAGGGTGTCCTTGTGCCAAGTGCACATATGGACACCCTTATGTTTGAACATTGTGTTTGTTATGGACAATCCGTGACAAGCACAAAAGTCCAATAACAAAGCACCACTTGGGTTCAGATCCGGGTGGCCATTTTTCCCAATCACGACTCTCCAGGTTTCACTGTCGTTGCCAACATAGCGTTGAAGTCCACCAGCAGAACAAGGGAATCACCCGAGGGAGCACTCTCCAGTACTCCCTCAAGGGAATCCAAAAAGAGTTGGTACTCTGAGCTGCTGTTTGGTGTGTAAACACAAACAACAATCAAGACCCGTCACCCAACCCGAAGCCTGAAGGAAGCTACCATCTCGTCTATTGGGTTTAAAGTCCAACGTGCAGGCTTTGAGCCGGGGGGCAACAAGAATTGCCACCCCAGCCTCTCATTAGATGCAACGCCAGTGTGGAATCTCTTCCACTCTGGCGTTGCAAGTAATGAAAGTTCAGTTCAGTCCAGCCCCTCTGAGAGAACAGGTTCCAGAGCCCTTGCTGTGAGTCCAACTATATCTAGCCAGGAACGTCTCCACCTCATGCACCAGCTCAGGCTCCTTCCCTCCCAGCGAGGTGACGTTCCATGTCCCTAGAGCGAGCTTATGTAGCCGATAATCGGACCACCAAGTGCCCTGCCTTCGGCTGCCGCCCAGCTCACACTACACCCTCTATGACCCAGCCCATGAGTGGTGAGCCCTGGAAGGGGGATCCACGTTGCCTCTTCGAGCTGAGCACGGCTGGGCCCCATGGGGACTGGCCCGTCAATCGCCATCGTGCCACACCTCTGGGCCTGGCTCCACAGGGGAGCCACGGTGACCTGCGTCCGGGCGAGAAAAAATCTAGGTCCTCAATTGTACTTTTAATAAAGGTCTTTGAGCTGCTCTTTGTCTGATCCCTCACCTAGGACCTGTTTGTCTTGGGAGACCATAGAAGCCCCCGGACAACATAGTTCCTGGATCAGTGGGACACGCAAACCACAAAGGTGGCGGCTCAGAAAGCAGGTTATATAAATATAACTCCAAAACCAAACATGCAATAAGTCCAAACATGCCTGTAATATTGTATCAATGTGAGTTTTCCTAGAATCGGTTGTTTTTGTAAGGTTTGCAAATACAAAAATAAGGTTTTACTCACAATGACAAAATCACACTGAATATGACAGTTATTTAAACATAACTCATAAACTACACAAAACAATGGCTAATAATGCCTGAAATAATGAATCATTGGGAGTTTTACTGAGTTTTACATTTTGCAAACACAAAAAGTAGTTTTTTACTTGACTGTAATGTTCTTAGAACCCTGAGATGATGGGAAAAAGCATTTACTCAATATGACTGTAATGTTCTTAAAATCCTGAGATAATGCGAAAAAGCAATAAAAATGTATTTAAACATTACTCCTAAACAACATGTGCAAAATGGCTAATAATGCCTGGAGACATGTATCTTTGTTAGTTTTACTAGAAAAATTATATTTTGTAAAGATATCAAAGACAAAAGCTAGTTTTTTTTATTCAATATGACAGTATAACAGTCCTACTAAATATGAAAGTTATCAAAACATAACTCCAAAACCAAACATGTGTTATGTCTAAAAATGCCTGTAATAATGTATTTATGTGAGTTTGTAAGGTTTGCAAAAACAAAAAGTAGTTTTTTACTCAATATGAAAGTAATGATCTCAGAATCCTGAGAAAATGCGAAAAAAGCAATAAAAATGTATTTAAACATAATTCCTAAACAACCCATGCAAAATGGGTAATAATGCCTGGAGACATGTATCTTTGTTAGTTTTACTAGAAAAATGATCTTTTGTAAAGTTTGCAAAGACACAACCAATTTTTTTTTTTATTCAATATGACTGTATAACAGTCATACTAAATATAAAAGTTATATAAACATAACTCCAAAACCAAACATGTGTCATGTCTAAAAATGTCTGTAATAATGTATTTATGTGAGTTTGTAAGGTTTGCAAAAACAAAAAGTAGTTTTTTACTCAATATGAAAGTAATGATCTTAAAATCCTGAGATAATGCGAAAAAAGCAATGAAAATGTCTTTAAACATAATTCCTAAACAACCCATGCAAAATGGGTAATAATGCCTGGAGACATGTATCTTTGTTATTTTTATTGGAAAAATGATCTTTTGTAAAGTTTGCAAAGACACAAGCTAGTTTTTTTTTATTCAATATGACATTATAACAGTCATACTAAATATGAAAGTTATATAAACATAACTCCAAAACCAAACATTTGTCATGTCTAAAAATGCCTGTAATAATGTATTAATGTGAGTTTGTAAGGTTTGCAAAAACAAAAAGTAGTTTTTTACTCAATATGAAAGTAATGATCTTAAAATCCTGAGATAATGCGAAAAAAGCAATAAAAATGTGTTTAAACATAATTCCTAAACAACCCATGCAAAATGGGTAATAATGCCTGGAGACATGTATCTTTGTTAGTTTTACTAGAAAAATGATCTTTTGTAAAGTTTGCAAAGACACAAGGTAATTGTTTTCATTCAATATGACAGTATAACAGTCATACTAAATATAAAAGTTATATAAACATAACTCCAAAACCAAACATGTGTCATGTCTAAAAATGTCTGTAATATTGTATTTATGTGAGTTTGTAAGGTTTGCAAAAACAAAAAGTAGTTTTTTACTCAATATGAAAGTAATGATCTTAGAATCCTGAGATAATGCGAAAAAAGCAATAAAAATGTATTTAAACATAATTCCTAAACAACCCATTCAAAATGGGTAATAATGCCTGGACACATGTATCTTTGTTAGTTTTACTAGAAAAATGATCTTTTGTAAAGTTTGCAAAGACACAAGCTAGTTTTTTAAAATTAAATATGACAGTATAACAGTCATACTAAATATAAAAGTTATATAAACATAACTCCAAAACCAAACATGTTTTATGTCTAAAAATGCCTGTAATAATGTATTTATGTGAGTTTGTAAGGTTTGCAAAACAAAAAGTAGTTTTTTCCTCAATATGAAAGTAAGGATTTTAGAATCCTGAGATAATGCGAAAAAAGCAATAAAAATGTATTTAAACATAATTCCTAAACAACCCATGCAAAATGGGTAATAATGCCTGGACACATGTATCTTTGTTAGTTTTACTAGAAAAATGATCTTTTGTAATGTTTGCAAAGACACAAGCTATTTTTTTAATTCAATATGACAGTATAACAATCATACTAAATATGAAAGTTATATAAACATAACTCCAAAACCAAACATGTGTTATGTCTAAAAATGCCTGTAATAATGTATTTATGTGAGTTTGTAAGGTTTGCAAAACAAAAAGTAGTTTTTTCCTCAATATGAAAGTAAGGATTTTAGAATCCTGAGATAATGCGAAAAAAGCAATAAAAATGTATTTAAACATAATTCCTAAACAACATATGCAAAATGGCTAATAATGCCTGGAAACATGTATCTTTGTTAGTTTTACTAGAAAAATGATCTTTTGAAATGTTTGCAAAGACACAAGCTAGTTTTTTTTTATTCAATATGACAGTATAACAATCATACTAAATATGAAAGTTATATAAACATAACTCCAGAACCAAACATGTGTCATGTCTAAAAATGCCTGTAATAATGTATTTATGTGAGTTTGTAAGGTTTGCAAAAACAAAAAGTAGTTTTTTACTCAATATGAAAGTAATGATCTTAGAATCCTGAGATAATGCGAAAAAAGCAATAAAAATGTATTTAAACATAATTCCTAAACAACCCATGCAAAATGGGTAATAATGCCTGGAGACATGTATCTTTGTTAGTTTTACTAGAAAAATGATCTTTTGTAAAGTTTGCAAAGACACAAGCTAGTTTTTTTTTATTCAATATGACTGTATAACAGTCATACTAAATATAAAAGTTATATAAACATAACTCCAAAACCAAACATGTGTCATGTCTAAAAATGTCTGTAATAATGTATTTATGTGAGTTTGTATGGTTTGCAAAAACAAAAAGTAGTTTTTTACTCAATATGAAAGTAATGATCTTGGAATCCTGAGATAATGCGAAAAAAGCAATAAAAATGTATTCAAACATAACTCCTAAACAACCCAGGCAAAATGGGTAATAATGCCTGGAGACATGTATCTTTGTTAGTTTTACTAGGAAATGTATATTTTGTAAAGTTTGCAAAGACACAAGCTAGTTGTTTTTATTCAATAAGACAGTATAACAGTCATACTAAATATGAAAGTTATATAAACATAACTCCAGAACCAAACGTGTGTCATGTCTAAAATTGCCTATAATAATGTATTAATGTGAGTTTGTAAGGTTTGCAAAAACAAAAAGTAGTTTTTTCCTCAATATGAAAGTAAGGATTTTAGAATCCTGAGATAATGCGAAAAAAGCAATAAAAATGTATTTAAACATAATTCCTAAACAATCCATGCAAAATGGGTAATAATGCCTGGAGACATGTATCTTTGTTAGTTTTACTAGAAAAATTATCTTTTGTAAAGTTTGCAAAGACAAAAGCTAGTTTTTTAAAATTAAATATGACAGTATAACAGTCCTACTAAATATGAAAGTTATCAAAACATAACTCCAAAACCAAACATGTGTTATGTCTAAAAATGCCTGTAATAATGTATTTATGTGAGTTTGTAAGGTTTGCAAAACAAAAAGTAGTTTTTTCCTCAATATGAAAGTAAGGGTTTTAGAATCCTGAGATAATGCGAAAAAAGCAATAAAAATGTATTTAAACATAATTCCTAAACAACCCATGCAAAATGGGTAATAATGCCTGGAGACATGTATCTTTGTTAGTTTTACTAGAAAAATGATCTTTTGTAAAGTTTGCAAAGACACAAGCTAGTTTTTTTTATTCAATATGACAGTATAACAGTCATACTAAATATGAAAGTTATATAAACATAACTCCAGAACCAAACGTGTGTCATGTCTAAAATTGCTTATAATAATGTATTCATGCGGGTTTGTAAGGTTTGCAAAAACAAAAAGTAGTGTTTTACTCAATATGAAAGTAATGATCTTAGAATCCTGAGATAATGCGAAAAAAGCAATACAAATGTATTCAAACACAATTTTTAAACCAAACATGTGAATTGTCTAAAAATGCCTGTAATATTGAATATATGTAAGTTTTACTAGAATCAATTGTTTTTGTAAGGTTTGCAAATACAAAAATTAGGTTTTACACATAATGACATTATAACTTTAACACTCAATATGAAAGTTATTTAATTATAACTCCTAAATACACATGAAACATGTCTAATAGCGTGGAAAAAATTATCTTTGTGAGTGTTGCTAGAAACATTTTCTTTTGTAAGGTTTGCAAAGACACAAGTTAGATTTTTTTAACTCAATATGACAGTATAACGCCACACTCAATATGACAGTTATTTAAACATAACTCCTAAACCACACCTGAAAAATGGCTAATAATGCCTGATATAATGCATCTTTGGGAGTTTTACTGGAAACATATGCTTTTTTTAAGGCTTGCAAACACAAAAATTATTTGTATTGTATTATGTATTACAACATAATTCCTAAACCAAACATGCAAAATGTCTGAAAATGCCTGTAATATTGAATCCATGTGAGTTTTATTTGAATCAGTTGTATGGTTTGCTAATACAAAAATTGGGTTTTATGACAAACACAAGTTAGTTTTTTTAGTCAATATAACAGTTTAGCTGTCATACTATATATGAAAGTTATATAAACATAACTCCAAAACCAAACCATTATGTCCAAAACTGCCTGTAATATTGTATATATGTGAGTTTTACTAGAATCAGGGTTGCAAATACAAAAATTGGGTTTTATGACAGTATACTGTCACACTCAATATGACAGTTATTTAAACATAACTCAAACAACACATGCAAAATAGCTAATAATGCCTGGAGCATGTATCTTAGTTAGTTTTACTAGAAAAATGGTATTTTGTAAGGTTTGCAAAGACACAAGTTAGTTGTTGTTTTTATTCAATATGACAGTATAACTGTCATACTAAATATGAAAGTTATATAAACATAACTCTAAAACCAAACATGCATTGTGTCTAAAAATGCCTGTAATATTGTATCTGTGTGAGTTTAACTAGATTTAGTTGTTTTTGTAAGGTTTGCAAATACAAAATAAGGGTTTTACTCACTATGACAGTTTACTGTCACACTCAATCTGACAGTTATTTATTTAAACATAACTCCTTAACCACACATGCAAAATGGCTAATAATGCCTGGAGATATGTATCTTTGTGAGTTTTACTAGAAACATTATATTGTGTAAGGTTTAGTTAGTTTTTGTACTCAATCTGACAGTATAACTGTCATTCTAAATCCATCCATTTTCTTCCGCTTATCCGAGGTCGGGTTGCGGGGGCAGCAGCCTGAGCAGAAAATCCCAGACTTCCCTCTCCCCAGCCACTTCGTCCAGCTCTTCTTGGGGTATTCCGAGGCGTTCCCAGGCCAGCCGGGGACATAGTCTTTCCAATGTGTCCTAGGTCTTCCCCGTGGCCTCCTGCCACACCTCCCTAGAGGCGTTCGGGTGGCATCCTGAGCAGATGCCCGAACCACCTCATGGCTCCTCTCAATGTGGAGGAGCAGCGGCTTTACTTTGAGTTCGTCCCGGATGACAGAGCTTCTCACCCTGTCTCTAAGGTAGAGACCCACCACCCGGCAGAGGAAATGCATTTCGGCCGCTTGTCCTTTCGGTCATAACCCAAAGCTGGGAACGTAGATCGACGGTAAATTGAGAGCTTTTCCTTCTGGCTCAGCTCCTTCTTCACCACAACGGATCGATATAGCGTCCTCAATACTGAAGACGCCGCACCAAACCGCCTGTGGATCTCTCGATCCACTCTATCCTCACTTGTGAACAAGACTCCTAGGTACTTGAACTCCTCCATTTGGGGCAAGATCTCCTCCCCAACCTGGAGATGGCACTCGACCCTTTCCTGCGCGAGAACCATGGACTTGGACTTGGAGGTGCTGATTCTCATCCCAGTCGCTTCACACTCAAGGACCCTGCCGAGAGTATAGACCTGGTCTACCGTTCCACGACCAGGACGAAAACCACACTGTTCGTCCTGGATCCGAGTTTCCTCCTCTCCAGTACACATGAATAGACCTTACCGGGAAGGCTGAGGAGTGTGTTTCACGATAGTTGGAACACACCCTCCGGTTCCCTTTCTTAAAGAGAGGAACCACCACCCCGGTCTGCCAATCCAGAGGTACCACCCCCAATGTTCACGCGATGTTGCAGAGTCTTGTCAACCAAGACAGCCTCACAGTATCCAGAGCCTTAAGGAACTCATCCACCACCGGGGCCTTGCCACAGAGGAGGTTTTTAACTACCTAGGCAACCTAAGCCCCAGAAATAGGAGAGTCCACCACAGATTCCCCAGGCACTGCTTGGCCTGTCGGTATGCCCGCTGCCTCTGGAGTCCCATGAGCCAAAAGGACCCGATAGGCTCTTTCTTCAGCTTGACGGCATCCCTCCCTGCTGGTGGCCACCAGCGAGTTCTAGGATTACCGCCACGACAGGCACCAAACACCTTGCGGCCACAGCTCCAATCAGCAGGCTCGACAAGAGAGGCACGGAACATGGTCCACTCAGACTCAATGTCCAGCACCTCCCTCGTGACATGTTTAAAGTTCTTCCTTATGTTTGAACATTGTGTTTGTTATGGACAATCCGTGACGAGCACAAAAGTCCAATAACAAAGCACCACTTGGGTTCAGATCCGGGTGGCCATTTTTCCCAATCACGACTCTCCAGGTTTCACTGTCCTTGCCAACATGAGCATTGAAGTCCCCCAACAGAACAAGGGAATCACCCGAGGGAGCACTCTCCAGTACTCCCTCAAGGGAATCCAAAAAGAGTGGGTACTCTGAGCTGCTGTTTGGTGCGTAAACACAAACAACAGTCAGGACCCGTCACCCAACCCGAAGGCGGAGGGAAGCTACCATCTCGTCTACTGGGTTAAAGTCCAACGTGCAGGCTTTGAGCAACAACAATTGCCACCCCAGCCTCTCATTGCTTGCAACGCCAGAGTGGAAGAGAGTCCAGCCCCTCTTGAGAGAACAGGTTCCAGAGCCCTTGCTGTGCGTCGAAGTGAGTCCAACTATATCTAGCCGGAACTTCTTCACCTCGCGCACCAGCTCAGGCTCTTTCCCTCCCAGCGAGGTGACGTTCCACGTCCCAAGAGCGAGCTTATGTAGCCGATAATCGGACCGCCAAGTGCCCTGCCTTCGGCTGCCGCCCAGTTCACACTGCATCTGACCTCTATGACCTCAATGGGCCCATGAGTGGTGAGCCCATTGGAGGGTTGACCCACGTTGCCTCTTCGAGCTGAGCCCGGCAGGGCCCCAAGGAGACAGGCCCGGCCACCAGTCGCTCGCCATCGTGCCCCACCTCTGCGCCTGGCTCCACAGGGGAGCCACGGTGACCTGCGCCTGGGCGAGAAAAAATCTAGGTCCTCGATTTGTACTTTTCATAAAGGTCTTTGAGCTGCTCTTTGTCTGATCCCTCACCTAGGACCTTTTCTCAGGGGATCCCGAGGCGTTCC
This sequence comes from Entelurus aequoreus, assembly GCF_033978785.1. Classification (NCBI taxonomy): domain Eukaryota; kingdom Metazoa; phylum Chordata; class Actinopteri; order Syngnathiformes; family Syngnathidae; genus Entelurus; species Entelurus aequoreus. Next base: position 40,259,632 of record NC_084747.1, read on the forward strand.
CAGGCCAGCCGGGAGACATAGTGTTCCCAATGTGTCCTGGGTCTTCCCCGTGGCCTCCAGGATGACAGAGCTTCACCTTCACCAGGGGTGTCAAACTCAAATACAGAGTGGGCCAAAGTTTAAAACTGAACAAAGCCGCGGGCCAAGGTTGAACAAATTAACCTTTTAATAGGGACCCAAACAAGTTTTGCATTGAATATTGAACAAGCAAGGCTTATATAACTTTATAGTGACATGCAAAATGGAGTTTCAAATAATAATAATAATAATTAAAAAATATCAATTGCATATCAAATATAATTTAAATACAAATTGAATGCCTCTTTTCTATTTGCAGCCTTCTGAGGTAAATATCAACATTAACTTTATCCACAGGCTAATAAATTTGAAAATAAAATAACAATGAATAAAACAACCATTCAGGACTTTAAACTGCTCAGTTTGCAACACACTGATCTAATTTGATGTGCCCAAGCCAGATACCTGGCATCTTTTTTTAGATGCTAGTTCTTTAATGTCAGGGCTCAGGCTTTGAGCTGAGGCAACTTTCATTATCGAACAAGATGTTCAACAGTCATATCTCGTACACCCAATTCTAACATCATTCAGACCCAGTTACAAGATATGTGCAGCTACAGCACGCATACACAAATGAATGCAACGCATACTTCATCAACAGCGATACAGGTTACACTGAGGGTGCCAGTATAAAAAACTTTAACACTGTTAGAAATATACGCCACACTGTGAACCCACACCAAACAAAAATAAAAAACACTTTTCGGGAGAACATCCGCACCGTAACACAACATAAACACAAAAGAACAAATACCCAGAATGTTTTGCAGCACTAACTCTTTCGGGACGCTACAAAATACACCCCCGCTACCACCAAACCTCCCCCCCCCACACACACATACCTTGTAGCGTCTCGGAAGATTTAGTGCTACAAAGGGTTCTGGGTATTTGTTGTGTTGTGTTTATGTTGTGTTACGGTGCGGATGTTCTCCCGAAATGTGTTTGTCATTCTTGTTTGGTGTGGATTCACAGTGTGGCGTATATTTCTAAAAGTGTTAAAGTTTTTTATTTGGCTACCGTCAGTGTAACCTGTATCGCTGTTGATGAAGTATGCGTTGCATTCAATTGTGTGTGGGTGCAGAAGCTGCACTGACATGAAACTGGGCTGGCACTCGTTTGACTAGCTGGAAAAAAAATAAAAATTCGGGAGGAGTGCTGGAGTCACTCCCGGGAGGGTTGGCAAGTATTAGAAGTAGCGGCACTGCCGCAATGTATAATCGAAGGTCCAGCTTTAGTGTTAATTTGATATTGCCTCAAGGGCCAAGTCAAATTACACGTTGGGCCAAATTTGGCCCACGGGCCAGAGTTTGACACCCATGACCTTCACTGTAAAAAATTACTGTAAAAATAAAAAATAAAATTACAGTTATATACTCCATCCATCCATCCATTTTCTACCGCTTATTCCCTTCGGGGTCGCGGGGGGCGCTGGAGCCTATCTCAGCTACAATCAGGCGGAAGGCGGGGTACACCCTGGACAAGTCGCCACCTCATCGCAGGGCCAACACAGATAGACAGACAACATTCACACTCACATTCACACACTAGGGCCAATTTAGTGTTGCCAATCAACCTATCATGTTCTTCTTAAATGCAGTTAAGTACTGTAAATGTTGTTGCATTTTTCAAAAAATATCGACCAGCAGTAAGTTACTGTAAAACCTACAGTGTAATTCAGTATTTTTCAGACTTGTTTCTTGGGTCCGCCCACAATTCGTCCAACCGAGCTTCATTTCACCTGGCCGACCCTGCTAAATCCATCCTACTGCATCGTGTGTTTTTGATAACAAGGTAAGAGTCACTTGTACCTTGATGTGTCATTTTCTGTTTGAATTACTTTATATATATATTTATAAAGTCCGAAATGACATAGCGTCACAGTCAGCATCACAGACACTATCGTTGACCACGCGCATGTACCGCCGCATGCTAGCTAGCTAAGTTTTCTTCTTTTTTGTCATAGTCATCATAAAAGATGATAACTTGCAACATATGTGCTACGACTTGCAGCAATGTATTTGCATATGCTAGACACATGTGAAGTCATAGTTGTATGCCTAATGCATCGTTTAAGTGTGCTTTCCCTAAATGCACAAGAGTTTTTTCCAACTTCTCAGCCTTCAAAACTCACAGCCGTCGTCATAAATATGGCAAGAGTAGGACTGATATGTATAGCGCAGAAGGTTTACCTTGTAATATTGTCTCATGTAGCGCGAAGTGCGATGATATACGGGCCTTTCTCCTGCATTTGAAAAGTCATATTACCGAAGGTAGGACAGTTACGTGCCCCTTCAGTCAATGTGAAAAAAGATTTACAGTTAAGTCTACTTTCACATCGCACGTGTCAAGGAAGCACTACGGCTACACTGAACGAAGTTTGACTTGCTCAACAGCAAATCCAAGCAGCTCTTGTGTTATTAACACTGATGATGACTATTGTGATATGCAACTTGAGGATTCAGGATATTCCTGTTATGAAGACATGGAGGTCTACTTGCATTAAAAAATGTTCACAGCACTGAAAAAAGGTTGAGAACCACTGCCTTAGGACAGTGGTTCTCAACCTTTTTTCAGTGATGTACCCCTGTGAACATTTTTTAAATTCAAGTACCCCCTAATCAGAGCAAAGCATTTTTGGTTGAAAAAAAGAGATAAAGAAGTAAAATACAGCACTATGTCATCAGTTTCTGATTTATTAAATTGTATAACAGTGCAAAATATTGCTCATTTGTTGTGGTCTTTCTTGAACTATTTGGAAAAAAAGATATAAAAATAACTAAAAACTTGTTGAAAAATAACCAAGTGATTCAATTATAAATAAAGATTTTTACACATAGAAGTAATCAACTTAAAGTGCCCTCTTTGGGGATTGTAATAGAGATCCATCTGGATTCATGAACTTCATTCTCAACATTTCTTCACAAAAAAAGAAATCTTTAACATCAATATTAATGGAACATGTCCACTACGCTTTAACCAAGCCTCCATTGTTTTCTACATGGATAGTTGATTGACAGTTGGTGCCGTGTGGCACCGCCAGGTAGGGTCAAACCATCATGGCATGGGGGAAACTCTGGCTTTATGGTAATGAATGGAATAGCCTACTTGATTAGTTGTTCAGTTTATGAACTTACATTCATATTTTGTCGAAGTATTATTCAATAAATATATTTATAAAGGATTTTTGAATTGTTGCTATTTTTAGAATATTTAAAAAAAATCTCACGTACCCCTTGGCATACCTTCAAGTACCCCCAGGAGTACGCGTACCCCCATTTGAGAACCACTGCCTTAGGAGACTAGATGTAAACAGAGGAAAGAGAGAGCGAGTGAGGTGGCCATTCCAAATACTTTTAAAATGCTACCCATATTGGATACTGTTTAGGAACATAAACTGCATTTCTTGACTGTACCAGTTGCTGGTGACAAAGTCACAATAAAACGTTGGATGATCAGCATGGAAGGTGATGTCATCGGCAAAGGCGTCCAACCTAACTTAATCTCAGGGCTTGCTGCCCTTCTTGCCACATACTATGTGTTCAACTTGGAATACCAAGAGGAAGGTCCTCGGACATTGGAATTTGTTCAAAGGTAAATCCTCTTGATACTGTTAAAATACTGTTAGGATATTTTATTTTATATTTCTCACCTCTGTTCAGGAATTTGACTTGTCATTTCCCCAATTGTGTGCCTTAAATCAATGACTCTTCTGTTCCTTTGTGGACCTTCTTATTAGGGACCGAAGCACCAGTTTGACTCTAGGATACAGAGAAGGTAGGTAATAATAATAATAATAATGGATTAGATTTATATAGCGCTTTTCTAGGCACTCAAAGCGCTTCACAGAGTGAGTGATGTACAGGTAAAGATATGTTGACTGGGTCAAAGAAGGAAGCACCTGTTTGACCCCAGGATGCAGAAAAAGTAGATAATTTGCAGGTAAAGACATGTTGACTGGATGATGGCAGGAAGCACCAGCTTGACCCGAGAATGCAGAGCAAGTAGATAATGTGCGGGTGAAGATATGTTGAATGGGTAAAGGAAGGAAGCACCAGTTTGACCCCATTATGCAGGGAAGGTAGGTAATGTGCGGGTGAAGGTATGTTGAATGGGTGAAAGAAGGAAGCGCAGGTGTGGTCGAGGCCATGCAGACAAGGTAGGTATGTGCAGGTGAAGATATGTTGTATGGTGAAAGAAAGAAGCACCAGTGTGACCCAAGGATGCAGGGAAGGTAGGTAATGTGCAGGTAAAGATATGTTGAATGGGTGAAGGCAGGAAACACCAGCTAGACGCCAGGATACAGAGAAGGTAGGTAATGTGCAGGTAAAGATATGTTGAATGAGTAAAGGCAGGAAACACCAGCTTGACTCCAGGATATAGAGAAGGTAGGTAATGTGCAGGTAAAGATATGTTGAATGGGTAAAGGTAGAAAGCACCAGCGTGACCACACTATGCAGAGAAGGTAGGTAATTTGCAGGTAAATATATGTTGAATGGGTAAAGGCAAGAAGCACCAGTGTGACCCCAGGATGCAGAGAAGATAGGTAATGAGCAGGTAACGATATGTTAAATGGGTGAAAGCAGGAAACATCAGCGTAAATACACGGTCCCGTAGATGGAGAGAAAACATTAATAGAGAGAGGGGTTGGGGAGGCTTTAGCATTGTCTTCCTCTCTGAATTTGTCTTAATGGGTTTTAGAGCATTCACTCATCTACAGCTGTGGTTATGGTATAGGCTCACATATATCCTAAAATTGATATTAATATTTGTGCAGTGCATATTCCTAAATAACAATGTGAGGGGGGTTCTGTATCGACTACAAGTAATCTTCAATCACAACAGAATATCTAATATGCTTTCTCTCTTTTTTAGGGGATTCATTGGCGTTAACCCTGAGAGGGGAACAAAGGCTAGCCAGGGAAAGGTGGTGTCCAAGAAGACCGGGAAGCTGGTCCAGAAAAAGGCAGCAACTGTAAATCCTCACGTAGCCACCCTTATAAAACATCTCAGAGACTTTGAGTGGGGCTTTATGTAGCCGACAACTAAACACTGGACTCGTGTTCAGTGTTTTGTCTCCAGTTAGAAATTAAGTGGACATGTTATACATTTTAAAATGCTTTACTGAAAATAAGAAGAATGCACTAAATGTACATTGAATGTATTTGATGCACTTTAAAATAATTGGTTAATAAAAACATAATCTTGCAAGGCCATTTCTCCAGTCATTTTTATGCCAGCAGATTGCAGGGGTTTTGATTTTGAAAAATTAAAAGTTCAACTCATTAACTTCTAGTGGCATTATACTGTAAAGCTCAGTCTATAGTGCTTACAATTATTTTACTGTAATTAACTGTTAATGGATATTACAGTAGATACACTAAAATAACAGTGTAATGCCGCTAAACAGATGACAGTATTATGCTGTGAAGCGTATATTTGATACAGCACAGTACTGTGATACTTTTTACAGTAATAAACTGTAGTGATAAATCACAGTATGTGTGCTGTAGAAAAACAGTTTTATACTGGAACCATTAGCTGCCAGTAGGTTACTGTAATTAAACGGTAAACATTCTTAGAGTAAGGGAGAGACCCGCCACCCAGCGGAGAAAACTCATTTCGGCCGCCAGCCTGTGCATCTCACGATCCACTCTTCCCTCACTCATGAACAAGACTCCAGGTACTTGAACTCATCCACTTGGGGAAAGATCTCCTGCCCAACCTCGAAATGGCACTCCACCCTTTCCCGGGCGAGAACCTCGGACTTGGAGGTGCTGATTCTCATCCCAGTCGCTTCACACTCGGCTGCGAACCAATCCAATGAGAGCTGAAGATCCTGGCCAGTTAAAGCCATAAGGACCACATCATCTGCAAAAAGGAGAGACCTAATCCTGCAGCCACCAAACCGGATCCCCTCAACGCCATGACTGCGCCTAGAAATTCTGTCCATAAAATTTATGAACACATTTGGTGACAAAGGGCAGCCAACACGAGGGTTGGACTCCGGTCCAACCCTCACTGGAAAGGGGTCCGACTTACTGCTGGCAATGCGGACCGAGCTCTGACACTGATCATACAGGGAGCGACCCGCCACAATCAGACATGCCGATACCCCATACTCTCTGAGCACTCCCCACAGGACTTCCCGGGGTGGCCACGGTCGAATGTCTTCTCCAAGTCCACAAAGCACATGTAGACTGGTTGGACAAACTCCCATGCACACTCAAGGACCCTGCCGAGAGTATAGAGCTGGTCTACCGTTCCACGACCAGGACGAAAACCACACTGTTCGTCCTGGATCCGAGGTTCCTCCTCTCCAGTACACATGAATAGACCTTACCGGGAAGGCTGAGGAGTGTGATCTACGATAGTTGGAACACACCCTCCGGTTCCCCTTCTTAAAGAGAGGAACCACCACCCCGGTCTGCCAATCCAGAGGTACCGCCCCTGATGTCCATGCGATGTTGCAGAGTCTTGTCAACTAAAACAGCCCCACAGCATCCAGAGCCTTAAGGAACTCCGGACGGAGCTCATCCACCCCCGCGGCCTTGCCACCTAGGAGCTTTTTAACTACCTTGGCAACCTCAGCCCCAGAAATAGGAGAGCCCACCACAGATTCCCCAGGCACTGCTTGGCCTGTCGGTATGCCCGCTGCCTCTGGAGTCCCATGAGCCAAAAGGACCAGATAAGCTCTTTCTTCAGCTTGACGGCATCCCACACTGCTGGTGGCCACCAGCGGGTTCTAGGATTACCGCCACGACAGGCACCAAACACCTTGCGGCCACAGCTCCAATCAGCTGGCTTGACAAGAGAGGCACGGAACATGATCCATTCAGACTCAATGTCCAGCACCTCCTTTGTGACATGTTCAAAGTTCCTCCGGAGGTAGAAAAAGAAACTCTCTCTGACAGGAGACTGCTAGGCATTCCCAAAAGACTCTCACAATGCGTTTGGGCCTGCCAGGTCTGTCCGGGATCCTACCCCACCATCGGAGCCAGCTCACCAGGTGGTGATCGGTAGAAAGCTCGCCCCTCTCTTCACCCGAGTGTCCAAAACATGAGGCCGCAAATCCCATGACACAACTACAAAGTCAATAATGGAACTGCGGCCGAGGGTGTCCTGGTGCCAAGTGCACATATGGACACCCTTATGTTTGAACATTGTGTTTGTTATGGACAATCCGTGACGAGCACAAAAGTCCAATAATAAAGCACCACTTGGGTTCAGATCCGGGTGGCCATTTTTCCCAATCACGACTCTCCAGGTTTCAAAGTCGTTGCCAACATGAGCGTTGAAGACCCCCATTAGAACAAAGGAATCACCCGAGGGAGCACTCTCAAGGGAATCCAAAAAGAGTGGGTACACTGAGCTGCTGTTTGGTGCGTAAACACCAAAAACAGTCAGGACCCGTCAACCAACCCGAAAGTGGAGGGAAGTTGCCATCTCGTCTTCTGGGTTAAGTCCAACTTTGAGCCGGGGGGCAACAAGAATTGCCAACCCAGCCTCTCATTACTTGCAACGCCAGAGTGGAAGAGAGTCCAACCCCTCTTGAGAGAACAGGTTCCAGAGCCCTTGCTGTGCGTTGAAGTGAGTCCAGCTTTATCTAGCCGGGAACTTCTCCACCTCGCGAGGTGACGTTCCACGTCCCAAGAGCGAGCTTATGTAGCCGATAATCGGACCGCCAAGTGCCCTTCCTTCGGCTTCCGCCCAGCTAACACTGCACCCGACCTCTATGACCCAGCCCATGAGTGGTGAGCCTATTGCAGGGGGGACCCACGTTGCCTCTTCGAGCTGGGCCCCATGGGCACCAGTCGCTCGCCATCGTGCCCCACCTCTGGGCCTGGCTCCACAGGGGAGCCACGGTGACCCGCGTCCGGGCGAGAAAATATCTAGGTCCTCGATTTGTACTTTTCATAAAGGTCTTTGAGCTGCTCTTTGTCTGATTCCTCACCTAGGACCTGTTTGTCTTGGGGGACCCTACCAGGGGGCATAGAAGCCCCCGGACAACATAGCTCCTAGGATCAGTGGGACACGCAAACCATAAATGTGGCGGCTCAGAAAGCAGGTTATATAAACATAACTCCAAAACCAAACATGCAAGATGTCTAAACATGCCTGTAATATTGTATCAATGTGAGTTTTACTAGAATCGGTTGTTTTTTTAAGGCTTGCAAACACAAAAAGTTTTTTTTTACTCAATATGACAGTAAGTTCTTAAAATGCTGAGATAATGTGAAAAAAAGCAATACAAATGTATTCCAACATAATTCCTAAACCAAACATGCAAAATGTCTAAAAATGCCTGTAATATTGAATCCATGTGAGTTTTACTAGAATCATTTGTTTTTGTAAGGTTTGCAAATACAAAAATTGAGTTTTATGACTGACACAAGTTAGTTTTTTTACTCATTATAACAGTATAGATGTCATACTATATATTAAAGTTATATAAACATAACTCCAAAACCAAACGTGCATTATGTCCAAAATTGCCTGTAATATTGTATAGATGTGAGTTTTACTAGAATCAGGTTTGCAAATACAAACATTGGGTTTTATGACAGTATACTGTCACACTTAATATGACAGTATAACTGTCATACTAAATCCATCCATTTTCTTCCGCTTATCCGAGGTCGGGTTGCGGGGGCAGCAGCCTAAGCAGAAAGCCCAGACTTCCCTCTCCCCAGCCACTTCGTCCAGCTCTTCTCGGGGGATCCCGAGGCGTTCCCAGGCCATAGTCTTTCCAATGTATCCTAGGTCTTCCCCATGGCCTCCTGCCGTTCGGACCTAGGGAGGCGTTCGGGTGGCATCCTGAGCAGATGCCCGAACCACCTCATCTGGCTCCTCTCAATGTGGAGGAGCAGCGGCTTTACACTGAGTTCCTCCCAGATGACAGAGCTTCTCACCCTATCTCTAAGGGAGAGACCCACCACCCGGCGGAGGAAACTCATTTCGGCCGCTTGTACCCGTGACCTTGTCCTTTCGGTCATAACCCAAAGCTCATGACCATAGGTGAGGATGGGAACGTTGATGGACCGGTAAATTGAAAGCTTTTCCTTCTGGCTCAGCTCCTTCTTCACCACAACGGATCGATATAGCGTCCTCATTACTGAAGACGCCGCACCGATCCGCCTGTAGATCTCAAAATCCACTCTATCCTCACTCGTGAACAAGACTCCTAGGTACTTGAACTCCTTCACTTGGGGCAAGATCTCTTTCCCAACCTCGAGATGGCACTCCACCCTTTCCCGGGCGAGAACCATGGACTCGGACTTGGAGGTGCTGATTCTCATCCCAGTCGCTTCACTGCGAACCGATCCAATGAAAGCTGAAGATCTTGGCCAGTTGAAGCCATCAGGACCACATCATCTGCAAAAAGCAGAGACCTAATCCTGCAACCACCAAACCAGGCGCAGTCATGGCGTTGAGGGGATCCTCAAAGCCATGACTGCGCCTAGATATTCTGTCCATTAAAGTTATGAACAGAATCGGTGACAAAGGGCAGCCTTGGCGGGGTCCAACCCTCACTGGAAAGGGGTCCGACATACTGCCGGCAATGCGGACCAAGCTCTGACACTGATCATACAGGGAGACACCCGCCACAATCAGACATGCCGATACTCCATACTCTCTGAGCACTCCCCACAGGATTTACCGGGGACCAAGGTCGAATGTCTTCTCCAAGTCCACAAAACTTATGTAGACTGGTTGGGCAAACTCCCATGCACACTCAAGGACCCTGCCGAGAGTATAGAGCTGGTCTACCGTTCCACGACCAGGACGAAAACCACACTGTTCGTCCTGGATCCGAGGTTCCTCCTCTCCATTACACATGAATAGACCTTACCGGGAAGGCTGAGGAGTGTGATCTACGATAGTTGGAACACACCCTCCGGTTCCCCTTCTTAAAGAGAGGTACCACCACCCCGGTCTGCAAATCCAGAGGTACCGCCCCCGATGTAGACGCAATGTTGCAGAGTCTTGTCAACCAAGACTGCCCCACAGCATCCAGAGCCTTAAGGAACTCCGGACGGAGCTCATACCCCCGGGGCCTTGCCACCGAGGAGCTTTTTAACTACCTTGGCAACCTCAGCCCCAGAAATAGGAGAGCCCACCACAGACTTCCCAGGCACTGTTTCCTCATAGGAAGACGTGTTGGTGGGACTGAGGAGGTCTCGCTTGGCCTGTCGGTATGCCCACTGCCTCTGGAGTCCCATGAGCCAAAATGACCCGGTGGCTCTTTCTTCAGCTTGACAGCATCCCTCACTGCTGGTGGATTACCGCCACGACAGGCACCAAACACCTTGCGGCCACAGCTTCAATCAGCTGGCTCAACAAGAGAGGAACGGTCCAGAACATGGTCCACTCAGACTCAATGTCCAGCACCTCCCTCGTGACATGTTCAAAGTTCTTCCGGACATGTTCAAAGTTCTTCAGGAGACTCTGCTAGGTGTTCCCAGCTGACCCTTACAATACGTTTGGAACTGCCAGGTCTGACCGGCATCCTCCCCTACCATCGGAGCCAGCTCACCACCAGGTGGTGGTTGGTGGAAAGCTCTGCCCCTCTCTTCACCGAGTGTCCAAAACATGAGGCCGCAAATCCCATGACACAACTACAAAGTCAATCATGCGGCCGAGGGTGTCCTTGTGCCAAGTGCACATATGGACACCCTTATGTTTGAACATTGTGTTTGTTATGGACAATCCGTGACAAGCACAAAAGTCCAATAACAAAGCACCACTTGGGTTCAGATCCGGGTGGCCATTTTTCCCAATCACGACTCTCCAGGTTTCACTGTCGTTGCCAACATAGCGTTGAAGTCCACCAGCAGAACAAGGGAATCACCCGCGGGAGCACTCTCCAGTACTCCCTCAAGGGAATCCAAAAAGAGTTGGTACTCTGAGCTGCTGTTTGGTGTGTAAATACAAACAACAGTCAGGACCCGTCACCCAACCCGAAGGCTGAAGGAAGCTACCATCTCGTCTATTGGGTTTAAAGTCCAACGTGCAGGCTTTGAGCCTGCGGGCAACAAGAATTGCCACCCCAGCCTCTCATTAGTTGCAACGCCAGTGTGGAATCTCTTCCACTCTGGCGTTGCAAGTAATGAAAGTTCAGTTCAGTCCAGCCCCTCTGAGAGAACAGGTTCCAGAGCCCTTGCTGTGAGTCCAACTATATCTAGCCGGGAACGTCTCCACCTCATGCACCAGCTCAGGCTCCTTCCCTCCCAGCGAGGTGACGTTCCATGTCCCAAGAGCGAGCTTATGTAGCCGATAATCGGACCACCAAGTGCCCTGCCTTCGGCTGCCGCCCAGCTCACACTGCACCCTCTATGACCCAGCCCATGAGTGGTGAGCCCTGGAGGGGGGATCCACGTTGCCTCTTCGAGCTGAGCACGGCTGGGCCCCTTGGGGACTGGCCCGTCAATCGCCATCGTGCCACACCTCTGGGCCTGGCTCCACAGGGGAGCCACGGTGACCTGCGTCCGGGCGAGAAAAAATCTAGGTCCTCAATTGTACTTTTAATAAAGGTCTTTGAGCTGCTCTTTGTCTGATCCCTCACCTAGGACCTGTTTGTCTTGGGAGACCATAGAAGCCCCCGGACAACATAGTTCCTGGATCAGTGGGACACGCAAACCACAAGGGTGGCGGCTCAGAAAGCAGGTTATATAAATATAACTCCAAAACCAAACATGCAATATGCCTAAACATGCCTGTAATATTGTATCAATGTGAGTTTTCCTAGAATCGGTTGTTTTTGTAAGGTTTGCAAATACAAAAATTAGGTTTTACTCACAATGACAAAATCACACTCAATATGACAGTTATTTAAACATAACTCATAAACCACACAAAAAAATGGCTAATAATGCCTGAAATAATGAATCATTGGGAGTTTTACTGAGTTTTACATTTTGCAAACACAAAAATTATTTTTTTACTTGACTGTAATGTTCTTAGAACCCTGAGATAAAGGGAAAAAAGCAATAAAAATGTATTTAAACCTAACTCCTAAACAACACATGCAAAATGGCTAATAATGCCTAGGGAGACATGTAACGTTGTTAGTTGAAAAAAATGATCTTTTGTAAAGATATCAAAGACACAAGCTAGTTTTTTTTATTCAATATGACAGTATAACAGTCATACTAAATATGAAAGTTATATAAACATAACTCCAAAACCAAACATGTGTCATGTCTAAAAATGCCTGTAATAATGTATTTATGTGAGTTTGTAAGGTTTGCAAAAACAAAAAGTAGTTTTTTACTCAATATGAAAGTAATGTTCTTAGAATCCTGAGATAATTCGAAAAAAGCAATACAAATGTATTCAAACACAAATTTTAAACCAAACATGTAAAATGTCTAAAAATGCCTGTAATATTGAATCTATATAAGTTTTACTAGAATCAATTGTTTTTGTAAGGTTTGCAAATACAAAAATTAGGTTTTACACATAATGACATTAAAACTGTAACACTCAATATGACAATTATTTATTTATAACTCCTAACCACACATGAAACATGTCTAATAATGCGTGAAAATTTTTATCTTTGTGAGTGTTACTAGAAACATTTTCTTTTGTAAGGTTTGCAAAGACAGGTTAGTTTTTTTTACTCAATATGACAGTATAACTGCCACACTCAATATGACAGTTATTTAAACATAACTCTTAAACTACACATGAAAAATGATTAACAATGCCTGAAATAATGCATTCTTGTAAGTTTTACTGGAAACATATGCTTTTTTAAGGCTTGCAAACACAAAAATTATTTCTTTACTCATCAATATGACAGTAATGTTCTAAAATTCTGAGAAAATACGAACAAATTAATAAAAATGATTCCAACATAATTCCTAAACCAAACATGCAAAATGTCTAAAAATGTCTGTAATATTGAATCCATGTGAGTTTTACTAGATTTAAATGATTTTGTAAGGTTTGCAAATACATAAATTAGGTTTTACTTACTATGTCATAACTGACAGTATATGACAGTTATTTAACCATAACTCAAACCACACATGAAAAATGGCTAATAATGCCTGAAATAATGCATCCTTGGCCGTTTTACTCGAAACACATGCTTTTTTAAATCTTGCAAACACAAAAAGTAGTTTTTTTCCTCAATATGACTGTAATGTTCTTAAAATCCTGAGATAATGCGAAAAAAGCAATAAAAATGTATTTAAACATTACTCCTAAACAACATATGCAAAATGGCTAATAATGCCTGGAAACATGTATCTTTGTTAGTTTTACTGGAAAAATGATATTTTGTAAAGTTTGCAAAGACACAAGCCAGTTTTTTTTTATTCAATATGACAGTATAACAGTCATATTAAATATGAAAGTTATATAAACATAACTCCAAAACCAAACATGTGTCATGTCTAAAAATGCCTGTAATAATGTATTAATGTGAGTTTGTAAGGTTTGCAAAAACAAAAACGAGTTTTTTACTCAATATGAAAGTAATGATCTTAGAATCCTGAGATAATGCGAAAAAAGCAATAAAAATTTATTTAAACATAACTCCTAAACAACCCAGGCAAAATGGGTAATAATGCCTGGAGACATGTATTTTTGTTAGTTTTACTAGAAAATGTATCTTTTGTAAAGTTTGCAAAGACACAAGCTAGTTGTTTTTATTCAATAAGACAGTATAACAGTCATACTAAATATGAAAGTTATATAAACATAACTCCAGAACCAAACGTGTGTCATGTCTAAAATTGCCTATAATAATGTATTAATGTGAGTTTGTAAGGTTTGCAAAAACAAAAAGTAGTTTTTTCCTCAATATGAAAGTAAGGATTTTAGAATCCTGAGATAATGCGAAAAAAGCAATAAAAATGTATTTAAACATAATTCCTAAACAACCCATGCAAAATGGCTAATAATGCCTGGAGACATGTATATTTGTTAGTTTTACTAGAAAAATGATCTTTTGTAAGGATATCAAAGACACAAGCTAGTTTTTTTTATTCAATATGACAGTATAACAGTCCTACTAAATATGAAAGTTATCAAAACATAACTCCAAAACCAAACATGTGTTATGTCTAAAAATGCCTGTAATAATGTATTTATGTGAGTTTGTAAGGTTTGCAAAAAAAAGAAGTGTTTTTTTACTCAATATGAAAGTAATGATCTAAGAATCCTGAGATAATGCGAAAAAAGCAATAAAAATGTATTTAAACATAATTCCTAAACAACCCATGCAAAATGGGTAATAATGCCTGGAGACATGTATCTTTGTTAGTTTTACTAGAAAAAGGATCTTTTGTAAAGTTTGCAAAGACACAAGCTAGTTTTTATTTATTTAATATGACAGTATAACAGTCATACTAAATATAAAAGTTATATAAACATAACTCCAAAACCAAACATGTGTCATGTCTAAAAATGTCTGTAATAATGTATTTATGTGAGTTTGTAAGGTTTGCAAAAACAAAAAGTAGTGTTTTACTCAATATGAAAGTAATGATCTTAGAATCCTGAGATAATGCGAAAAAAGCAATAAAAATGTATTCAAACACAACTTTTAAACCAAACATGTAAATTGTCTAAAAATGCCTGTAATATTAAATCTATGTAAGTTTTACTAGAATCAATTGTTTTTGTAAGGTTTGCAAATACAAAAATTTGGTTTTACACATAATGACATTATAACTTTAACACTCAATATGAAAGTTATTTAATTATAACTCCTAAATACACATGAAACATGTCTAATAGCGTGAAAAAAATTATCTTTGTGAGTGTTGCTAGAAACATTTTCTTTTGTAAGGTTTGCAAAGACACAAGTTAGTTTTTTTTAACTCTATATGACAGTATAACGCCACACTCAATATGACAGTTATTCAAACATACCTCCTAAACCACACCTGAAAAATGGCTAATAATGCCTGAAATAATGCATCTTTGGGAGTTTTACTGGAAACATATGCTTTTTTTAAGGCTTGCAAACACAAAAAATATTTTTTTACTCAATATGACAGTAATGTTCTAAAAATCCTGAGATAATGTGAAAAAAGCAATACAAATGTATTACAACATAATTCCTAAACCAAACTTGCAAAATGTCTGAAAATGCCTGTAATATTGAATCTATATGAGTTTTATTTGAATCAGTTGTATGGTTTGCTAATACAAAAATTGGGTTTTATGACAAACACAAGTTAGTTATTTTACTCAATATAACAATTTAGCTGTCATACTATGTATGAAAGTTATATAAACATAACTCCAAAACCAAACTTGCATTATGTCCAAAACTGCCTGTAATATTGTATATATGTGAGTTTTACTAGAATCAGGGTTGCAAATACAAAAATTGGGTTTTATGACAGTATACTGTCACACTCAATATGACAGTTATTTAAACATAACTCAAACAACACATGCAAAATGGCTAATAATGCCTGGAGCATGTATCTTAGTTAGTTTTACTAGAAACATGGTATTTGGTAAGGTTTGCAAAGACACAAGTTAGTTGTTGTTTTTATTCAATATGACAGTATAACTTTCTAAATATGAAAGTTATATAAACATAACTCTAAAACCAAACATGCATTATGTCTAAAAATGCCTGTAATGTTGTATCTGTGTGAGTTTAACTAGATTTAGTTGTTTTTGTAAGGTTTGCAAATACAAAATAAGGGTTTTACTCACTATGACAGTTTACTGTCACACTCAATCTGACAGTTATTTATTTAAATATAACTCCTAAACCACACATGCAAAATGGCTAATAATGCCTGGAGATATGTATCTTTGTGAGTTTTACTAGAAACATTATATTGTGTAAGGTTTAGTTAGTTTTTGTACTCAATCTGACAGTATAACTGTCATTCTAAATCCATCCATTTTCTTCCGCTTATCCGAGGTCGGGTTGCGGGGGCAGCAGCCTGAGCAGAAAATCCCAGACTTCCCTCTCCCCAGCCACTTCGTCCAGCTCTTCTCGGGGTATTCCGAGGCGTTCCCAGGCCAGCCGGGGACATAGTCTTTCCAATGTGTCCTAGGTCTTCCCCGTGGCCTCCTGCCACACCTCCCTAGAGGCGTTCGGGTGGCATCCTGAGCAGATGCCCGAACCACCTCATGGCTCCTCTCAATGTGGAGGAGCAGCGGGTTTACTTTGAGTACCTCCCGGATGACAGAGCTTCTCACCCTGTCTCTAAGGGAGAGATTCACCACCCGGCAGAGGAAACGCATTTCGGCCGCTTGTCCTTTCGGTCATAACCCAAAGCTGGGAACGTAGATCGACGGTAAATTGAGAGCTTTTCCTTCTGGCTCAGCTCCTTCTTCACCACAACGGATCGATATAGCGTCCTCAATACTGAAGACGCCGCACCAATCCGCCTGTGGATCTCTCGATCCACTCTATCCTCACTCGTGAACAAGACTCCTAGGTACTTGAACTCCTCCACTTGGGGCAAGATCTCCTCCCCAACCTGGAGATGGCACTCGACCCTTTCCTGCGTGGACTTGGACTTGGAGGTGCTAATTCTCATCCCAGTCGCTTCACACTCAAGGACCCTGCCGAGAGTATAGACCTGGTCTACCGTTCCACGACCAGGATGAAAACCACACTGTTCGTCCTGGATCCGAGTTTCCTCCTCTCCAGTACACATGAATAGACCTTACCGGGAAGGCTGAGGAGTGTGTTTCACGATAGTTGGAACACACCCTCCGGTTCCCCTTCTTAAAGAGAGGAACCACCACCCCGGTCTGCCAATCCAGAGGTACCGCCCCCAATGTTCACGCGATGTTGCAGAGTCTTGTCAACCAAGACAGCCCCACAGTATCCAGACCCTTAAGGAACTCATCCACCACCGGGGCCTTGCCACAGAGGAGCTTTTTAACTACCTAGGCAACCTAAGCCCCAGAAATAGGAGAGTCCACCACAGACTCCCCAGGCACTGCTTGGCCTGTCGGTATGCCCGCTGCCTCTGGAGTCCCATGAGCCAAAAGGACCCGATAGGCTCTTTCTTCAGCTTGACGGCATCCCTCACTGCTGGTGGCCACCAGCGAGTTCTAGGATTACCGCCACGACAGGCACCAAACACTTTGCGGCCACAGCTCCAATCAGCAGGCTCGACAAGAGAGGCACGGAACATGGTCCACTCAGACTCAATGTCCAGCACCTCCCTCGTGACATGTTCAAAGTTCTTCCTTATGTTTGAACATTGTGTTTGTTATGGACAATCCGTGACGAGCACAAAAGTCCAATAACAAAGCACCACTTGGGTTCAGATCCGGGTGGCCATTTTTCCCAATCACGACTCTCCAGGTTTCACTGTCCTTGCCAACATGAGCATTGAAGTCCCCCAACAGAACAAGGGAATCACCCGAGGGAGCAATCTCCAGTACTCCCTCAAGGGAATCCAAAAAGAGTGGGTACTCTGAGCTGCTGTTTGGTGCGTAAACACAAACAACAGTCAGGACCCGTCACCCAACCCGAAGGCGGAGGGAAGCTACCATCTCGTCTACTGGGTTAAAGTCCAACGTGCAGGCTTTGAGCAACAACAATTGCCACCCCAGCCTCTCATTGCTTGCAACGCCAGAGTGGAAGAGAGTCCAGCCCCTCTTGAGAGAACAGGTTCCAGAGCCCTTGCTGTGCGTCGAAGTGAGTCCAACTATATCTAGCCGGAACTTCTTCACCTCGCGCACCAGCTCAGGCTCTTTCCCTCCCAGCGAGGTGATGTTCCACGTCCCAAGAGCGAGCTTATATAGCCGATAATCGGACCGCCAAGTGCCCTGCCTTCGGCTGCCACCCAGTTCACACTGCATCCGACCTCTATGACCTCAATGGGCCCATGAGTGGTGAGCCCATTGGAGGGTTGACCCACGTTGCCTCTTCGAGGCAGGGCCCCATGGAGACAGGCCCGGCCACCAGTCGCTCGCCATCGTGCCCCACCTCTGCGCCTGGCTCCACAGGGGAGCCACGGTGACCTGCGCCTGGGCGAGAAAAAATCTATGTCCTCGATTTGTACTTTTCATAAAGGTCTTTGAGCTGCTCTTTGTCTGATCCCTCACCTAGGACCTTTTCTCAGGGGATCCCGAGGCGTTCCCAGGCCAGCCGGGAGACATAGTGTTCCCAATGTGTCCTGGGTCTTCCCCGTGGCCTCCAGGATGACAGAGATTCACCTTCACCAGGGGTGTCAAACTCAAATACAGAGTGGGCCAAAGTTTAAAACTGAACAAAGCTGCGGGCCAAGGTTGAACAAATTAACCTTTTAATAGGGACCCAAACAACTTTTGCATTGAATATTGAACAAGCAAGGCTTATATAACTTTATAGTGACATGCAAAATGGAGTTTCAAATAATAATAATAATAATTAAAAAATATCAATTGCATATCAAATACAATTTAAATAAAAATTGAATGCCTCTTTTCTATTTGCAGCCTTCTGAGGTAAATATCAACATTAACTTTTTCCACAGGCTAATAAATTTGAAAATAAAATAACAATGAATAAAACAACCATTCAGGACTTTAAACTGCTCAGTTTGCAACACACTGATCTAATTTGATGTGCCCAAGCCAGATACCTAGCATCTTTTTTTAGATGCTAGTTCTTTAATGTCGGGGCTCAGGCTTTGAGCTGAGGCAACTTTCATTATCGAACGAAGGTGTTCAACAGTCATATCTCGTACACCCAATTCTAACATCATTCAAAACCAGTCACAAGATATGTGCAGCTTCAGCACGCATACACAAATGAATGCAACGCATACTTCATCAACAGCGATACAGGTTACACTGAGGGTGCCAGTATAAAAAACTTTAACACTGTTAGAAATATACGCCACACTGTGAACCCACACCAAACAAAAATAAAAAACACTTTTCGGGAGAACATCCGCACCGTAACATAACATAAACACAAAAGAACAAATACCCAGAATCTTTTGCAGCACTAACTCTTTCGGGACGCTACAAAATACACCCCCGCTACCACCAAACCTCCCCCCCCCCCCACACACACACACACCTTGTAGCGTCCCGGAAGATTTAGTGCTACAAAGGGTTCTGGGTATTTGTTGTGTTGTGTTTATGTTGTGTTACGGTGCGGATGTTCTCCCGAAATGTGTTTGTCATTCTTGTTTGGTGTGGATTCACAGTGTGGCGTATATTTCTAAAAGTGTTAAAGTTTTTTATTTGGCTACCGTTAGTGTAACCTGTATCGCTGTTGATGAAGTATGCGTTGCATTCAATTGTGTGTGTGTGTTGGTGCTTCTGAGTAACCCCTGGCTGCAGCCTGCAGATCGAGGAGGGGCTTATTTTCCCTCAATGTGGGCGGGCTCAACGTTGAGCCCGCGGGCTCCATCTGGTGGCGGAGATCCGAATATGGAAAAAGGTTCATGTATTTGATAGACTTAGACATTCCTACTTTTAACTTGTCAAATGTGTTTTTTTACCATGAAAATATGTATATATATATATATATATATATATATATATATATATATATATATATATATATATATATATATATATATATATATATATATATATATATATATATAAACCATAGCATTTACCATGAAAAAAAAAGAATAATAATTATATATAAACCATAGCATTTCCAAAAGAGTATAGACACATATTATTTTGCACACTCAATTATATTAGCTAAGTCAAATAAACCAAAGACAGAATACTTTGCATCATTGATTTTATTTTTCACCCCAGGTTAAAAATGTTTGATCTGTAAAGGAAAAAAAAATGTTGTAGCCTAGCCAAATACATTCCTTAAGCTCCCATAAATGTTTAACAATGGCAAGTATCAAGGTATTTTTCTGGCCCATAACAAGCAACCCTGTTCCCTGTTTCCAGTTCTGTTAATTTTCCACTGTCTAGAAAGGAAACAGATTGCGGTTCTTATAGGCACAATAACAATGCAAGATGTAAAACTAAGGTAATTGAAATAAGTGGAGGAATTACGCTTTAGTCTAGCAATAGTTGACTACAAGACTAATTAATCACATGACCTCTCACCTGTAGCCCTCCTTGCACTCGTCGCCGTTTTCTGTCCTGCAATCGGTCTTCTTCAGACCTTAGTGATTTAGATGACAACATACATTCACTATGAAAACATTCATGTTGGTCTGTTGACCGTGAGTAAAACATTTTTTTTGTGATTTGTGATATTCAAAGCACTTACGGCATGGGGAAGTTCTGCAGGAGAGCGAGACACCACCATCTCCTAATTTGCAGCATGTTTTCCTTTGAAGAAGGAAATGCAGGAAGATGTTAATATCCATCCATCCATCCATTTTCTACCGCTTATTCCCTTCGGGGTCGCGAGGGGCGCTGGAGCCTATCTCAGCTACAATTGGGCGGAAGGCGGGGTACACCCTGGACAAGTCGCCACCTCATCGCAGAGATGTTAATATGTTGTAAAAAAAATAACACCTTGTACACTAAGCATAATGTGTCACGATTTACACATACCTCTCTGAAATCACAATTGGCCCCCATTACAATGTACAGAGTGTACTGTAAGCCAAGAGGTACTGCTTAATATAATGTCAGGCGTATTCCCAAGGATACATTTTTTTCAATACAAATTAATGTGGTTTTAATGTAGCAAGCAAACATTTTGACAGACAACAGCAATGCTATAACATGCTGATTTGGTCTTACCATCAAAACAAACACGCCACAGTTGTTGGAGCACCCTTGCTTTGTTAGGCCCTGAGGTGTGAACAATGTATTTTAATAAAAGTATGGCAAGAAAATAGTAAAAAGCTAGCAAATGCTATTATGTAATGTCTCACCTGGACATCATTCACACCAAGCTCTCTCCAGGGGCCAGAAGAGAGGCTGTGAGCAACGTGTCTGTACAAATAATAAGCGAAATAAAAGTCACTCAACTTCAATCAACTTTTGATTGAAAAGCACGCATAAACGCTTGGAACAAAGCCTGAACTGAATAAGGAAAATGTTGGAACATTTTTTTTTCTTTACAGATCAAACATTTTTAGCCTGGGGTGAAAAATAAAATCAATGATGCAAAGTCTTCTGTCTTTGGTTTATTTGACTTTGCTAATATAATTGAGTGTGCAAAATAATATGTGTCTATACTCTTATGGAAATGCTATGGTTTAGATATATATTTTTTGAAATTGTTTTTTCATGGTAAAAAAAAATACATTTGACAAGTTAAAAGTAGGAATGTCTAAGTCTATCAAATACATGAACCTTTTTCCATACTATGGTTTATATATATTTTTTTTTAAAATTGTTTTTTCATGGTAAAAAAAATACATTTGACAAGTTTTTTTTGTGTTTTTTTTTGCAAATATTTGTATTGAATTTTACAGTTAAAATCACATTTAACAGTCATACTTTGGTCACGCAAAACCTTCATACAATCGCACATCCACTCATACCCACTCACATGCACACTTGAGGAGAGAGGTGCACTTAAACTTTAACAATGCAAGGTTTACAGTATAAACAGTATTAGAAAAGATACCCAGATATTGTATATATATATATATATATATATATATCCATCCATCCCGCTCTGGCTCAGGATCAGCTACAGGCTATCCAGACCATAGTGGATGAACATTCCTCGGCATCAAGGATCCTCAGGAAGTGATCCCAAGATCACCTCTCGAGGACCTCTCCACCGTTCACACTTAAAAAAGAAAAGGAAAGTAACAGAAGTTGATCAGATGTAAAACAATACAAAATAAAAAGACACAAAAAATAAATAAGCAAATAAACCGTGGCAAGGCCATATCAGAAGTAACAAAAAAAACACAATAATAGTGTAGGATCAATACAGAAAATAATGAAGATAATAAAAAAGGAATAAAACTACAAAAAAGATGGCAGATACATTTGACAAGTTAAAAGTAGGAATGTCTAAGTCTATGAAATACATGAACCTTTTTTCATACTATGGTTTATATATATATACATTTTTTATTGTTTTTTCATGGTAAAAAAAATACATTTGACAAGTTAAAAGTAGCTTTATTGACGTTTGAGAATGTGTGCTGCCGGATCTCCGCCACCAGATGGAGCCCGCGGGCTCAACGTTGAGACCCGCCCATATTGAGGGAAAATAAGCCCCTCCTCGATCTGCGGGCTGCAGCCAGGGGCACTTGGCAGAAGCTGCACTGACATGAAACTGGGCCGGCACTCGTTTGACTAGCTGAAAAAAAAAAAAAAAAAAAAATTCGGGAGGAGTGCTGGAGTCACTCCCGGGAGGGTTGGCAAGTATTAGAAGTAGCGGTGAATGCGGTGTTACCGCGGCACTGCCGCAATGTATAATCGCCGGTCCAGCTTTAGTGTTAATTTGATATTGCCTCAAGGGCCAAGTCAAATTACACGTTGGGCCAAATTTGGCCCACGGGCCAGAGTTTGACACCCATGACCTTCACTGTAAAAAATTACTGTAAAAATAAAAAATAAAATTACAGTTATATACTCCATCCATCCATCCATTTTCTACCGCTTATTCCCTTCGGGGTCGCGGGGGGTGCTGGAGCCTATCTCAGCTACAATCAGGCGGAAGGCGGGGTACACCCTGGACAAGTCGCCACCTCATCGCAGGGCCAACACAGATAGACAGACAACATTCACACTCACATTCACACACTAGGGCCAATTTAGTGTTGCCAATCAACCTATCATGTTCTTCTTAAATGCAGTTAAGTACTGTAAATTTTGTTGCATTTTTCAAAAAATATCGACCAGCAGTAAGTTACTGTAAAACCTACAGTGTAATTCAGTATTTTTCAGACTTGTTTCTTGGGTCCGCCCACAATTCGTCCAACCGAGCTTCATTTCACCTGGCTAAATCCATCCTACTGCATCGTGTGTTTTTGATAACAAGGTAAGAGTCACTTGTACCTTGATGTGTCATTTTCTGTTTGAATTACTTTATATATATATTTATAAAGTCCGAAATGTCAGCATCACAGACACTATCGTTGACCACGCGCATGTACCGCCGCATGCTAGCTAGCTAAGTTTTCTTCTTTTTTGTCATAGTCATCATAAAAGATGATAACTTGCCACATATGTGCTGCGACTTGCAGCAATGTATTTGCGTATGTTAGACACATGCGAAGTCATAGTTGTATGCCTAATGCATCGTTTAAGTGTGCTTTCCCTAAATGCACAAGAGTTTTTTCCAACTTCTCAGCCTTCAAAACTCACAGCCGTCGTCATAAATATGGCAAGAGTAGGACTGATATGTATAGCGCAGAAGGTTTACCTTGTAATATTGTCTCATGTAGCGCGAAGTGCGATGATATACGGGCCCTTCTCCTGCATTTGAAAAGTCATATTACCGAAGGTAGGACAGTTACGTGCCCCTTCAGTCAATGTGAAAAAAGATTTACAGTTAAGTCTACTTTCACATCGCACGCGTCAAGGAAGCACTACGGCTACACTGAACGAAGTTTGACTTGATCAACAGCAAATCCAAGCAGCTCTTGTGTTATTAACACTGATGATGACTATTGTGATATGCAACTTGAGAATTCAGGATATTCCTGTTATGAAGACATGGAGGTCTACTTGCATTAAAAAAATGTTCACAGCACTGAAAAAAGGTTGAGAACCACTGCCTTAGGACAGTGGTTCTCAACCTTTTTTCAGTGATGTACCCCTGTGAACATTTTTTAAATTCAAGTACCCCCTAATCAGAGCAAAGCATTTTTGGTTGAAAAAAAGAGATAAAGAAGTAAAATACAACACTATGTCATCAGTTTCTGATTCATTAAATTGTATAACAGTGCAAAATATTGCTCATTTGTTGTGGTCTTTCTTGAACTATTTGGAAAAAAAGATATAAAAATAACTAAAAACTTGTTGAAAAATAAACAAGTGATTCAAATATAAATAAAGATTTTTACACATAGAAGTAATCAACTTAAAGTGCCCTCTTTGGGGATTGCAATAGAGATCCATCTGGATTCATGAACTTCATTCTCAACATTTCTTCACAAAAAAAGAAATCTTTAACATCAATATTTATGGAACATGTCCACTACGCTTTAACCAAGCCTCCATTGTTTTCTACATGGATAGTTGATTGACAGTTGGTGCCGTGTGGCACCGCCAGGTAGAGTCAAACCATCATGGCATGGGGGAAACTCTGGCTTTATGGTAATGAATGGAATAGCCTACTTGATTAGTTGTTCAGTTTATGAACTTACATTCATATTTTGTCGAAGTATTATTCAATAAATATATTTATAAAGGATTTTTGAATTGTTGCTATTTTTAGAATATTTAAAAAAAATCTCACGTACCCCTTGGCATACCTTCAAGTACCCCCAGGAGTACGCGTACCCCCATTTGAGAACCACTGCCTTAGGAGACTAGATGTAAACAGAGTAAAGAGAGAGCGAGTGAGGTGGCCATTCCAAATACTTTTAAAATGCTACCCATATTGGATACTGTTTAGGAACATAAACTGCATTTCTTGACTGTACCAGTTGCTGGTGACAAAGTCACAATAAAACGTTGGATGATCAGCATGGAAGGTGATGTCATCTGCAAAGGCGTCCAACCTAGCTTAATCTCAGGGCTTGCTGCCCTTCTTGCCACCTACTATGTGTTCAACTTGGAATACCAAGAGGAAGGTCCTCGGACATTGGAATTTGTTCAAAGGTAAATCCTCTTGATACTGTTAAAATACTGTTAGGATATTTTATTTTATATTTCTCACCTCTGTTCAGGAATTTGACTTGTCATTTCCCCAATTGTGTGCCTTAAATCAATGACTCTTCTGTTCCTTTGTGGACCTTCTTATTAGGGACCGAAGCACCAGTTTGACTCTAGGATACAGAGAAGGTAGGTAATGTGCAGGTAAAGATATGTTGACTGGGTCAAAGAAGGAAGCACCTGTTTGACCCCAGGATGCAGAAAAAGTAGGTAATTTGCAGGTAAAGATATGTTGACTGGATGATGGCAGGAAGCACCAGCTTGACCCGAGAATGCAGAGCAAGTAGGTAATGTGCGGGTGAAGATATGTTGAATGGGTAAAGGCAGGAAGCACCAGTGTGACCCCACCATGCAGGGAAGGTAGGTAATGTGCGGGTGAAGGTATGTTGAATGGGTGAAAGAAGGAAGCGCATGTGTGGTCGAGGCCCTGCAGACAAGGTAGGTATGTGCAGGTGAAGATATGTTGTATGGTGAAAGAAAGAAGCACCAGTGTGACCCAAGGATGCAGGGAAGGTAGGTAATGTGCAGGTAAAGATATGTTGAATGGGTGAAGGCAGGAAACACCAGCTAGACGCCAGGATACAGAGAAGGTAGGTAATGTGCAGGTAAAGATATGTTGAATGAGTAAAGGCAGGAAACACCAGCTTGACTCCAGGATACAGAGAAGGTAGGTAATGTGCAGGTAACGATATGTTGAATGGGTAAAGGTAGAAAGCACCAGCGTGACCACACTATGCAGAGAAGGTAGGTAATGTGCAGGTAAAGATATGTTGAATGGGTAAAGGCAAGAAGCACCAGTGTGACCCCAGGATGCAGAGAAGATAGGTAATGAGCAGGTAACGATATGTTAAATGGGTGAAAGCAGGAAACATCAGCGTAAATACACGGTCCCGTAGATGGAGAGAAAACATAAATAGAGAGAGGGATTGGGGAGGCTTTAGCATTGTCTTCCTCTCTGAATTTGTCTTAATGGGTTTTAGAGCATTCACTCATCTACAGCTGTGGTTATGGTATAGGCTCACATATATCCTAAAATTGATATTAATATTTGTGCAGTGCATATTCCTAAATAACAATGTGAGGGGGGTTCTGTATCGACTGCAAGTAATCTTCAATCACAACAGAATATCTAATATGCTTTCTCTCTTTTTTAGGCGATTCATTGGCGTTAACCCTGAGAGGGGAACAAAGGCTAGCCAGGGAAAGGTGGTGTCCAAGAAGACCGGGAAGCTGGTCCAGAAAAAGGCAGCAACTGTAAATCCTCACGTAGCCACCCTTATAAAACATCTCACAGACTTTGAGTGGGGCTTTATGTAGCCGACAACTAAACACTGGACTCGTGTTCAGTGTTTTGTCTCCAGTTAGAAATTAAGTGGACATGTTATAAATGTTAAAATGCTTTACTGAAAATAAGAAGAATGCACTAAATGTACTTTGAATGTACTTGATGCACAATAAATATTTGGTTAATAAAAACATAATCTTGCAAGGCCATTTCTCCAGTCATTTTTATGCCAGCAGATTGCAGGGATTTTGATTTTGAAAAATTAAAAGTTCAACTCATTAACTTCTAGTGGCATTATACTGTAAAGCTCAGTCTATAGTGCTTACAATTATTTTACTGTAATTAACTGTTAATGGATATTACAGTAGATACACTAAAATAACAGTAAACTGTAGTGATAAATCACAGTATGTGTGCTGTAGAAAAACAGTTTTATACTGGAACCATTAGCTGCCAGTAGGTTACTGTAATTAAACGGTGAAAATTCTTACAGTAAGGGAGAGACCCGCCACCCAGCGGAGAAAACTCATTTCGGCCGCTTGTACCCGTGATGTTGTCCTTTCGGTCATAACCCAAAGCTCATGACCATAGGTGAGGATGGGAACGTAGATTGACCGGTAAATTGAGAGCTTTTCCCTCTGGCGCAGCTCCTTCTTACCACAACGAATCGATATAGCGTCCTCATTACTGAAGACGCCGCACCGATCAGCCTGTGCATCTCACGATCCACTCTTCCCTCACTCATGAACAAGACTCCAGGTACTTGAACTCATCCACTTGGGGCAAGATCTCCTGCCCAACCTCGAGATGGCACTCCACCCTTTCCCGGGCGAGAACCTCGGACTTGGAGGTGCTGATTCTCATCCCAGTCGCTTCACACTCGGCTGCGAACCAATCCAATGATAGCTGAAGATCCTGGCCAGTTAAAGCCATAAGGACCACATCATCTGCAAAAAGGAGAGACCTAATCCTGCAGCCACCAAACCGGATCCCCTCAACGCCATGACTGCGCCTAGAAATTCTGTCCATAAAATTTATGAACACATTTGGTGACAAAGGGCAGCCAACTTATTGCTGGCAATGCAGACCAAGCTCTGACACTGATCATACAGGGAGCGACCCGCCACAATCAGACATGCCGATACCCCATACTATCTGAGCACTCCCCACAGGACTTCCCGGGGTGGCCACGGTCGAATGTCTTCTCCAAGTCCACAAAGCACATGTAGACTGGTTGGACAAACTCCCATGCACACTCAAGGACCCTGCCGAGAGTATAGAGCTGGTCTACCGTTCCACGACCAGGACGAAAACCACACTGTTCGTCCTGGATCCGAGGTTCCTCCTCTCCAGTACACATGAATAGACCTTACCGGGAAGGCTGAGGAGTGTGATCTACGATAGTTGGAACACACCCTCCGGTTCCCCTTCTTAAAGAGAGGAACCACCACCCCGGTCTGCCAATCCAGAGGTACCGCCCCTGATGTCCATGCGATGTTGCAGAGTCTTGTCAACTAAAACAGCCCCACAGCATCCAGAGCCTTAAGGAACTCCGGACGGAGCTCATCCACCCCCGCGGCCTTGCCACCGAGGAGCTTCTTAACTACCTTGGCAACCTCAGCCCCAGAAATAGGAGAGCCCACCACAGATTCCCCAGGCACTGCTTGGCCTGTCGGTATGCCCGCTGCCTCTGGAGTCCCATGAGCCAAAAGGACCAGATAAGCTCTGTCTTCAGCTTGACGGCATCCCGCACTGCTGGTGGCCACCAGCGGGTTCTAGGATTACCGCCACGACAGGCACCAAACACCTTGCGGCCACAGCTCCAATCAGCTGGCTTGACAAGAGAGGCACGGAACATGATCCATTCAGACTCAATGTCCAGCACCTCCTTTGTGATATGTTCAAAGTTCCTCCGGAGGTAGAAAAAGAAACTCTCTCTGACAGGAGACTGCTAGGCATTCCCAAAAGACTCTCACAATGCGTTTGGGCCTGCCAGGTCTGTCCGGGATCCTACCCCACCATCGGAGCCAGCTCACCAGGTGGTGATCGGTAGAAAGCTCGCCCCTCTCTTCACCCGAGTGTCCAAAACATGAGGCCGCAAATCCCATGACACAACTACAAAGTCAATAATGGAACTGCGGCCGAGGGTGTCCTGGTGCCAAGTGCACATATGGACACCCTTATGTTTGAACATTGTGTTTGTTATGGACAATCCGTGACTAGCACAAAAGTCCAATAACAAAGCACCACTTGGGTTCAGATCCGGGTGGCCATTTTTCCCAATCACGACTCTCCAGGTTTCAAAGTCGTTGCCAACATGAGCGTTGAAGACCCCCATTAGAACAAAGGAATCACCCGAGGGAGAACTCTCAAGGGAATCCAAAAAGAGTGGGTACTCTGAGCTGCTGTTTGGTGCGTAAACACCAACAACAGTCAGGACCCGTCACCCAACCCGAAAGCGGAGGGAAGTTACCATCTCGTCTTCTGGGTTAAGTCCAACGTGCAGGCTTTGAGCCGGGGGGAAACAAGAATTGCCAACCCAGCCTCTCATTACTTGCAACGCCAGAGTGGAAGAGAGTCCAACCCCTCTTGAGAGAACAGGTCCCAGAGCCTTCGCTGTGCGTCGAAGTGAGTCCAGCTTTATCTAGCCGGGAACTTCTCCACCTCGCGAGGTGACGTTCCACGTCCCAAGAGCGAGCTTATGTAGCCGATAATCGGACCGCCAAGTGCCCTGCCTTCGGCTTCCGCCCAGCTAACACTGCACCCGACCTCTATGACCCAGCCCATGAGTGGTGAGCCTATTGCAGGGGGGACCCACGTTGCCTCTTCGAGCTGGGCCCCATGGGCACCAGTCGCTCGCCATCGTGCCCCACCTCTGGGCCTGGCTCCACAGGGGAGACACGGTGACCCGCGTCCGGGCGAGAAAATATCTAGGTCCTCGATTTGTACTTTTCATAAAGGTCTTTGAGCTGCTCTTTGTCTGATTCCTCACCTAGGACCTGTTTGTCTTGGGGGACCCTACCACGGGGCATAGAAGCCCCCGGACAGCATAGCTCCTAGGATCAGTGGGACAAGCAAACCACAAAGGTGGCGGCTCAGAAAGCAGGTTATATAAACATAACTCCAAAACCAAACATGCAAGATGTCTAAACATGCCTGTAATATTGTATCAATGTGAGTTTTACTAGAATCGGTTGTTTTTTTAAGGCTTGCAAACACAAAAAGTTTTTTTTACTCAATATGACAGTAAGTTCTTAAAATGCTGAGATAATGTGAAAAAAAGCAATACAAATGTATTCCAACATAATTCCTAAACCAAACATGCAAAATGTCTAAAAATGCCTGTAATATTGAATCCATGTGAGTTTTACTAGAATCATTTGTTTTTGTAAGGTTTGCAAATACAAAAATTGAGTTTTATGACAGACACAAGTTAGTTTTTTTACTCATTATAACAGTATAGATGTCATACTATATATTAAAGTTATATAAACATAACTCCAAAACCAAACGTGCATTATGTCCAAAATTGCCTGTAATATTGTATAGATGTGAGTTTTACTAGAATCAGGTTTGCAAATACAAAAATTGGGTTTTATGACAGTATACTGTCACACTCAATATGACAGTATAACTGTCATACTAAATCCATCCATTTTCTTCCGCTTATCCGAGGTCGGGTTGCGGGGGCAACAGCCTAAGCAGAGAGCCCAGACTTCCCTCTCCCCAGCCACTTCGTCCAGCTCTTCTCGGGGGATCCCGAGGCGTTCCCAGGCCATAGTCTTTCCAATGTATCCTAGGTCTTCCCCATGGCCTCCTGCCGTTCGGACCTAGGGAGGCGTTCGGGTGGCATCCTGAGCAGATGCCCGAACCACCTCATCTGGCTCCTCTCAATGTGGAGGAGCAGCGGCTTTACACTGAGTTCCTCCCAGATGACAGAGCTTCTCACCCTATCTCTAAGGGAGAGACCCACCACCCGGCGGAGGAAACTCATTTCGGCCGCTTGTACCCGTGACCTTGTCCTTTCGGTCATAACCCAAAGCTCATGACCATAGGTGAGGATGGGAACGTTGATCGACCGGTAAATTGAAAGCTTTTCCTTCTGGCTCAGCTCCTTCTTCACCACAACGGATCGATATAGCGTCCTCATTACTGAAGACGCCGCACCGATCCGCCTGTAGATCTCACAATCCACTCTATCCTCACTCGTGAACAAGACTCCTAGGTACTTGAACTCCTTCACTTGGGGCAAGATCTCTTTCCCAACCTCGAGATGGCACTCCACCCTTTCCCGGGCGAGAACCATGGACTCGGACTTGGAGGTGCTGATTCTCATCCCAGTCGCTTCACTGCGAACCAATCCAATGAAAGCTGAAGATCTTGGCCAGTTGAAGCCATCAGGACCACATCATCTGCAAAAAGCAGAGACCTAATCCTGCAGCCACCAAACCAGGCGCAGTCATGGCGTTGAGGGGATCCTCAAAGCCATGACTGCGCCTAGATATTCTGTCCATTAAAGTTATGAACAGAATCGGTGACAAAGGGCAGCCTTGGCGGAGTCCAACCCTCACTGGAAAGGTGTCCGACATACTGCCGGCAATGCGGACCAAGCTCTGACACTGATCATACAGGGAGACACCCGCCACAATCAGACATGCCGATACTCCATACTCTCTGAGCACTCCCCACAGGATTTACCGGGGACCAAGGTCGAATGTCTTCTCCAAGTCCACAAAACTTATGTAGACTGGTTGGGCAAACTCCCATGCACACTCAAGGACCCTGCCGAGAGTATAGAGCTGGTCTACCGTTCCACGACCAGGACGAAAACCACACTGTTTGTCCTGGATCCGAGGTTCCTCCTCTCCATTACACATGAATAGACCTTACCGGGAAGGCTGAGGAGTGTGATCTACGATAGTTGGAACACAACCTCCGGTTCCCCTTCTTAAAGAGAGGTACCACCACCCCGGTCTGCCAATCCAGAGGTACCGCCCCCGATGTAGACGCAATGTTGCAGAGTCTTGTCAACCAAGACTGCCCCACAGCATCCAGAGCCTTAAGGAAGTCCGGACGGAGCTCATATCCCCGGGGCCTTGCCACCGAGGAGCTTTTTAACTACCTTGGCAACCTCAGCCCCAGAAATAGGAGAGCCCACCACAGACTTCCCAGGCACTGTTTCCTCATAGGAAGACGTGTTGGTGGGACTGAGGAGGTCTCGCTTGGCCTGTCGGTATGCCCACTGCCTCTGGAGTCCCATGAGCCAAAAGGACCCGGTGGCTCTTTCTTCAGCTTGACAGCATCCCTCACTGCTGGTGGATTACCGCCACGACAGGCACCAAACACCTTGCGGCCACAGCTTCAATCAGCTGGCTCAACAAGAGAGGAACGGAACATGGTCCACTCAGACTCAATGTCCAGCACCTCCCTCGTGACATGTTCAAAGTTCTTCCGGACATGTTCAAAGTTCTTCAGGAGACTCTGCTAGGTGTTCCCAGCAGACCCTTACAATGCGTTTGGGCCTGCCAGGTCTGACCGGCATCCTCCCCTACCATCGGAGCCAGCTCACCACCAGGTGGTGGTTGGTAGAAAGCTCTGCCCCTCTCTTCACCGAGTGTCCAAAACATGAGGCCGCAAATCCCATGACACAACTACAAAGTCAATCATGCGGCCGAGGGTGTCCTTGTGCCAAGTGCACATATGGACACCCTTATGTTTGAACATTGTGTTTGTTATGGACAATCCGTGACAAGCACAAAAGTCCAATAACAAAGCACCACTTGGGTTCAGATCCGGGTGGCCATTTTTCCCAATCACGACTCTCCAGGTTTCACTGTCGTTGCCAACATAGCGTTGAAGTCCACCAGCAGAACAAGGGAATCACCCGAGGGAGCACTCTCCAGTACTCCCTCAAGGGAATCCAAAAAGAGTTGGTACTCTGAGCTGCTGTTTGGTGTGTAAACACAAACAACAATCAAGACCCGTCACCCAACCCGAAGGCTGAAGGAAGCTACCATCTCGTCTATTGGGTTTAAAGTCCAACGTGCAGGCTTTGAGCCGGGGGGCAACAAGAATTGCCACCCCAGCCTCTCATTAGATGCAACGCCAGTGTCGAATCTCTTCCACTCTGGCGTTGCAAGTAATGAAAGTTCAGTTCAGTCCAGCCCCTCTGAGAGAACAGGTTCCAGAGCCCTTGCTGTGAGTCCAACTATATCTAGCCGGGAACGTCTCCACCTCATGCACCAGCTCAGGCTCCTTCCCTCCCAGCGAGGTGACGTTCCATGTCCCAAGAGCGAGCTTATGTAGCCGATAATCGGACCACCAAGTGCCCTGCCTTCGGCTGCCGCCCAGCTCACACTGCACCCTCTATGACCCAGCCCATGAGTGGTGAGCCCTGGAGGGGGGATCCACGTTGCCTCTTCGAGCTGAGCACGGCTGGGCCCCATGGGGACTGGCCCGTCAATCGCCATCGTGCCACACCTCTGGGCCTGGCTCCACAGGGGAGCCACGGTGACCTGCGTCCGGGCGAGAAAAAATCTAGGTCCTCAATTGTACTTTTAATAAAGGTCTTTGAGCTGCTCTTTGTCTGATCCCTCACCTAGGACCTGTTTGTCTTGGGAGACCATAGAAGCCCCCGGACAACATAGTTCCTGGATCAGTGGGACACGCAAACCACAAAGGTGGCGGCTCAGAAAGCAGGTTATATAAATATAACTCCAAAACCAAACATGCAATATGTCCAAAAATGCCTGTAATATTGTATCAATGTGAGTTTTCCTAGAATCAGTTGTTTTTGTAAGGTTTGCAAATACAAAAATTAGGTTTTACTCACAATGACAAAATCACACTGAATATGACAGTTATTTAAACATAACTCATAAACTACACAACAAAATGGCTAATAATGCCTGAAATAATGAATCATTGGGAGTTTTACTGAGTTTTACATTTTGCAAACACAAAAAGTAGTTTTTTACTTGACTGTAATGTTCTTAGAACCCTGAGATAATGGGAAAAAAGCATTTACTCAATATGACTGTAATGTTCTTAAAATCCTGAGATAATGCGAAAAAGCAATAAAAATGTATTTAAACATTACTCCTAAACAACATGTGCAAAATGGCTAATAATGCCTGGAAACATGTATCTTTGTTAGTTGTACTGGAAAAATGATCTTTTGTAAAGTTTGCAAAGACACAAGCCAGTTTTTTTTTTATTCAATATGACAGTATAACAGTCATATTAAATATGAAAGTTATATAAACATAACTCCAAAACCAAACATGTGTCATGTCTAAAAATGCCTGTAATAATGTATTAATGTGAGTTTGTAAGGTTTGCAAAAACAAAAAGTAGATTTTTACTCAATATGAAAGTAATGATCTTAGAATCCTGAGATAATGCGAAAAAAGCAATAAAAATGTATTCAAACATAACTCCTAAACAACCCAGGCAAAATGGGTAATAATGCCTGGAGACATGTATCTTTGTTAGTTTTACTAGAAAATGTATTTTTTGTAAAGTTTGCAAAGACACAAGCTAGTTGTTTTTGTTCAATAAGACAGTATAACAGTCATACTACATATAAAAATTATATAAACATAACTCCAGAACCAAACGTGTGTCATGTCTAAAATTACCTATAATAATGTATTTATGTGAGTTTGTAAGGTTTGCAAAAACAAAAAGTAGTTTTTTCCTCAATATGAAAGTAAGGATTTTAGAATCCTGAGATAATGCGAAAAAAGCAATAAAAATGTATTTAAACATAATTCCTAAACAACCCATGCAAAATGGCTAATAATGCCTGGAGACATGTATCTTTGTTAGTTTTACTAGAAAAATGATATTTTGTAAAGATATCAAAGACAATAGCTAGTTTTTTTAATTCAATATGACAGTATAACAGTCCTACTAAATATGAAAGTTATCAAAACATAACTCCAAAACCAAAAATGTGTTTTGTCTAAAAATGCCTGTAATAATGTATTTATGTGAGTTTGTAAGGTTTGCAAAAACAAAAAGTAGTTTTTTACTCAATATGAAAGTAATGATCTCAGAATCCTGAGATAATGCGAAAAAAGCAATAAAAATGTATTTAAACATAATTCCTAAACAACCCATGCAAAATGGGTAATAATGCCTGGAGACATGTATCTTTGTTAGTTTTACTAGAAAAATGATCTTTTGTAAAGTTTGCAAAGACACAACCAATTTTTTTTTTTATTCAATGTGACTGTATAACAGTCATACTAAATATAAAAGTTATATAAACATAACTCCAAAACCAAACATGTGTCATGTCTAAAAATGTCTGTAATAATGTATTTATGTGAGTTTGTAAGGTTTGCAAAAACAAAAAGTAGTTTTTTACTCAATATGAAAGTAATGATCTTAAAATCCTGAGATAATGCGAAAAAAGCAATAAAAATGTATTTAAACATAACTCCTAAACAACCCAGGCAAAATGGGTAATAATGCTTGGAGACATGTATCTTTGTTAGTTTTACTAGAAAATGATCTTTTGTAATGTTTGCAAAGACA
This sequence comes from Entelurus aequoreus, assembly GCF_033978785.1. NCBI lineage: Eukaryota > Metazoa > Chordata > Actinopteri > Syngnathiformes > Syngnathidae > Entelurus > Entelurus aequoreus. The sequence continues at coordinate 40,294,256 of NC_084747.1, forward strand.
CGAGCTAGTTTTTTTTTATTCAATATGACAGTATAACAATCATACTAAATATGAAAGTTATATAAACATAACTCCAAAACCAAACATGTGTCATGTCTAAAAATGCCTGTAATAATGTATTTATGTGAGTTTGTAAGGTTTGCAAAAACAAAAAGTAGTTTTTTACTCAATATGAAAGTAATGATCTTAGAATCCTGAGATAATGCGAAAAAAGCAATAAAAATGTATTTAAACATAACTCCTAAACAACCCAGGCAAAATGGGTAATAATGCCTGGAGACATGTATCTTTGTTAGTTTTACTAGGAAATGTATATTTTGTAAAGTTTGCAAAGACACAAGCTAGTTGTTTTTATTCAATAAGACAGTATAACAGTCATACTAAATATGAAAGTTATATAAACATAACTCCAGAACCAAACGTGTGTCATGTCTAAAATTGCCTGTAATAATGTATTTATGTGAGTTTGTAAGGTTTGCAAAAACAAAAAGTAGTTTTTTACTCAATATGAAAGTAATGATCTTAGAATCCTGAGATAATGCGAAAAAAGCAATAAAAATGTAAACATAATTCCTAAACAACCCATGCAAAATGGGTAATAATGCCTGGACACATGTATCTTTGTTAGTTTTACTAGAAAAATGATGTTTTGTAAAGTTTGCAAAGACACAAGCTAGTTTTTTAAAATTAAATATGACAGTATAACAGTCCTACTAAATATGAAAGTTATCAAAACATAACTCCAAAACCAAACATGTATTATGTCTAAAAATGCCTGTAATAATGTATTTATGTGAGTTTGTAAGGTTTGCAAAACAAAAAGTAGTTTTTTCCTCAATATGAAAGTAAGGATTTTAGAATCCTGAGATAATGCGAAAAAAGCAATGAAAATGTATTTAAACATAATTCCTAAACAACACATGCAAAATGGGTAATAATGCCTGGAGACATGTATCTTTGTTAGTTTTACTAGAAAAAATATATTTTGTAAAGTTTGCAAAGACACAAGCTAGTTTTTTCTTATTCCATATGACAGTATAACAGTCATACTAAATATGAAAGTTATATAAACATAACTCCAAAACCAAACATGTGTCATGTCTAAAAATGCCTGTATTAATGTATTAATGTGAGTTTGTAAGGTTTGCAAAAACAAAAACTAGTTTTTTACTCAATATGAAAGTAATGATCTTAAAATCCTGAGATAATGCAAAAAAAGCAATACAAATGTATTTAAACATAATTCCTAAACAACCCATGCAAAATGGGTAGTAATGCCTGGAGACATGTATCTTTGTTAGTTTTACTAGAAAAATTATCTTTTGTAAAGTTTGCAAAGACACGAGCTAGTTTTTTTTTATTCAATATGACAGTATAGCAGTCATACTAAATATAAAAGTTATATAAACATAACTCCAAAACCAAACATGTGTCATGTCTAAAAATGTCTGTAATAATGTATTTATGTGAGTTTGTAAGGTTTGCAAAAACAAAAAGTAGTTTTTTCCTCAATATGAAAGTAAGGATTTTAGAATCCTAAATAATGCGAAAAAAGCAATAAAAATGTATTTAAAGATAATTCCTAAAACCCCCATGCAAAATGGCTAATAATGCCTGGAGACATGTATCTTTGTTAGTTTTACTAGAAAAATTATATTTTGTAAAGTTTGCAAAGACACAAGCTAGTTTTTTTTAATTCAATATGACAGTATAACAGTCATATTAAATATAAAAGTTATATAAACATAACTCCAAAACCAAACATGTGTCATGTCTAAAAATGCCTGTAATAATGTATTAATGTGAGTTTGTAAGGTTTGCAAAAACAAAAAGTAGTTTTTTACTCAATATGAAAGTAATGATCTAAGAATCCTGAGATAATGCGAAAAAAAGCAATACAAATGTATTCAAACACAATTTTTAAACCAAACATGTGAATTGTCTAAAAATGCCTGTAATATTGAATTTATGTAAGTTTTACGGGGATCAATTGTTTTTGTAAGGTTTGCAAATACAAAAATTAGGTTTTACACATAATGACATTATAACTTTAACACTCAATATGAAAGTTATTTAATTATAACTCCTAAATACACATGAAACATGTCTAATAGCGTGAAAAAAAATATCTTTGTGAGTGTTGATAGAAACATTTTCTTTTGTAAGGTTTGCAAAGACACAAGTTAGATTTTTTTAACTCAATATGACAGTATAACGCCACACTCAATATGACAGTTATTTAAACATAACTCCTAAACCACACCTGAAAAATGGCTAATAATGCCTGAAATAATGCATCTTTGGGAGTTTTACTGGAAACATATGCTTTTTTTAAGGCTTGCAAACACAAAAATTATTTGTATTGTATTATGTATTACAACATAATTCCTAAACCAAACATGCAAAATGTCTGAAAATGCCTGTAATATTGAATCCATGTGAGTTTTATTTGAATCAGTTGTATGGTTTGCTAATACAAAAATTGGGTTTTTTGACAAACACAAGTTAGTTTTTTTACTCAATATAACAGTTTAGCTGTCATATTATATATGAAAGTTATATAAACATAACTCCAAAACCAAACCATTATGTCCAAAACTGCCTGTAATATTGTATATATGTGAGTTTTACTAGAATCAGGGTTGCAAATACAAAAATTGGGTTTTATGACAGTATACTGTCACACTCAATATGACAGTTATTTAAACATAACTCAAACAACACATGCAAAATAGCTAATAATGCCTGGAGCATGTATCTTAGTTAGTTTTACTAGAAAAATGGTATTTTGTAAGGTTTGCAAAGACACAAGTTAGTTGTTGTTTTTATTCAATATGACAGTATAACTGTCATACTAAATATGAAAGTTATATAAACATAACTCTAAAACCAAACATGCATTGTGTCTAAAAATGCCTGTAATATTGTATCTGTGTGAGTTTAACTAGATTTAGTTGTTTTTGTAAGGTTGGCAAATACAAAATAAGGGTTTTACTCACTATGACAGTTTACTGTCACACTCAATCTGACAGTTATTTATTTAAACATAACTCCTAAACCACACATGCAAAATGGCTAATAATGCCTGGAGATATGTATCTTTGTGAGTTTTACTAGAAACATTATATTGTGTAAGGTTTAGTTAGTTTTTGTACTCAATCTGACAGTATAACTGTCATTCTAAATCCATCCATTTTCTTCCGCTTATCCGAGGTCGGGTTGCGGGGGCAGCAGCCTGAGCAGAAAATCCCAGACTTCCCTCTCCCCAGCCACTTCGTCCAGCTCTTCTCGGGGTATTCCGAGGCGTTCCCAGGCCAGCCGGGGACATAGTCTTTCCAATGTGTCCTAGGTCTTCCCCGTGGCCTCCTGCCACACCTCCCTAGAGGCGTTCGGGTGGCATCCTGAGCAGATGCCCGAACCACCTCATGGCTCCTCTCAATGTGGAGGAGCAGCGGCTTTACTTTGAGTTCGTCCCGGATGACAGAGCTTCTCACCCTGTCTCTAAGGTAGAGACCCACCACCCGGCAGAGGAAATGCATTTCGGCCGCTTGTCCTTTCGGTCATAACCCAAAGCTGGGAACGTAGATCGACGGTAAATTGAGAACTTTTCCTTCTGGCTCAGCTCCTTCTTCACCACAACGGATCGATATAGCGTCCTCAATACTGAAGACGCCGCACCAAACCGCCTGTGGATCTCTCGATCCACTCTATCCTCACTCGTGAACAAGACTCCTAGGTACTTGAACTCCTCCATTTGGGGCAAGATCTCCTCCCCAACCTGGAGATGGCACTTGACCCTTTCCTGCGCGAGAACCATGGACTTGGACTTGGAGGTGCTGATTCTCATCCCAGTCGCTTCACACTCAAGGACCCTGCCGAGAGTATAGACCTGGTCTACCGTTCCACGACCAGGACGAAAACCACACTGTTCGTCCTGGATCCGAGTTTCCTCCTCTCCAGTACACATGAATAGACCTTACCGGGAAGGCTGAGGAGTGTGTTTCACGATAGTTGGAACACACCCTCCGGTTCCCTTTCTTAAAGAGAGGAACCACCACCCCGGTCTGCCAATCCAGAGGTACCACCCCCAATGTTCACGCGATGTTGCAGAGTCTTGTCAACCAAGACAGCCCCACAGTATCCAGAGCCTTAAGGAACTCATCCACCACCGGGGCCTTGCCACAGAGGAGATTTTTAACTACCTAGGCAACCTAAGCCCCAGAAATAGGAGAGTCCACCACAGATTCCCCAGGCACTGCTTGGCCTGTCGGTATGCCCGCTGCCTCTGGAGTCCCATGAGCCAAAAGGACCCGATAGGCTCTTTCTTCAGCTTGACGGCATCCCTCCCTGCTGGTGGCCACCAGCGAGTTCTAGGATTACCGCCACGACAGGCACCAAACACCTTGCGGCCACAGCTCCAATCAGCAGGCTCGACAAGAGAGGCACGGAACATGGTCCACTCAGACTCAATGTCCAGCACCTCCCTCGTGACATGTTTAAAGTTCTTCCTTATGTTTGAACATTGTGTTTGTTATGGACAATCCGTGACGAGCACAAAAGTCCAATAACAAAGCACCACTTGGGTTCAGATCCGGGTGGCCATTTTTCCCAATCACGACTCTCCAGGTTTCACTGTCCTTGCCAACATGAGCATTGAAGTCCCCCAACAGAACAAGGGAATCACCCGAGGGAGCACTCTCCAGTACTCCCTCAAGGGAATCCAAAAAGAGTGGGTACTCTGAGCTGCTGTTTGGTGCGTAAACACAAACAACAGTCAGGACCCGTCACCCAACCCGAAGGCGGAGGGAAGCTACCATCTCGTCTACTGGGTTAAAGTCCAACGTGCAGGCTTTGAGCAACAACAATTGCCACCCCAGCCTCTCATTGCTTGCAACGCCAGAGTGGAAGAGAGTCCAGCCCCTCTTGAGAGAACAGGTTCCAGAGCCCTTGCTGTGCGTCGAAGTGAGTCCAACTATATCTAGCCGGAACTTCTTCACCTCGCGCACCAGCTCAGGCTCTTTCCCTCCCAGCGAGGTGACGTTCCACGTCCCAAGAGCGAGCTTATGTAGCCGATAATCGGACTGCCAAGTGCCCTGCCTTCGGCTTCCGCCCAGTTCACACTGCATCCGACCTCTATGACCTCAATGGGCCCATGAGTGGTGAGCCCATTGGAGGGTTGACCCACGTTGCCTCTTCGAAATGAGCCCGGCAGGGCCCCATGGAGACAGGCCCGGCCACCAGTCGCTCGCCATCGTGCCCCACCTCTGCGCCTGGCTCCACAGGTGAGCCACGGTGACCTGCGCCTGGGCGAGAAAAAATCTAGGTCCTCGATTTGTACTTTTCATAAAGGTCTTTGAGCTGCTCTTTGTCTGATCCCTCACCTAGGACCTTTTCTCAGGGGATCCCGAGGCGTTCCCAGGCCAGCCGGGAGACATAGTGTTCCCAATGTGTCCTGGGTCTTCCCCGTGGCCTCCAGGATGACAGAGATTCACCTTCACCAGGGGTGTCAAACTCAAATACAGAGTGGGCCAAAGTTTAAAACTGAACAAAGCCGCGGGCCAAGGTTGAACAAATTAACCTTTTAATAGGGACCCAAACACGTTTTGCATTGAATATTGAACAAGCAAGGCTTATATAACTTTATAGTGACATGCAAAATGGAGTTTCAAATAATAATAATAATAATTAAAAAATATCAATTGCATATCAAATATAATTTAAATACAAATTGAATGCCTCTTTTCTATTTGCAGCCTTCTGAGGTAAATATCAACATTAACTTTATCCACAGGCTAATAAATTTGAAAATAAAATAACAATGAATAAAACAACCATTCAGGACTTTAAACTGCTCAGTTTGCAACACACTGATCTAATTTGATGTGCCCAAGCCAGATACCTGGCATCTTCTTTTAGATGCTAGTTCTTTAATGTCGGGGCTCAGGCTTTGAGCTGAGGCAACTTTCATTATCGAACAAGATGTTCAACAGTCATATCTCGTACACCCAATTCTAACAACATTCAGACCCAGTCACAAGATATGTGCAGCTACAGCACGCATACACAAATGAATGCAACGCATACTTCATCAACAGCGATACAGGTTACACTGAGGGTGCCAGTATAAAAAACTTTAACACTGTTAGAAATATACGCCACACTGTGAACCCACACCAAACAAAAATAAAAAAAACTTTTCGGGAGAACATCCGCACCGTAACACAACATAAACACAAAAGAACAAATACCCAGAATCTTTTGCAGCACTAACTCTTTCGGGACGCTACAAAATACACCCCCGCTGCCACCAACCCCCCCCCCCCCACACACACACACACACACACACACCTTGTAGCGTCTCGGAAGATTTAGTGCTACAAAGGGTTCTGGGTATTTGTTGTGTTGTGTTTATGTTGTGTTACGGTGCGGATGTTCTCCCGAAATGTGTTTGTCATTCTTGTTTGGTGTGGATTCACAGTGTGGCGTATATTTCTAAAAGTGTTAAAGTTTTTTATTTGGCTACCGTCAGTGTAACCTGTATCGCTGTTGATGAAGTATGCGTTGCATTCAATTGTGTGTGGGTGCAGAAGCTGCACTGACATGAAACTGGGCTGGCACTCGTTTGACTAGCTGGAAAAAAAAAAAAAACTCGGGAGGAGTGCTGGAGTCTACGGAGCCCCTAAAGGGACATGGGAATTTTTTTTTTTTTTAGACATGTATCTCGTGGCCACGAGAAACTTTCTCGTGGCCACGAGAAACTTTTTATAAAAAAAAAAAATAAAAAATAAAAAAATAAAATAAAAAAAAAAATAAAAAAAAAATAATATTTTTTTTTATTTTTTTTAATAAAAAGTTTCTCGTGGCCACGAGAAACTTTCTCGTGCGCACGAGAAAGCATTGGATGCGTGCTGATGGTTTAGTGCAGGGGTCACCAACCTTTTTGAAACCAAGGGCTACTTCTTGGGTACTGATTAATGCAAAGGGCTACCAGTTAGATACACACGTAAATAAATTGCCAGAAGTAGCCACTTTGCTCAATTTACCTTTAACTCTGTTATTATTAATAATTAATGATATTTATCTTTGTGGAAACACTGATCATCTTAATGATTTCTCTCAATAAATATATATAGAAACAGATAAATATCAATATGCAACACTTTATTTTTATATTTTCTCTAAGTGCACATTTTTCAAATTGAACATTTTCAAATGATCACTTCTAAGACAGTCTTGTGAAATGACAATATCCCATTTTAACTAGCTAGCCACTAATATTTTTTAACAAATCATGAATTACTTTGCACCATGTTTGTACAAATAATAACTCATGTAAAATACAAAAGTAAACTCAAATTTTTAAATCATGTCACACTTTGAACTGGACACCAAATCTGTTATCTGTTTCTTTGTCAGTTAGTGAGAAGCCTGGCATTGCATGCTGTTAACTAGTGTGTTGTACTCTGGTGTGTAACTTGACACTGCAACTCTGAGTGAGTCTTGCAGATGTGCATCAGTGAGGCGTGTTCTGTGTTTGTTCTTGATGAAGTTCATGTCAGAAAAGGCCGATTCACAAAGATAAGATTTTTCCTCATTGTTTGCGGAACCTTCTTAATCTTTTGGACATATTTTCACAGCAATCTGGCCTTAAGCTTAATTATGATAAATGTAAAATGTTAAGGATCGGAAATCTAAAGGGAACGTCCTTTCGAATGGAATGTAAAGTGCCTGTTTTGTGGACAGATGGACCAGTTAACATACTTGGTGTTGTTGTCCCAGAAAATCTGGAAGATCTAGGCTCAGTAAATTATAATAATCGACTAAGAAAGCTGGACAAAATTATGCAATTATGGAAAGGGAAATCCCTAACCTTGTATGGTAAAATGTCTATTGCCAACTCGTTAATTATTCCTCAATTTATTTATTTGTTTTTGTCATTACCAGCTCCATCACAAAACTTTTTTAAGATTTATGAGCGGAGGGTCTTCGATTTTGTCTGGAACGGCAAACCAGAAAAGATTAAAAGAAAGGTTTTGTGCAAAGAGTATGAATATGGGGGCCTGAAACTTCTCAACCTTGAAGCTATGTGTCTGTCTTTAAAAGCATCAATTGTTCCAAAGATGTATTTAAACATTGAGTGGTACACAAAAGGCCTGTTGGACAAAAAACATGTACTGTATCAAAAGAAATTGTATCCTTTTTTACCAGTGATCCCCTCCCAGAGAGTCTGCTGGGAAACATGGCGGGGTTCATAAAGGAAACAATCCACTCATAGTGGTGTTTTCAATTTTATGTGCCAGAAAAAAGAGACGATATTTTGCAGCAGTTAATATGGATGAACTCTAATATTGTAATAGATGGAAAGCCTTTCTTTTGGAAAAATATGTTTGAAAGAGGAATCATTTTTGTCAATGATATTATCAATGAGAATGGTAAAATGATGAAGTATGATGAATTTAGAGCTATGTATCAATCAATCAATCAATCAATGTTTATTTATATAGCCCTAAATCACAAGTGTCTCAAAGGGCTGTACAAGCCACAACGACATCCTCGGTACAGAGCCCACATACGGGCAAGGAAAAACTCACCCCAGTGGGACGTCGGTGAATGACTATGAGAAACCTTGGAGAGGACCGCATATGTGGGTAACCCCCCCCCCTCTAGGGGAGACCGAAAGCAACGGATGTCGAGTGGGTCTGACATAACATTGTGAAAGTCCAGTCCACAGTGGATCCAACACATCAGCGGGAGTCCAGTCCACAGCGGGGCCAACAGGAAACCATCCCGAGCGGAGACGGGTCAGCAGCGCAGAGATGTCCCCAACCGATGCACAGGCTAGTGGTCCACCCGGGGTCCCGGCTCTGGACAGCCAGCACTTCATCCATGGCCTATGCAACTCCCCCTCGCAAGGGACAGGGGAGAAGAGGAGAGAAGAAAAGAAACGGCAGATCAACTGGTCTAAAAAAAGGGGGGGTCTATTTAAAGGCTAGATTATACAAATGAGTTTTAAGATGGGACTTAAATGCTTCTACTGAGGTAGCATCTCTAACTGTTACCGGGAGGGCATTCCAGAGTACTGGAACCCGAATAGAAAACGCTCTATAGCCCGCAGACTTTTTTTTGGCTCTGGGAATCACTAATAAGCTGGAGTTCTTTGAACGCAGATTTCTTGTCGGGACATATGGTACAATACAATCGGCGAGATAGGCTGGAGCTAAACCGTGTAATATTTTATACGTAAGTAGTAAAACCTTAAAGTCGCATCTTAAGTGCACAGGAAGCCAGTGCAAGTGAGCCAGTATAGGCGTAATATGATCAAACTTTCTTGTCTTTGTCAAAAGCCTTGCAGCCGCATTTTGTACCAACTGTAATCTTTTAATGCTAGACATAGGGAGGCCCGAAAATAATACGTTACAGTAATCGAGACGAGACGTAACGAACGCATGAATAATGATCTCAGCGTCGCTAGTGGACAAGATGGAACGAATTTTAGCGATATTACGGAGATGAAAGAAGGCCGTTTTAGTAACACTCTTAATGTCTGACTCAAACGAGAGAGTTGGGTCGAAGATAATACCCAGATTCTTTACCGAGTCTCCTTGTTTAATTGTTTGGTTGTCAAATGTTAAGATGGTATTATTAAATAGATGTTGGTGTCTAGCAGGACCGATAATCAGCATTTCCGTTTTCTTAGCGTTGAGTTGCAAAAAGTTAGCGGACATCCATTGTTTAATTTCATTAAGACACGCCTCCAGCTGACTACAGCCCGGCGTGTTGGTCAGCTTTAGGGGCATGTAGAGTTGAGTGTCATCAGCATAACAGTGAAAGCTAACACCGTACTTGCGTATGATGTCACCCAGCGGCAGCATGTAAATACTAAAGAGTGCAGGGCCAAGAACCGAACCCTGGGGAACTCCGCACGTTACCTTGACATAGTCCGAGGTCACATTGTTATGGGAGACGCACTGCATCCTGTCAGTAAGATAAGAGTTAAACCAAGACAAGGCTAAGTCTGACATACCAATACGTGTTTTGATACGCTCTAATAAAATATTATGATCGACGGTATCGAAAGCGGCGCTAAGATCAAGAAGCAGCAACATAGATGACGCATCAGAATCCATCGTTAGCAATAGATCATTAGTCATTTTTGCGAGGGCTGTCTCCGTAGAGTGATTTGCCCTGAAACCGGATTGAAAAGGTTCACAGAGATTGTTAGTCACTAAGTGTTCATTTAGCTGCTGTGCAACAGTTTTTTCGAGAATTTTGGAAATAAACGGAAGGTGGGAGACCGGTCGGTAGTTTACCATGAGGTCAGGATCGAGGTTAGGTCTTTTGAGCAGAGGATGAATAACCGCTTTTTTGAATGCTAGGGGAACAGTGCCGGAGGAAAGTGATAAGTTTATAATATTTAACACTGATGGACCTAATAATACAAACAGTTCCTTGATAAGTTTCCCAGGAAGTGGGTCAAGTAAACATGTTGTTTGTTTTATCCCACTTACACGCTGTAATAATTCCTCTAATGTTATTTCATCAAAAATAGAGAGACTATTTTGGAGGGCAGTGTCCGTCGTATATACAGTCGTATTTGTGTTAATAGAGCCCAGTTGTAGCTGGGATGCGTTGTCTTTAATCTCCTTTCTAATGAGTTCAATTTTCTTATTAAAGAAATTCATAAAATCATCTGCCGAGTGGGTGGAGCTACTGGGAGGAGTCCCTTGTTGGGTTAGCGATGCTACTGTACTAAACAGAAATTTAGGATCGTTTTTGTTGAGGCGGATGAGATTTGAGTAGTATTTAGCTTTAGCTAAGGTAAGCATGCGTTTATAAGTTATTAAACTATCACTCCATGCTTGATGGAAAACCTCAAGTTTAGTCGCGCGCCATTTGCGTTCCAGTTTTCTACATGATAATTTATGAGCTCTAATTTCTTCTGTAAACCATGGGGTGCGCCTTTTAGGGGCCCTTTTTTGCTTTAGCGGTGCTATACTATCAATAATTTCGCGCAAGGCATCGTCAAAGTTGTTAGTGAGTTTATCAATAGAGCCGACATAATTTGGGAATGGTGCTATTACCGAAGGCAGTAGGTCAGCAAGAGTCATCGTTGTGGCAGCATTAATGTTGCGGCCGCTATAGCAGTTATTATTATTATTAGCTTGTTGACAAAGAGTCAAAACTTCAAATTTTATAAGGTAATGATCGGACATTACTTTAGTATATGGAAGTATCATAACTTTGGAGGTGGTGACACCCCTGACAAGCACTAGATCTATTGTATTACCGTTGCGATGCGTGGGTTCATGTATTATTTGTGTAAGACCACAGCTATCAATTATGGTTTGGAGCGCCACGCACTGAGGGTCCGATGGGGTATTCATATGGATATTAAAGTCCCCCATTATGATTATATTGTCGGCGTGCGTCACTAGATCAGCAACGAACTCTGAGAATTCACTGATAAAGTCCGAATAGGGCCCAGGGGGGCGGTAGATAACAGCCAGGTCGAGAGGTAGCGGTGTGACAGACCTCATAGTAAGCACCTCAAACGATTTATATTTATTATTTAGGTTAGGGGTAAGGTTGAAATTTTCATTGTATATGTATGGTGATGCTTGCTCAAGCTTTTCATTTTATCAACTAACTGGAGTAATTGGGAAAAGATGGAAACAAATAATTAATTATGGAACTACTAAATTATTAGTTTGTAAACCTCTAATAAGAAATTCTAGTTGGCAAAAAGGAACTAAAGTAAATAGAAAAATATATCATTTTTATTTAATAAAGAAATCTTTGAAGGCTGCCTCATACAACACAAATGGAAAATGGGAGGACTTTTTTGACTGCCCGTTGCCATGGGATGCCATATTCAAACTAATCTATAAAACCACTATCGATGTGCAAAATCGTTATTTTCAAATTAAAATTATTTATAACTTCTTACCCACAGGGAAAATGTTAAAATTATGGAATATGACAGAGTCAGATGATTGCCGATTTTGTTGTCAGGAGCCTGAATCCACCCTGCAATTGTTTTGGTATTGTCATATTGTGTCTTTGTTTTGGGTTGAAGTTGAAAAAATGTGTTTAAGGATTGGTTTGTTTATGAAGCTTAATGTGGTTTCTGTTATTTTAGGAGAGTTCATTGACAATCATGATTTAGTCAATTTAATTATAGTACTCGGTAAAATGTTTATTTTTAAGGCCAAAAACAGATATTCACTTAGTATTACTTTCTCTAAAACATTTATTCAGTATTTTCTAACTTTAGAAAGTTACATGGTTGAAAACGATAATGATGCCAAAAAACATTTAAAAAAAAGATGAGAAGTCCTCAAAGGCTTATTTTGAAAGTATAATTATGTTTATAGATTATATGGTATATGTTGTTGTGTTCCCTAATTTGAGTGACCTGGACATAATATGGACTGTACATAAATGCTTATTTTGAAAATGTAATTTTGTTTATAAAGTATATGCAATCTGTTGTGTTCCCTAATTTTTTTCTGTGTACATGAATGAAGGTGTGTGTTGCTGAGTCCGACTTGGACATTATCTGGACTGGGCCTGGTTTAAAAAAAAACCTTTAAACAAATCTAATTTCATTGACAACCTGGTCTGTTGAAGATAAGGCCCTTTTTTAAAAAATAAAATAAAATAAGATAAATAAATAAAAAACATTTTCTTGGATAAAAAAGAAAGTAAAACAATATAAAAATAATTATATAAAAAAATAGTAATTAATGAAAATGTTAGTGGACCAGCAGCCTATACAATCATGTGTGCGTCAGGGACTGTGTCCCTTGCAGATGTGTTGTCTATGTTGTGGGAACCAGAATATTGGTAGCAGAAAGAAATAACCCATTTTGTGTGAGTGGGTGTGGATGAGTGTGCATGGGGGAGGTTATTTGGGTTGATGCACTGATTGAAAGTGTATCTTGTGTTTTTTCTATGTAGATTTAATTTAAAAAAAATAAATAAAAAAAAATAAAACATTTTTTTTTTTTTTTTTTTTTTTTTTTTTTAAGAACAGGCCCGCGGGCGACTCATCTGGTCCTTACGGGCGACCTGGTGCCCGCGGGCACCGCGTTGGTGACCCCTGGTTTAGTGTGTGTTAAAATGGCAGTTTAGGAGTTAATATGGCTGTATTTCCAGATAGGACTTTCCCCCATGTGTGTTGTGGCAAAATGTGAATGCTTGATTAGTAGGTGTGAGACAAACACTTTATCTTCCTGGTTATTGTAACGCTACGTGTTTGACATTATTTAAGACGTTTTCATGCCCGGGAAAGGACAGTTTTCCTCTTCTGTGGCTGTGGGGGGGTGGGCGTGGCTTGCGGACCTGCAGTGAAGAGGAGTGTGTCAGTTAGTCCGATGTTGATGTGATCAAACTTCTTTCTTGCTTGGAAGATACACACACAATTGTAACTGTTATTTCTTCCTGCAAATAATAAATATGTACAACGTGTTTGGATGTATTCATTTATGTAAAATTGTCATTAAATGTAATATTGCCTGACAAAAAGTGATACGACGTACGTAATATTTTGATATTTACACATCGCATATTTAAACACGCGCATCTGACTAGAATACCCTTATGTGCATTACATATATCAACATCAACTACCTACTGTACTGTTTACTTGTTGAAATACCCTTTTTAGAACAAATATCTACCCACATAATTTATATGTGTATATATAATATATATATATGTGTATGTATGTATATGCATATATATATATATATATATATATATATATATATATATATATATATATATGCATATATATATATATATATATACGTGTATGTATGTATATGCATATATATATATATATATATATATATATATATATATATATATATATATATATATATATATATATATGCATATATATATATACGTGTATGTATGTATATGCATATATATATATATATATATATATATATATATATATATATATATATATATATATATATATATATATATATATATATACATATATATATATATATATATATATATGCATATATATATATATATATATATATATATATATATATATATATATATATATATATATATATATATATATATATATATATATATATATATATATATATATATATGCATATACATACATACACATATATATATATATATTATATATACACATATAAATTATGTGAGTAGATATTTGTTCTAAAAAGGGTATTTCAACAAGTAAACAGTACAGTAGGTAGTTGATGTTGGTATATGTAATGCACATAAGGGTATTCTAGTCAGATGCGCGTGTGTAAATATGCGATGTGTAAATATCAAAATATTACGTACGTCGTATCACTTTTTGTCAGGCAATATTACATTTAATGACAATTTTACATAAATGAATACATCCAAACACGTTGTACATATTTATTATTTGCAGGAAGAAATAACAGTTACAATTGTGTGTGTATCTTCCAAGCAAGAAAGAAGTTTGATCACATCAACATCGGACTAACTGACACACTGCGCTTCGCTGCAGGTCCGCAAGCCACGCCCACCCCCCCCACAGCCACAGAAGAGGAAAACTGTCCTTTCCCGGGCATGATAACGTCTTAAATAATGTCAAACACGTAGCGTTACAATAACCAGGAAGATAAAGTGTTTGTCTCACACCTACTAATCAAGCATTCACATTTTGCCACAACACACATGGGGGAAAGTCCTATCTGGAAATACAGCCATATTAACTCCTAAACTGCCATTTTAACACACACTAAACCATCAGCACGCATCCAATGCTTTCTCGTGGCCACGAGAAAGTTTCTCGTGGCCACGAGAAAGTTTCTCGTGCGCACGAGAAACTTTCTCGTGGCCACGAGAAAGTTTCTCGTGCGCACGAGAAAGTTTCTCATGGCCACGAGAAAGTTTCTCGTGGCCACGAGAAACTTTTTGTTAAAAAAAAAAAAAAAAAAAAAAAATTAATTTTTTTTTTTTTTTTTTTTTTTTTTATAAAAAGTTTCTCGTGGCCACGAGAAAGTTTCTCGTGGCCACGGGATACTTTCTCGTGGCCACGAGATACTTTCTCGTGGCCACGAGAAACTTTCTCGTGCGCACGAGAAACTTTCTCGTGGCCACGAGATACATGTCTAAAAAAAAAAAAATTCCCATGTCCCTTTAGGGGCTCCGTAGGAGTCACTCCCGGGAGGGTTGGCAAGTATTAGAAGTAGCGGCACTGCCGCAATGTATAATCGAAGGTCCAGCTTTAGTGTTAATTTGATATTGCCTCAAGGGCCAAGTCAAATTACACGTTGGGCCAAATTTGGCCCACGGGCCAGAGTTTGACACCCATGACCTTCACTGTAAAAAATTACTGTAAAAATAAAAAATAAAATTACAGTTATATACTCCATCCATCCATCCATTTTCTACCGCTTATTCCCTTCGGGGTCGCGGGGGGCGCTGGAGCCTATCTCAGCTACAATCAGGCGGAAGGCGGGGTACACCCTGGACAAGTCGCCACCTCATCGCAGGGCCAACACAGATAGACAGACAACATTCACACTCACATTCACACACTAGGGCCAATTTAGTGTTGCCAATCAACCTATCATGTTCTTCTTAAATGCAGTTAAGTACTGTAAATTTTGTTGCATTTTTCAAAAAATATCGACCAGCAGTAAGTTACTGTAAAACCTACAGTGTAATTCAGTATTTTTCAGACTTGTTTCTTGGGTCCGCCCACAATTCGTCCAACCGAGCTTCATTTCACCTGGCCGACCCTGCTAAATCCATCCTACTGCATCGTGTGTTTTTGATAACAAGGTAAGAGTCACTTGTACCTTGATGTGTCATTTTCTGTTTGAATTACTTTATATATATATTTATAAAGTCCGAAATGACATAGCGTCACAGTCAGCATCACAGACACTATCGTTGACCACGCGCATGTACCGCCGCATGCTAGCTAGCTAAGTTTTCTTCTTTTTTGTCATAGTCATCATAAAAGATGATAACTTGCAACATATGTGCTACGACTTGCAGCAATGTATTTGCGTATGTTAGACACATGCGAAGTCATAGTTGTATGCCTAATGCATCGTTTAAGTGTGCTTTCCCTAAATGCACAAGAGTTTTTTCCAACTTCTCAGCCTTCAAAACTCACAGCCGTCGTCATAAATATGGCAAGAGTAGGACTGATATGTATAGCGCAGAAGGTTTACCTTGTAATATTGTCTCATGTAGCGCGAAGTGCGATGATATACGGGCCTTTCTCCTGCATTTGAAAAGTCATATTACCGAAGGTAGGACAGTTACGTGCCCCTTCAGTCAATGTGAAAAAAGATTTACAGTTAAGTCTACTTTCACATCGCACGTGTCAAGGAAGCACTACGGCTACACTGAACGAAGTTTGACTTGATCAACAGCAAATCCAAGCAGCTCTTGTGTTATTAACACTGATGATGACTATTGTGATATGCAACTTGAGGATTCAGGATATTCCTGTTATGAAGACATGGAGGTCTACTTGCATTAAAAAATGTTCACAGCACTGAAAAAAGGTTGAGAACCACTGCCTTAGGACAGTGGTTCTCAACCTTTTTTCAGTGATGTACCCCTGTGAACATTTTTTAAATTCAAGTACCCCCTAATCAGAGCAAAGCATTTTTGGTTGAAAAAAAGAGATAAAGAAGTAAAATACAGCACTATGTCATCAGTTTCTGATTTATTAAATTGTATAACAGTGCAAAATATTGCTCATTTGTTGTGGTCTTTCTTGAACTATTTGGAAAAAAAGATATAAAAATAACTAAAAACTTGTTGAAAAATAACCAAGTGATTCAATTATAAATAAAGATTTTTACACATAGAAGTAATCAACTTAAAGTGCCCTCTTTGGGGATTGTAATAGAGATCCATCTGGATTCATGAACTTCATTCTCAACATTTCTTCACAAAAAAAGAAATCTTTAACATCAATATTTATGGAACATGTCCACTACGCTTTAACCAAGCCTCCATTGTTTTCTACATGGATAGTTGATTGACAGTTGGTGCCGTGTGGCACCGCCAGGTAGGGTCAAACCATCATGGCATGGGGGAAACTCTGGCTTTATGGTAATGAATGGAATAGCCTACTTGATTAGTTGTTCAGTTTATGAACTTACATTCATATTTTGTCGAAGTATTATTCAATAAATATATTTATAAAGGATTTTTGAATTGTTGCTATTTTTAGAATATTTAAAAAAAATCTCACGTACCCCTTGGCATACCTTCAAGTACCCCCAGGAGTACGCGTACCCCCATTTGAGAACCACTGCCTTAGGAGACTAGATGTAAACAGAGGAAAGAGAGAGCGAGTGAGGTGGCCATTCCAAATACTTTTAAAATGCTACCCATATTGGATACTGTTTAGGAACATAAACTGCATTTCAAAGTCACAATAAAACGTTGGATGATCAGCATGGAAGGTGATGTCATCGGCAAAGGCGTCCAACCTAACTTAATCTCAGGGCTTGCTGCCCTTCTTGCCACATACTATGTGTTCAACTTGGAATACCAAGAGGAAGGTCCTCGGACATTGGAATTTGTTCAAAGGTAAATCCTCTTGATACTGTTAAAATAATGTTAGGATATTTTATTTTATATTTCTCACCTCTGTTCAGGAATTTGACTTGTCATTTCCCCAATTGTGTGCCTTAAATCAATGACTCTTCTGTTCCTTTGTGGACCTTCTTATTAGGGACCGAAGCACCAGTTTGACTCTAGGATACAGAGAAGGTAGGTAATGTGCAGGTAAAGATATGTTGACTGGGTCAAAGAAGGAAGCACCTGTTTGACCCCAGGATGCAGAAAAAGTAGATAATTTGCAGGTAAAGACATGTTGACTGGATGATGGCAGGAAGCACCAGCTTGACCCGAGAATGCAGAGCAAGTAGGTAATGTGCGGGTGAAGATATGTTGAATGGGTAAAGAAAGGAAGCACCAGTTTGACCCCACTATGCAGGGAAGGTAGGTAATGTGCGGGTGAAGGTATGTTGAATGGGTGAAAGAAGGAAGCGCAGGTGTGGTCGAGGCCATGCAGACAAGGTAGGTATGTGCAGGTGAAGATATGTTGTATGGTGAAAGAAAGAAGCACCAGTGTGACCCAAGGATGCAGGGAAGGTAGGTAATGTGCAGGTAAAGATATGTTGAATGGGTGAAGGCAGGAAACACCAGCTAGACGCCAGGATACAGAGAAGGTAGGTAATGTGCAGGTAAAGATATGTTGAATGGGTAAAGGTAGAAAGCACCAGCGTGACCACACTATGCAGAGAAGGTAGGTAATGTGCAGGTAAAGATATGTTGAATGGGTAAAGGCAAGAAGCACCAGTGTGACCCCAGGATGCAGAGAAGATAGGTAATGAGCAGGTAACGATATGTTAAATGGGTGAAAGCAGGAAACATCAGCGTAAATACACGGTCCCGTAGATGGAGAGAAAACATAAATAGAGAGAGGGATTGGGGAGGCTTTAGCATTGTCTTCCTCTCTGAATTTGTCTTAATGGGTTTTAGAGCATTCACTCATCTACAGCTGTGGTTATGGTATAGGCTCACATATATCCTAAAATTGATATTAATATTTGTGCAGTGCATATTCCTAAATAACAATGTGAGGGGGGTTCTGTATCGACTGCAAGTAATCTTCAATCACAACAGAATATCTAATATGCTTTCTCTCTTTTTTAGGCGATTCATTGGCGTTAACCCTGAGAGGGGAACAAAGGCTAGCCAGGGAAAGGTGGTGTCCAAGAAAAAGGCAGCAACTGTAAATCCTCACGTAGCCACCCTTATAAAACATCTCACAGACTTTGAGTGGGGCTTTATGTAGCCGACAACTAAACACTGGACTCGTGTTCAGTGTTTTGTCTCCAGTTAGAAATTAAGTGGACATGTTATAAATGTTAAAATGCTTTACTGAAAATAAGAAGAATGCACTAAATGTACTTTGAATGTATTTGATGCACAATAAATAATTGGTTAATAAAAACATAATCTTGCAAGGCCATTTCTCCAGTCATTTTTATGCCAGCAGATTGCAGGGATTTTGATTTTGAAAAATTAAAAGTTCAACTCATTAACTTCTAGTGGCATTATACTGTAAAGCTCAGTCTATAGTGCTTACAATTATTTTACTGTAATTAACTGTTAATGGATATTACAGTAGATACACTAAAATAACAGTGTAATGCCGCTAAACAGATGACAGTATTATGCTGTGAAGCGTATATTTGATACAGCACAGTACTGTGATACTTTTTACAGTAATAAACTGTAGTGATAAATCACAGTATGTGTGCTGTAGAAAAACAGTTTTATACTGGAACCATTAGCTGCCAGTAGGTTACTGTAATTAAACGGTGAAAATTCTTACAGTAAGGGAGAGACCCGCCACCCAGCGGAGAAAACTCATTTTGACCGCCAGCCTGTGCATCTCACGATCCACTCTTCCCTCACTCATGAACAAGACTCCAGGTACTTGAACTCATCCACTTGGGGCAAGATCTCCTGCCCAACCTCGAAATGGCACTCCACCCTTTCCCGGGCGAGAACCTCGGACTTTGAGGTGCTGATTCTCATCCCAGTCGCTTCACACTCGGCTGCGAACCAATCCAATGAGAGCTGAAGATCCTGGCCAGTTAAAGCCATAAGGACCACATCATCTGCAAAAAGGAGAGACCTAATCCTGCAGCCACCAAACCGGATCCCCTCAACGCCATGACTGCGCCTAGAAATTATGTCCATAAAATTTATGAACACATTTGGTGACAAAGGGCAGCCAACACGAGGGTTGGACTCCGGTCCAACCCTCACTGGAAAGGGGTCCGACTTACTGCTGGCAATGCGGACCAAGCTCTGACACTGATCATACAGGGAGCGACCCGCCACAATCAGACATGCCGATACCCAGAGGTGTGGACTCGAGTCACATGACTTGGACTCGAGTCAGACTCGAGTCATGAATTTGATGACTTTAGACTCGACTTGACAACATGTAAAGAGACTTGCAACTCGACTTAGACTTTAACATCAATGACTTGTGACTTCACTTGGACTTGAGCCTTTTGACTTGACATGACTTGCTACTTTCCCCAAAACCTAAAGCTTAAAAAGTTATTTGGGAGCGCTCCGTAGCTTTCATTTTGTACGTGTCTGTCTATCAGCGTGTGTGCTGCTTGTCAGCGTGTGTGCTGTCAGTACAACAGCCAATCAAATTAGATCTACATTGTTTTCATCACACAGCATTCAGCCAATCAAATTGCAGGACAACCAATGAACAAGAGTTGTCAAACAATGCGCCAGTGAGAAAGATTTATACCAAAGTTGGTTTCGTTCGGGTATAAAAACTACGACTTGGTCAACAAAAAACGAATTGCCGTATGCAAATTACGCAGTTCGAATATTACAGACGGAGACGCAACAACTTCCAACTTCGTTCGACATTTGAAGTTGCACAAAGAAGGGTAAGTTTTGAATGTAAGATAACGTTTATTGGCTAGGTAACATGACTTTTATTTGCTGTGTAGTTAAATCAGTGAGGCTGTAAACTCACTGCTAACGTTATAACCATAGACATCTTATAAGTAGACGCAGCATCGAGGGCTACTGCCTACTGGCGCAGACGAGACGTGGGGCCGCCATCTTGGAGTGGTGATCCGCTCCACTCAGTGCAATTCATTTGTCAGGAGCAATGAACTGTCAGCGCATTTAATTCATCTTACCTCACTGAATACCACTGATTTTCACGCGCTTTTTTGTCATACGTGTAGCTATGATAAAGGACACATGTTTTATTATTCATAGTTTGCTTAACAGTAATATAATATTCTTATATTCTATAAATGACCAGACGTCCGAGATCAAAACTGGGAATATAATCCCAGAGAAGGGGGAAAAAAACGGTCAGCTATTTTCAAGTTGAAGAAACAATATGATTACGTTATATATACATGCGTATATCCTACATAAACAATGTATGAATACATTAGATATCTATATATCTTATAGACCGTTTATTCTGTCTTGACACTTTGTATTGATATTTTCTATTACATTCTTCCCTTAAATGATCATGTTTACAGTGATTGTTATATATGTATTTTGTATGTATTTCGCTTTGGATAAAAGCGTCTGCCAAATACTTAAACATATATAAACACCTGAAAGTCTTTATATCAGCTAAAACCACCAATCTGTTTCACTGGATTCAGAATAAAACCAAATGCTGTCTTACCCAACAATGTTAGTATTTGAATATTGTTACTTGAAGACTTATTCCTGGTTACAATTATACTGTTAAGAAAGTATTGTCTTATATTTTGCCTAAAATGAGAATGCACCATAATTAGTGGCGGCTGGTGAATTTTGTTTTAGGTGGGGCTGAAAGTTTGTAAACCAAACCCCTGTAGGGGCGTCATCCTCCCCCAGAAGATTTATTTGTGATTTTCACATACAAATATTGAAGATCTTTGCTCCTTCTCAACTCTGTGGTAATGTTATTGTCATAAAATACAACCAATAGTACATTAATGTTAAATCTTACTTGTGAAAAGTAATCCCCCGATTCCTATTTTCAACAGTCCGCTCATTTGAGCAGGAAAACGCTGAACACCATCTTTGTTTTCTACCTGTCAACTGTCAGTTTAGGCTGCTCGCCGGCTCCTCATCACCACTTCAAGATGCAATTTGCTCGCATCACAGCAACCAATACTGCGTCTACTTATAAGATGTCTATGGTTATAACGTCATTGCAAACACGGCAATATGTTGCGTCTACTGCAGTTTGCTACCTTATTCATAGTTTTTAAGAAGTGCTTTTTTTAAGCAGGGTTGCATGAGGTACCTAAACATAACGTTACGTTAGTCAATGTATCACACACAGTAACATAACGTTAGACGGCGGTCAGCAGCACCGCATATTTTAGCCACCTACAAAAAGACAAACAGTCAAATAAAGGTCAGTTAAAATGTATACTATATTAAGAATATGTGTACATATTGCATAGGGCCCTGACATCTAAAAAGTACAACTCTGTTCATTGTTATGTTCATGTATTTGTTATGTTTTTCATGTGTACGCACACATAAACACACATACAGTATGAGATGAGATCAATGAGATAAGGTAAGAACAGAATAGAAACTGCTGTGGAACTAGTTACAATGCAATATGCCATGGAAATACAATGTTAACACTTTTGTACAAATAAGGACAGTTGCACTTGTTTTTGCAAATGTGTTTATTCTGTAAAGGAATACGTTAAATGTTTAAAATTGTTTAAACTATTAAAATGACTGGTTAATAGTGCTATTATGAATTGCAATGTCAGTACTATTTTTTTTCTTGCTATTTCAAATGCACTTGTTTTAATAAATAAATACAGCGTTTTAAAAGCATACACAATCTGTGTAAAAATATTAGTCTGCGGTTAAAAGGACTTGAAAGGACTCGAAACTCAAAATGCAGGACTTGTGACTTGACTTGAGACTTTCCAGTCTTGACTTTGGACTTGACTCGGGACTTGCCTGTCTTGACTCGGGACTTGACTCGAGACTTGAGGGCAAAGACTTGAGACTTACTTGTGACTTGCAAAGCAATGACTTGGTCCCACCTCTGCCGATACCCCATACTCTCTAAACACTCCCCACAGGACTTCCCGGGGTGGCCACGGTCGAATGTCTTCTCCAAGTCCACAAAGCACATGTAGACTGATTGGACAAACTCCCATGCACACTCAAGGACCCTGCCGAGAGTATAGAGCTGGTCTACCGTTCCACGACCAGGACGAAAACCACACTGTTCGTCCTGGATCCGAGGTTCCTCCTCTCCAGTACACATGAATAGACCTTACCGGGAAGGCTGAGGAGTGTGATCTACGATAGTTGGAACACACCCTCCGGTTCCCCTTCTTAAAGAGAGGAACCACCACCCGGGTCTGCCAATCCAGAGGTACCGCCCCTGATGTCCATGCGATGTTGCAGAGTCTTGTCAACTTAAACAGCCCCACAGCATCCAGAGCCTTAAGGAACTCCGGACGGAGCTCATCCACCCCCGCGGCCTTGCCACCGAGGAGCTTCTTAACTACCTTGGCAACCTCACCCCCAGAAATAGGAGAGCCCACCACAGATTCCCCAGGCACTGCTTGGCCTGTCGGTATGCCCGCTGCCTCTGGAGTCCCATGAGCCAAAAGGACCAGATAAGCACTTTCTTCAGCTTGACGGCATCCCGCACTGCTGGTGGCCACCAGCGGGTTCTAGGATTACCGCCACGACAGGCACCAAACACCTTGCGGCCACAGCTCCAATCAGCTGGCTTGACAAGAGAGGCACGGAACATGATCCATTCAGACTCAATGTCCAGCACCTCCTTTGTGACATGTTCAAAGTTCCTCCGGAGGTAGAAAAAGAAACTCTCTCTGACAGGAGACTGCTAGGCATTCCCAAAAGACTCTCACAATGCGTTTGGGCCTGCCAGGTCTGTCCGGGATCCTACCCCACCATCGGAGCCAGCTCACCAGGTGGTGATCGGTAGAAAGCTCGCCCCTCTCTTCACCCGAGTGTCCAAAACATGAGGCCGCAAATCCCATGACACAACTACAAAGCCAATAATGGAACTGCGGCCGAGGGTGTCCTGGTGCCAAGTGCACATATGGACACCCTTATGTTTGAACATTGTGTTTGTTATGGACAATCCGTGACTAGCACAAAAGTCCAATAACAAAGCACCACTTGGGTTCAGATCCGGATGGCCATTTTTCCCAATCACGACTCTCCAGGTGTCAAAGTCGTTGCCAACATGAGCGTTGAAGACCCCCATTAGAACAAAGGAATCACCAGAGGGAGCACTCTCAAGGGAATCCAAAAAGAGTGGGTACTCTGAGCTGCTGTTTGGTGCGTAAACACCAACAACAGTCAGGACCCGTCACCCAACCCGAAAGCGGAGGGAAGTTACCATCTCGTCTTCTGGGTTAAGTCCAACGTGCAGGCTTTGAGCCGGGGGGCAACAATAATTGCCAACCCAGCCTCTCATTACTTGCAACGCCAGAGTGGAAGAGAGTCCAACCCCTCTTGAGAGAACAGGTCCCAGAGCCCTCGCTGTGCGTCGAAGTGAGTCCAGCTTTATCTAGCCGGGAACTTCTCCACCTCGCGAGGTGACGTTCCACGTCCCAAGAGCGAGCTTATGTAGCCGATAATCGGACCGCCAAGTGCCCTGCCTTCGGCTTCCGCCCAGCTAACACTGCACCCGACCTCTATGACCCAGCCCATGAGTGGTGAGCCTATTGCAGGGGGGACCCACGTTGCCTCTTCGAGCTGGGCCCCATGGGCACCAGTCGCTCGCCATCGTGCCCCACCTCTGGGCCTGGCTCCACAGGGGAGCCACGGTGACCCGCGTCCGGGCGAGAAAATATCTAGGTCCTCGATTTGTACTTTTCATAAAGGTCTTTGAGCTGTTCTTTGTCTGATTCCTCACCTAGGACCTGCTTGTCTTGGGGGGCCCTACCAGGGGGCATAGAAGCCCCCGGACAGCATAGCTCCTAGGATCAGTAGGACACGCAAACCACAAAGGTGGCGGCTCAGAAAGCAGGTTATATAAACATAACTCCAAAACCAAACATGCAAGATGTCTAAACATGCCTGTAATATTGTATCAATGTGAGTTTTACTAGAATCGGTTGTTTTTTTAAGGCTTGCAAACACAAAAAGTTTTTTTTACTCAATATGACAGTAAGTTCTTAAAATGCTGAGATAATGTGAAAAAAAGCAATACAAATGTATTCCAACATGATTCCTAAACCAAACATGCAAAATGTCTAAAAATGCCTGTAATATTGAATCCATGTGAGTTTTACTAGAATCATTTGTTTTTGTAAGGTTTGCAAATACAAAAATTGAGTTTTATGACAGACACAAGTTAGTTTTTTTACTCATTATAACAGTATAGATGTCATACTATATATTAAAGTTATATAAACATAACTCCAAAACCAAACGTGCATTATGTCCAAAATTGCCTGTAATATTGTATAGATGTGAGTTTTACTAGAATCAGGTTTGCAAATACAAAAATTGGGTTTTATGACAGTATACTGTCACACTCAATATGACAGTATAACTGTCATACTAAATCCATCCATTTTCTTCCGCTTATCCGAGGTCGGGTTGCGGGGGCAACAGCCTAAGCAGAGAGCCCAGCGTTCCCAGGCCATAGTCTTTCCAATGTATCCTAGGTCTTCCCCATGGCCTCCTGCCGTTCGGACCTAGGGAGGCGTTCGGGTGGCATCCTGAGCAGATGCCCGAACCACCTCATCTGGCTCCTCTCAATGTGGAGGAGCAACGGCTTTACACTGAGTTCCTCCCAGATGACAGAGCTTCTCACCCTATCTCTAAGGGAGAGACCCACCACCCGGCGGAGGAAACTCATTTCGGCCGCTTGTACCCGTGACCTTGTCCTTTCGGTCATAACCCAAAGCTCATGACCATAGGTGAGGATGGGAACGTTGATCGACCGGTAAATTGAAAGCTTTTCCTTCTGGCTCAGCTCCTTCTTCACCACAACGGATCGATATAGTGTCCTCATTACTGAAGACGCCGCACCGATCCGCCTGTAGATCTCACAATCCACTCTATCCTCACTCGTGAACAAGACTCTTAGGTACTTGAACTCCTTCACTTGGGGCAAGATCTCTTTCCCAACCTCGAGATGGCACTCCACCCTTTCCCGGGCGAGAACCATGGACTGAGGAGTGTGATCTATGATAGTTGGAACACACCCTCCGGTTCCCCTTCTTAAAGAGAGGTACCACCACCCCGGTCTGCCAATCCAGAGGTACCGCCCCCGATGTAGACGCAATGTTGCAGAGTCTTGTCAACCAAGACTGCCCCACAGCATCCAGAGCCTTAAGGAACTCCGGACGGAGCTCATATCCCCGGGGCCTTGCCACCGAGGAGCTTTTTAACTACCTTGGCAACCTCAGCCCCAGAAATAGGAGAGCCCACCACAGACTTCCCAGGCACTGTTTCCTCATAGGAAGACGTGTTGGTGGGACTGAGGAGGTCTCGCTTGGCCTGTCGGTATGCCCACTGCCTCTGGAGTCCCATGAGCCAAAAGGACCCGGTGGCTCTTTCTTCAGCTTGACAGCATCCCTCACTGCTGGTGGATTACCGCCACGACAGGCACCAAACACCTTGCGGCCACAGCTTCAATCAGCTGGCTCAACAAGAGAGGAACGGAACATGGTCCACTCAGACTCAATATCCAGCACCTCCCTCGTGACATGTTCAAAGTTCTTCCGGACATGTTCAAAGTTCTTCAGGAGACTCTGCTAGGTGTTCCCAGCAGACCCTTACAATGCGTTTGGGCCTGCCAGGTCTGACCAGCATCCTCCCCTACCATCGGAGCCAGCTCACCACCAGGTGGTGGTTGGTAGAAAGCTCTGCCCCTCTCTTCACCGAGTGTCCAAAACATGAGGCCGCAAATCCCATGACACAACTACAAAGTCAATCATGCGGCCGAGGGTGTCCTTGTGCCAAGTGCACATATGGACACCCTTATGTTTGAACATTGTGTTTGTTATGGACAATCCGTGACAAGCACAAAAGTCCAATAACAAAGCACCACTTGGGTTCAGATCCGGGTGGCCATTTTTCCCAATCACGACTCTCCAGGTTTCACTGTCGTTGCCAACATAGCGTTGAAGTCCACCAGCAGAACAAGGGAATCACCCGAGGGAGCACTCTCCAGTACTCCCTCAAGGGAATCCAAAAAGAGTTGGTACTCTGAGCTGCTGTTTGGTGTGTAAACACAAACAATAATCAAGACCCGTCACCCAACCCGAAGGCTGAAGGAAGCTACCATCTCATCTATTGGGTTTAAAGTCCAACGTGCAGGCTTTGAGCCGGGGGGCAACAAGAATTGCCACCCCAGCCTCTCATTAGATGCAACGCCAGTGTGGAATCTCTTCCACTCTGGCGTTGCAAGTAATGAAAGTTCAGTTCAGTCCAGCCCCTCTGAGAGAACAGGTTCCAGAGCCCTTGCTGTGAGTCCAACTATATCTAGCCGGGAACGTCTCCACCTCATGCACCAGCTCAGGCTCCTTCCCTCCCAGCGAGGTGACGTTCCATGTCCCAAGAGCGAGCTTATGTAGCCGATAATCGGACCACCAAGTGCCCTGCCTTCGGCTGCCGCCCAGCTCACACTGCACCCTCTATGACCCAGCCCATGAGTGGTGAGCCCTGGAGGGGGGATCCACGTTGCCTCTTCGAGCTGAGCACGGCTGGGCCCCATGGGGACTGGCCCGTCAATCGCCATCGTGCCACACCTCTGGGCCTGGCTCCACAGGGGAGCCACGGTGACCTGCGTCCGGGCGAGAAAAAATCTAGGTCCTCAATTGTACTTTTAATAAAGGTCTTTGAGCTGCTCTTTGTCTGATCCCTCACCTAGGACCTGTTTGTCTTGGGAGACCATAGAAGCCCCCGGACAACATAGTTCCTGGATCAGTGGGACACGCAAACCACAAAGGTGGCGGCTCAGAAAGCAGGTTATATAAATATAACTCCAAAACCAAACATGCAATATGTCCAAACATGCCTGTAATATTGTATCAATGTGAGTTTTCCTAGAATCGGTTGTTTTTGTAAGGTTTGCAAATACAAAAATTAGGTTTTACTCACAATGACAAAATCACACTGAATATGACAGTTATTTAAACATAACTCATAAACTACACAAAAAATGGCTAATAATGCCTGAAATAATGAATCATTGGGAGTTTTACTGAGTTTTACATTTTGCAAACACAAAAAGTAGTTTTTTACTTGACTGTAATGTTCTTAGAACCCTGAGATAATGGTAAAAAGCATTTACTCAATATGACTGTAATGTTCTTAAAATCCTGAGATAATGCGAAAAAGCAATAAAAATGTATTTAAACATTACTCCTAAACAACATGTGCAAAATGGCTAATAATGCCTGGAAACATGTATCTTTGTTAGTTTTACTGGAAAAATGATCTTTTGTAAAGTTTGCAAAGACACAAGCCAGTTTTTTTTATTCAATATGACAGTATAACAGTCATATTAAATATGAAAGTTATATAAACATAACTCCAAAACCAAACATGTGTCATGTCTAAAAATGCCTGTAATAATGTATTAATGTGAGTTTGTAAGGTTTGCAAAAACAAAAAGTAGTTTTTTACTCAATATGAAAGTAATGATCTTAGAATCCTGAGATAATGCGAAAAAAGCAATAAAAATGTATTCAAACATAACTCATAAACAACCCAGGCAAAATGGGTAATAATGCCTGGAGACATGTATCTTTGTTAGTTTTACTAGAAAATGTATTTTTTGTAAAGTTTGCAAAGACACAAGCTAGTTGTTTTTATTCAATAAGACAGTATAACAGTCATACTACATATAAAAATTATATAAACATAACTCTAGAACCAAACGTGTGTCATGTCTAAAATTACCTATAATAATGTATTTATGTGAGTTTGTAAGGTTTGCAAAAACAAAAAGTAGTTTTTTCCTCAATATGAAAGTAAGGATTTTAGAATCCTGAGATAATGCGAAAAAAACAATAAAAATGTATTTAAACATAATTCCTAAACAACCCATGCAAAATGGCTAATAATGCCTGGAGACATGTATCTTTGTTAGTTTTACTAGAAAAATGATCTTTTGTAAAGATATCAAAGACAAAAGCTAGTTTTTTTTATTCAATATGACAGTATAACAGTCCTACTAAATATGAAAGTTATCAAAACATGACTCCAAAACCAAACATGTGTTATGTCTAAAAATGCCTGTAATAATGTATTTATGTGAGTTTGTAAGGTTTGCAAAAACAAAAAGTAGTTTTTTACTCAATATGAAAGTAATGATCTTAAAATCCTGAGATAATGCGAAAAAAGCAATAAAAATGTATTTAAACATAATTCCTAAACAACCCATGCAAAATGGGTAATAATGCCTGGAGACATGTATCTTTGTTAGTTTTACTAGAAAAATGATCTTTTGTAAAGTTTGCAAACACACAAGGTAATTTTTTTCATTCAATATGACAGTATAACAGTCATACTAAATATAAAAGTTATATAAACATAACTCCAAAACCAAACATGTGTCATGTCTAAAAATGTCTGTAATAATGTATTTATGTGAGTTTGTAAGGTTTGCAAAAACAAAAAGTAGTTTTTTACTCAATATGAAAGTAATGATCTTAGAATCCTGAGATAATGCGAAAAAAGCAATAAAAATGTATTCAAACATAATTCCTAAACAACCCATGCAAAATGGGTAATAATGCCTGGACACATGTATCTTTGTTAGTTTTACTAGAAAAATGATGTTTTGTAAAGTTTGCAAAGACACAAGCTAGTTTTTTAAAATTAAATATGACAGTATAACAGTCCTACTAAATATGAAAGTTATCAAAACATAACTCCAAAACCAAACATGTTTTATGTCTAAAAATGCCTGTAATAATGTATTTATGTGAGTTTGTAAGGTTTGCAAAACAAAAAGTAGTTTTTTCCTCAATATGAAAGTAAGGATTTTAGAATCCTGAGATAATGCGAAAAAAGCAATGAAAATGTATTCAAACATAACTCCTAAACAACCCATGCAAAATGGGTAATAATGCCTGGACACATGAATCTTTGTTAGTTTTACTAGAAAAATGATCTTTTGTAATGTTTGCAAAGACACAAGCTAGTTTTTTTTATTCAATATGACAGTATAACAATCATACTAAATATGAAAGTTATATAAACATAACTCCAAAACCAAACATGTGTTATGTCTAAAAATGCCTGTAATGATGTATTTATATGAGTTTGTAAGGTTTGCAAAACAAAAAGTAGTTTTTTCCTCAATATGAAAGTAAGGATTTTAGAATCCTGAGATAATGCGAAAAAAGCAATAAAAATGTATTTAAACATAATTCCTAAACAACCCATGCAAAATGGGTAATAATGCCTGGAGACATGTATCTTTGTTAGTTTTACTAGAAAAATGATCTTTTGTAAAGTTTGCAAAGACACAAGCTAGTTTTTTCTTATTCAATATGACAGTATAACAGACATACTAAATATGAAAGTTATATAAACGTAACTCCAAAACCAAACATGTGTCATGTCTAAAATTGCCTGTATTAATGTATTTGTGTGAGTTTGTAAGGTTTGCAAAAACAAAAACTCGTTTTTTACTCAATTAGAAAGTAATGATCTTAGAATCCTGAGATAAAGCGAAAAAAGCAATAAAAGTGTATTTAAACATAACTCCTAAACAACCCAGGCAAAATGGGTAATAATGCCTGGAGACATGTATCTTTGTTAGTTTTACTAGGAAATGTATATTTTGTAAAGTTTGCAAAGACACAAGCTAGTTGTTTTTATTCAATAAGACAGTATAACAGTCATACTAAATATGAAAGTTATATAAACATAACTCCAGAACCAAACGTGTGTCATGTCTAAAATTGCCTATAATAATGTATTTATGTGAGTTTGTAAGGTTTGCAAAAACAAAAAGTAGTTTTTTCCTCAATATGAAAGTAAGGATTTTAGAATCCTAAATAATGCGAAAAAAGCAATAAAAATGTATTTAAAGATAATTCCTAAAACCCCCATGCAAAATGGCTAATAATGCCTGGAGACATGTATCTTTGTTAGTTTTACTAGAAAAATGATATTTTGTAAAGTTTGCAAAGACACAAGCTAGGTTTTTTTAATTCAATATGACAGTATAACAGTCATATTAAATATAAAAGTTATACAAACATAACTCCAAAACCAAACATGTGTCATGTCTAAAAATGCCTGTAATAATGTATTTATGTGAGTTTGTAAGGTTTGCAAAAACAAAAAGTAGTTTTTTACTCAATATGAAAGTAATGATCTAAGAATCCTGAGATAATGCGAAAAAAGCAATACAAATGTATTTAAACATAATTCCTAAACAACCCATGCAAAATGGGTAATAATGCCTGGAGACATGTATCTTTGTTAGTTTTACTAGAAAAATGATCTTTTGTAAAGTTTGCAAAGACACAAGCTAGTTTTTTTTATTCAATATGACAGTATAACAGTCATACTAAATATAAAAGTTATATAAACATAACTCCAGAACCAAACGTGTGTCATGTCTAAAATTGCTTATAATAATGTATTCATGTGGGTTTGTAAGGTTTGCAAAAACAAAAAGTAGTGTTTTACTCAATATGAAAGTAATGATCTTAGAATCCTGACATAATGCGAAAAAAGCAATACAAATGTATTCAAACACAATTTTTAAACCAAACATGTGAATTGTCTAAAAATGCCTGTAATATTGAATTTATGTAAGTTTTACTAGAATCAATTGTTTTTGTAAGGTTTGCAAATACAAAAATTAGGTTTTACACATAATGACATTATAACTTTAACACTCAATATGAAAGTTATTTAATTATAACTCCTAAATACACATGAAACATGTCTAATAGCGTGAAAAAAATTATCTTTGTGAGTGTTGCTAGAAACATTTTCTTTTGTAAGGTTTGCAAAGACACAAGTTAGATTTTTTTAACTCAATATGACAGTATAACGCCACACTCAATATGACAGTTATTTAAACATAACTCCTAAACCACACCTGAAAAATGGCTAATAATGCCTGATATAATGCATCTTTGGGAGTTTTACTGGAAACATATGCTTTTTTTAAGGCTTGCAAACACAAAAATTATTTGTATTGTATTATGTATTACAACATAATTCCTAAACCAAACATGCAAAATGTCTGAAAATGCCTGTAATATTGAATCCATGTGAGTTTTATTTGAATCAGTTGTATGGTTTGCTAATACAAAAATTGGGTTTTATGACAAACACAAGTTAGTTTTTTTACTCAATATAACAGTTTAGCTGTCATACTATATATGAAATTTATATAAACATAACTCCAAAACCAAACCATTATGTCCAAAACTGCCTGTAATATTGTATATATGTGAGTTTTACTAGAATCAGGGTTGCAAATACAAAAATTGGGTTTTATGACAGTATACTGTCACACTCAATATGACAGTTATTTAAACATAACTCAAACAACACATGCAAAATAGCTAATAATGCCTGGAGCATGTATCTTAGTTAGTTTTACTAGAAAAATGGTATTTTGTAAGGTTTGCAAAGACACAAGTTAGTTGTTGTTTTTATTCAATATGACAGTATAACTGTCATACTAAATATGAAAGTTATATAAACATAACTCTATAACCAAACATGCATTGTGTCTAAAAATGCCTGTAATATTGTATCTGTGTGAGTTTAACTAGATTTAGTTGTTTTTGTAAGGTTTGCAAATACAAAATAAGGGTTTTACTCACTATGACAGTTTACTGTCACACTCAATCTGACAGTTATTTATTTAAACATAACTCCTAAACCACACATGCAAAATGGCTAATAATGCCTGGAGATATGTATCTTTGTGAGTTTTACTAGAAACATTATATTGTGTAAGGTTTAGTTAGTTTTTGTACTCAATCTGACAGTATAACTGTCATTCTAAATCCATCCATTTTCTTCCGCTTATCCGAGGTCGGGTTGCGGGGGCAGCAGCCTGAGCAGAAAATCCCAGACTTCCCTCTCCCCAGCCACTTCGTCCAGCTCTTCTTGGGGTATTCCGAGGCGTTCCCAGGCCAGCCGGGGACATAGTCTTTCCAATGTGTCCTAGGTCTTCCCCGTGGCCTCCTGCCACACCTCCCTAGAGGCGTTCGGGTGGCATCCTGAGCAGATGCCCGAACCACCTCATGGCTCCTCTCAATGTGGAGGAGCAGCGGCTTTACTTTGAGTTCGTCCCGGATGACAGAGCTTCTCACCCTGTCTCTAAGGTAGAGACCCACCACCCGGCAGAGGAAATGCATTTCGGCCGCTTGTCCTTTCGGTCATAACCCAAAGCTGGGAACGTAGATCGACGGTAAATTGAGAGCTTTTCCTTCTGGCTCAGCTCCTTCTTCACCACAACGGATCGATATAGCGTCCTCAATACTGAAGACGCCGCACCAAACCGCCTGTGGATCTCTCGATCCACTCTATCCTCACTCGTGAACAAGACTCTTAGGTACTTGAACTTCTCCATTTGGGGCAAGATCTCCTCCCCAACCTGGAGATGGCACTCGACCCTTTCCTGCGCGAGAACCATGGACTTGGACTTGGAGGTGCTGATTCTCATCCCAGTCGCTTCACACTCAAGGACCCTGCCGAGAGTATAGACCTGGTCTACCGTTCCACGACCAGGACGAAAACCACACTGTTCGTCCTGGATCCGAGTTTCCTCCTCTCCAGTACACATGAATAGACCTTACCGGGAAGGCTGAGGAGTGTGTTTCACGATAGTTGGAACACACCCTCCGGTTCCCTTTCTTAAAGAGAGGAACCACCACCCCGGTCTGCCAATCCAGAGGTACCACCCCCAATGTTCACGCGATGCTGCAGAGTCTTGTCAACCAAGACAGCCTCACAGTATCCAGAGCCTTAAGGAACTCATCCACCACCGGGGCCTTGCCACAGAGGAGGTTTTTAACTACCTAGGCAACCTAAGCCCCAGAAATAGGAGAGTCCACCACAGATTCCCCAGGCACTGCTTGGCCTGTCGGAATGCCCGCTGCCTCTGGAGTCCCATGAGCCAAAAGGACCCGATAGGCTCTTTCTTCAGCTTGACGGCATCCCTCCCTGCTGGTGGCCACCAGCGAGTTCTAGGATTACCGCCACGACAGGCACCAAACACCTTGCGGCCACAGCTCCAATCAGCAGGCTCGACAAGAGAGGCACGGAACATGGTCCACTCAGACTCAATGTCCAGCACCTCCCTCGTGACATGTTTAAAGTTCTTCCTTATGTTTGAACATTGTGTTTGTTATGGACAATCCGTGACGAGCACAAAAGTCCAATAACAAAGCACCACTTGGGTTCAGATCCGGGTGGCCATTTTTCCCAATCACGACTCTCCAGGTTTCACTGTCCTTGCCAACATGAGCATTGAAGTCCCCCAACAGAACAAGGGAATCACCCGAGGGAGCACTCTCCAGTACTCCCTCAAGGGAATCCAAAAAGAGTGGGTACTCTGAGCTGCTGTTTGGTGCGTAAACACAAACAACAGTCAGGACCCGTCACCCAACCCGAAGGCGGAGGGAAGCTACCATCTCGTCTACTGGGTTAAAGTCCAACGTGCAGGCTTTGAGCAACAACAATTGCCACCCCAGCCTTTCATTGCTTGCAACGCCAGAGTGGAAGAGAGTCCAGCCCCTCTTGAGAGAACAGGTTCCAGAGCCCTTGCTGTGCGTCGAAGTGAGTCCAACTATATCTAGCCGGAACTTCTTCACCTCGCGCACCAGCTCAGGCTCTTTACCTCCCAGCGAGGTGACGTTCCACGTCCCAAGAGCGAGCTTATGTAGCCGATAATCGGACCGCCAAGTGCCCTGCCTTCGGCTGCCGCCCAGTTCACACTGCATCTGACCTCTATGACCTCAATGGGCCCATGAGTGGTGAGCCCATTGGAGGGTTGACCCACGTTGCCTCTTCGAGCTGAGCCCGGCAGGGCCCCAAGGAGACAGGCCCGGCCACCAGTCGCTCGCCATCGTGCCCCACCTCTGCGCCTGGCTCCACAGGGGAGCCACGGTGACCTGCGCCTGGGCGAGAAAAAATCTAGGTCCTCGATTTGTACTTTTCATAAAGGTCTTTGAGCTGCTCTTTGTCTGATCCCTCACCTAGGACCTTTTCTCAGGGGATCCCGAGGCGTTCCCAGGCCAGCCGGGAGACATAGTGTTCCCAATGTGTCCTGGGTCTTCCCCGTGGCCTCCAGGATGACAGAGCTTCACCTTCACCAGGGGTGTCAAACTCAAATACAGAGTGGGCCAAAGTTTAAAACTGAACAAAGCCGCGGGCCAAGGTTGAACAAATTAACCTTTTAATAGGGACCCAAACAAGTTTTGCATTGAATATTGAACAAGCAAGGCTTATATAACTTTATAGTGACATGCAAAATGGAGTTTCAAATAATAATAATAATAATTAAAAAATATCAATTGCATATCAAATATAATTTAAATACAAATTGAATGCCTCTTTTCTATTTGCAGCCTTCTGAGGTAAATATCAACATTAACTTTATCCACAGGCTAATAAATTTGAAAATAAAATAACAATGAATAAAACAACCATTCAGGACTTTAAACTGCTCAGTTTGCAACACACTGATCTAATTTGATGTGCCCAAGCCAGATACCTAGCATCTTTTTTTAGATGCTAGTTCTTTAATGTCGGGGCTCAGGCTTTGAGCTGAGGCAACTTTCATTATCGAACAAGATGTTCAACAGTCATATCTCGTACACCCAATTCTAACATCATTCAGACCCAGTTACAAGATATGTGCAGCTACAGCACGCTTACACAAATGAATGCAACGCATACTTCATCAACAGCGATACAGGTTACACTGAGGGTGCCAGTATAAAAAACTTTAACACTGTTAGAAATATACGCCACACTGTGAACCCACACCAAACAAAAATAAAAAACACTTTTCGGGAGAACATCCGCACCGTAACACAACATAAACACAAAAGAACAAATACCCAGAATGTTTTGCAGCACTAACTCTTTCGGGACGCTACAAAATACACCCCCGCTACCACCAAACCTCCCCCCCCACACACACACACACCTTGTAGCGTCTCGGAAGATTTAGTGCTACAAAGGGTTCTGGGTATTTGTTGTGTTGTGTTTATGTTGTGTTACGGTGCGGATGTTCTCCCGAAATGTGTTTGTCATTCTTGTTTGGTGTGGATTCACAGTGTGGCGTATATTTCTAAAAGTGTTAAAGTTTTTTATTTGGCTACCGTCAGTGTAACCTGTATCGCTGTGTGTGGGTGCAGAAGCTGCACTGACATTAAACTGGGCTGGCACTCGTTTGACTAGCTGGAAAAAAAAAAAAAAATCGGGAGGAGTGCTGGAGTCACTCCCGGGAGGGTTGGCAAGTATTAGAAGTAGCGGCACTGCCGCAATGTATAATCGAAGGTCCAGCTTTAGTGTTAATTTGATATTGCCTCAAGGGCCAAGTCAAATTACACGTTGGGCCAAATTTGGCCCACGGGCCAGAGTTTGACACCCATGACCTTCACTGTAAAAAATTACTGTAAAAATAAAAAATAAAATTACAGTTATATACTCCATCCATCCATCCATTTTCTACCGCTTATTCCCTTCGGGTCGCGGGGGGCGCTGGAGCCTATCTCAGCTACAATCAGGCGGAAGGCGGGGTACACCCTGGACAAGTCGCCACCTCATCGCAGGGCCAACACAGATAGACAGACAACATTCACACTCACATTCACACACTAGGGCCAATTTAGTGTTGCCAATCAACCTATCATGTTCTTCTTAAATGCAGTTAAGTACTGTAAATGTTGTTGCATTTTTCAAAAAATATCGACCAGCAGTAAGTTACTGTAAAACCTACAGTGTAATTCAGTATTTTTCAGACTTGTTTCTTGGGTCCGCCCACAATTCGTCCAACCGAGCTTCATTTCACCTGGCCGACCCTGCTAAATCCATCCTACTGCATCGTGTGTTTTTGATAACAAGGTAAGAGTCACTTGTACCTTGATGTGTCATTTTCTGTTTGAATTACTTTATATATATATTTATAAAGTCCGAAATGACATAGCGTCACAGTCAGCATCACAGACACTATCGTTGACCACGCGCATGTACCGCCGCATGCTAGCTAGCTAAGTTTTCTTCTTTTTTGTCATAGTCATCATAAAAGATGATAACTTGCAACATATGTGCTACGACTTGCAGCAATGTATTTGCGTATGTTAGACACATGCGAAGTCATAGTTGTATGCCTAATGCATCGTTTAAGTGTGCTTTCCCTAAATGCACAAGAGTTTTTTCCAACTTCTCAGCCTTCAAAACTCACAGCCGTCGTCATAAATATGGCAAGAGTAGGACTGATATGTATAGCGCAGAAGGTTTACCTTGTAATATTGTCTCATGTAGCGCGAAGTGCGATGATATACGGGCCTTTCTCCTGCATTTGAAAAGTCATATTACCGAAGGTAGGACAGTTACGTGCCCCTTCAGTCAATGTGAAAAAAGATTTACAGTTAAGTCTACTTTCACATCGCACGTGTCAAGGAAGCACTACGGCTACACTGAACGAAGTTTGACTTGCTCAACAGCAAATCCAAGCAGCTCTTGTGTTATTAACACTGATGATGACTATTGTGATATGCAACTTGAGGATTCAGGATATTCCTGTTATGAAGACATGGAGGTCTACTTGCATTCAAAAATGTTCACAGCACTGAAAAAAGGTTGAGAACCACTGCCTTAGGACAGTGGTTCTCAACCTTTTTTCAGTGATGTACCCCTGTGAACATTTTTTAAATTCAAGTACCCCCTAATCAGAGCAAAGCATTTTTGGTTGAAAAAAAGAGATAAAGAAGTAAAATACAGCACTATGTCATCAGTTTCTGATTTATTAAATTGTATAACAGTGCAAAATATTGCTCATTTGTTGTGGTCTTTCTTGAACTATTTGGAAAAAAAGATATAAAAATAACTAAAAACTTGTTGAAAAATAACCAAGTGATTCAATTATAAATAAAGATTTTTACACATAGAAGTAATCAACTTAAAGTGCCCTCTTTGGGGATTGTAATAGAGATCCATCTGGATTCATGAACTTCATTCTCAACATTTCTTCACAAAAAAAGAAATCTTTAACATCAATATTTATGGAACATGTCCACTACACTTTAACCAAGCCTCCATTGTTTTCTACATGGATAGTTGATTGACAGTTGGTGCCGTGTGGCACTGCCAGGTAGGGTCAAACCATCATGGCATGGGGGAAACTCTGGCTTTATGGTAATGAATGGAATAGCCTACTTGATTAGTTGTTCAGTTTATGAACTTACATTCATATTTTGTCGAAGTATTATTCAATAAATATATTTATAAAGGATTTTTGAATTGTTGCTATTTTTAGAATATTTAAAAAAAATCTCACGTACCCCTTGGCATAACTTCAAGTACCCCCAGGAGTACGCGTACCCCCATTTGAGAACCACTGCCTTAGGAGACTAGATGTAAACAGAGGAAAGAGAGAGCGAGTGAGGTGGCCATTCCAAATACTTTTAAAATGCTACCCATATTGGATACTGTTTAGGAACATAAACTGCATTTCTTGACTGTACCAGTTGCTGGTGACAAAGTCACAATAAAACGTTGGACGATCAGCATGGAAGGTGATGTCATCGGCAAAGGCGTCCAACCTAACTTAATCTCAGGGCTTGCTGCCCTTCTTGCCACATACTATGTGTTCAACTTGGAATACCAAGAGGAAGGTCCTCGGACATTGGAATTTGTTCAAAGGTAAATCCTCTTGATACTGTTAAAATACTGTTAGGATATTTTATTTTATATTTCTCACCTCTGTTCAGGAATTTGACTTGTCATTTCCCCAATTGTGTGCCTTAAATCAATGACTCTTCTGTTCCTTTGTGGACCTTCTTATTAGGGACCGAAGCACCAGTTTGACTCTAGGATACAGAGAAGGTAGGTAATGTGCAGGTAAAGATATGTTGACTGGGTCAAAGAAGGAAGCACCTGTTTGACCCCAGGATGCAGAAAAAGTAGATAATTTGCAGGTAAAGACATGTTGACTGGATGATGGCAGGAAGCACCAGCTTGACCCGAGAATGCAGAGCAAGTAGGTAATGTGCGGGTGAAGATATGTTGAATGGGTAAAGGAAGGAAGCACCAGTGTGACCCCACTATGCAGGGAAGGTAGGTAATGTGCGGGTGAAGGTATGTTGAATGGGTGAAAGAAGGAAGCGCAGGTGTGGTCGAGGCCATGCAGACAAGGTAGGTATGTGCAGGTGAAGATATGTTGTATGGTGAAAGAAAGAAGCACCAGTGTGACCCAAGGATGCAGGGAAGGTAGGTAATGTGCAGGTAAAGATATGTTGAATGGGTGAAGGCAGGAAACACCAGCTAGACACCAGGATACAGAGAAGGTAGGTAATGTGCAGGTAAAGATATGTTGAATGAGTAAAGGCAGGAAACACCAGCTTGACTCCAGGATATAGAGAAGGTAGGTAATGTGCAGGTAAAGATATGTTGAATGGGTAAAGGTAGAAAACACCAGCGTGACCACACTATGCAGAGAAGGTAGGTAATGTGCAGGTAAAGATATGTTGAATGGGTAAAGGCAAGAAGCACCAGTGTGACCCCAGGATGCAGAGAAGATAGGTAATGAGCAGGTAACGATATGTTAAATGGGTGAAAGCAGGAAACATCAGCGTAAATACACGGTCCCGTAGATGGAGAGAAAACATGAATAGAGAGAGGGGTTGGGGAGGCTTTAGCATTGTCTTCCTCTCTGAATTTGTCTTAATGGGTTTTAGAGCATTCACTCATCTACAGCTGTGGTTATGGTATAGGCTCACATATATCCTAAAATTGATATTAATATTTGTGCAGTGCATATTCCTAAATAACAATGTGAGGGGGGTTCTGTATCGACTACAAGTAATCTTCAATCACAACAGAATATCTAATATGCTTTCTCTCTTTTTTAGGCGATTCATTGGCGTTAACCCCGAGAGGGGAACAAAGGCTAGCCAGGGAAAGGTGGTGTCCAAGAAGACCGGGAAGCTGGTCCAGAAAAAGGCAGCAACTGTAAATCCTCACGTAGCCACCCTTATAAAACATCTCACAGACTTTGAGTGGGGCTTTATGTAGCCGACAACTAAACACTGGACTCGTGTTCAGTGTTTTGTCTCCAGTTAGAAATTAAGTGGACATGTTATAAATTTTAAAATGCTTTACTGAAAATAAGAAGAATGCACTAAATGTACATTGAATGTATTTGATGCACTTTAAAATAATTGGTTAATAAAAACATAATCTTGCAAGGCCATTTCTCCAGTCATTTTTATGCCAGCAGATTGCAGGGGTTTTGATTTTGAAAAATTAAAAGTTCAACTCATTAACTTCTAGTGGCATTATACTGTAAAGCTCAGTCTATAGTGCTTACAATTATTTTACTGTAATTAACTGTTAATGGATATTACAGTAGATACACTAAAATAACAGTGTAATGCCGCTAAACAGATGACAGTATTATGCTGTGAAGCGTATATTTGATACAGCACAGTACTGTGATACTTTTTACAGTAATAAACTGTAGTGATAAATCACAGTATGTGTGCTGTAGAAAAACAGTTTTATACTGGAACCATTAGCTGCCAGTAGGTTACTGTAATTAAACGGTGAAAATTCTTACAGTAAGGGAGAGACCCGCCACCCAGCGGAGAAAACTCATTTCGGCCGCCAGCCTGTGCATCTCACGATCCACTCTTCCCTCACTCATGAACAAGACTCCAGGTACTTGAACTCATCCACTTGGGGAAAGATCTCCTGCCCAACCTCAAAATGGCACTCCACCCTTTCCCGGGCGAGAACCTCGGACTTGGAGGTGCTGATTCTCATCCCAGTCGCTTCACACTCGGCTGCGAACCAATCCAATGAGAGCTGAAGATCCTGGCCAGTTAAAGCCATAAGGACCACATCATCTGCAAAAAGGAGAGACCTAATCCTGCAGCCACCAAACCGGATCCCCTCAACGCCATGACTGCGCCTAGAAATTCTGTCCATAAAATTTATGAACACATTTGGTGACTAAGGGCAGCCAACACGAGGGTTGGACTCCGGTCCAACCCTCACTGGAAAGGGGTCCGACTTACTGCTGGCAATGCGGACCGAGCTCTGACACTGATCATACAGGGAGCGACCCGCCACAATCAGACATGCCGATACCCCATACTCTCTGAGCACTCCCCACAGGACTTCCCGGGGTGGCCACGGTCGAATGTCTTCTCCAAGTCCACAAAGCACATGTAGACTGGTTGGACAAACTCCCATGCACACTCAAGGACCCTGCCGAGAGTATAGAGCTGGTCTACCGTTCCACGACCAGGACGAAAACCACACTGTTCGTCCTGGATCCGAGGTTCCTCCTCTCCAGTACACATGAATAGACCTTACCGGGAAGGCTGAGGAGTGTGATCTACGATAGTTGGAACACACCCTCCGGTTCCCCTTCTTAAAGAGAGGAACCACCACCCCGGTCTGCCAATCCAGAGGTACCGCCCCTGATGTCCATGCGATGTTGCAGAGTCTTGTCAACTAAAACAGCCCCACAGCATCCAGGGCCTTAAGGAACTCCGGACGGAGCTCATCCACCCCCGCGGCCTTGCCACCGAGGAGCTTTTTAACTACCTTGGCAACCTCAGCCCCAGAAATAGGAGAGCCCACCACAGATTCCCCAGGCACTGCTTGGCCTGTCGGTATGCCCGCTGCCTCTGGAGTCCCATGAGCCAAAAGGACCAGATAAGCTCTTTCTTCAGCTTGACGGCATCCCGCACTGCTGGTGGCCACCAGCGGGTTCTAGGATTACCGCCACGACAGGCACCAAACACCTTGCGGCCACAGCTCCAATCAGCTGGCTTGACAAGAGAGGCACGGAACATGATCCATTCAGACTCAATGTCCAGCACCTCCTTTGTGACATGTTCAAAGTTCCTCCGGAGGTAGAAAAAGAAACTCTCTCTGACAGGAGACTGCTAGGCATTCCCAAAAGACTCTCACAATGCGTTTGGGCCTGCCAGGTCTGTCCGGGATCCTACCCCACCATCGGAGCCAGCTCACCAGGTGGTGATCGGTAGAAAGCTCGCCCCTCTCTTCACCCGAGTGTCCAAAACATGAGGCCGCAAATCCCATGACACAACTACAAAGTCAATAATGGAACTGCGGCCGAGGGTGTCCTGGTGCCAAGTGCACATATGGACACCCTTATGTTTGAACATTGTGTTTGTTATGGACAATCCGTGACGAGCACAAAAGTCCAATAATAAAGCACCACTTGGGTTCAGATCCGGGTGGCCATTTTTCCCAATCACGACTCTCCAGGTTTCAAAGTCGTTGCCAACATGAGCGTTGAAGACCCCCATTAGAACAAAGGAATCACCCGAGGGAGCACTCTCAAGGGAATCCAAAAAGAGTGGGTACACTGAGCTGCTGTTCGGTGCGTAAACACCAAAAACAGTCAGGACCCGTCACCCAACCCGAAAGTGGAGGGAAGTTACCATCTCGTCTTCTGATTTAAGTCCAACTTTGAGCCGGGGGGCAACAAGAATTGCCAACCCAGCCTCTCATTACTTGCAACGCCAGAGTGGAAGAGAGTCCAACCCCTCTTGAGAGAACAGGTTCCAGAGCCCTTGCTGTGCGTTGAAGTGAGTCCAGCTTTATCTAGCCGGGAACTTCTCCACCTCGCGAGGTGACGTTCCACGTCCCAAGAGCGAGCTTATGTAGCCGATAATCGGACCGCCAAGTGCCCTTCCTTCGGCTTCCGCCCAGCTAACACTGCACCCGACCTCTATGACCCAGCCCATGAGTGGTGAGCCTATTGCAGGGGGGACCCACGTTGCCTCTTCGAGCTGGGCCCCATGGGCACCAGTCGCTCGCCATCGTGCCCCACCTCTGGGCCTGGCTCCACAGGGGAGCCACGGTGACCCGCGTCCGGGCGAGAAAATATCTAGGTCCTCGATTTGTACTTTTCATAAAGGTCTTTGAGCTGCTCTTTGTCTGATTCCTCACCTAGGACCTGTTTGTCTTGGGGGACCCTACCAGGGGGCATAGAAGCCCCCGGACAACATAGCTCCTAGGATCAGTGGGACACGCAAACCACAAAGGTGGCGGCTCAGAAAGCAGGTTATATAAACATAACTCCAAAACCAAACATGTAAGATGTCTAAACATGCCTGTAATATTGTATCAATGTGAGTTTTACTAGAATCGGTTGTTTTTTTAAGGCTTGCAAACACAAAAAGTTTTTTTTTACTCAATATGACAGTAAGTTCTTAAAATGCTGAGATAATGTGAAAAAAAGCAATACAAATGTATTCCAACATAATTCCTAAACCAAACATGCAAAATGTCTAAAAATGCCTGTAATATTGAATCCATGTGAGTTTTACTAGAATCATTTGTTTTTGTAAGGTTTGCAAATACAAAAATTGAGTATTATGACTGACACAAGTTAGTTTTTTTACTCATTATAACAGTATAGATGTCATACTATATATTAAAGTTATATAAACATAACTCCAAAACCAAACGTGCATTATGTCCAAAATTGCCTGTATTATTGTATAGATGTGAGTTTTACTAGAATCAGGTTTGCAAATACAAAAATTGGGTTTTATGACAGTATACTGTCACACTCAATATGACAGTATAACTGTCATACTAAATCCATCCATTTTCTTCCGCTTATCCGAGGTCGGGTTGCGGGGGCAGCAGCCTAAGCAGAAAGCCCAGACTTCCCTCTCCCCAGCCACTTCGTCCAGCTCTTCTCGGGGGATCCCGAGGCGTTCCCAGGCCATAGTCTTTCCAATGTATCCTAGGTCTTCCCCATGGCCTCCTGCCGTTCGGACCTAGGGAGGCGTTCGGGTGGCATCCTGAGCAGATGCCCGAACCACCTCATCTGGCTCCTCTCAATGTGGAGGAGCAGCGGCTTTACACTGAGTTCCTCCCAGATGACAGAGCTTCTCACCCTATCTCTAAGGGAGAGACCCACCACCCGGCGGAGGAAACTCATTTCGGCCGCTTGTACCCGTGACCTTGTCCTTTCGGTCATAACCCAAAGCTCATGACCATAGGTGAGGATGGGAACGTTGATCGACCGGTAAATTGAAAGCTTTTCCTTCTGGCTCAGCTCCTTCTTCACCACAACGGATCGATA
This sequence comes from Entelurus aequoreus, assembly GCF_033978785.1. Taxonomy (NCBI): domain Eukaryota; kingdom Metazoa; phylum Chordata; class Actinopteri; order Syngnathiformes; family Syngnathidae; genus Entelurus; species Entelurus aequoreus. Next base: position 40,338,162 of record NC_084747.1, read on the forward strand.
TAGCGTCCTCATTACTGAAGACGCCGCACCGATCCGCCTGTAGATCTCAAAATCCACTCTATCCTCACTCGTGAACAAGACTCCTAGGTACTTGAACTCCTTCACTTGGGGCAAGATCTCTTTCCCAACCTCGAGATGGCACTCCACCCTTTCCCGGGCGAGAACCATGGACTCGGACTTGGAGGTGCTGATTCTCATCCCAGTCGCTTCACTGCGAACCGATCCAATGAAAGCTGAAGATCTTGGCCAGTTGAAGCCATCAGGACCACATCATCTGCAAAAAGCAGAGACCTAATCCTGCAGCCACCAAACCAGGCGCAGTCATGGCGTTGAGGGGATCCTCAAAGCCATGACTGCGCCTAGATATTCTGTCCATTAAAGTTATGAACAGAATCGGTGACAAAGGGCAGCCTTGGCGGAGTCCAACCCTCACTGGAAAGGGGTCCGACATACTGCCGGCAATGCGGACCAAGCTCTGACACTGATCATACAGGGAGACACCCGCCACAATCAGACATGCCGATACTCCATACTCTCTGAGCACTCCCCACAGGATTTACCGGGGACCAAGGTCGAATGTCTTCTCCAAGTCCACAAAACTTATGTAGACTGGTTGGGCAAACTCCCATGCACACTCAAGGACCCTGCCGAGAGTATAGAGCTGGTCTACCGTTCCACGACCAGGACGAAAACCACACTGTTCGTCCTGGATCCGAGGTTCCTCCTCTCCATTACACATGAATAGACCTTACCGGGAAGGCTGAGGAGTGTGATCTACGATATTTGGAACACACCCTCCGGTTCCCCTTCTTAAAGAGAGGTACCACCACCCCGGTCTGCCAATCCAGAGGTACCGCCCCCGATGTAGACGCAATGTTGCAGGGTCTTGTCAACCAAGACTGCCCCACAGCATCCAGAGCCTTAAGGAACTCCGGACGGAGCTCATATCCCCGGGGCCTTGCCACCGAGGAGCTTTTTAACTACCTTGGCAACCTCAGCCCCAGAAATAGGAGAGCCCACCACAGACTTCCCAGGCACTGTTTCCTCATAGGAAGACGTGTTGGTGGGACTGAGGAGGTCTCGCTTGGCCTGTCGGTATGCCCACTGCCTCTGGAGTCCCATGAGCCAAAAGGACCCGGTGGCTCTTTCTTCAGCTTGACAGCATCCCTCACTGCTGGTGGATTACCGCCACGACAGGCACCAAACACCTTGCGGCCACAGCTTCAATCAGCTGGCTCACAAGAGAGGAACGGAACATGGTCCACTCAGACTCAATGTCCAGCACCTCCCTCGTGACATGTTCAAAGTTCTTCCGGACATGTTCAAAGTTCTTCAGGAGACTCTGCTAGGTGTTCCCAGCAGACCCTTACAATGCGTTTGGGCCTGCCAGGTCTGACCGGCATCCTCCCCTACCATCGGAGCCAGCTCACCACCAGGTGGTGGTTGGTAGAAAGCTCTGCCCCTCTCTTCACCGAGTGTCCAAAACATGAGGCCGCAAATCCCATGACACAACTACAAAGTCAATCATGCGGCCGAGGGTGTCCTTGTGCCAAGTGCACATATGGACACCCTTATGTTTGAACATTGTGTTTGTTATGGACAATCCGTGACAAGCACAAAAGTCCAATAACAAAGCACCACTTGGGTTCAGATCCGGGTGGCCATTTTTCCCAATCACGACTCTCCAGGTTTCACTGTCGTTGCCAACATAGCGTTGAAGTCCACCAGCAGAACAAGGGAATCACCCGAGGGAGCACTCTCCAGTACTCCCTCAAGGGAATCCAAAAAGAGTTGGTACTCTGAGCTGCTGTTTGGTGTGTAAACACAAACAACAATCAGGACCCGTCACCCAACCCGAAGGCTGCAGGAAGCTACCATCTCGTCTATTGGGTTTAAAGTCCAACGTGCAGGCTTTGAGCCGGGGGGCAACAAGAATTGCCACCCCAGCCTCTCATTAGATGCAACGCCAGTGTGGAATCTCTTCCACTCTGGCGTTGCAAGTAATGAAAGTTCAGCTCAGTCCAGCCCCTCTGAGAGAACAGGTTCCAGAGCCCTTGCTGTGAGTCCAACTATATCTAGCCGGGAACGTCTCCACCTCATGCACCAGCTCAGGCTCCTTCCCTCCCAGCGAGGTGACGTTCCATGTCCCAAGAGCGAGCTTATGTAGCCGATAATCGGACCACCAAGTGCCCTGCCTTCGGCTGCCGCCCAGCTCACACTGCACCCTCTATGACCCAGCCCATGAGTGGTGAGCCCTGGAGGGGGGATCCATGTTGCCTCTTCGAGCTGAGCACGGCTGGGCCCCATGGGGACTGGCTCGTCAATCGCCATCGTGCCACACCTCTGGGCCTGGCTCCACAGGGGAGCCACGGTGACCTGCGTCCGGGCGAGAAAAAATCTAGGTCCTCAATTGTACTTTTAATAAAGGTCTTTGAGCTGCTCTTTGTCTGATCCCTCACCTAGGACCTGTTTGTCTTGGGAGACCATAGAAGCCCCCGGACAACATAGTTCCTGGATCAGTGGGACACGCAAACCACAAAGGTGGCGGCTCAGAAAGCAGGTTATATAAATATAACTCCAAAACCAAACATGCAATATGTCCAAACATGCCTGTAATATTGTATCAATGTGAGTTTTCCTAGAATCGGTTGTTTTTGTAAGGTTTGCAAATACAAAAATTAGGTTTTACTCACAATGACAAAATCACACTGAATATGACAGTTATTTAAACATAACTCATAAACTACACAAAAAAATGGCTAATAATGCCTGAAATAATGAATCATTGGGAGTTTTACTGAGTTTTACATTTTGCAAACACACAAAAAGTAGTTTTTTACTTGACTGTAATGTTCTTAGAACCCTGAGATAATGGGAAAAAGCATTTACTCAATATGACTGTAATGTTCTTAAAATCCTGAGATAATGCGAAAAAGCAATAAAAATGTATTTAAACATTACTCCTAAACAACATGTGCAATATGGCTAATTATGCCTGGAAACATGTATCTTTGTTAGTTTTACTGGAAAAATGATATTTTGTAAAGTTTGCAAAGACACAAGCCAGTTTTTTTTTTATTCAATATGACAGTATAACAGTCATATTAAATAGGAAAGTTATATAAACATAACTCCAAAACCAAACATGTGTCATGTCTAAAAATGCCTGTAATAATGTATTAATGTGAGTTTGTAAGGTTTGCAAAAACAAAAAGTAGTTTTTTACTCAATATGAAAGTAATGATCTTAGTCCTGGGATAATGCGAAAAAAGCAATAAAAATGTATTCAAACATAACTCCTAAACAACCCAGGCAAAATGGGTAATAATGCCTGGAGACATGTATCTTTGTTAGTTTTACTAGAAAATGTATTTTTTGTAAAGTTTGCAAAGAAACAAGCTAGTTGTTTTTATTCAATAAGACAGTATAACAGTCATACTACATATAAAAATTATATAAACATAACTCCAGAACCAAACATGTGTCATGTCTAAAATTACCTATAATAATGTATTTATGTGAGTTTGTAAGGTTTGCAAAAACAAAAAGTAGTTTTTTCCTCAATATGAAAGTAAGGATTTTAGAATCCTGAGATAATGCAAAAAAATCAATAAAAATGTATTTAAACATAATTCCTAAACAACCCAGGCAAAATGGCTAATAATGCCTGGAGACATGTATCTTTGTTAGTTTTACTAGAAAAATGATCTTTTGTAAAGATATCAAAGACAAAAGCTAGTTTTTTTTATTCAATATGACAGTATAACAGTCCTACTAAATATGAAAGTTATCAAAACATAACTCCAAAACCAAACGTGTGTTATGTCTAAAAATGCCTGTAATAATGTATTTATGTGAGTTTGTAAGGTTTGCAAAAACAAAAAGTAGTTTTTTACTCAATATGAAAGTAATGATCTCAGAATCCTGAGATAATGCGAAAAAAGCAATAAAAATGTATTTAAACATAATTCCTAAACAACCCATGCAAAATGGGTAATAATGCCTGGAGACATGTATCTTTGTTAGTTTTACTAGAAAAATGATCTTTTGTAAAGTTTGCAAAGACACAAGCTAGTTTTTATTTATTTAATATGACAGTATAACAGTCATACTAAATATAAAAGTTATATAAACATAACTCCAAAACCAAACATGTGTCATGTCTAAAAATGTCTGTAATAATGTATTTATGTGAGTTTGTAAGGTTTGCAAAAACAAAAAGTAGTTTTTTACTCAATATGAAAGTAATGATCTTAAAATCCTGAGATAATGCGAAAAAAGCAATGAAAATGTCTTTAAACATAATTCCTAAACAACCCATGCAAAATGGGTAATAATGCCTGGAGACATGTATCTTTGTTAGTTTTATTGGAAAAATGATCTTTTGTAAAGTTTGCAAAGACACAAGCTAGTTTTTTTTTATTCAATATGACATTATAACAGTCATACTAAATATGAAAGTTATATAAACATAACTCCAAAACCAAACATGTGTCATGTCTAAAAATGCCTGTAATAATGTATTAATGTGAGTTTGTAAGGTTTGCAAAAACAAAAAGTAGTTTTTTACTCAATATGAAAGTAATGATCTTAAAATCCTGAGATAATGCGAAAAAAGCAATAAAAATGTATTTAAACATAATTCCTAAACAACCCATGCAAAATGGGTAATAATGCCTGGAGACATGTATCTTTGTTAGTTTTACTAGAAAAATGATGTTTTGTAAAGTTTGCATAGACACAAGGTAATTTTTTTCATTCAATATGACAGTATAACAGTCATACTAAATATAAAAGTTATATAAACATAACTCCAAAACCAAACATGTGTCATGTCTAAAAATGTCTGTAATAATGTATTTATGTGAGTTTGTAAGGTTTGCAAAAACAAAAAGTAGTTTTTTACTCAATATGAAAGTAATGATCTTAGAATCCTGAGATAATGCGAAAAAAGCAATAAAAATGTATTTAAACATAATTCCTAAACAACCCATGCAAAATGGGTAATAATGCCTGGACACATGTATCTTTGTTAGTTTTACTAGAAAAATGATCTTTTGTAAAGTTTGCAAAGACACAAGCTAGTTTTTTTTTAATTAAATATGACAGTATAACAGTCCTACTAAATATGAAAGTTATCAAAACATAACTCCAAAACCAAACATGTTTTATGTCTAAAAATGCCTGTAATAATGTATTTATGTGAGTTTCTAAGGTTTGCAAAACAAAAAGTAGTTTTTTCCTCAATATGAAAGTAAGGATTTTAGAATCCTGAGATAATGCGAAAAAAGCAATAAAAATGTATTTAAACATAATTCCTAAACAACCCATGCAAAATGGGTAATAATGCCTGGACACATGTATCTTTGTTAGTTTTACTAGAAAAATGATCTTTTGTAATGTTTGCAAAGACACAAGCTAGTTTTTTTTATTCAATATGACAGTATAACAATCATACTAAATATGAAAGTTATATAAATATAACTCCAGAACCAAACATGTGTCATGTCTAAAAATGCCTGTTATAATGTATTTATGTGAGTTTGTAAGGTTTGCAAAACAAAAAGTAGTTTTTTACTCAATATGAAAGTAATGATCTTAGAATCCTGAGATAATGCGAAAAAAGCAATAAAAATGTATTTAAACATAATTCCTAAACAACCCATGCAAAATGGGTAATAATGCCTGGAGACATGTATCTTTGTTAGTTTTACTAGAAAAATGATCTTTTGTAAAGTTTGCAAAGACACAAGCTAGTTTTTTTTTATTCAATATGACTGTATAACAGTCATACTAAATATAAAAGTTATATAAACATAACTCCAAAACCAAACATGTGTCATGTCTAAAAATGTCTGTAATAATGTATTTATGTGAGTTTTTATGGTTTGCAAAAACAAAAAGTAGTTTTTTACTCAATATGAAAGTAATGATCTTGGAATCCTGAGATAATGCGAAAAAAGCAATAAAAATGTATTCAAACATAACTCCTAAACAACCCAGGCAAAATGGGTATTATGCCTGGAGACATGTGTCTTTGTTAGTTTTACTAGGAAATGTATATTTTGTAAAGTTTGCAAAGACACAAGCTAGTTATTTTTATTCAATAAGACAGTATAACAGTCATACTAAATATGAAAGTTATATAAACATAACTCCAGAACCAAACATGTGTTATGTCTAAAAATGCCTGTAATAATGTATTTATGTGAGTTTGTAAGGTTTGACAAAAAAAAGTAGTTTTTTCCTCAATATGAAAGTAAGGATTTTAGAATCCTGAGATAATGCGAAAAAAGCAATAAAAATGTATTTAAACATAATTCCTAAACAACCCATGCAAAATGGGTAATAATGCCTGGAGACATGTATCTTTGTTAGTTTTACTAGAAAAATTATCTTTTTTTAAGTTTGCAAAGACACAAGCTAGTTTTTTAAAATTAAATATGACAGTATAACAGTCCTACTAAATATGAAAGTTATCAAAACATAACTCCAAAACCAAACATGTGTTATGTCTAAAAATGCCTGTAATGATGTATTTATGTGAGTTTGTAAGGTTTGCAAAACAAAAAGTAGTTTTTTCCTCAATATGAAAGTAAGGATTTTAGAATCCTGAGATAATGCGAAAAAAGCAATACAAATGTATTTAAACATAATTCCTAAACAACCCATGCAAAATGGGTAATAATGCCTGGAGACATGTATCTTTGTTAGTTTTACTAGAAAAATGATCTTTTGTAAAGTTTGCAAAGACACAAGCTAGTTTTTTCTTATTCAATATGACTGTATAAAAGACAAACTAAATATGAAAGTTATATAAACATAACTCCAAAACCAAACATGTGTCATGTCTAAAATTGCCTGTATTAATGCATTTGTGTGAGTTTGTAAGGTTTGCAAAAACAAAAACTCGTTTTTTACTCAATATGAAAGTAATGATCTTAAAATCCTGAGATAATGCAAAAAAAGCAATAAAAATGTATTCAAACATAATTCCTAAACAACCCATGCAAAATGGGTAATAATGCCTGGAGAGATGTATCTTTGTTAGTTTTACTAGAAAAATGATCTTTTGTAAAGTTTGCAAAGACACAAGCTATTTTTTTTTTATTCAATATGACAGTATAACAGTCATACTAAATATAAAAGTTATATAAACATAACTCCAAAACCAAACATGTGTCATGTCTAAAAATGTCTGTAATAATGTATTTATGTGAGTTTGTAAGGTTTGCAAAAACAAAAAGTAGTTTTTTACTCAATATGAAAGTAATGATCTTAGAATCCTGAGATAAAGCGAAAAAAGCAATAAAAGTGTATTTAAACATAACTCCTAAACAACCCAGGCAAAATGGGTAATAATGCCTGGAGACATGTATCTTTGTTAGTTTTACTAGGAAATGTATATTTTGTAAAGTTTGCAAAGACACAAGCTAGTTGTTTTTATTCAATAAGACAGTATAACAGTCATACTAAATATGAAAGTTATATAAACATAACTCCAGAACCAAACGTGTGTCATGTCTAAAATTGCCTATAATAATGCATTTATGTGAGTTTGTAAGGTTTGCAAAAACAAAAAGTAGTTTTTTCCTCAATATGAAAGTAAGGATTTTAGAATCCTAAATAATGCGAAAAAAGCAATAAAAATGTATTTAAAGATCATTCCTAAAACCCCCATGCAAAATGGCTAATAATGCCTGGAGACATGTATCTTTGTTAGTTTTACTAGAAAAATGATATTTTGTAAAGTTTGCAAAGACACAAGCTAGGTTTTTTTAATTCAATATGACAGTATAACAGTCATATTAAATATAAAAGTTATATAAACATAACTCCAAAACCAAACATGTGTCATGTCTAAAAATGCCTGTAATAATGTATTTATGTGAGTTTGTAAGGTTTGCAAAAACAAAAAGTAGTTTTTTACTCAATATGAAAGTAATGATCTAAGAATCCTGAGATAATGCGAAAAAAGCAATACAAATGTATTTAAACATAATTCCTAAACAACCCATGCAAAATGGGTAATAATGCCTGGAGACATGTATCTTTGTTAGTTTTTCTAGAAAAATGATCTTTTGTAAACTTTGCAAAGACACAAGCTAGTTTTTTTTATTCAATATGACAGTATAACAGTCATACTAAATATAAAAGTTATATAAACATAACTCCAGAACCAAACGTGTGTCATGTCTAAAATTGCTTATAATAATGTATTCATGTGGGTTTGTAAGGTTTGCAAAAACAAAAAGTAGTGTTTTACTCAATATGAAAGTAATGATCTTAGAATCCTGAGATAATGCGAAAAAAGCAATACAAATGTATTCAAACACAATTTTTAAACCAAACATGTGAATTGTCTAAAAATGCCTGTAATATTGAATTTATGTAAGTTTTACTAGAATCAATTGTTTTTGTAAGGTTTGCAAATACAAAAATTAGGTTTTACACATAATGACATTATAACTTTAACACTCAATATGAAAGTTATTTAATTATAACTCCTAAATACACATGAAACATGTCTAATAGCGTGGAAAAAATTATCTTTGTGAGTGTTGCTAGAAACATTTTCTTTTGTAAGGTTTGCAAAGACACAAGTTAGATTTTTTTAACTCAATATGACAGTATAACGCCACACTCAATATGACAGTTATTTAAACATAACTCCTAAACCACACCTGAAAAATGGCTAATAATGCCTGATATAATGCATCTTTGGGAGTTTTACTGGAAACATATGCTTTTTTTAAGGCTTGCAAACACAAAAATTATTTGTATTGTATTATGTATTACAACATAATTCCTAAACCAAACATGCAAAATGTCTGAAAATGCCTGTAATATTGAATCCATGTGAGTTTTATTTGAATCAGTTGTATGGTTTGCTAATACAAAAATTGGGTTTTATGACAAACACAAGTTAGTTTTTTTACTCAATATAACAGTTTAGCTGTCATACTATATATGAAATTTATATAAACATAACTCCAAAACCAAACCATTATGTCCAAAACTGCCTGTAATATTGTATATATGTGAGTTTTACTAGAATCAGGGTTGCAAATACAAAAATTGGGTTTTATGACAGTATACTGTCACACTCAATATGACAGTTATTTAAACATAACTCAAACAACACATGCAAAATAGCTAATAATGCCTGGAGCATGTATCTTAGTTAGTTTTACTAGAAAAATGGTATTTTGTAAGGTTTGCAAAGACACAAGTTAGTTGTTGTTTTTATTCAATATGACAGTATAACTGTCATACTAAATATGAAAGTTATATAAACATAACTCTATAACCAAACATGCATTGTGTCTAAAAATGCCTGTAATATTGTATCTGTGTGAGTTTAACTAGATTTAGTTGTTTTTGTAAGGTTTGCAAATACAAAATAAGGGTTTTACTCACTATGACAGTTTACTGTCACACTCAATCTGACAGTTATTTATTTAAACATAACTCCTAAACCACACATGCAAAATGGCTAATAATGCCTGGAGATATGTATCTTTGTGAGTTTTACTAGAAACATTATATTGTGTAAGGTTTAGTTAGTTTTTGTACTCAATCTGACAGTATAACTGTCATTCTAAATCCATCCATTTTCTTCCGCTTATCCGAGGTCGGGTTGCGGGGGCAGCAGCCTGAGCAGAAAATCCCAGACTTCCCTCTCCCCAGCCACTTCGTCCAGCTCTTCTTGGGGTATTCCGAGGCGTTCCCAGGCCAGCCGGGGACATAGTCTTTCCAATGTGTCCTAGGTCTTCCCCGTGGCCTCCTGCCACACCTCCCTAGAGGCGTTCGGGTGGCATCCTGAGCAGATGCCCGAACCACCTCATGGCTCCTCTCAATGTGGAGGAGCAGCGGCTTTACTTTGAGTTCGTCCCGGATGACAGAGCTTCTCACCCTGTCTCTAAGGTAGAGACCCACCACCCGGCAGAGGAAATGCATTTCGGCCGCTTGTCCTTTCGGTCATAACCCAAAGCTGGGAACGTAGATCGACGGTAAATTGAGAGCTTTTCCTTCTGGCTCAGCTCCTTCTTCACCACAACGGATCGATATAGCGTCCTCAATACTGAAGACGCCGCACCAAACCGCCTGTGGATCTCTCGATCCACTCTATCCTCACTCGTGAACAAGACTCTTAGGTACTTGAACTTCTCCATTTGGGGCAAGATCTCCTCCCCAACCTGGAGATGGCACTCGACCCTTTCCTGCGCGAGAACCATGGACTTGGACTTGGAGGTGCTGATTCTCATCCCAGTCGCTTCACACTCAAGGACCCTGCCGAGAGTATAGACCTGGTCTACCGTTCCACGACCAGGACGAAAACCACACTGTTCGTCCTGGATCCGAGTTTCCTCCTCTCCAGTACACATGAATAGACCTTACCGGGAAGGCTGAGGAGTGTGTTTCACGATAGTTGGAACACACCCTCCGGTTCCCTTTCTTAAAGAGAGGAACCACCACCCCGGTCTGCCAATCCAGAGGTACCACCCCCAATGTTCACGCGATGCTGCAGAGTCTTGTCAACCAAGACAGCCTCACAGTATCCAGAGCCTTAAGGAACTCATCCACCACCGGGGCCTTGCCACAGAGGAAGTTTTTAACTACCTAGGCAACCTAAGCCCCAGAAATAGGAGAGTCCACCACAGATTCCCCAGGCACTGCTTGGCCTGTCGGAATGCCCGCTGCCTCTGGAGTCCCATGAGCCAAAAGGACCCGATAGGCTCTTTCTTCAGCTTGACGGCATCCCTCCCTGCTGGTGGCCACCAGCGAGTTCTAGGATTACCGCCACGACAGGCACCAAACACCTTGCGGCCACAGCTCCAATCAGCAGGCTCGACAAGAGAGGCACGGAACATGGTCCACTCAGACTCAATGTCCAGCACCTCCCTCGTGACATGTTTAAAGTTCTTCCTTATGTTTGAACATTGTGTTTGTTATGGACAATCCGTGACGAGCACAAAAGTCCAATAACAAAGCACCACTTGGGTTCAGATCCGGGTGGCCATTTTTCCCAATCACGACTCTCCAGGTTTCACTGTCCTTGCCAACATGAGCATTGAAGTCCCCCAACAGAACAAGGGAATCACCCGAGGGAGCACTCTCCAGTACTCCCTCAAGGGAATCCAAAAAGAGTGGGTACTCTGAGCTGCTGTTTGGTGCGTAAACACAAACAACAGTCAGGACCCGTCACCCAACCCGAAGGCGGAGGGAAGCTACCATCTCGTCTACTGGGTTAAAGTCCAACGTGCAGGCTTTGAGCAACAACAATTGCCACCCCAGCCTTTCATTGCTTGCAACGCCAGAGTGGAAGAGAGTCCAGCCCCTCTTGAGAGAACAGGTTCCAGAGCCCTTGCTGTGCGTCGAAGTGAGTCCAACTATATCTAGCCGGAACTTCTTCACCTCGCGCACCAGCTCAGGCTCTTTACCTCCCAGCGAGGTGACGTTCCACGTCCCAAGAGCGAGCTTATGTAGCCGATAATCGGACCGCCAAGTGCCCTGCCTTCGGCTGCCGCCCAGTTCACACTGCATCTGACCTCTATGACCTCAATGGGCCCATGAGTGGTGAGCCCATTGGAGGGTTGACCCACGTTGCCTCTTCGAGCTGAGCCCGGCAGGGCCCCAAGGAGACAGGCCCGGCCACCAGTCGCTCGCCATCGTGCCCCACCTCTGCGCCTGGCTCCACAGGGGAGCCACGGTGACCTGCGCCTGGGCGAGAAAAAATCTAGGTCCTCGATTTGTACTTTTCATAAAGGTCTTTGAGCTGCTCTTTGTCTGATCCCTCACCTAGGACCTTTTCTCAGGGGATCCCGAGGCGTTCCCAGGCCAGCCGGGAGACATAGTGTTCCCAATGTGTCCTGGGTCTTCCCCGTGGCCTCCAGGATGACAGAGCTTCACCTTCACCAGGGGTGTCAAACTCAAATACAGAGTGGGCCAAAGTTTAAAACTGAACAAAGCCGCGGGCCAAGGTTGAACAAATTAACCTTTTAATAGGGACCCAAACAAGTTTTGCATTGAATATTGAACAAGCAAGGCTTATATAACTTTATAGTGACATGCAAAATGGAGTTTCAAATAATAATAATAATAATTAAAAAATATCAATTGCATATCAAATATAATTTAAATACAAATTGAATGCCTCTTTTCTATTTGCAGCCTTCTGAGGTAAATATCAACATTAACTTTATCCACAGGCTAATAAATTTGAAAATAAAATAACAATGAATAAAACAACCATTCAGGACTTTAAACTGCTCAGTTTGCAACACACTGATCTAATTTGATGTGCCCAAGCCAGATACCTAGCATCTTTTTTTAGATGCTAGTTCTTTAATGTCGGGGCTCAGGCTTTGAGCTGAGGCAACTTTCATTATCGAACAAGATGTTCAACAGTCATATCTCGTACACCCAATTCTAACATCATTCAGACCCAGTTACAAGATATGTGCAGCTACAGCACGCTTACACAAATGAATGCAACGCATACTTCATCAACAGCGATACAGGTTACACTGAGGGTGCCAGTATAAAAAACTTTAACACTGTTAGAAATATACGCCACACTGTGAACCCACACCAAACAAAAATAAAAAACACTTTTCGGGAGAACATCCGCACCGTAACACAACATAAACACAAAAGAACAAATACCCAGAATGTTTTGCAGCACTAACTCTTTCGGGACGCTACAAAATACACCCCCGCTACCACCAAACCTCCCCCCCCACACACACACACACCTTGTAGCGTCTCGGAAGATTTAGTGCTACAAAGGGTTCTGGGTATTTGTTGTGTTGTGTTTATGTTGTGTTACGGTGCGGATGTTCTCCCGAAATGTGTTTGTCATTCTTGTTTGGTGTGGATTCACAGTGTGGCGTATATTTCTAAAAGTGTTAAAGTTTTTTATTTGGCTACCGTCAGTGTAACCTGTATCGCTGTGTGTGGGTGCAGAAGCTGCACTGACATTAAACTGGGCTGGCACTCGTTTGACTAGCTGGAAAAAAAAAAAAAAAATCGGGAGGAGTGCTGGAGTCACTCCCGGGAGGGTTGGCAAGTATTAGAAGTAGCGGCACTGCCGCAATGTATAATCGAAGGTCCAGCTTTAGTGTTAATTTGATATTGCCTCAAGGGCCAAGTCAAATTACACGTTGGGCCAAATTTGGCCCACGGGCCAGAGTTTGACACCCATGACCTTCACTGTAAAAAATTACTGTAAAAATAAAAAATAAAATTACAGTTATATACTCCATCCATCCATCCATTTTCTACCGCTTATTCCCTTCGGGTCGCGGGGGGCGCTGGAGCCTATCTCAGCTACAATCAGGCGGAAGGCGGGGTACACCCTGGACAAGTCGCCACCTCATCGCAGGGCCAACACAGATAGACAGACAACATTCACACTCACATTCACACACTAGGGCCAATTTAGTGTTGCCAATCAACCTATCATGTTCTTCTTAAATGCAGTTAAGTACTGTAAATGTTGTTGCATTTTTCAAAAAATATCGACCAGCAGTAAGTTACTGTAAAACCTACAGTGTAATTCAGTATTTTTCAGACTTGTTTCTTGGGTCCGCCCACAATTCGTCCAACCGAGCTTCATTTCACCTGGCCGACCCTGCTAAATCCATCCTACTGCATCGTGTGTTTTTGATAACAAGGTAAGAGTCACTTGTACCTTGATGTGTCATTTTCTGTTTGAATTACTTTATATATATATTTATAAAGTCCGAAATGACATAGCGTCACAGTCAGCATCACAGACACTATCGTTGACCACGCGCATGTACCGCCGCATGCTAGCTAGCTAAGTTTTCTTCTTTTTTGTCATAGTCATCATAAAAGATGATAACTTGCAACATATGTGCTACGACTTGCAGCAATGTATTTGCGTATGTTAGACACATGCGAAGTCATAGTTGTATGCCTAATGCATCGTTTAAGTGTGCTTTCCCTAAATGCACAAGAGTTTTTTCCAACTTCTCAGCCTTCAAAACTCACAGCCGTCGTCATAAATATGGCAAGAGTAGGACTGATATGTATAGCGCAGAAGGTTTACCTTGTAATATTGTCTCATGTAGCGCGAAGTGCGATGATATACGGGCCTTTCTCCTGCATTTGAAAAGTCATATTACCGAAGGTAGGACAGTTACGTGCCCCTTCAGTCAATGTGAAAAAAGATTTACAGTTAAGTCTACTTTCACATCGCACGTGTCAAGGAAGCACTACGGCTACACTGAACGAAGTTTGACTTGCTCAACAGCAAATCCAAGCAGCTCTTGTGTTATTAACACTGATGATGACTATTGTGATATGCAACTTGAGGATTCAGGATATTCCTGTTATGAAGACATGGAGGTCTACTTGCATTAAAAAATGTTCACAGCACTGAAAAAAGGTTGAGAACCACTGCCTTAGGACAGTGGTTCTCAACCTTTTTTCAGTGATGTACCCCTGTGAACATTTTTTAAATTCAAGTACCCCCTAATCAGAGCAAAGCATTTTTGGTTGAAAAAAAGAGATAAAGAAGTAAAATACAGCACTATGTCATCAGTTTCTGATTTATTAAATTGTATAACAGTGCAAAATATTGCTCATTTGTTGTGGTCTTTCTTGAACTATTTGGAAAAAAAGATATAAAAATAACTAAAAACTTGTTGAAAAATAACCAAGTGATTCAATTATAAATAAAGATTTTTACACATAGAAGTAATCAACTTAAAGTGCCCTCTTTGGGGATTGTAATAGAGATCCATCTGGATTCATGAACTTCATTCTCAACATTTCTTCACAAAAAAAGAAATCTTTAACATCAATATTTATGGAACATGTCCACTACACTTTAACCAAGCCTCCATTGTTTTCTACATGGATAGTTGATTGACAGTTGGTGCCGTGTGGCACCGCCAGGTAGGGTCAAACCATCATGGCATGGGGGAAACTCTGGCTTTATGGTAATGAATGGAATAGCCTACTTGATTAGTTGTTCAGTTTATGAACTTACATTCATATTTTGTCGAAGTATTATTCAATAAATATATTTATAAAGGATTTTTGAATTGTTGCTATTTTTAGAATATTTAAAAAAAATCTCACGTACCCCTTGGCATAACTTCAAGTACCCCCAGGAGTACGCGTACCCCCATTTGAGAACCACTGCCTTAGGAGACTAGATGTAAACAGAGGAAAGAGAGAGCGAGTGAGGTGGCCATTCCAAATACTTTTAAAATGCTACCCATATTGGATACTGTTTAGGAACATAAACTGCATTTCTTGACTGTACCAGTTGCTGGTGACAAAGTCACAATAAAACGTTGGACGATCAGCATGGAAGGTGATGTCATCGGCAAAGGCGTCCAACCTAACTTAATCTCAGGGCTTGCTGCCCTTCTTGCCACATACTATGTGTTCAACTTGGAATACCAAGAGGAAGGTCCTCGGACATTGGAATTTGTTCAAAGGTAAATCCTCTTGATACTGTTAAAATACTGTTAGGATATTTTATTTTATATTTCTCACCTCTGTTCAGGAATTTGACTTGTCATTTCCCCAATTGTGTGCCTTAAATCAATGACTCTTCTGTTCCTTTGTGGACCTTCTTATTAGGGACCGAAGCACCAGTTTGACTCTAGGATACAGAGAAGGTAGGTAATGTGCAGGTAAAGATATGTTGACTGGGTCAAAGAAGGAAGCACCTGTTTGACCCCAGGATGCAGAAAAAGTAGATAATTTGCAGGTAAAGACATGTTGACTGGATGATGGCAGGAAGCACCAGCTTGACCCGAGAATGCAGAGCAAGTAGGTAATGTGCGGGTGAAGATATGTTGAATGGGTAAAGGAAGGAAGCACCAGTGTGACCCCACTATGCAGGGAAGGTAGGTAATGTGCGGGTGAAGGTATGTTGAATGGGTGAAAGAAGGAAGCGCAGGTGTGGTCGAGGCCATGCAGACAAGGTAGGTATGTGCAGGTGAAGATATGTTGTATGGTGAAAGAAAGAAGCACCAGTGTGACCCAAGGATGCAGGGAAGGTAGGTAATGTGCAGGTAAAGATATGTTGAATGGGTGAAGGCAGGAAACACCAGCTAGACACCAGGATACAGAGAAGGTAGGTAATGTGCAGGTAAAGATATGTTGAATGAGTAAAGGCAGGAAACACCAGCTTGACTCCAGGATATAGAGAAGGTAGGTAATGTGCAGGTAAAGATATGTTGAATGGGTAAAGGTAGAAAACACCAGCGTGACCACACTATGCAGAGAAGGTAGGTAATGTGCAGGTAAAGATATGTTGAATGGGTAAAGGCAAGAAGCACCAGTGTGACCCCAGGATGCAGAGAAGATAGGTAATGAGCAGGTAACGATATGTTAAATGGGTGAAAGCAGGAAACATCAGCGTAAATACACGGTCCCGTAGATGGAGAGAAAACATGAATAGAGAGAGGGGTTGGGGAGGCTTTAGCATTGTCTTCCTCTCTGAATTTGTCTTAATGGGTTTTAGAGCATTCACTCATCTACAGCTGTGGTTATGGTATAGGCTCACATATATCCTAAAATTGATATTAATATTTGTGCAGTGCATATTCCTAAATAACAATGTGAGGGGGGTTCTGTATCGACTACAAGTAATCTTCAATCACAACAGAATATCTAATATGCTTTCTCTCTTTTTTAGGCGATTCATTGGCGTTAACCCCGAGAGGGGAACAAAGGCTAGCCAGGGAAAGGTGGTGTCCAAGAAGACCGGGAAGCTGGTCCAGAAAAAGGCAGCAACTGTAAATCCTCACGTAGCCACCCTTATAAAACATCTCACAGACTTTGAGTGGGGCTTTATGTAGCCGACAACTAAACACTGGACTCGTGTTCAGTGTTTTGTCTCCAGTTAGAAATTAAGTGGACATGTTATAAATTTTAAAATGCTTTACTGAAAATAAGAAGAATGCACTAAATGTACATTGAATGTATTTGATGCACTTTAAAATAATTGGTTAATAAAAACATAATCTTGCAAGGCCATTTCTCCAGTCATTTTTATGCCAGCAGATTGCAGGGGTTTTGATTTTGAAAAATTAAAAGTTCAACTCATTAACTTCTAGTGGCATTATACTGTAAAGCTCAGTCTATAGTGCTTACAATTATTTTACTGTAATTAACTGTTAATGGATATTACAGTAGATACACTAAAATAACAGTGTAATGCCGCTAAACAGATGACAGTATTATGCTGTGAAGCGTATATTTGATACAGCACAGTACTGTGATACTTTTTACAGTAATAAACTGTAGTGATAAATCACAGTATGTGTGCTGTAGAAAAACAGTTTTATACTGGAACCATTAGCTGCCAGTAGGTTACTGTAATTAAACGGTGAAAATTCTTACAGTAAGGGAGAGACCCGCCACCCAGCGGAGAAAACTCATTTCGGCCGCCAGCCTGTGCATCTCACGATCCACTCTTCCCTCACTCATGAACAAGACTCCAGGTACTTGAACTCATCCACTTGGGGAAAGATCTCCTGCCCAACCTCAAAATGGCACTCCACCCTTTCCCGGGCGAGAACCTCGGACTTGGAGGTGCTGATTCTCATCCCAGTCGCTTCACACTCGGCTGCGAACCAATCCAATGAGAGCTGAAGATCCTGGCCAGTTAAAGCCATAAGGACCACATCATCTGCAAAAAGGAGAGACCTAATCCTGCAGCCACCAAACCGGATCCCCTCAACGCCATGACTGCGCCTAGAAATTCTGTCCATAAAATTTATGAACACATTTGGTGACTAAGGGCAGCCAACACGAGGGTTGGACTCCGGTCCAACCCTCACTGGAAAGGGGTCCGACTTACTGCTGGCAATGCGGACCGAGCTCTGACACTGATCATACAGGGAGCGACCCGCCACAATCAGACATGCCGATACCCCATACTCTCTGAGCACTCCCCACAGGACTTCCCGGGGTGGCCACGGTCGAATGTCTTCTCCAAGTCCACAAAGCACATGTAGACTGGTTGGACAAACTCCCATGCACACTCAAGGACCCTGCCGAGAGTATAGAGCTGGTCTACCGTTCCACGACCAGGACGAAAACCACACTGTTCGTCCTGGATCCGAGGTTCCTCCTCTCCAGTACACATGAATAGACCTTACCGGGAAGGCTGAGGAGTGTGATCTACGATAGTTGGAACACACCCTCCGGTTCCCCTTCTTAAAGAGAGGAACCACCACCCCGGTCTGCCAATCCAGAGGTACCGCCCCTGATGTCCATGCGATGTTGCAGAGTCTTGTCAACTAAAACAGCCCCACAGCATCCAGGGCCTTAAGGAACTCCGGACGGAGCTCATCCACCCCCGCGGCCTTGCCACCGAGGAGCTTTTTAACTACCTTGGCAACCTCAGCCCCAGAAATAGGAGAGCCCACCACAGATTCCCCAGGCACTGCTTGGCCTGTCGGTATGCCCGCTGCCTCTGGAGTCCCATGAGCCAAAAGGACCAGATAAGCTCTTTCTTCAGCTTGACGGCATCCCGCACTGCTGGTGGCCACCAGCGGGTTCTAGGATTACCGCCACGACAGGCACCAAACACCTTGCGGCCACAGCTCCAATCAGCTGGCTTGACAAGAGAGGCACGGAACATGATCCATTCAGACTCAATGTCCAGCACCTCCTTTGTGACATGTTCAAAGTTCCTCCGGAGGTAGAAAAAGAAACTCTCTCTGACAGGAGACTGCTAGGCATTCCCAAAAGACTCTCACAATGCGTTTGGGCCTGCCAGGTCTGTCCGGGATCCTACCCCACCATCGGAGCCAGCTCACCAGGTGGTGATCGGTAGAAAGCTCGCCCCTCTCTTCACCCGAGTGTCCAAAACATGAGGCCGCAAATCCCATGACACAACTACAAAGTCAATAATGGAACTGCGGCCGAGGGTGTCCTGGTGCCAAGTGCACATATGGACACCCTTATGTTTGAACATTGTGTTTGTTATGGACAATCCGTGACGAGCACAAAAGTCCAATAATAAAGCACCACTTGGGTTCAGATCCGGGTGGCCATTTTTCCCAATCACGACTCTCCAGGTTTCAAAGTCGTTGCCAACATGAGCGTTGAAGACCCCCATTAGAACAAAGGAATCACCCGAGGGAGCACTCTCAAGGGAATCCAAAAAGAGTGGGTACACTGAGCTGCTGTTCGGTGCGTAAACACCAAAAACAGTCAGGACCCGTCACCCAACCCGAAAGTGGAGGGAAGTTACCATCTCGTCTTCTGATTTAAGTCCAACTTTGAGCCGGGGGGCAACAAGAATTGCCAACCCAGCCTCTCATTACTTGCAACGCCAGAGTGGAAGAGAGTCCAACCCCTCTTGAGAGAACAGGTTCCAGAGCCCTTGCTGTGCGTTGAAGTGAGTCCAGCTTTATCTAGCCGGGAACTTCTCCACCTCGCGAGGTGACGTTCCACGTCCCAAGAGCGAGCTTATGTAGCCGATAATCGGACCGCCAAGTGCCCTTCCTTCGGCTTCCGCCCAGCTAACACTGCACCCGACCTCTATGACCCAGCCCATGAGTGGTGAGCCTATTGCAGGGGGGACCCACGTTGCCTCTTCGAGCTGGGCCCCATGGGCACCAGTCGCTCGCCATCGTGCCCCACCTCTGGGCCTGGCTCCACAGGGGAGCCACGGTGACCCGCGTCCGGGCGAGAAAATATCTAGGTCCTCGATTTGTACTTTTCATAAAGGTCTTTGAGCTGCTCTTTGTCTGATTCCTCACCTAGGACCTGTTTGTCTTGGGGGACCCTACCAGGGGGCATAGAAGCCCCCGGACAACATAGCTCCTAGGATCAGTGGGACACGCAAACCACAAAGGTGGCGGCTCAGAAAGCAGGTTATATAAACATAACTCCAAAACCAAACATGTAAGATGTCTAAACATGCCTGTAATATTGTATCAATGTGAGTTTTACTAGAATCGGTTGTTTTTTTAAGGCTTGCAAACACAAAAAGTTTTTTTTTACTCAATATGACAGTAAGTTCTTAAAATGCTGAGATAATGTGAAAAAAAGCAATACAAATGTATTCCAACATAATTCCTAAACCAAACATGCAAAATGTCTAAAAATGCCTGTAATATTGAATCCATGTGAGTTTTACTAGAATCATTTGTTTTTGTAAGGTTTGCAAATACAAAAATTGAGTATTATGACTGACACAAGTTAGTTTTTTTACTCATTATAACAGTATAGATGTCATACTATATATTAAAGTTATATAAACATAACTCCAAAACCAAACGTGCATTATGTCCAAAATTGCCTGTAATATTGTATAGATGTGAGTTTTACTAGAATCAGGTTTGCAAATACAAAAATTGGGTTTTATGACAGTATACTGTCACACTCAATATGACAGTATAACTGTCATACTAAATCCATCCATTTTCTTCCGCTTATCCGAGGTCGGGTTGCGGGGGCAGCAGCCTAAGCAGAAAGCCCAGACTTCCCTCTCCCCAGCCACTTCGTCCAGCTCTTCTCGGGGGATCCCGAGGCGTTCCCAGGCCATAGTCTTTCCAATGTATCCTAGGTCTTCCCCATGGCCTCCTGCCGTTCGGACCTAGGGAGGCGTTCAGGTGGCATCCTGAGCAGATGCCCGAACCACCTCATCTGGCTCCTCTCAATGTGGAGGAGCAGCGGCTTTACACTGAGTTCCTCCCAGATGACAGAGCTTCTCACCCTATCTCTAAGGGAGAGACCCACCACCCGGCGGAGGAAACTCATTTCGGCCGCTTGTACCCGTGACCTTGTCCTTTCGGTCATAACCCAAAGCTCATGACCATAGGTGAGGATGGGAACGTTGATCGACCGGTAAATTGAAAGCTTTTCCTTCTGGCTCAGCTCCTTCTTCACCACAACGGATCGATATAGCGTCCTCATTACTGAAGACGCCGCACCGATCCGCCTGTAGATCTCAAAATCCACTCTATCCTCACTCGTGAACAAGACTCCTAGGTACTTGAACTCCTTCACTTGGGGCAAGATCTCTTTCCCAACCTCGAGATGGCACTCCACCCTTTCCCGGGCGAGAACCATGGACTCGGACTTGGAGGTGCTGATTCTCATCCCAGTCGCTTCACTGCGAACCGATCCAATGAAAGCTGAAGATCTTGGCCAGTTGAAGCCATCAGGACCACATCATCTGCAAAAAGCAGAGACCTAATCCTGCAGCCACCAAACCAGGCGCAGTCATGGCGTTGAGGGGATCCTCAAAGCCATGACTGCGCCTAGATATTCTGTCCATTAAAGTTATGAACAGAATCGGTGACAAAGGGCAGCCTTGGCGGAGTCCAACCCTCACTGGAAAGGGGTCCGACATACTGCCGGCAATGCGGACCAAGCTCTGACACTGATCATACAGGGAGACACCCGCCACAATCAGACATGCCGATACTCCATACTCTCTGAGCACTCCCCACAGGATTTACCGGGGACCAAGGTCGAATGTCTTCTCCAAGTCCACAAAACTTATGTAGACTGGTTGGGCAAACTCCCATGCACACTCAAGGACCCTGCCGAGAGTATAGAGCTGGTCTACCGTTCCACGACCAGGACGAAAACCACACTGTTCGTCCTGGATCCGAGGTTCCTCCTCTCCATTACACATGAATAGACCTTACCGGGAAGGCTGAGGAGTGTGATCTACGATATTTGGAACACACCCTCCGGTTCCCCTTCTTAAAGAGAGGTACCACCACCCCGGTCTGCCAATCCAGAGGTACCGCCCCCGATGTAGACGCAATGTTGCAGGGTCTTGTCAACCAAGACTGCCCCACAGCATCCAGAGCCTTAAGGAACTCCGGACGGAGCTCATATCCCCGGGGCCTTGCCACCGAGGAGCTTTTTAACTACCTTGGCAACCTCAGCCCCAGAAATAGGAGAGCCCACCACAGACTTCCCAGGCACTGTTTCCTCATAGGAAGACGTGTTGGTGGGACTGAGGAGGTCTCGCTTGGCCTGTCGGTATGCCCACTGCCTCTGGAGTCCCATGAGCCAAAAGGACCCGGTGGCTCTTTCTTCAGCTTGACAGCATCCCTCACTGCTGGTGGATTACCGCCACGACAGGCACCAAACACCTTGCGGCCACAGCTTCAATCAGCTGGCTCACAAGAGAGGAACGGAACATGGTCCACTCAGACTCAATGTCCAGCACCTCCCTCGTGACATGTTCAAAGTTCTTCCGGACATGTTCAAAGTTCTTCAGGAGACTCTGCTAGGTGTTCCCAGCAGACCCTTACAATGCGTTTGGGCCTGCCAGGTCTGACCGGCATCCTCCCCTACCATCGGAGCCAGCTCACCACCAGGTGGTGGTTGGTAGAAAGCTCTGCCCCTCTCTTCACCGAGTGTCCAAAACATGAGGCCGCAAATCCCATGACACAACTACAAAGTCAATCATGCGGCCGAGGGTGTCCTTGTGCCAAGTGCACATATGGACACCCTTATGTTTGAACATTGTGTTTGTTATGGACAATCCGTGACAAGCACAAAAGTCCAATAACAAAGCACCACTTGGGTTCAGATCCGGGTGGCCATTTTTCCCAATCACGACTCTCCAGGTTTCACTGTTGTTGCCAACATAGCGTTGAAGTCCACCAGCAGAACAAGGGAATCACCCGAGGGAGCACTCTCCAGTACTCCCTCAAGGGAATCCAAAAAGAGTTGGTACTCTGAGCTGCTGTTTGGTGTGTAAACACAAACAACAATCAGGACCCGTCACCCAACCCGAAGGCTGCAGGAAGCTACCATCTCGTCTATTGGGTTTAAAGTCCAACGTGCAGGCTTTGAGCCGGGGGGCAACAAGAATTGCCACCCCAGCCTCTAATTAGATGCAACGCCAGTGTGGAATCTCTTCCACTCTGGCGTTGCAAGTAATGAAAGTTCAGCTCAGTCCAGCCCCTCTGAGAGAACAGGTTCCAGAGCCCTTGCTGTGAGTCCAACTATATCTAGCCGGGAACGTCTCCACCTCATGCACCAGCTCAGGCTCCTTCCCTCCCAGCGAGGTGACGTTCCATGTCCCAAGAGCGAGCTTATGTAGCCGATAATCGGACCACCAAGTGCCCTGCCTTCGGCTGCCGCCCAGCTCACACTGCACCCTCTATGACCCAGCCCATGAGTGGTGAGCCCTGGAGGGGGGATCCATGTTGCCTCTTCGAGCTGAGCACGGCTGGGCCCCATGGGGACTGGCTCGTCAATCGCCATCGTGCCACACCTCTGGGCCTGGCTCCACAGGGGAGCCACGGTGACCTGCGTCCGGGCGAGAAAAAATCTAGGTCCTCAATTGTACTTTTAATAAAGGTCTTTGAGCTGCTCTTTGTCTGATCCCTCACCTAGGACCTGTTTGTCTTGGGAGACCATAGAAGCCCCCGGACAACATAGTTCCTGGATCAGTGGGACACGCAAACCACAAAGGTGGCGGCTCAGAAAGCAGGTTATATAAATATAACTCCAAAACCAAACATGCAATATGTCCAAACATGCCTGTAATATTGTATCAATGTGAGTTTTCCTAGAATCGGTTGTTTTTGTAAGGTTTGCAAATACAAAAATTAGGTTTTACTCACAATGACAAAATCACACTGAATATGACAGTTATTTAAACATAACTCATAAACTACACAAAAAAATGGCTAATAATGCCTGAAATAATGAATCATTGGGAGTTTTACTGAGTTTTACATTTTGCAAACACACAAAAAGTAGTTTTTTACTTGACTGTAATGTTCTTAGAACCCTGAGATAATGGGAAAAAGCATTTACTCAATATGACTGTAATGTTCTTAAAATCCTGAGATAATGCGAAAAAGCAATAAAAATGTATTTAAACATTACTCCTAAACAACATGTGCAATATGGCTAATTATGCCTGGAAACATGTATCTTTGTTAGTTTTACTGGAAAAATGATATTTTGTAAAGTTTGCAAAGACACAAGCCAGTTTTTTTTTTATTCAATATGACAGTATAACAGTCATATTAAATATGAAAGTTATATAAACATAACTCCAAAACCAAACATGTGTCATGTCTAAAAATGCCTGTAATAATGTATTAATGTGAGTTTGTAAGGTTTGCAAAAACAAAAAGTAGTTTTTTACTCAATATGAAAGTAATGATCTTAGTCCTGGGATAATGCGAAAAAAGCAATAAAAATGTATTCAAACATAACTCCTAAACAACCCAGGCAAAATGGGTAATAATGCCTGGAGACATGTATCTTTGTTAGTTTTACTAGAAAATGTATTTTTTGTAAAGTTTGCAAAGAAACAAGCTAGTTGTTTTTATTCAATAAGACAGTATAACAGTCATACTACATATAAAAATTATATAAACATAACTCCAGAACCAAACATGTGTCATGTCTAAAATTACCTATAATAATGTATTTATGTGAGTTTGTAAGGTTTGCAAAAACAAAAAGTAGTTTTTTCCTCAATATGAAAGTAAGGATTTTAGAATCCTGAGATAATGCAAAAAAAGCAATAAAAATGTATTTAAACATAATTCCTAAACAACCCAGGCAAAATGGCTAATAATGCCTGGAGACATGTATCTTTGTTAGTTTTACTAGAAAAATGATCTTTTGTAAAGATATCAAAGACAAAAGCTAGTTTTTTTTATTCAATATGACAGTATAACAGTCCTACTAAATATGAAAGTTATCAAAACATAACTCCAAAACCAAACGTGTGTTATGTCTAAAAATGCCTGTAATAATGTATTTATGTGAGTTTGTAAGGTTTGCAAAAACAAAAAGTAGTTTTTTACTCAATATGAAAGTAATGATCTCAGAATCCTGAGATAATGCGAAAAAAGCAATAAAAATGTATTTAAACATAATTCCTAAACAACCCATGCAAAATGGGTAATAATGCCTGGAGACATGTATCTTTGTTAGTTTTACTAGAAAAATGATCTTTTGTAAAGTTTGCAAAGACACAAGCTAGTTTTTATTTATTTAATATGACAGTATAACAGTCATACTAAATATAAAAGTTATATAAACATAACTCCAAAACCAAACATGTGTCATGTCTAAAAATGTCTGTAATAATGTATTTATGTGAGTTTGTAAGGTTTGCAAAAACAAAAAGTAGTTTTTTACTCAATATGAAAGTAATGATCTTAAAATCCTGAGATAATGCGAAAAAAGCAATGAAAATGTCTTTAAACATAATTCCTAAACAACCCATGCAAAATGGGTAATAATGCCTGGAGACATGTATCTTTGTTAGTTTTATTGGAAAAATGATCTTTTGTAAAGTTTGCAAAGACACAAGCTAGTTTTTTTTTATTCAATATGACATTATAACAGTCATACTAAATATGAAAGTTATATAAACATAACTCCAAAACCAAACATGTGTCATGTCTAAAAATGCCTGTAATAATGTATTAATGTGAGTTTGTAAGGTTTGCAAAAACAAAAAGTAGTTTTTTACTCAATATGAAAGTAATGATCTTAAAATCCTGAGATAATGCGAAAAAAGCAATAAAAATGTATTTAAACATAATTCCTAAACAACCCATGCAAAATGGGTAATAATGCCTGGAGACATGTATCTTTGTTAGTTTTACTAGAAAAATGATGTTTTGTAAAGTTTGCAAAGACACAAGGTAATTTTTTTCATTCAATATGACAGTATAACAGTCATACTAAATATAAAAGTTATATAAACATAACTCCAAAACCAAACATGTGTCATGTCTAAAAATGTCTGTAATAATGTATTTATGTGAGTTTGTAAGGTTTGCAAAAACAAAAAGTAGTTTTTTACTCAATATGAAAGTAATGATCTTAGAATCCTGAGATAATGCGAAAAAAGCAATAAAAATGTATTTAAACATAATTCCTAAACAACCCATGCAAAATGGGTAATAATGCCTGGACACATGTATCTTTGTTAGTTTTACTAGAAAAATGATCTTTTGTAAAGTTTGCAAAGACACAAGCTAGTTTTTTTTAAATTAAATATGACAGTATAACAGTCCTACTAAATATGAAAGTTATCAAAACATAACTCCAAAACCAAACATGTTTTATGTCTAAAAATGCCTGTAATAATGTATTTATGTGAGTTTCTAAGGTTTGCAAAACAAAAAGTAGTTTTTTCCTCAATATGAAAGTAAGGATTTTAGAATCCTGAGATAATGCGAAAAAAGCAATAAAAATGTATTTAAACATAATTCCTAAACAACCCATGCAAAATGGGTAATAATGCCTGGACACATGTATCTTTGTTAGTTTTACTAGAAAAATGATCTTTTGTAATGTTTGCAAAGACACAAGCTAGTTTTTTTTATTCAATATGACAGTATAACAATCATACTAAATATGAAAGTTATATAAATATAACTCCAGAACCAAACATGTGTCATGTCTAAAAATGCCTGTTATAATGTATTTATGTGAGTTTGTAAGGTTTGCAAAACAAAAAGTAGTTTTTTACTCAATATGAAAGTAATGATCTTAGAATCCTGAGATAATGCGAAAAAAGCAATAAAAATGTATTTAAACATAATTCCTAAACAACCCATGCAAAATGGGTAATAATGCCTGGAGACATGTATCTTTGTTAGTTTTACTAGAAAAATGATCTTTTGTAAAGTTTGCAAAGACACAAGCTAGTTTTTTTTTATTCAATATGACTGTATAACAGTCATACTAAATATAAAAGTTATATAAACATAACTTCAAAACCAAACATGTGTCATGTCTAAAAATGTCTGTAATAATGTATTTATGTGAGTTTTTATGGTTTGCAAAAACAAAAAGTAGTTTTTTACTCAATATGAAAGTAATGATCTTGGAATCCTGAGATAATGCGAAAAAAGCAATAAAAATGTATTCAAACATAACTCCTAAACAACCCAGGCAAAATGGGTATTATGCCTGGAGACATGTGTCTTTGTTAGTTTTACTAGGAAATGTATATTTTGTAAAGTTTGCAAAGACACAAGCTAGTTATTTTTATTCAATAAGACAGTATAACAGTCATACTAAATATGAAAGTTATATAAACATAACTCCAGAACCAAACATGTGTTATGTCTAAAAATGCCTGTAATAATGTATTTATGTGAGTTTGTAAGGTTTGACAAAAAAAAGTAGTTTTTTCCTCAATATGAAAGTAAGGATTTTAGAATCCTGAGATAATGCGAAAAAAGCAATAAAAATGTATTTAAACATAATTCCTAAACAACCCATGCAAAATGGGTAATAATGCCTGGAGACATGTATCTTTGTTAGTTTTACTAGAAAAATTATCTTTTTTTAAGTTTGCAAAGACACAAGCTAGTTTTTTAAAATTAAATATGACAGTATAACAGTCCTACTAAATATGAAAGTTATCAAAACATAACTCCAAAACCAAACATGTGTTATGTCTAAAAATGCCTGTAATGATGTATTTATGTGAGTTTGTAAGGTTTGCAAAACAAAAAGTAGTTTTTTCCTCAATATGAAAGTAAGGATTTTAGAATCCTGAGATAATGCGAAAAAAGCAATACAAATGTATTTAAACATAATTCCTAAACAACCCATGCAAAATGGGTAATAATGCCTGGAGACATGTATCTTTGTTAGTTTTACTAGAAAAATGATCTTTTGTAAAGTTTGCAAAGACACAAGCTAGTTTTTTCTTATTCAATATGACTGTATAACAGACAAACTAAATATGAAAGTTATATAAACATAACTCCAAAACCAAACATGTGTCATGTCTAAAATTGCCTGTATTAATGTATTTGTGTGAGTTTGTAAGGTTTGCAAAAACAAAAACTCGTTTTTTACTCAATATGAAAGTAATGATCTTAAAATCCTGAGATAATGCAAAAAAAGCAATAAAAATGTATTCAAACATAACTCCTAAACAACCCAGGCAAAATGGGTAATAATGCCTGGAGACATGTATCTTTGTTAGTTTTACTAGGAAATGTATATTTTGTAAAGTTTGCAAAGACACAAGCTAGTTGTTTTTATTCAATAAGACAGTATAACAGTCATACTAAATATGAAAGTTATATAAACATAACTCCAAAACCAAACATGTGTCATGTCTAAAAATGCCTGTAATAATGTATTTATGTGAGTTTGTAAGGTTTGCAAAAACAAAAAGTAGTTTTTTACTCAATATGAAAGTAATGATCTTAGAATCCTGAGATAAAGCGAAAAAAGCAATAAAAGTGTATTTAAACATAACTCCTAAACAACCCAGGCAAAATGGGTAATAATGCCTGGAGACATGTATCTTTGTTAGTTTTATTAGGAAATGTATATTTTGTAAAGTTTGCAAAGACACAAGCTAGTTGTTTTTATTCAATAAGACAGTATAACAGTCATACTAAATATGAAAGTTATATAAACATAACTCCAGAACCAAACGTGTGTCATGTCTAAAATTGCCTATAATAATGCATTTATGTGAGTTTGTAAGGTTTGCAAAAACAAAAAGTAGTTTTTTCCTCAATATGAAAGTAAGGATTTTAGAATCCTAAATAATGCGAAAAAAGCAATAAAAATGTATTTAAAGATAATTCCTAAAACCCCCATGCAAAATGGCTAATAATGCCTGGAGACATGTATCTTTGTTAGTTTTACTAGAAAAATGATATTTTGTAAAGTTTGCAAAGACACAAGCTAGGTTTTTTTAATTCAATATGACAGTATAACAGTCATATTAAATATAAAAGTTATATAAACATAACTCCAAAACCAAACATGTGTCATGTCTAAAAATGCCTGTAATAATGTATTTATGTGAGTTTGTAAGGTTTGCAAAAACAAAAAGTAGTTTTTTACTCAATATGAAAGTAATGATCTAAGAATCCTGAGATAATGCGAAAAAAGCAATACAAATGTATTTAAACATAATTCCTAAACAACCCATGCAAAATGGGTAATAATGCCTGGAGACATGTATCTTTGTTAGTTTTTCTAGAAAAATGATCTTTTGTAAACTTTGCAAAGACACAAGCTAGTTTTTTTTATTCAATATGACAGTATAACAGTCATACTAAATATAAAAGTTATATAAACATAACTCCAGAACCAAACGTGTGTCATGTCTAAAATTGCTTATAATAATGTATTCATGTGGGTTTGTAAGGTTTGCAAAAACAAAAAGTAGTGTTTTACTCAATATGAAAGTAATGATCTTAGAATCCTGAGATAATGCGAAAAAAGCAATACAAATGTATTCAAACACAATTTTTAAACCAAACATGTGAATTGTCTAAAAATGCCTGTAATATTGAATTTATGTAAGTTTTACTAGAATCAATTGTTTTTGTAAGGTTTGCAAATACAAAAATTAGGTTTTACACATAATGACATTATAACTTTAACACTCAATATGAAAGTTATTTAATTATAACTCCTAAATACACATGAAACATGTCTAATAGCGTGGAAAAAATTATCTTTGTGAGTGTTGCTAGAAACATTTTCTTTTGTAAGGTTTGCAAAGACACAAGTTAGATTTTTTTAACTCAATATGACAGTATAACGCCACACTCAATATGACAGTTATTTAAACATAACTCCTAAACCACACCTGAAAAATGGCTAATAATGCCTGATATAATGCATCTTTGGGAGTTTTACTGGAAACATATGCTTTTTTTAAGGCTTGCAAACACAAAAATTATTTGTATTGTATTATGTATTACAACATAATTCCTAAACCAAACATGCAAAATGTCTGAAAATGCCTGTAATATTGAATCCATGTGAGTTTTATTTGAATCAGTTGTATGGTTTGCTAATACAAAAATTGGGTTTTATGACAAACACAAGTTAGTTTTTTTACTCAATATAACAGTTTAGCTGTCATACTATATATGAAAGTTATATAAACATAACTCCAAAACCAAACCATTATGTCCAAAACTGCCTGTAATATTGTATATATGTGAGTTTTACTAGAATCAGGGTTGCAAATACAAAAATTGGGTTTTATGACAGTATACTGTCACACTCAATATGACAGTTATTTAAACATAACTCAAACAACACATGCAAAATAGCTAATAATGCCTGGAGCATGTATCTTAGTTAGTTTTACTAGAAAAATGGTATTTTGTAAGGTTTGCAAAGACACAAGTTAGTTGTTGTTTTTATTCAATATGACAGTATAACTGTCATACTAAATATGAAAGTTATATAAACATAACTCTAAAACCAAACATGCATTGTGTCTAAAAATGCCTGTAATATTGTATCTGTGTGAGTTTAACTAGATTTAGTTGTTTTTGTAAGGTTTGCAAATACAAAATAAGGGTTTTACTCACTATGACAGTTTACTGTCACACTCAATCTGACAGTTATTTATTTAAACATAACTCCTAAACCACACATGCAAAATGGCTAATAATGCCTGGAGATATGTATCTTTGTGAGTTTTACTAGAAACATTATATTGTGTAAGGTTTAGTTAGTTTTTGTACTCAATCTGACAGTATAACTGTCATTCTAAATCCATCCATTTTCTTCCGCTTATCCGAGGTCGGGTTGCGGGGGCAGCAGCCTGAGCAGAAAATCCCAGACTTCCCTCTCCCCAGCCACTTCGTCCAGCTCTTCTTGGGGTATTCCGCGGCGTTCCCAGGCCAGCCGGGGACATAGTCTTTCCAATGTGTCCTAGGTCTTCCCCGTGGCCTCCTGCCACACCTCCCTAGAGGCGTTCGGGTGGCATCCTGAGCAGATGCCCGAACCACCTCATGGCTCCTCTCAATGTGGAGGAGCAGCGGCTTTACTTTGAGTTCGTCCCGGATGACAGAGCTTCTCACCCTGTCTCTAAGGTAGAGACCCACCACCCGGCAGAGGAAATGCATTTCGGCCGCTTGTCCTTTCGGTCATAACCCAAAGCTGGGAACGTAGATCGACGGTAAATTGAGAGCTTTTCCTTCTGGCTCAGCTCCTTCTTCACCACAACGGATCGATATAGCGTCCTCAATACTGAAGACGCCGCACCAAACCGCCTGTGGATCTCTCGATCCACTCTATCCTCACTCGTGAACAAGACTCTTAGGTACTTGAACTTCTCCATTTGGGGCAAGATCTCCTCCCCAACCTGGAGATGGCACTCGACCCTTTCCTGCGCGAGAACCATGGACTTGGACTTGGAGGTGCTGATTCTCATCCCAGTCGCTTCACACTCAAGGACCCTGCCGAGAGTATAGACCTGGTCTACCGTTCCACGACCAGGACGAAAACCACACTGTTCGTCCTGGATCCGAGTTTCCTCCTCTCCAGTACACATGAATAGACCTTACCGGGAAGGCTGAGGAGTGTGTTTCACGATAGTTGGAACACACCCTCCGGTTCCCTTTCTTAAAGAGAGGAACCACCACCCCGGTCTGCCAATCCAGAGGTACCACCCCCAATGTTCACGCGATGCTTCAGAGTCTTGTCAACCAAGACAGCCTCACAGTATCCAGAGCCTTAAGGAACTCATCCACCACCGGGGCCTTGCCACAGAGGAGGTTTTTAACTACCTAGGCAACCTAAGCCCCAGAAATAGGAGAGTCCACCACAGATTCCCCAGGCACTGCTTGGCCTGTCGGAATGCCCGCTGCCTCTGGAGTCCCATGAGCCAAAAGGACCCGATAGGCTCTTTCTTCAGCTTGACGGCATCCCTCCCTGCTGGTGGCCACCAGCGAGTTCTAGGATTACCGCCACGACAGGCACCAAACACCTTGCGGCCACAGCTCCAATCAGCAGGCTCGACAAGAGAGGCACGGAACATGGTCCACTCAGACTCAATGTCCAGCACCTCCCTCGTGACATGTTCAAAGTTCTTCCTTATGTTTGAACATTGTGTTTGTTATGGACAATCCGTGACGAGCACAAAAGTCCAATAACAAAGCACCACTTGGGTTCAGATCCGGGTGGCCATTTTTCCCAATCACGACTCTCCAGGTTTCACTGTCCTTGCCAACATGAGCATTGAAGTCCCCCAACAGAACAAGGGAATCACCCGAGGGAGCACTCTCCAGTACTCCCTCAAGGGAATCCAAAAAGAGTGGGTACTCTGAGCTGCTGTTTGGTGCGTAAACACAAACAACAGTGAGGACCCGTCACCCAACCCGAAGGCGGAGGGAAGCTACCATCTCGTCTACTGGGTTAAAGTCCAACGTGCAGGCTTTGAGCAACAACAATTGCCACCCCAGCCTCTCATTGCTTGCAACGCCAGAGTGGAAGAGAGTCCAGCCCCTCTTGAGAGAACAGGTTCCAGAGCCCTTGCTGTGCGTCGAAGTGAGTCCAACTATATCTAGCCGGAACTTCTTCACCTCGCGCACCAGCTCAGGCTCTTTCCCTCCCAGCGAGGTGACGTTCCACGTCCCAAGAGCGAGCTTATGTAGCCGATAATCGGACCGCCAAGTGCCCTGCCTTCGGCTGCCGCCCAGTTCACACTGCATCTGACCTCTATGACCTCAATGGGCCCATGAGTGGTGAGCCCATTGGAGGGTTGACCCACTTTGCCTCTTCGAGCTGAGCCCGGCAGGGCCCCATGGAGACAGGCCCGGCCACCAGTCGCTCGCCATCGTACCCCACAGGGGAGCCACGGTGACCTGCGCCTGGGCGAGAAAAAATCTAGGTCCTCGATTTGTACTTTTCATAAAGGTCTTTGAGCTGCTCTTTGTCTGATCCCTCACCTAGGACCTTTTCTCAGGGGATCCCGAGGCGTTCCCAGGCCAGCCGGGAGACATAGTTTTCCCAATGTGTCCTGGGTCTTCCCCGTGGCCTCCAGGATGACAGAGCTTCACCTTCACCAGGGGTGTCAAACTCAAATACAGAGTGGGCCAAAGTTTAAAACTGAACAAAGCCGCGGGCCAAGGTTGAACAAATTAACCTTTTAATAGGGACCCAAACAAGTTTTGCATTGAATATTGAACAAGCAAGGCTTATATAACTTTATAGTGACATGCAAAATGGAGTTTCAAATAATAATAATCATTAAAAAATATCAATTGCATATCAAATATAATTTAAATAAAAATTGAATGCCTCTTTTCTATTTGCAGCCTTCTGAGGTAAATATCAACATTAACTTTATCCACAGGCTAATAAATTTGAAAATAAAATAACAATGAATAAAACAACCATTCAGGACTTTAAACTGCTCAGTTTGCAACACACTGATCTAATTTGATGTGCCCAAGCCAGATACCTGGCATCTTTTTTTAGATGCTAGTTCTTTAATGTCGGGGCTCAGGCTTTGAGCTGAGGCAACTTTCATTATCGAACAAGGTGTTCAACAGTCATATCTCGTACACCCAATTCTAACATCATTCAGACTGAGGGTGCAGTATAAAAAACTTTAACACTGTTAGAAATATACGCCCCACTGTGAACCCACACCAAACAAAAATAAAAAACACTTTTCGGGAGAACATCCGCACCGTAACACAACATAAACACAAAAGAACAAATACCCAGAATCTTTTGCAGCACTAACTCTTTCGGGACGCTACAAAATACACCCCCGCTACCACCAACCACCCCCCCCCCACACACACACACACACACACCTTGTAGCGTCCCGGAAGATTTAGTGCTACAAAGGGTTCTGGGTATTTGTTGTGTTGTGTTTATGTTGTGTTACGGTGCAGATGTTCTCCCGAAATGTGTTTGTCATTCTTGTTTGGTGTGGATTCACAGTGTGGCGTATATTTCTAAAAGTGTTAAAGTTTTTTATTTGGCTACCGTCAGTGTAACCTGTATCGCTGTTGATGAAGTATGCGTTGCATTCAATTGTGTGTGGGTGCAGAAGCTGCACTCACATGAAACTGGGCCGGCACTCGTTTGACTAGCTGAAAAAAAAAAAAAAATTCGGGAGGAGGGTTGGCAAGTATTAGAAGTAGCGGCACTGCCGCAATGTATAATCGAAGGTCCAGCTTTAGTGTTAATTTGATATTGCCTCAAGGGCCAAGTCAAATTACACGTTGGGCCAAATTTGGCCCACGGGCCAGAGTTTGACACCCATGACCTTCACTGTAAAAAATTACTGTAAAAATAAAAAATAAAATTACAGTTATATACTCCATCCATCCATCCATGTTCTACCGCTTATTCCCTTCGGGGTCGCTGGAGCCTATCTCAGCTACAATCGGGCGGAAGGCGGGGTACACCCTGGACAAGTCGCCACCTCATCGCAGGGCCAACACAGATAGACAGACAACATTCACACTCACATTCACACACTAGGGCCTATTTAGTGTTGCCAATCAACCTATCATGTTCTTCTTAAATGCAGTTAAGTACTGTAAATTTTGTTGCATTTTTCAAAAAATATCGACCAGCAGTAATTTACTGTAAAACCTACAGTGTAATTCAGTATTTTTCAGACTTGTTTCTTGGGTCCGCCCACAATTCGTCCAACCGAGCTTCATTTCACCTGGCCGACCCTGCTAAATCCATCCTACTGCATCGTGTGTTTTTGATAACAAGGTAAGAGTCACTTGTACCTTGATGTGTCATTTTCTGTTTGAATTACTTTATATATATATTTATAAAGTCCGAAATGTCAGCATCACAGACACTATCGTTGACCACGCGCATGTACCGCCGCATGCTAGCTAGCTAAGTTTTCTTCTTTTTTGTCATAGTCATCATAAAAGATGATAACTTGCAACATATGTGCTACGACTTGCAGCAATGTATTTGCGTATGTTAGACACATGCGAAGTCATAGTTGTATGCCTAATGCATCGTTTAAGTGTGCTTTCCCTAAATGCACAAGAGTTTTTTCCAACTTCTCAGCCTTCAAAACTCACAGCCGTCGTCATAAATATGGCAAGAGTAGGACTGATATGTATAGCGCAGAAGGTTTACCTTGTAATATTGTCTCATGTAGCGCGAAGTGCGATGATATACGGGCCCTTCTCCTGCATTTGAAAAGTCATATTACTGAAGGTAGGACAGTTATGTGCCCCTTCAGTCAATGTGAAAAAAGATTTACAGTTAAGTCTACTTTCACATCGCACGTGTCAAGGAAGCACTACGGCTACACTGAACGAAGTTTGACTTGCTCAACAGCAAATCCAAGCAGCTCTTGTGTTATTAACACTGATGATGACTATTGTGATATGCAACTTGAGAATTCAGGATATTCCTGTTATGAAGACATGGAGGTCTACTTGCATTAAAAAAATGTTCACAGCACTAAAAAAAGGTTGAGAACCACTGCCTTAGGACAGTGGTTCTCAACCTTTTTTCAGTGATGTACCCCTGTGAACATTTTTTAAATTCAAGTACCCCCTAATCAGAGCAAAGCATTTTTGGTTGAAAAAAAGAGATAAAGAAGTAAAATACAGCACTATGTCATCAGTTTCTGATTTATTAAATTGTATAACAGTGCAAAATATTGCTCATTTGTTGTGGTCTTTCTTGAACTATTTGGAAAAAAAGATATAAAAATAACTAAAAACTTGTTGAAAAATAAACAAGTGATTCAATTATAAATAAAGATTTTTACACATAGAAGTAATCAACTTAAGGTGCCCTCTTTGGGGATTGCAATAGAGATCCATCTGGATTCATGAACTTCATTCTCAACATTTCTTCACAAAAAAAGAAATCTTTAACATCAATATTTATGGAACATGTCCACTACGCTTTAACCAAGCCTCCATTGTTTTCTACATGGATAGTTGATTGACAGTTGGTGCCGTGTGGCACCGCCAGGTAGGGTCAAACCATCATGGCATGGGGGAAACTCTGGCTTTATGGTAATGAATGGAATAGCCTACTTGATTAGTTTTTAAGTTTATGAACTTACATTCATATTTTGTCGAAGTATTATTCAATAAATATATTTATAAGGGATTTTTGAATTGTTGCTATTTTTAGAATATTTAAAAAAAATCTCACGTACCCCTTGGCATACCTTCAAGTACCCCCAGGAGTACGCGTACCCCCATTTAAGAACCACTGCCTTAGGAGACTAGATGTAAACAGAGGAAAGAGAGAGCGAGTGAGGTGGCCATTCCAAATACTTTTAAAATGCTACCCATATTGGATACTGTTTAGGAACATAAACTGCATTTCTTGACTGTACCAGTTGCTGGTGACAAAGTCACAATAAAACGTTGGATGATCAGCATGGAAGGTGATGTCATCTGCAAAGGCGTCCAACCTAGCTTAATCTCAGGGCTTGCTGCCCTTCTTGCCACCTACTATGTGTTCAACTTGGAATACCAAGAGGAAGGTCCTCGGACATTGGAATTTGTTCAAAGGTAAATCCTCTTGATACTGTTTAAATACTGTTAGGATATTTTATTTTATATTTCTCACCTCTGTTCAGGAATTTGACTTGTCATTTCCCCAATTGTGTGCCTTAAATCAATGACTCTTCTGTTCCTTTGTGGACCTTCTTATTAGGGACCAAAGCACCAGTTTGACTCTAGGATACAGAGAAGGTAGGTAATGTGCAGGTAAAGATATGTTGACTGGGTCAAAGAAGGAAGCACCTGTTTGACCCCAGGATGCAGAAAAAGTAGATAATTTGCAGGTAAAGATATGTTGACTGGATGATGGCAGGAAGCACCAGCTTGACCCGAGAATGCAGAGCAAGTAGGTAATGTGCGGGTGAAGATATGTTGAATGGGTAAAGGCAGGAAGCACCAGTGTGACCCCACTATGCAGGGAAGGTAGGTAATGTGCGGGTGAAGGTATGTTGAATGGGTGAAAGAAGGAAGCGCAGGTGTGGTCGAGGCCATGCAGACAAGGTAGGTATGTGCAGGTGAAGATATGTTGTATGGTGAAAGAAAGAAGCACCAGTGTGACCCAAGGATGCAGGGAAGGTAGGTAATGTGCAGGTAAAGATATGTTGAATGGGTGAAGGCAGGAAACACCAGCTAGACGCCAGGATACAGAGAGGGTAGGTAATGTGCAGGTAAAGATATGTTGAATGATTAAAGGCAGGAAACACCAGCTTGACTCCAGGATATAGAGAAGGTAGGTAATGTGCAGGATAAAGATATGTTGAATGGGTAAAGGTAGAAAGCACCAGCGTGACCACACTATGCAGAGAAGGTAGGTAATGTGCAGGTAAAGATATGTTGAATGGGTAAAGGCAAGAAGCACCAATGTGACCCCAGGATGCAGAGAAGATAGGTAATGAGCAGGTAACGATATCTTAAATGGGTGAAAGCAGGAAACATCAGCGTAAATACACGGTCCCGTAGATGGAGAGAAAACATGAATAGAGAGAGGGGTTGGGGAGGCTTTAGCATTGTCTTCCTCTCTGAATTTGTCTTAATGGGTTTTAGAGCATTCACTCATCTACAGCTGTGGTTATGGTATAGGCTCACATATATCCTAAAATTGATATTAATATTTGTGCAGTGCATATTCCTAAATAACAATGTGAGGGGGGTTCTGTATCGACTACAAGTAATCTTCAATCACAACAGAATATCTAATATGCTTTCTCTCTTTTTTAGGCGATTCATTGGCGTTAACCCTGAGAGGGGAACAAAGGCTAGCCAGGGAAAGGTGGTGTCCAAGAAGACCGGGAAGCTGGTCCAGAAAAAGGCAGCAACTGTAAATCCTCACGTAGCCACCCTTATAAAACATCTCACAGACTTTGAGTGGGGCTTTATGTAGCCAACAACTAAACACTGGACTCGTGTTCAGTGTTTTGTCTCCAGTTAGAAATTAAGTGGACATGTTATAAATGTTAAAATGCTTTACTGAAAATAAGAAGAATGCACTAAATGTACATTGAATGTATTTGATGCACTTTAAAATAATTGGTTAATAAAAACATAATCTTGCAAGGCCATTTCTCCAGTCATTTTTATGCCAGCAGATTGCAGGGGTTTTGATTTTGAAAAATTAAAAGTTCAACTCATTAACTTCTAGTGGCATTATACTGTAAAGCTCAGTCTATAGTGCTTACAATTATTTTACTGTAATTAACTGTTAATGGATATTACAGTAGGTACACTAAAATAACAGTGTAATGCCGCTAAACAGATGACAGTATTATGCTGTGAAGCGTATATTTGATACAGCACAGTACTGTGGTACTTTTTACAGTAATAAACTGTAGTGATAAATCACAGTATGTGTGCTGTAGAAAAACAGTTTTATACTGGAACCATTAGCTGCCAGTAGGTTACTGTAATTAAACGGTGAAAATTCTTACAGTAAGGGAGAGACCCGCCACCCAGCGGAGAAAACTCATTTTGGCCGCCAGCCTGTGCATCTCACGATCCACTCTTCCCTCACTCATGAACAAGACTCCAGGTACTTGAACTCATCCACTTGGGGCAAGATCTCCTGCCCAACCTCGAAATGGCACTCCACCCTTTCCCGGGCGAGAACCTCGGACTTGGAGGTGCTGATTCTCATCCCAGTCGCTTCACACTCGGCTGCGAACCAATCCAATGAGAGCTGAAGATCCTGGCCAGTTAAAGCCATAAGGACCACATCATCTGCAAAAAGGAGAGACCTAATCCTGCAGCCACCAAACCGGATCCCCTCAACGCCATGACTGCGCCTAGAAATTCTGTCCATATAATGTATGAACACATTTGGTGACAAAGGGCAGCCAACACGAGGGTTGGACTCCGGTCCAACCCTTACTGCTGGCAATGCGGACCAAGCTCTGACACTGATCATACAGGGAGCGACCCGCCACAATCAGACATGCCGATACCCCATACTCTCTAAACACTCCCCACAGGACTTCCCGGGGTGGCCACGGTCGAATGTCTTCTCCAAGTCCACAAAGCACATGTAGACTGATTGGACAAACTCCCATGCAACTCAAGGACCCTGCCGAGAGTATAGAGCTGGTCTACCGTTCCACGACCAGGACGAAAACCACACTGTTCGTCCTGGATCCGAGGTTCCTCCTCTCCAGTACACATGAATAGACCTTACCGGGAAGGCTGAGGAGTGTGATCTACGATAGTTGGAACACACCCTCCGGTTCCCCTTCTTAAAGAGAGGAACCACCACCCCGGTCTGCCAATCCAGAGGTACCGCCCCTGATGTCCATGCGATGTTGCAGAGTCTTGTCAACTAAAACAGCCCCACAGCATCCAGAGCCTTAAGGAACTCCGGACGGAGCTCATCCACCCCCGCGGCCTTGCCACCGAGGAGCTTCTTAACTACCTTGGCAACCTCAGCCCCAGAAATAGGAGAGCCCACCACAGATTCCCCAGGCACTGCTTGGCCTGTCGGTATGCCCGCTGCCTCTGGAGTCCCATGAGCCAAAAGGACCAGATAAGCTCTGTCTTCAGCTTGACGGCATCCCGCACTGCTGGTGGCCACCAGCGGGTTCTAGGATTACCGCCACGACAGGCACCAAACACCTTGCGGCCACAGCTCCAATCAGCTGGCTTGACAAGAGAGGCACGGAACATGATCCATTCAGACTCAATGTCCAGCACCTCCTTTGTGACATGTTCAAAGTTCCTCCTGAGGTAGAAAAAGAAACTCTCTCTGACAGGAGACTGCTAGGCATTCCCAAAAGACTCTCACAATGCGTTTGGGCCTGCCAGGTCTGTCCGGGATCCTACCCCACCATCGGAGCCAGCTCACCAGGTGGTGATCGGTAGAAAGCTCGCCCCTCTCTTCACCCGAGTGTCCAAAACATGAGGCCGCAAATCCCATGACACAACTACAAAGTCAATAATGGAACTGCGGCCGAGGTTGTCCTGGTGCCAAGTGCACATATGGACACCCTTATGTTTGAACATTGTGTTTGTTATGGACAATCCGTGACTAGCACAAAAGTCCAATAACAAAGCACCACTTGGGTTCAGATCCGGGTGGCCATTTTTCCCAATCACGACTCTCCAGGTTTCAAAGTCGTTGCCAACATGAGCGTTGAAGACCCCCATTAGAACAAAGGAATCACCCGAGGGAGCACTCTCAAGGGAATCCAAAAAGAGTGGGTACTCTGAGCTGCTGTTTGGTGCGTAAACACCAACAACAGTCAGGACCCGTCACCCAACCCGAAAGCGGAGGGAAGTTACCATCTCGTCTTCTGGGTTAAGTCCAACGTGCAGGCTTTGAGCCGGGGGGCAACAAGAATTGCCAACCCAGCCTCTCATTACTTGCAACGCCAGAGTGGAAGAGAGTCCAACCCCTCTTGAGAGAACACGTCCCAGAGCCCTCGCTGTGCGTCGAAGTGAGTCCAGCTTTATCTAGCCGGGAACTTCTCCACCTCGCGAGGTGACGTTCCACGTCCCAAGAGCGAGCTTATGTAGCCGATAATCGGACCGCCAAGTGCCCTGCCTTCGGCTTCCGCCCAGCTAACACTGCACCCGACCTCTAAGACCCAGCCCATGAGTGGTGAGCCTATTGCAGGGGGGACCCACGTTGCCTCTTCGAGCTGGGCCCCATGGGCACCAGTCGCTCGCCATCGTGCCCCACCTCTGGGCCTGGCTCCACAGGGGAGCCACGGTGACCCGCGTCCGGGCGAGAAAATATCTAGGTCCTCGATTTGTACTTTTCATAAAGGTCTTTGAGCTGCTCTTTGTCTTATTCCTCACCTAGGACCTGTTTGTCTTGGGGGACCCTACCAGGGGGCATAGAAGACCCCGGACAACATAGCTCCTAGGATCAGTGGGACACGCAAACCACAAAGGTGGCGGCTCAGAAAGCAGGTTATATAAACATAACTCCAAAACCAAACATGCAAGATGTCTAAACATGCCTGTAATATTGTATCAATGTGAGTTTTACTAGAATCGGTTGTTTTTTTAAGGCTTGCAAACACAAAAAGTTTTTTTTACTCAATATGACAAAATGCTGAGATAATGTGAAAAAAAGCAATACAAATGTATTCCAACATAATTCCTAAACCAAACATGCAAAATGTCTAAAAATGCCTGTAATATTGAATCCATGTGAGTTTTACTAGAATCATTTGTTTTTGTAAGGTTTGCAAATACAAAAATTGAGTTTTATGACTGACACAAGTTAGTTTTTTTACTCATTATAACAGTATAGATGTCATACTATATATTAAAGTTATATAAACATAACTCCAAAACCAAACGTGCATTATGTCCAAAATTGCCTGTAATATTGTATAGATGTGAGTTTTACTAGAATCAGGTTTGCAAATACAAAAATTGGGTTTTATGACAGTATACTGTCACACTCAATATGACAGTATAACTGTCATACTAAATCCATCCATTTTCTTCCGCTTATCCGAGGTCGGGTTGCGGGGGCAACAGCCTAAGCAGAGAGCCCAGACTTCCCTCTCCCCAGCCACTTCGTCCAGCTCTTCTCGGGGGATCCCGAGGCGTTCCCAGGCCATAGTCTTTCCAATGTATCCTAGGTCTTCCCCATGGCCTCCTGCCGTTCGGACCTAGGGAGGCGTTCGGGTGGCATCCTGAGCAGATGCCCGAACCACCTCATCTGGCTCCTCTCAATGTGGAGGAGCAGCGGCTTTACACTGAGTTCCTCCCAGATGACAGAGCTTCTCACCCTATCTCTAAGGGAGAGACCCACCACCCGGCGGAGGAAACTCATTTCGGCCGCTTGTACCCGTGACCTTGTCCTTTCGGTCATAACCCAAAGCTCATGACCATAGGTGAGGATGGGAACGTTGATGGACCGGTAAATTGAAAGCTTTTCCTTCTGGCTCAGCTCCTTCTTCACCACAACTGATCGATATAGCGTCCTCATTACTGAAGACGCCGCACCGATCCGCCTGTAGATCTCACAATCCACTCTATTCTCACTCGTGAACAAGACTCCTAGGTACTTGAACTCCTTCACTTGGGGCAAGATCTCTTTCCCAACCTCGAGATGGCACTCCACCCTTTCCCGGGCGAGAACCATGGACTCGGACTTGGAGGTGCTGATTCTCATCCCAGTCGCTTCACTGCGAACCAATCCAATGAAAGCTGAAGATCTTGGCCAGTTGAAGCCATCAGGACCACATCATCTGCAAAAAGCAGAGACCTAATCCTGCAGCCACCAAACCAGGCGCAGTCATGGCGTTGAGGGGATCCTCAAAGCCATGACTGCGCCTAGATATTCTGTCCATTAAAGTTATGAACAGAATCGGTGAGTCCAACCCTCACTGGAAAGGGGTCCGACATACTGCCGGCAATGCGGACCAAGCTCTGACACTGATCATACAGGGAGACACCCGCCACAATCAGACATGCCGATACTCCATACTCTCTGAGCACTCCCCACAGGATTTACCGGGGACCAAGGTCGAATGTCTTCTCCAAGTCCACAAAACTTATGTAGACTGGTTGGGCAAACTCCCATGCACACTCAAGGACCCTGCCGAGAGTATAGAGCTGGTCTACCGTTCCACGACCAGGACGAAAACCACACTGTTTGTCCTGGATCCGAGGTTCCTCCTCTCCATTACACATGAATAGACCTTACCGGGAAGGCTGAGGAGTGTGATCTACGATAGTTGGAACACACCCTCCGGTTCCCCTTCTTAAAGAGAGGTACCACCACCCCGGTCTGCCAATCCAGAGGTACCGCCCCCGATGTAGACGCAATGTTGCAGAGTCTTGTCAACCAAGACTGCCCCACAGCATCCAGAGCCTTAAGGAACTCCGGACGGAGCTCATATCCCCGGGGCCTTGCCACCGAGGAGCTTTTTAACTACCTTGGCAACCTCAGCCCCAGAAATAGGAGAGCCCACCACAGACTTCCCAGGCACTGTTTCCTCATAGGAAGACGTGTTGGTGGGACTGAGGAGGTCTCGCTTGGCCTGTCGGTTTGCCCACTGCCTCTGGAGTCCCATGAGCCAAAAGGACCCGGTGGCTCTTTCTTCAGCTTGACAGCATCCCTCACTGCTGGTGGATTACCGCCACGACAGGCACCAAACACCTTGCGGCCACAGCTTCAATCAGCTGGCTCAACAAGAGAGGAACGGAACATGGTCCACTCAGACTCAATGTCCAGCACCTCCCTCGTGACATGTTCAAAGTTCTTCCGGACATGTTCAAAGTTCTTCAGGAGACTCTACTAGGTGTTCCCAGCAGACCCTTACAATGCGTTTCGGCCTGCCAGGTCTGACCAGCATCCTCCCCTACCATCGGAGCCAGCTCACCACCAGGTGGTGGTTGGTAGAAAGCTCTGCCCCTCTCTTCACCGAGTGTCCAAAACATGAGGCCGCAAATCCCATGACACAACTACAAAGTCAATCATGCGGCCGAGGGTGTCCTTGTGCCAAGTGCACATATGGACACCCTTATGTTTGAACATTGTGTTTGTTATGGACAATCCGTGACAAGCACAAAAGTCCAATAACAAAGCACCACTTGGGTTCAGATCCGGGTGGCCATTTTTCCCAATCACGACTCTCCAGGTTTCACTGTCGTTGCCAACATAGCGTTGAAGTCCACCAGCAGAACAAGGGAATCACCCGAGGGAGCACTCTCCAGTACTCCCTCAAGGGAATCCAAAAAGAGTTGGTACTCTGAGCTGCTGTTTGGTGTGTAAACACAAACAACAATCAAGACCCGTCACCCAACCCGAAGGCTGAAGGAAGCTACCATCTCGTCTATTGGGTTTAAAGTCCAACGTGCAGGCTTTGAGCCGGGGGGCAACAAGAATTGCCACCCCAGCCTCTCATTAGATGCAACGCCAGTGTGGAATCTCTTCCACTCTGGCGTTGCAAGTAATGAAAGTTCAGTTCAGTCCAGCCCCTCTGAGAGAACAGGTTCCAGAGCCCTTGCTGTGAGTCCAACTATATCTAGCCAGGAACGTCTCCACCTCATGCACCAGCTCAGGCTCCTTCCCTCCCAGCGAGGTGACGTTCCATGTCCCTAGAGCGAGCTTATGTAGCCGATAATCGGACCACCAAGTGCCCTGCCTTCGGCTGCCGCCCAGCTCACACTACACCCTCTATGACCCAGCCCATGAGTGGTGAGCCCTGGAGGGGGGATCCACGTTGCCTCTTCGAGCTGAGCACGGCTGGGCCCCATGGGGACCGGCCCGTCAATCGCCATCGTGCCACACCTCTGGGCCTGGCTCCACAGGGGTGCCACGGTGACCTGCGTCCGGGCGAGAAAAAATCTAGGTCCTCAATTGTACTTTTAATAAAGGTCTTTGAGCTGCTCTTTGTCTGATCCCTCACCTAGGACCTGTTTGTCTTGGGAGACCATAGAAGCCCCCGGACAACATAGTTCCTGGATCAGTGGGACACGCAAACCACAAAAGTGGCGGCTCAGAAAGCAGGTTATATAAATATAACTCCAAAACCAAACATGCAATATGTCCAAACATGCCTGTAATATCGTATCAATGTGAGTTTTCCTAGAATCGGTTGTTTTTGTAAGGTTTGCAAATACAAAAATTAGGTTTTACTCACAATGACAAAATCACACTGAATATGACAGTTATTTAAACATAACTCATAAACTACACAAAACAATGGCTAATAATGCCTGAAATAATGAATCATTGGGAGTTTTACTGAGTTTTACATTTTGCAAACACAAAAAGTAGTTTTTTACTTGACTGTAATGTTCTTAGAACCCTGAGATGATGGGAAAAAGCATTTACTCAATATGACTGTAATGTTCTTAAAATCCTGAGATAATGCGAAAAAGCAATAAAAATGTATTTAAACATTACTCCTAAACAACATGTGCAAAATGGCTAATAATGCCTGGAAACATGTATCTTTGTTAGTTTTATTGGAAAAATGATCTTTTGTAAAGTTTGCAAAGACACAAGCCAGTTTTTTTTTTAATTCAATATGACAGTATAACAGTCATATTAAATATGAAAGTTATATAAACATAACTCCAAAACCAAACATGTGTCATGTCTAAAAATGCCTGTAATAATGTATTAATGTGAGTTTGTAAGGTTTGCAAAAACAAAAAGTAGTTTTTTACTCAATATG
Organism: Entelurus aequoreus; assembly: GCF_033978785.1. Classification (NCBI taxonomy): domain Eukaryota; kingdom Metazoa; phylum Chordata; class Actinopteri; order Syngnathiformes; family Syngnathidae; genus Entelurus; species Entelurus aequoreus. The sequence goes on from NC_084747.1 coordinate 40,383,064, forward strand.
AAAGTAATGATCTTAGAATCCTGAGATAATGCGAAAAAAGCAATAAAAATGTATTCAAACATAACTCCTAAACAACCCAGGCAAAATGGGTAATAATGCCTGGAGACATGTATCTTTGTTGGTTTTACTAGAAAATGTAATTTTTGTAAAGTTTGCAAAGACACAAGCTAGTTGTTTTTATTCAATAAGACAGTATAACACTCATACTACATATAAAAATTATATAAACATAACTCCAGAACCAAATGTGTGTCATGTCTAAAATTACCTATAATAATGTATTTATGTGAGTTTGTAAGGTTTGCAAAAACAAAAAGTAGTTTTTTCCTCAATATGAAAGTAAGGAATTTAGAATCCTGAGATAATGCGAAAAAAGCAATAAAAATGTATTTAAACATAATTCCTAAACAACCCATGCAAAATGGCTAATAATGCCTGGAGACATGTATCTTTGTTAGTTTTACTAGAAAAATTATATTTTGTAAAGATATCAAAGACAAAAGCTAGTTTTTTTTATTCAATATGACAGTATAACAGTCCTACTAAATATGAAAGTTATCAAAACATAACTCCAAAACCAAACATGTGTTATGTCTAAAAATGCCTGTAATAATGTATTTATGTGAGTTTGTAAGGTTTGCAAAAACAAAAAGTAGTTTTTTACTCAATATGAAAGTAATGATCTCAGAATCCTGAGAAAATGCGAAAAAAGCAATAAAAATGTATTTAAACATAATTCCTAAACAACCCATGCAAAATGGGTAATAATGCCTGGAGACATGTATCTTTGTTAGTTTTACTAGAAAAATGATCTTTTGTAAAGTTTGCAAAGACACAACCAATTTTTTTTTTTATTCAATATGACTGTATAACAGTCATACTAAATATAAAAGTTATATAAACATAACTCCAAAACCAAACATGTGTCATGTCTGAAAATGTCTGTAATAATGTATTTATGTGAGTTTGTAAGGTTTGCAAAAACAAAAAGTAGTTTTTTACTCAATATGAAAGTAATGATCTTAAAATCCTGAGATAATGCGAAAAAAGCAATGAAAATGTCTTTAAACATAATTCCTAAACAACCCATGCAAAATGGGTAATAATGCCTGGAGACATGTATCTTTGTTATTTTTATTGGAAAAATGATCTTTTGTAAAGTTTGCAAAGACACAAGCTAGTTTTTTTTTATTCAATATGACATTATAACAGTCATACTAAATATGAAAGTTATATAAACATAACTCCAAAACCAAACATTTGTCATGTCTAAAAATGCCTGTAATAATGTATTAATGTGAGTTTGTAAGGTTTGCAAAAACAAAAAGTAGTTTTTTACTCAATATGAAAGTAATGATCTTAAAATCCTGAGATAATGCGAAAAAAGCAATAAAAATGTGTTTAAACATAATTCCTAAACAACCCATGCAAAATGGGTAATAATGCCTGGAGACATGTATCTTTGTTAGTTTTACTAGAAAAATGATCTTTTGTAAAGTTTGCAAAGACACAAGGTAATTGTTTTCATTCAATATGACAGTATAACAGTCATACTAAATATAAAAGTTATATAAACATAACTCCAAAACCAAACATGTGTCATGTCTAAAAATGTCTGTAATATTGTATTTATGTGAGTTTGTAAGGTTTGCAAAAACAAAAAGTAGTTTTTTACTCAATATGAAAGTAATGATCTTAGAATCCTGAGATAATGCAAAAAAAGCAATAAAAATGTATTTAAACATAATTCCTAAACAACCCATGCAAAATGGGTAATAATGCCTGGACACATGTATCTTTGTTAGTTTTACTAGAAAAATGATCTTTTGTAAAGTTTGCAAAGACACAAGCTAGTTTTTTAAAATTAAATATGACAGTATAACAGTCATACTAAATATAAAAGTTATATAAACATAACTCCAAAACCAAACATGTTTTATGTCTAAAAATGCCTGTAATAATGTATTTATGTGAGTTTGTAAGGTTTGCAAAACAAAAAGTAGTTTTTTCCTCAATATGAAAGTAAGGATTTTAGAATCCTGAGATAATGCGAAAAAAGCAATAAAAATGTATTTAAACATAATTCCTAAACAACCCATGCAAAATGGGTAATAATGCCTGGACACATGTATCTTTGTTAGTTTTACTAGAAAAATGATCTTTTGTAATGTTTGCAAAGACACAAGCTATTTTTTTAATTCAATATGACAGTATAACAATCATACTAAATATGAAAGTTATATAAACATAACTCCAAAACCAAACATGTGTTATGTCTAAAAATGCCTGTAATAATGTATTTATGTGAGTTTGTAAGGTTTGCAAAACAAAAAGTAGTTTTTTCCTCAATATGAAAGTAAGGATTTTAGAATCCTGAGATAATGCGAAAAAAGCAATAAAAATGTATTTAAACATAATTCCTAAACAACATATGCAAAATGGCTAATAATGCCTGGAAACATGTATCTTTGTTAGTTTTACTAGAAAAATGATCTTTTGAAATGTTTGCAAAGACACAAGCTAGTTTTTTTTTATTCAATATGACAGTATAACAATCATACTAAATATGAAAGTTATATAAACATACCTCCAGAACCAAACATGTGTCATGTCTAAAAATGTCTGTAATAATGTATTTATGTGAGTTTGTATGGTTTGCAAAAACAAAAAGTAGTTTTTTACTCAATATGAAAGTAATGATCTTGGAATCCTGAGATAATGCGAAAAAAGCAATAAAAATGTATTCAAACATAACTCCTAAACAACCCAGGCAAAATGGGTAATAATGCCTGGAGACATGTATCTTTGTTAGTTTTACTAGGAAATGTATATTTTGTAAAGTTTGCAAAGACACAAGCTAGTTGTTTTTATTCAATAAGACAGTATAACAGTCATACTAAATATGAAAGTTATATAAACATAACTCCAGAACCAAACGTGTGTCATGTCTAAAATTGCCTATAATAATGTATTAATGTGAGTTTGTAAGGTTTGCAAAAACAAAAAGTAGTTTTTTCCTCAATATGAAAGTAAGGATTTTAGAATCCTGAGATAATGCGAAAAAAGCAATAAAAATGTATTTAAACATAATTCCTAAACAATCCATGCAAAATGGGTAATAATGCCTGGAGACATGTATCTTTGTTAGTTTTACTAGAAAAATTATCTTTTGTAAAGTTTGCAAAGACAAAAGCTAGTTTTTTAAAATTAAATATGACAGTATAACAGTCCTACTAAATATGAAAGTTATCAAAACATAACTCCAAAACCAAACATGTGTTATGTCTAAAAATGCCTGTAATAATGTATTTATGTGAGTTTGTAAGGTTTGCAAAACAAAAAGTAGTTTTTTCCTCAATATGAAAGTAAGGGTTTTAGAATCCTGAGATAATGCGAAAAAAGCAATAAAAATGTATTTAAACATAATTCCTAAACAACCCATGCAAAATGGGTAATAATGCCTGGAGACATGTATCTTTGTTAGTTTTACTAGAAAAATGATCTTTTGTAAAGTTTGCAAAGACACAAGCTAGTTTTTTTTATTCAATATGACAGTATAACAGTCATACTAAATATGAAAGTTATATAAACATAACTCCAGAACCAAACGTGTGTCATGTCTAAAATTGCTTATAATAATGTATTCATGCGGGTTTGTAAGGTTTGCAAAAACAAAAAGTAGTGTTTTACTCAATATGAAAGTAATGATCTTAGAATCCTGAGATAATGCGAAAAAAGCAATACAAATGTATTCAAACACAATTTTTAAACCAAACATGTGAATTGTCTAAAAATGCCTGTAATATTGAATATATGTAAGTTTTACTAGAATCAATTGTTTTTGTAAGGTTTGCAAATACAAAAATTAGGTTTTACACATAATGACATTATAACTTTAACACTCAATATGAAAGTTATTTAATTATAACTCCTAAATACACATGAAACATGTCTAATAGCGTGGAAAAAATTATCTTTGTGAGTGTTGCTAGAAACATTTTCTTTTGTAAGGTTTGCAAAGACACAAGTTAGATTTTTTTAACTCAATATGACAGTATAACGCCACACTCAATATGACAGTTATTTAAACATAACTCCTAAACCACACCTGAAAAATGGCTAATAATGCCTGATATAATGCATCTTTGGGAGTTTTACTGGAAACATATGCTTTTTTTAAGGCTTGCAAACACAAAAATTATTTGTATTGTATTATGTATTACAACATAATTCCTAAACCAAACATGCAAAATGTCTGAAAATGCCTGTAATATTGAATCCATGTGAGTTTTATTTGAATCAGTTGTATGGTTTGCTAATACAAAAATTGGGTTTTATGACAAACACAAGTTAGTTTTTTTAGTCAATATAACAGTTTAGCTGTCATACTATATATGAAAGTTATATAAACATAACTCCAAAACCAAACCATTATGTCCAAAACTGCCTGTAATATTGTATATATGTGAGTTTTACTAGAATCAGGGTTGCAAATACAAAAATTGGGTTTTATGACAGTATACTGTCACACTCAATATGACAGTTATTTAAACATAACTCAAACAACACATGCAAAATAGCTAATAATGCCTGGAGCATGTATCTTAGTTAGTTTTACTAGAAAAATGGTATTTTGTAAGGTTTGCAAAGACACAAGTTAGTTGTTGTTTTTATTCAATATGACAGTATAACTGTCATACTAAATATGAAAGTTATATAAACATAACTCTAAAACCAAACATGCATTGTGTCTAAAAATGCCTGTAATATTGTATCTGTGTGAGTTTAACTAGATTTAGTTGTTTTTTTAAGGTTTGCAAATACAAAATAAGGGTTTTACTCACTATGACAGTTTACTGTCACACTCAATCTGACAGTTATTTATTTAAACATAACTCCTAAACCACACATGCAAAATGGCTAATAATGCCTGGAGATATGTATCTTTGTGAGTTTTACTAGAAACATTATATTGTGTAAGGTTTAGTTAGTTTTTGTACTCAATCTGACAGTATAACTGTCATTCTAAATCCATCCATTTTCTTCCGCTTATCCGAGGTCGGGTTGCGGGGGCAGCAGCCTGAGCAGAAAATCCCAGACTTCCCTCTCCCCAGCCACTTCGTCCAGCTCTTCTTGGGGTATTCCGAGGCGTTCCCAGGCCAGCCGGGGACATAGTCTTTCCAATGTGTCCTAGGTCTTCCCCGTGGCCTCCTGCCACACCTCCCTAGAGGCGTTCGGGTGGCATCCTGAGCAGATGCCCGAACCACCTCATGGCTCCTCTCAATGTGGAGGAGCAGCGGCTTTACTTTGAGTTCGTCCCGGATGACAGAGCTTCTCACCCTGTCTCTAAGGTAGAGACCCACCACCCGGCAGAGGAAATGCATTTCGGCCGCTTGTCCTTTCGGTCATAACCCAAAGCTGGGAACGTAGATCGACGGTAAATTGAGAGCTTTTCCTTCTGGCTCAGCTCCTTCTTCACCACAACGGATCGATATAGCGTCCTCAATACTGAAGACGCCGCACCAAACCGCCTGTGGATCTCTCGATCCACTCTATCCTCACTTGTGAACAAGACTCCTAGGTACTTGAACTCCTCCATTTGGGGCAAGATCTCCTCCCCAACCTGGAGATGGCACTCGACCCTTTCCTGCGCGAGAACCATGGACTTGGACTTGGAGGTGCTGATTCTCATCCCAGTCGCTTCACACTCAAGGACCCTGCCGAGAGTATAGACCTGGTCTACCGTTCCACGACCAGGACGAAAACCACACTGTTCGTCCTGGATCCGAGTTTCCTCCTCTCCAGTACACATGAATAGACCTTACCGGGAAGGCTGAGGAGTGTGTTTCACGATAGTTGGAACACACCCTCCGGTTCCCTTTCTTAAAGAGAGGAACCACCACCCCGGTCTGCCAATCCAGAGGTACCACCCCCAATGTTCACGCGATGTTGCAGAGTCTTGTCAACCAAGACAGCCTCACAGTATCCAGAGCCTTAAGGAACTCATCCACCACCGGGGCCTTGCCACAGAGGAGGTTTTTAACTACCTAGGCAACCTAAGCCCCAGAAATAGGAGAGTCCACCACAGATTCCCCAGGCACTGCTTGGCCTGTCGGTATGCCCGCTGCCTCTGGAGTCCCATGAGCCAAAAGGACCCGATAGGCTCTTTCTTCAGCTTGACGGCATCCCTCCCTGCTGGTGGCCACCAGCGAGTTCTAGGATTACCGCCACGACAGGCACCAAACACCTTGCGGCCACAGCTCCAATCAGCAGGCTCGACAAGAGAGGCACGGAACATGGTCCACTCAGACTCAATGTCCAGCACCTCCCTCGTGACATGTTTAAAGTTCTTCCTTATGTTTGAACATTGTGTTTGTTATGGACAATCCGTGACGAGCACAAAAGTCCAATAACAAAGCACCACTTGGGTTCAGATCCGGGTGGCCATTTTTCCCAATCACGACTCTCCAGGTTTCACTGTCCTTGCCAACATGAGCATTGAAGTCCCCCAACAGAACAAGGGAATCACCCGAGGGAGCACTCTCCAGTACTCCCTCAAGGGAATCCAAAAAGAGTGGGTACTCTGAGCTGCTGTTTGGTGCGTAAACACAAACAACAGTCAGGACCCGTCACCCAACCCGAAGGCGGAGGGAAGCTACCATCTCGTCTACTGGGTTAAAGTCCAACGTGCAGGCTTTGAGCAACAACAATTGCCACCCCAGCCTCTCATTGCTTGCAACGCCAGAGTGGAAGAGAGTCCAGCCCCTCTTGAGAGAACAGGTTCCAGAGCCCTTGCTGTGCGTCGAAGTGAGTCCAACTATATCTAGCCGGAACTTCTTCACCTCGCGCACCAGCTCAGGCTCTTTCCCTCCCAGCGAGGTGACGTTCCACGTCCCAAGAGCGAGCTTATGTAGCCGATAATCGGACCGCCAAGTGCCCTGCCTTCGGCTGCCGCCCAGTTCACACTGCATCTGACCTCTATGACCTCAATGGGCCCATGAGTGGTGAGCCCATTGGAGGGTTGACCCACGTTGCCTCTTCGAGCTGAGCCCGGCAGGGCCCCAAGGAGACAGGCCCGGCCACCAGTCGCTCGCCATCGTGCCCCACCTCTGCGCCTGGCTCCACAGGGGAGCCACGGTGACCTGCGCCTGGGCGAGAAAAAATCTAGGTCCTCGATTTGTACTTTTCATAAAGGTCTTTGAGCTGCTCTTTGTCTGATCCCTCACCTAGGACCTTTTCTCAGGGGATCCCGAGGCGTTCCCAGGCCAGCCGGGAGACATAGTGTTCCCAATGTGTCCTGGGTCTTCCCCGTGGCCTCCAGGATGACAGAGCTTCACCTTCACCAGGGGTGTCAAACTCAAATACAGAGTGGGCCAAAGTTTAAAACTGAACAAAGCCGCGGGCCAAGGTTGAACAAATTAACCTTTTAATAGGGACCCAAACAAGTTTTGCATTGAATATTGAACAAGCAAGGCTTATATAACTTTATAGTGACATGCAAAATGGAGTTTCAAATAATAATAATAATAATTAAAAAATATCAATTGCATATCAAATATAATTTAAATACAAATTGAATGCCTCTTTTCTATTTGCAGCCTTCTGAGGTAAATATCAACATTAACTTTATCCACAGGCTAATAAATTTGAAAATAAAATAACAATGAATAAAACAACCATTCAGGACTTTAAACTGCTCAGTTTGCAACACACTGATCTAATTTGATATGCCCAAGCCAGATACCTGGCATCTTTTTTTAGATGCTAGTTCTTTAATGTCAGGGCTCAGGCTTTGAGCTGAGGCAACTTTCATTATCGAACAAGATGTTCAACAGTCATATCTCGTACACCCAATTCTAACATCATTCAGACCCAGTTACAAGATATGTGCAGCTACAGCACGCATACACAAATGAATGCAACGCATACTTCATCAACAGCGATACAGGTTACACTGAGGGTGCCAGTATAAAAAACTTTAACACTGTTAGAAATATACGCCACACTGTGAACCCACACCAAACAAAAATAAAAAACACTTTTCGGGAGAACATCCGCACCGTAACACAACATAAACACAAAAGAACAAATACCCAGAATGTTTTGCAGCACTAACTCTTTCGGGACGCTACAAAATACACCCCCGCTACCACCAAACCGCCCCCCCCCCCACACACACATACCTTGTAGCGTCTCGGAAGATTTAGTGCTACAAAGGGTTCTGGGTATTTGTTGTGTTGTGTTTATGTTGTGTTACGGTGCGGATGTTCTCCCGAAATGTGTTTGTCATTCTTGTTTGGTGTGGATTCACAGTGTGGCGTATATTTCTAAAAGTGTTAAAGTTTTTTATTTGGCTACCGTCAGTGTAACCTGTATCGCTGTTGATGAAGTATGCGTTGCATTCAATTGTGTGTGGGTGCAGAAGCTGCACTGACATGAAACTGGGCTGGCACTCGTTTGACTAGCTGGAAAAAAAATAAAAATTCGGGAGGAGTGCTGGAGTCACTCCCGGGAGGGTTGGCAAGTATTAGAAGTAGCGGCACTGCCGCAATGTATAATCGAAGGTCCAGCTTTAGTGTTAATTTGATATTGCCTCAAGGGCCAAGTCAAATTACACGTTGGGCCAAATTTGGCCCACGGGCCAGAGTTTGACACCCATGACCTTCACTGTAAAAAATTACTGTAAAAATAAAAAATAAAATTACAGTTATATACTCCATCCATCCATCCATTTTCTACCGCTTATTCCCTTCGGGGTCGCGGGGGGCGCTGGAGCCTATCTCAGCTACAATCAGGCGGAAGGCGGGGTACACCCTGGACAAGTCGCCACCTCATCGCAGGGCCAACACAGATAGACAGACAACATTCACACTCACATTCACACACTAGGGCCAATTTAGTGTTGCCAATCAACCTATCATGTTCTTCTTAAATGCAGTTAAGTACTGTAAATGTTGTTGCATTTTTCAAAAAATATCGACCAGCAGTAAGTTACTGTAAAACCTACAGTGTAATTCAGTATTTTTCAGACTTGTTTCTTGGGTCCGCCCACAATTCGTCCAACCGAGCTTCATTTCACCTGGCCGACCCTGCTAAATCCATCCTACTGCATCGTGTGTTTTTGATAACAAGGTAAGAGTCACTTGTACCTTGATGTGTCATTTTCTGTTTGAATTACTTTATATATATATTTATAAAGTCCGAAATGACATAGCGTCACAGTCAGCATCACAGACACTATCGTTGACCACGCGCATGTACCGCCGCATGCTAGCTAGCTAAGTTTTCTTCTTTTTTGTCATAGTCATCATAAAAGATGATAACTTGCAACATATGTGCTACGACTTGCAGCAATGTATTTGCGTATGTTAGACACATGCGAAGTCATAGTTGTATGCCTAATGCATCGTTTAAGTGTGCTTTCCCTAAATGCACAAGAGTTTTTTCCAACTTCTCAGCCTTCAAAACTCACAGCCGTCGTCATAAATATGGCAAGAGTAGGACTGATATGTATAGCGCAGAAGGTTTACCTTGTAATATTGTCTCATGTAGCGCGAAGTGCGATGATATACGGGCCTTTCTCCTGCATTTGAAAAGTCATATTACCGAAGGTAGGACAGTTACGTGCCCCTTCAGTCAATGTGAAAAAAGATTTACAGTTAAGCAGAGGTGTGGACTCGAGTCACATGACTTGGACTCGAGTCAGACTCGAGTCATGAATTTGATGACTTTAGACTCGACTTGACAAAATGTAAAGAGACTTGCAACTCGACTTAGACTTTAACATCAATGACTTGTGACTTCACTTGGACTTGAGCCTTTTGACTTGACATGACTTGCTACTTTCCCCAAAACCTAAAGCTTAAAAAGTTATTTGGGAGCGCTCCGTTGCTTTCATTTTGTACGTGTCTGTCCATCAGCGTGTGTGCTGCGTGTCAGTACAACAGCCAATCAAATTAGATCTACATTGTTTTCATCACACAGCATTCAGCCAATCAAATTGCAGGACAACCAATGAACAAGAGTTGTCAAACAATGCGCCAGTGAGAAAGATTTATACCAAAGTTGGTTTCGTTCGGGTATAAAAACTACGACTTGGTCAACAAAAAACGAATTGCCGTATGCAAATCACGCAGTTCGAATATTACAGACGGAGACGCAACAACTTCCAACTTCGTTCGACATTTGAAGTTGCACAAAGAAGGGTAAGTTTTGAATGTAAGCTAACGTTTATTGGCTAAGTAACATGACTTTTATTTGCTGTGTAGTTAAATCAGTGAGGCTGTAAACTCACTGCTAACGTCATAACCATAGACATCTTATAAGTAGACGCAGCATCGAGCGCTACTGCCTACTGGCGCAGACGAGACGCGGGGCCGCCATCTTGGAGTGGTGATCCGCTCCACTCAGTGCAATTCATTTGGCAGGAGCAATGAACTGTCAGCGCATTTAATTCATCTTACCTCACTGAATACCACTCATTTTCACGCGCTTTTTTGTCATACGTGTAGCTATGATAACGGACACATGTTTTATTATTCATAGTTTGCTTAACAGTAATATAATATTCTTATATGCTATAAGTGACCAGACGTCCGAGATCAAAACTGGGAATATAATCCCAGAGAAGGGGGAAAAAAACGGTCAGCTATTTTTAAGTTGAAGAAACAATATGATTATGTTATATATACATGTGTGTATCCTACATAAACAATGTATGAATACATTAGATATCTATATATCGTATAGACCGTATCTCTGTTGCTGCAGCAGCAGAGAGTTTATTCTGTCTTGACACTTTGTATTGATATTTTGTATTACATTCTTCCCTTAAATGATAATGTTTACAGTGATTGTCAGTGTGTGAATGTGTGTGTGAATGGGTGAATGTGGAAATACTGTCAAAGCGCTTTGAGTACCTTGAAGGTAGAAAAGCGCTATACAAGTATAACCCATTTATCATTTATTTATATATGTATTTTTTATGTATGTCGCTTTGGATAAAAGCGTCTGCCAAATACTTAAACATATATAAACACCTGAAAGTCTTTATATCAGCTAAAACCACCAATCTGTTTCACTGGATTCAGAATAAAACCAAATGCTGTCTTACCCAACAATGTTAGTATTTGAATATTGTTACTTGAAGACTTATTCCTGGTTACAGTTATACTGTTAAGAAAGTATTGTCTTATATTTTGCCTAAAATGAGAATGCATCATAATCAGTGGCGGCTGGTGAATTTTGTTTTAGGTGGGGCTGAAAGTTTGTAAACCAAACCCCTGTAGGGGTGTCATCCTCCCCCAGAAGATTTCTTTGTGATTTTCACATACTAATATTGAAGATCTTTGCTCTTTCTCAACTCTGTGGTAATGTTATTTTCATAAAATACAACCAATAGTACATTAATGTTAAATCTTACTTGTGAAAAGTAATCCCCCGATTCCTATTTTCAACAGTCCGCTCATTTGAGCAGGAAAACGCTGAACACCAGCCCGGCCTCTTTGTTTCCTACCTGTCAACTGTCAGTTTAGGCTGCTCGCCGGCTCCTCATCACCACTTCAAGATGCAATTTGCTTGCGTCACAGCAACCAATGCTGCGTCTACTTATAAGATGTCTATGGTTATAACATCATTTCAAACACAGCAATATGTTGCGTCCACTGCAGTTTGCTACCTTATTCATACTTTTTGTCAAGTGATTTTTTTAAGCAGGGTTGCATGAGGTACCTACACTTAACGTTACGTTAGTCAATGTATCACACACAGTAACGTAACATTAGACGGCGGTCAGCAGCACCGCATATTTTAGCCACCTACAAAAAGACAAACATAGTCAAATAAAGGTCAGTTAAAATGTATACTATATTAAGAATATGTGTACATATTGCATAGGGCCCTGACATCTAAAAAGTACAACTCTGTTCATTGTTATGTTCATGTATTTGTTATGTTTTTCATGTGTACGCACACATAAACACACATACAATATGAGATGAGATCAATGAGATAAGGTAAGAACAGAATAGAAACTGCTGTGGAACTAGTTACAATGCAATATGCCATGGAAATACAATGTTAACACTTTTGTACAAATAAGTACAGTTACACTTGTTTTTGCAAATGTCTTTATTCTGTAAAGGAATGAGTTAAATGTTTAAAATTGTTTAAACTATTAAAATGACTGGTTAATAGTGCTATTATGAATTGCAATGTCAGTACTATTTTTTTTTCATGCTATTTCAAATGCACTTGTTTTAATAAATAAATACAGCGGTTTAAAAGCATACACAATCTGTGTAAAAATATTAGTCTGTGGTTAAAAGGACTTGAAAGGACTCGAAACTCAAAATGCAGGACTTGTGACTTGACTTGAGACTTTCCAGTCTTGACTTTGGACTTGACTCGGGACTTGCCTGTCTTGACTCGGGACTTGACTCGAGACTTGAGGGCAAAGACTTGAGACTTACTTGTGACTTGCAAAGCAATGACTTGGTCCCACCTCTGCAGTTAAGTCTACTTTCACATCGCACGTGTCAAGGAAGCACTACGGCTACACTGAACGAAGTTTGACTTGCTCAACAGCAAATCCAAGCAGCTCTTGTGTTATTAACACTGATGATGACTATTGTGATATGCAACTTGAGGATTCAGGATATTCCTGTTATGAAGACATGGAGGTCTACTTGCATTAAAAAATGTTCACAGCACTGAAAAAAGGTTGAGAACCACTGCCTTAGGACAGTGGTTCTCAACCTTTTTTCAGTGATGTACCCCTGTGAACATTTTTTAAATTCAAGTACCCCCTAATCAGAGCAAAGCATTTTTGGTTGAAAAAAAGAGATAAAGAAGTAAAATACAGCACTATGTCATCAGTTTCTGATTTATTAAATTGTATAACAGTGCAAAATATTGCTCATTTGTTGTGGTCTTTCTTGAACTATTTGGAAAAAAAGATATAAAAATAACTAAAAACTTGTTGAAAAATAACCAAGTGATTCAATTATAAATAAAGATTTTTACACATAGAAGTAATCAACTTAAAGTGCCCTCTTTGGGGATTGTAATAGAGATCCATCTGGATTCATGAACTTCATTCTCAACATTTCTTCACAAAAAAAGAAATCTTTAACATCAATATTTATGGAACATGTCCACTACGCTTTAACCAAGCCTCCATTGTTTTCTACATGGATAGTTGATTGACAGTTGGTGCCGTGTGGCACCGCCAGGTAGGGTCAAACCATCATGGCATGGGGGAAACTCTGGCTTTATGGTAATGAATGGAATAGCCTACTTGATTAGTTGTTCAGTTTATGAACTTACATTCATATTTTGTCGAAGTATTATTCAATAAATATATTTATAAAGGATTTTTGAATTGTTGCTATTTTTAGAATATTTAAAAAAAATCTCACGTACCCCTTGGCATACCTTCAAGTACCCCCAGGAGTACGCGTACCCCCATTTGAGAACCACTGCCTTAGGAGACTAGATGTAAACAGAGGAAAGAGAGAGCGAGTGAGGTGGCCATTCCAAATACTTTTAAAATGCTACCCATATTGGATACTGTTTAGGAACATAAACTGCATTTCTTGACTGTACCAGTTGCTGGTGACAAAGTCACAATAAAACGTTGGATGATCAGCATGGAAGGTGATGTCATCGGCAAAGGCGTCCAACCTAACTTAATCTCAGGGCTTGCTGCCCTTCTTGCCACATACTATGTGTTCAACTTGGAATACCAAGAGGAAGGTCCTCGGACATTGGAATTTGTTCAAAGGTAAATCCTCTTGATACTGTTAAAATACTGTTAGGATATTTTATTTTATATTTCTCACCTCTGTTCAGGAATTTGACTTGTCATTTCCCCAATTGTGTGCCTTAAATCAATGACTCTTCTGTTCCTTTGTGGACCTTCTTATTAGGGACCGAAGCACCAGTTTGACTCTAGGATACAGAGAAGGTAGGTAATAATAATAATAATAATGGATTAGATTTATATAGCGCTTTTCTAGGCACTCAAAGCGCTTCACAGAGTGAGTGATGTACAGGTAAAGATATGTTGACTGGGTCAAAGAAGGAAGCACCTGTTTGACCCCAGGATGCAGAAAAAGTAGATAATTTGCAGGTAAAGACATGTTGACTGGATGATGGCAGGAAGCACCAGCTTGACCCGAGAATGCAGAGCAAGTAGGTAATGTGCGGGTGAAGATATGTTGAATGGGTAAAGGAAGGAAGCACCAGTTTGACCCCATTATGCAGGGAAGGTAGGTAATGTGCGGGTGAAGGTATGTTGAATGGGTGAAAGAAGGAAGCGCAGGTGTGGTCGAGGCCATGCAGACAAGGTAGGTATGTGCAGGTGAAGATATGTTGTATGGTGAAAGAAAGAAGCACCAGTGTGACCCAAGGATGCAGGGAAGGTAGGTAATGTGCAGGTAAAGATATGTTGAATGGGTGAAGGCAGGAAACACCAGCTAGACGCCAGGATACAGAGAAGGTAGGTAATGTGCAGGTAAAGATATGTTGAATGAGTAAAGGCAGGAAACACCAGCTTGACTCCAGGATATAGAGAAGGTAGGTAATGTGCAGGTAAAGATATGTTGAATGGGTAAAGGTAGAAAGCACCAGCGTGACCACACTATGCAGAGAAGGTAGGTAATTTGCAGGTAAAGATATGTTGAATGGGTAAAGGCAAGAAGCACCAGTGTGACCCCAGGATGCAGAGAAGATAGGTAATGAGCAGGTAACGATATGTTAAATGGGTGAAAGCAGGAAACATCAGCGTAAATACACGGTCCCGTAGATGGAGAGAAAACATTAATAGAGAGAGGGGTTGGGGAGGCTTTAGCATTGTCTTCCTCTCTGAATTTGTCTTAATGGGTTTTAGAGCATTCACTCATCTACAGCTGTGGTTATGGTATAGGCTCACATATATCCTAAAATTGATATTAATATTTGTGCAGTGCATATTCCTAAATAACAATGTGAGGGGGGTTCTGTATCGACTACAAGTAATCTTCAATCACAACAGAATATCTAATATGCTTTCTCTCTTTTTTAGGGGATTCATTGGCGTTAACCCTGAGAGGGGAACAAAGGCTAGCCAGGGAAAGGTGGTGTCCAAGAAGACCGGGAAGCTGGTCCAGAAAAAGGCAGCAACTGTAAATCCTCACGTAGCCACCCTTATAAAACATCTCACAGACTTTGAGTGGGGCTTTATGTAGCCGACAACTAAACACTGGACTCGTGTTCAGTGTTTTGTCTCCAGTTAGAAATTAAGTGGACATGTTATAAATTTTAAAATGCTTTACTGAAAATAAGAAGAATGCACTAAATGTACATTGAATGTATTTGATGCACTTTAAAATAATTGGTTAATAAAAACATAATCTTGCAAGGCCATTTCTCCAGTCATTTTTATGCCAGCAGATTGCAGGGGTTTTGATTTTGAAAAATTAAAAGTTCAACTCATTAACTTCTAGTGGCATTATACTGTAAAGCTCAGTCTATAGTGCTTACAATTATTTTACTGTAATTAACTGTTAATGGATATTACAGTAGATACACTAAAATAACAGTGTAATGCCGCTAAACAGATGACAGTATTATGCTGTGAAGCGTATATTTGATACAGCACAGTACTGTGATACTTTTTACAGTAATAAACTGTAGTGATAAATCACAGTATGTGTGCTGTAGAAAAACAGTTTTATACTGGAACCATTAGCTGCCAGTAGGTTACTGTAATTAAACGGTAAACATTCTTAGAGTAAGGGAGAGACCCGCCACCCAGCGGAGAAAACTCATTTCGGCCGCCAGCCTGTGCATCTCACGATCCACTCTTCCCTCACTCATGAACAAGACTCCAGGTACTTGAACTCATCCACTTGGGGAAAGATCTCCTGCCCAACCTCGAAATGGCACTCCACCCTTTCCCGGGCGAGAACCTCGGACTTGGAGGTGCTGATTCTCATCCCAGTCGCTTCACACTCGGCTGCGAACCAATCCAATGAGAGCTGAAGATCCTGGCCAGTTAAAGCCATAAGGACCACATCATCTGCAAAAAGGAGAGACCTAATCCTGCAGCCACCAAACCGGATCCCCTCAACGCCATGACTGCGCCTAGAAATTCTGTCCATAAAATTTATGAACACATTTGGTGACAAAGGGCAGCCAACACGAGGGTTGGA
This sequence comes from Entelurus aequoreus, assembly GCF_033978785.1. Classification (NCBI taxonomy): domain Eukaryota; kingdom Metazoa; phylum Chordata; class Actinopteri; order Syngnathiformes; family Syngnathidae; genus Entelurus; species Entelurus aequoreus. The sequence continues at coordinate 40,399,257 of NC_084747.1, forward strand.
CTCCGGTCCAACCCTCACTGGAAAGGGGTCCGACTTACTGCTGGCAATGCGGACCGAGCTCTGACACTGATCATACAGGGAGCGACCCGCCACAATCAGACATGCCGATACCCCATACTCTCTGAGCACTCCCCACAGGACTTCCCGGGGTGGCCACGGTCGAATGTCTTCTCCAAGTCCACAAAGCACATGTAGACTGGTTGGACAAACTCCCATGCACACTCAAGGACCCTGCCGAGAGTATAGAGCTGGTCTACCGTTCCACGACCAGGACGAAAACCACACTGTTCGTCCTGGATCCGAGGTTCCTCCTCTCCAGTACACATGAATAGACCTTACCGGGAAGGCTGAGGAGTGTGATCTACGATAGTTGGAACACACCCTCCGGTTCCCCTTCTTAAAGAGAGGAACCACCACCCCGGTCTGCCAATCCAGAGGTACCGCCCCTGATGTCCATGCGATGTTGCAGAGTCTTGTCAACTAAAACAGCCCCACAGCATCCAGAGCCTTAAGGAACTCCGGACGGAGCTCATCCACCCCCGCGGCCTTGCCACCGAGGAGCTTTTTAACTACCTTGGCAACCTCAGCCCCAGAAATAGGAGAGCCCACCACAGATTCCCCAGGCACTGCTTGGCCTGTCGGTATGCCCGCTGCCTCTGGAGTCCCATGAGCCAAAAGGACCAGATAAGCTCTTTCTTCAGCTTGACGGCATCCCACACTGCTGGTGGCCACCAGCGGGTTCTAGGATTACCGCCACGACAGGCACCAAACACCTTGCGGCCACAGCTCCAATCAGCTGGCTTGACAAGAGAGGCACGGAACATGATCCATTCAGACTCAATGTCCAGCACCTCCTTTGTGACATGTTCAAAGTTCCTCCGGAGGTAGAAAAAGAAACTCTCTCTGACAGGAGACTGCTAGGCATTCCCAAAAGACTCTCACAATGCGTTTGGGCCTGCCAGGTCTGTCCGGGATCCTACCCCACCATCGGAGCCAGCTCACCAGGTGGTGATCGGTAGAAAGCTCGCCCCTCTCTTCACCCGAGTGTCCAAAACATGAGGCCGCAAATCCCATGACACAACTACAAAGTCAATAATGGAACTGCGGCCGAGGGTGTCCTGGTGCCAAGTGCACATATGGACACCCTTATGTTTGAACATTGTGTTTGTTATGGACAATCCGTGACGAGCACAAAAGTCCAATAATAAAGCACCACTTGGGTTCAGATCCGGGTGGCCATTTTTCCCAATCACGACTCTCCAGGTTTCAAAGTCGTTGCCAACATGAGCGTTGAAGACCCCCATTAGAACAAAGGAATCACCCGAGGGAGCACTCTCAAGGGAATCCAAAAAGAGTGGGTACACTGAGCTGCTGTTTGGTGCGTAAACACCAAAAACAGTCAGGACCCGTCACCCAACCCGAAAGTGGAGGGAAGTTGCCATCTCGTCTTCTGGGTTAAGTCCAACTTTGAGCCGGGGGGCAACAAGAATTGCCAACCCAGCCTCTCATTACTTGCAACGCCAGAGTGGAAGAGAGTCCAACCCCTCTTGAGAGAACAGGTTCCAGAGCCCTTGCTGTGCGTTGAAGTGAGTCCAGCTTTATCTAGCCGGGAACTTCTCCACCTCGCGAGGTGACGTTCCACGTCCCAAGAGCGAGCTTATGTAGCCGATAATCGGACCGCCAAGTGCCCTTCCTTCGGCTTCCGCCCAGCTAACACTGCACCCGACCTCTATGACCCAGCCCATGAGTGGTGAGCCTATTGCAGGGGGGACCCACGTTGCCTCTTCGAGCTGGGCCCCATGGGCACCAGTCGCTCGCCATCGTGCCCCACCTCTGGGCCTGGCTCCACAGGGGAGCCACGGTGACCCGCGTCCGGGCGAGAAAATATCTAGGTCCTCGATTTGTACTTTTCATAAAGGTCTTTGAGCTGCTCTTTGTCTGATTCCTCACCTAGGACCTGTTTGTCTTGGGGGACCCTACCAGGGGGCATAGAAGCCCCCGGACAACATAGCTCCTAGGATCAGTGGGACACGCAAACCATAAATGTGGCGGCTCAGAAAGCAGGTTATATAAACATAACTCCAAAACCAAACATGCAAGATGTCTAAACATGCCTGTAATATTGTATCAATGTGAGTTTTACTAGAATCGGTTGTTTTTTTAAGGCTTGCAAACACAAAAAGTTTTTTTTTACTCAATATGACAGTAAGTTCTTAAAATGCTGAGATAATGTGAAAAAAAGCAATACAAATGTATTCCAACATAATTCCTAAACCAAACATGCAAAATGTCTAAAAATGCCTGTAATATTGAATCCATGTGAGTTTTACTAGAATCATTTGTTTTTGTAAGGTTTGCAAATACAAAAATTGAGTTTTATGACTGACACAAGTTAGTTTTTTTACTCATTATAACAGTATAGATGTCATACTATATATTAAAGTTATATAAACATAACTCCAAAACCAAACGTGCATTATGTCCAAAATTGCCTGTAATATTGTATAGATGTGAGTTTTACTAGAATCAGGTTTGCAAATACAAACATTGGGTTTTATGACAGTATACTGTCACACTTAATATGACAGTATAACTGTCATACTAAATCCATCCATTTTCTTCCGCTTATCCGAGGTCGGGTTGCGGGGGCAGCAGCCTAAGCAGAAAGCCCAGACTTCCCTCTCCCCAGCCACTTCGTCCAGCTCTTCTCGGGGGATCCCGAGGCGTTCCCAGGCCATAGTCTTTCCAATGTATCCTAGGTCTTCCCCATGGCCTCCTGCCGTTCGGACCTAGGGAGGCGTTCGGGTGGCATCCTGAGCAGATGCCCGAACCACCTCATCTGGCTCCTCTCAATGTGGAGGAGCAGCGGCTTTACACTGAGTTCCTCCCAGATGACAGAGCTTCTCACCCTATCTCTAAGGGAGAGACCCACCACCCGGCGGAGGAAACTCATTTCGGCCGCTTGTACCCGTGACCTTGTCCTTTCGGTCATAACCCAAAGCTCATGACCATAGGTGAGGATGGGAACGTTGATGGACCGGTAAATTGAAAGCTTTTCCTTCTGGCTCAGCTCCTTCTTCACCACAACGGATCGATATAGCGTCCTCATTACTGAAGACGCCGCACCGATCCGCCTGTAGATCTCAAAATCCACTCTATCCTCACTCGTGAACAAGACTCCTAGGTACTTGAACTCCTTCACTTGGGGCAAGATCTCTTTCCCAACCTCGAGATGGCACTCCACCCTTTCCCGGGCGAGAACCATGGACTCGGACTTGGAGGTGCTGATTCTCATCCCAGTCGCTTCACTGCGAACCGATCCAATGAAAGCTGAAGATCTTGGCCAGTTGAAGCCATCAGGACCACATCATCTGCAAAAAGCAGAGACCTAATCCTGCAACCACCAAACCAGGCGCAGTCATGGCGTTGAGGGGATCCTCAAAGCCATGACTGCGCCTAGATATTCTGTCCATTAAAGTTATGAACAGAATCGGTGACAAAGGGCAGCCTTGGCGGGGTCCAACCCTCACTGGAAAGGGGTCCGACATACTGCCGGCAATGCGGACCAAGCTCTGACACTGATCATACAGGGAGACACCCGCCACAATCAGACATGCCGATACTCCATACTCTCTGAGCACTCCCCACAGGATTTACCGGGGACCAAGGTCGAATGTCTTCTCCAAGTCCACAAAACTTATGTAGACTGGTTGGGCAAACTCCCATGCACACTCAAGGACCCTGCCGAGAGTATAGAGCTGGTCTACCGTTCCACGACCAGGACGAAAACCACACTGTTCGTCCTGGATCCGAGGTTCCTCCTCTCCATTACACATGAATAGACCTTACCGGGAAGGCTGAGGAGTGTGATCTACGATAGTTGGAACACACCCTCCGGTTCCCCTTCTTAAAGAGAGGTACCACCACCCCGGTCTGCAAATCCAGAGGTACCGCCCCCGATGTAGACGCAATGTTGCAGAGTCTTGTCAACCAAGACTGCCCCACAGCATCCAGAGCCTTAAGGAACTCCGGACGGAGCTCATACCCCCGGGGCCTTGCCACCGAGGAGCTTTTTAACTACCTTGGCAACCTCAGCCCCAGAAATAGGAGAGCCCACCACAGACTTCCCAGGCACTGTTTCCTCATAGGAAGACGTGTTGGTGGGACTGAGGAGGTCTCGCTTGGCCTGTCGGTATGCCCACTGCCTCTGGAGTCCCATGAGCCAAAAGGACCCGGTGGCTCTTTCTTCAGCTTGACAGCATCCCTCACTGCTGGTGGATTACCGCCACGACAGGCACCAAACACCTTGCGGCCACAGCTTCAATCAGCTGGCTCAACAAGAGAGGAACGGTCCAGAACATGGTCCACTCAGACTCAATGTCCAGCACCTCCCTCGTGACATGTTCAAAGTTCTTCCGGACATGTTCAAAGTTCTTCAGGAGACTCTGCTAGGTGTTCCCAGCTGACCCTTACAATACGTTTGGAACTGCCAGGTCTGACCGGCATCCTCCCCTACCATCGGAGCCAGCTCACCACCAGGTGGTGGTTGGTGGAAAGCTCTGCCCCTCTCTTCACCGAGTGTCCAAAACATGAGGCCGCAAATCCCATGACACAACTACAAAGTCAATCATGCGGCCGAGGGTGTCCTTGTGCCAAGTGCACATATGGACACCCTTATGTTTGAACATTGTGTTTGTTATGGACAATCCGTGACAAGCACAAAAGTCCAATAACAAAGCACCACTTGGGTTCAGATCCGGGTGGCCATTTTTCCCAATCACGACTCTCCAGGTTTCACTGTCGTTGCCAACATAGCGTTGAAGTCCACCAGCAGAACAAGGGAATCACCCGCGGGAGCACTCTCCAGTACTCCCTCAAGGGAATCCAAAAAGAGTTGGTACTCTGAGCTGCTGTTTGGTGTGTAAACACAAACAACAGTCAGGACCCGTCACCCAACCCGAAGGCTGAAGGAAGCTACCATCTCGTCTATTGGGTTTAAAGTCCAACGTGCAGGCTTTGAGCCTGCGGGCAACAAGAATTGCCACCCCAGCCTCTCATTAGTTGCAACGCCAGTGTGGAATCTCTTCCACTCTGGCGTTGCAAGTAATGAAAGTTCAGTTCAGTCCAGCCCCTCTGAGAGAACAGGTTCCAGAGCCCTTGCTGTGAGTCCAACTATATCTAGCCGGGAACGTCTCCACCTCATGCACCAGCTCAGGCTCCTTCCCTCCCAGCGAGGTGACGTTCCATGTCCCAAGAGCGAGCTTATGTAGCCGATAATCGGACCACCAAGTGCCCTGCCTTCGGCTGCCGCCCAGCTCACACTGCACCCTCTATGACCCAGCCCATGAGTGGTGAGCCCTGGAGGGGGGATCCACGTTGCCTCTTCGAGCTGAGCACGGCTGGGCCCCATGGGGACTGGCCCGTCAATCGCCATCGTGCCACACCTCTGGGCCTGGCTCCACAGGGGAGCCACGGTGACCTGCGTCCGGGCGAGAAAAAATCTAGGTCCTCAATTGTACTTTTAATAAAGGTCTTTGAGCTGCTCTTTGTCTGATCCCTCACCTAGGACCTGTTTGTCTTGGGAGATCAGTGGGACACGCAAACCACAAAGGTGGCGGCTCAGAAAGCAGGTTATATAAATATAACTCCAAAACCAAACATGCAATATGTCCAAACATGCCTGTAATATTGTATCAATGTGAGTTTTCCTAGAATCGGTTGTTTTTGTAAGGTTTGCAAATACAAAAATTAGGTTTTACTCACAATGACAAAATCACACTGAATATGACAGTTATTTAAACATAACTCATAAACTACATAAAAAAATGGCTAATAATGCCTGAAATAATGAATCATTGGGAGTTTTACTGAGTTTTACATTTTGCAAACACAAAAAGTAGTTTTTTACTTGACTGTAATGTTTTTAGAACCCTGAGATAATGGGAAAAAGCATTTACTCAATATGACTGTAATGTTCTTAAAATCCTGAGATAATGCGAAAAAGCAATAAAAATGTATTTAAACATTACTCCTAAACAACATGTGCAAAATGGCTAATAATGCCTGGAAACATGTATCTTTGTTAGTTTTACTGGAAAAATGATCTTTTGTAAAGTTTGCAAAGACACAAGCCAGTTTTTTTTTTATTCAATAACACAGTATAACAGTCATATTAAATATGAAAGTTATATAAACATAACTCCAAAACCAAACATGTGTCATGTCTAAAAATGCCTGTAATAATGTATTAATGTGAGTTTGTAAGGTTTGCAAAAACAAAAAGTAGTTTTTTACTCAATATGAAAGTAATGATCTTAGAATCCTGAGATAATGCGAAAAAAGCAATAAAAATGTATTCAAACATAACTCCTAAACAACCCAGGCAGAATGGGTAATAATGCCTGGAGACATGTATCTTTGTTAGTTTTACTAGAAAATGTATTTTTTGTAAAGTTTGCAAAGACACAAGCTAGTTGTTTTTATTCATAAGACAGTATAACAGTCATACTACATTTAAAATTATATAAACATAACTCCTGGACCAAACGTGTGTCATGTCTAAAATTACCTATAATAATGTATTTATGTGAGTTTGTAAGGTTTGCAAAAACAAAAAGTAGTTTTTTCCTCAATATGAAAGTAAGGATTTTAGAATCCTGAGATAATGCGAAAAAAGCAATGAAAATGTCTTTAAACATAATTCCTAAACAACCCATGCAAAATGGGTAATAATGCCTGGAGACATGTATCTTTGTTAGTTTTATAGGAAAAATGATATTTTGTAAAGTTTGCAAAGACAAAAGCTAGTTTTTTTTTATTCAATATGACATTATAACAGTCATACTAAATATGAAAGTTATATAAACATAACTCCAAAACCAAACATGTGTCATGTCTAAAAATGCCTGTAATAATGTATTTATGTGAGTTTGTAAGGTTTGCAAAAACAAAAAGTAGTTTTTTACTCAATATGAAAGTAATGATCTTAAAATCCTGAGATAATGCGAAAAAAAGCAATAAAAATGTATTTAAACATAATTCCTAAACAACCCATGCAAAATGGGTAATAATGCCTGGAGACATGTATCTTTGTTAGTTTTACTAGAAAAATGATCTTTTGTAAAGTTTGCAAAGACACAAGGTAATTTTTTTCATTCAATATGACAGTATAACAGTCATACTAAATATAAAAGTTATATAAACATAACTCCAAAACCAAACATGTGTCATGTCTAAAAATGTCTGTAATAATGTATTTATGTGAGTTTGTAAGGTTTGCAAAAACAAAAAGTAGTTTTTTACTCAATATGAAAGTAATGATCTTAGAATCCTGAGATAATGCGAAAAAAGCAATAAAAATGTATTTAAACATAATTCCTAAACAACCCATGCAAAATGGGTAATAATGCCTGGACACATGTATCTTTGTTAGTTTTACTAGGAAAATGATGTTTTGTAAAGTTTGCAAAGACACAAGCTAGTTTTTTAAAATTAAATATGACAGTATAACAGTCCTACTAAATATGAAAGTTATCAAAACATAACTCAAAAAACCAAACATGTTTTATGTCTAAAAATGCCTGTAATAATGTATTTATGTGAGTTTGTAAGGTTTGCAAAACAAAAAGTAGTTTTTTCCTCAATATGAAAGTAAGGATTTTAGAATCCTGAGATAATGCGAAAAAAGCAATGAAAATGTCTTTAAACATAATTCCTAAACAACCCATGCAAAATGGGTAATAATGCCTGGAGACATGTATCTTTGTTAGTTTTACTAGAAAAATGATCTTTTGTAATGTTTGCAAAGACACAAGCTAGTTTTTTTTAATTCAATATGACAGTATAACAATCATACTAAATATGAAAGTTATATAAATATAACTCCAAAACCAAACATGTGTTATGTCTAAAAATGCCTGTAATAATGTATTTATGTGAGTTTGTAAGGTTTGCAAAAACAAAAAGTAGTTTTTTACTCAATATGAAAGTAATGATCTTAGAATCCTGAGATAATGCGAAAAAAGCAATACAAATGTATTTAAACATAATTCCTAAACAACCCATGCAAAATGGGTAATAATGCCTGGAGACATGTATCTTTGTTAGTTTTACTAGAAAAATGATCTTTTGTAAAGTTTGCAAAGACACAAGCTAGTTTTTTTTTATTCAATATGACTGTATAACAGTCATACTAAATATAAAAGTTATATAAACATAACTCCAAAACCAAACATGTGTCATGTCTAAAAATGTCTGTAATAATGTATTCATGTGAGTTTGTAAGGTTTGCAAAAACAAAAAGTAGTTTTTTACTCAATATGAAAGTAATGATCTTAGAATCCTGAGATAAAGCGAAAAAAGCAATAAAAGTGTATTTAAACATAACTCCTAAACAACCCAGGCAAAATGGGTAATAATGCCTGGAGACATGTATCTTTGTTAGTTTTACTAGGAAATGTATATTTTGTAAAGTTTGCAAAGACACAAGCTAGTTGTTTTTATTCAATAAGACAGTATAACAGTCATACTAAATATGAAAGTTATATAAACATAACTCCAGAACCAAACGTGTGTCATGTCTAAAATTGCCTATAATAATGTATTTATGTGAGTTTGTAAGGTTTGCAAAAACAAAAAGTAGTTTTTTCCTCAATATGAAAGTAAGGATTTTAGAATCCTAAATAATGCGAAAAAAGCAATAAAAATGTATTTAAAGATAATTCCTAAAACCCCCATGCAAAATGGCTAATAATGCCTGGAGACATGTATCTTTGTTAGTTTTACTAGAAAAATTATATTTTGTAAAGTTTGCAAAGACACAAGCTAGTTTTTTTTAATTCAATATGACAGTATAACAGTCATATTAAATATAAAAGTTATATAAACATAACTCCAAAACCAAACATGTGTCATGTCTAAAAATGCCTTTAATAATGTATTTATGTGAGTTTGTAAGGTTTGCAAAAACAAAAAGTAGTTTTTTACTCAATATGAAAGTAATGATCTAAGAATCCTGAGATAATGCGAAAAAAGCAATACAAATGTATTTAAACATAATTCCTAAACAACCCATGCAAAATGGGTAATAATGCCTGGAGACATGTATCTTTGTTAGTTTTACTAGAAAAATGATCTTTTGTAAAGTTTGCAAAGACACAAGCTAGTTTTTTTTATTCAATATGACAGTATAACAGTCATACTAAATATAAAAGTTATATAAACATAACTCCAGAACCAAACGTGTGTCATGTCTAAAATTGCTTATAATAATGTATTCATGTGGGTTTGTAAGGTTTGCAAAAACAAAAAGTAGTGTTTTACTCAATATGAAAGTAATGATCTTAGAATCCTGAGATAATGCGAAAAAAGCAATACAAATGTATTCAAACACAATTTTTAAACCAAACATATGAATTGTCTAAAAATGCCTGTAATATTGAATTTATGTAAGTTTTACTAGAATCAATTGCTTTTGTAAGGTTTGCAAATACAAAAATTAGGTTTTACACATAATGACATTATAACTTTAACACTCAATATGAAAGTTATTTAATTATAACTCCTAAATACACATGAAACATGTCTAATAGCGTGAAAAAAATTATCTTTGTGAGTGTTGCTAGAAACATTTTATTTTGTAAGGTTTGCAAAGACACAAGTTAGATTTTTTTAACTCAATATGACAGTATAACGCCACACTCAATATGACAGTTATTTAAACATAACTCCTAAACCACACCTGAAAAATGGCTAATAATGCCTGATATAATGCATCTTTGGGAGTTTTACTGGAAACATATGCTTTTTGTAAGGCTTGCAAACACAAAAATTATTTGTATTGTATTATGTATTACAACATAATTCCTAAACCAAACATGCAAAATGTCTGAAAATGCCTGTAATATTGAATCCATGTGAGTTTTATTTGAATCAGTTGTATGGTTTGCTAATACAAAAATTGGGTTTTATGACAAACACAAGTTGTGAATTATATTATATAAGTTAGTTTTTTTACTCAATATAACAGTTTAGCTGTCATACTATATATGAAATTTATATAAACATAACTCCAAAACCAAACCATTATGTCCAAAACTGCCTGTAATATTGTATATATGTGAGTTTTACTAGAATCAGGGTTGCAAATACAAAAATTGGGTTTTATGACAGTATACTGTCACACTCAATATGACAGTTATTTAAACATAACTCAAACAACACATGCAAAATAGCTAATAATGCCTGGAGCATGTATCTTAGTTAGTTTTACTAGAAAAATGGTATTTTGTAAGGTTTGCAAAGACACAAGTTAGTTGTTGTTTTTATTCAATATGACAGTATAACTGTCATACTAAATATGAAAGTTATATAAACATTACTCTAAAACCAAACATGCATTTTGTCTAAAAATGCCTGTAATATTGTATCTGTGTGAGTTTAACTAGATTTAGTTGTTTTTGTAAGGTTTGCAAATACAAAATAAGGGTTTTACTCACTATGACAGTTTACTGTCACACTCAATCTGACAGTTATTTATTTAAACATAACTCCTAAACCACACATACAAAATGGCTAATAATGCCTGGAGATATGTATCTTTGTGAGTTTTACTAGAAACATTATATTGTGTAAGGTTTAGTTAGTTTTTGTACTCAATCTGACAGTATAACTGTCATTCTAAATCCATCCATTTTCTTCCGCTTATCCGAGGTCGGGTTGCGGGGGCAGCAGCCTGAGCAGAAAATCCCAGACTTCCCTCTCCCCAGCCACTTCGTCCAGCTCTTCTTGGGGTATTCCGAGGCGTTCCCAGGCCAGCCGGGGACATAGTCTTTCCAATGTGTCCTAGGTCTTCCCCGTGGCCTCCTGCCACACCTCCCTAGAGGCGTTCGGGTGGCATCCTGAGCAGATGCCCGAACCACCTCATGGCTCCTCTCAATGTGGAGGAGCAGCGGCTTTACTTTGAGTTCGTCCCGGATGACAGAGCTTCTCACCCTGTCTCTAAGGTAGAGACCCACCACCCGGCAGAGGAAATGCATTTCGGCCGCTTGTCCTTTCGGTCAAAACCCAAAGCTGGGAACGTAGATCGACGGTAAATTGAGAGCTTTTCCTTCTGGCTCAGCTCCTTCTTCACCACAACGGATCGATATAGCGTCCTCAATACTGAAGACGCCGCACCAAACCGCCTGTGGATCTCTCGATCCACTCTATCCTCACTCGTGAACAAGACTCCTAGGTACTTGAACTCCTCCATTTGGGGCAAGATCTCCTCCCCAACCTGGAGATGGCACTCGACCCTTTCCTGCGCGAGAACCATGGACTTGGACTTGGAGGTGCTGATTCTCATCCCAGTCGCTTCACACTCAAGGACCCTGCCGAGAGTATAGACCTGGTCTACCGTTCCACGACCAGGACGAAAACCACACTGTTCGTCCTGGATCCGAGTTTCCTCCTCTCCAGTACACATGAATAGACCTTACCGGGAAGGCTGAGGAGTGTGTTTCACGATAGTTGGAACACACCCTCCGGTTCCCTTTCTTAAAGAGAGGAACCACCACCCCGGTCTGCCAATCCAGAGGTACCACCCCCAATGTTCACGCGATGTTGCAGAGTCTTGTCAACCAAGACAGCCTCACAGTATCCAGAGCCTTAAGGAACTCATCCACCACCGGGGCCTTGCCACAGAGGAGGTTTTTAACTACCTAGGCAACCTAAGCCCCAGAAATAGGAGAGTCCACCACAGATTCCCCAGGCACTGCTTGGCCTGTCGGTATGTCCGCTGCCTCTGGAGTCCCATGAGCCAAAAGGACCCGATAGGCTCTTTCTTCAGCTTGACGGCATCCCTCCCTGCTGGTGGCCACCAGCGAGTTCTAGGATTACCGCCACGACAGGCACCAAACACCTTGCGGCCACAGCTCCAATCAGCAGGCTCGACAAGAGAGGCACGGAACATGGTCCACTCAGACTCAATGTCCAGCACCTCCCTCGTGACATGTTTAAAGTTCTTCCTTATGTTTGAACATTGTGTTTGTTATGGACAATCCGTGACGAGCACAAAAGTCCAATAACAAAGCACCACTTGGGTTCAGATCCGGGTGGCCATTTTTCCCAATCACGACTCTCCAGGTTTCACTGTCCTTGCCAACATGAGCATTGAAGTCCCCCAACAGAACAAGGGAATCACCCGAGGGAGCACTCTCCAGTACTCCCTCAAGGGAATCCAAAAAGAGTGGGTACTCTGAGCTGCTGTTTGGTGCGTAAACACAAACAACAGTCAGGACCCGTCACCCAACCCGAAGGCGGAGGGAAGCTACCATCTCGTCTACTGGGTTAAAGTCCAACGTGCAGGCTTTGAGCAACAACAATTGCCACCCCAGCCTCTCATTGCTTGCAACGCCAGAGTGGAAGAGAGTCCAGCCCCTCTTGAGAGAACAGGTTCCAGAGCCCTTGCTGTGCGTCGAAGTGAGTCCAACTATATCTAGCCGGAACTTCTTCACCTCGCGCACCAGCTCAGGCTCTTTCCCTCCCAGCGAGGTGACGTTCCACGTCCCAAGAGCGAGCTTATGTAGCCGATAATCGGACCGCCAAGTGCCCTGCCTTCGGCTGCCGCCCAGTTCACACTGCATCTGACCTCTATGACCTCAATGGGCCCATGAGTGGTGAGCCCATTGGAGGGTTGACCCACGTTGCCTCTTCGAGCTGAGCCCGGCAGGGCCCCAAGGAGACAGGCCCGGCCACCAGTCGCTCGCCATCGTGCCCCACCTCTGCGCCTGGCTCCACAGGGGAGCCACGGTGACCTGCGCCTGGGCGAGAAAAAATCTAGGTCCTCGATTTGTACTTTTCATAAAGGTCTTTGAGCTGCTCTTTGTCTGATCCCTCACCTAGGACCTTTTCTCAGGGGATCCCGAGGCGTTCCCAGGCCAGCCGGGAGACATAGTATTCCCAATGTGTCCTGGGTCTTCCCCGTGGCCTCCAGGATGACAGAGCTTCACCTTCACCAGGGGTGTCAAACTCAAATACAGAGTGGGCCAAAGTTTAAAACTGAACAAAGCCGCGGGCCAAGGTTGAACAAATTAACCTTTTAATAGGGACCCAAACAAGTTTTGCATTGAATATTGAACAAGCAAGGCTTATATAACTTTATAGTGACATGCAAAATGGAGTTTCAAATAATAATAATAATAATTAAAAAATATCAATTGCATATCAAATATAATTTAAATACAAATTGAATGCCTCTTTTCTATTTGCAGCCTTCTGAGGTAAATATCAACATTAACTTTATCCACAGGCTAATAAATTTGAAAATAAAATAACAATGAATAAAACAACCATTCAGGACTTTAAACTGCTCAGTTTGCAACACACTGATCTAATTTGATGTGCCCAAGCCAGATACCTGGCATCTTTTTTTAGATGCTAGTTCTTTAATGTCGGGGCTCAGGCTTTGAGCTGAGGCAACTTTCGTTATCGAACAAGATGTTCAACAGTCATATCTTGTACACCCAATTCTAACATCATTCAGACCCAGTTACAAGATATGTGCAGCTACAGCACGCATACACAAATGAATGCAACGCATACTTCATCAACAGCGATACAGGTTACACTGAGGGTGCCAGTATAAAAAACTTTAACACTGTTAGAAATATACGCCACACTGTGAACCCACACCAAACAAGAATGACAAACACATTTCGGGAGAACATCCGCACCGTAACACAACATAAACACAAAAGAACAAATACCCAGAATGTTTTGCAGCACTAACTCTTTCGGGACGCTACAAAATACACCCCCGCTACCACCAAACCTCCCCCCCACACACACACACACCTTGTAGCGTCTCGGAAGATTTAGTGCTACAAAGGGTTCTGGGTATTTGTTGTGTTGTGTTTATGTTGTGTTACGGTGCGGATGTTCTCCCGAAATGTGTTTGTCATTCTTGTTTGGTGTGGATTCACAGTGTGGCGTATATTTCTAAAAGTGTTAAAGTTTTTTTATTTGGCTACCGTCAGTGTAACCTGTATCGCTGTTGATGAAGTATGCGTTGCATTCAATTGTGTGTGGGTGCAGAAGCTGCACTGACATGAAACTGGGCTGGCACTCGTTTGACTAGCTGGAAAAAAAAAAAAAACTCGGGAGGAGTGCTGGAGTCACTCCCGGGAGGGTTGGCAAGTATTAGAAGTAGCGGCACTGCCGCAATGTATAATCGAAGGTCCAGCTTTAGTGTTAATTTGATATTGCCTCAAGGGCCAAGTCAAATTACACGTTGGGCCAAATTTGGCCCACGGGCCAGAGTTTGACACCCATGACCTTCACTGTAAAAAATTACTGTAAAAATAAAAAATAAAATTACAGTTATATACTCCATCCATCCATCCATTTTCTACCGCTTATTCCCTTCGGGGTCGCGGGGGGCGCTGGAGCCTATCTCAGCTACAATCAGGCGGAAGGCGGGGTACACCCTGGACAAGTCGCCACCTCATCGCAGGGCCAACACAGATAGACAGACAACATTCACACTCACATTCACACACTAGGGCCAATTTAGTGTTGCCAATCAACCTATCATGTTCTTCTTAAATGCAGTTAAGTACTGTAAATGTTGTTGCATTTTTCAAAAAATATCGACCAGCAGTAAGTTACTGTAAAACCTACAGTGTAATTCAGTATTTTTCAGACTTGTTTCTTGGGTCCGCCCACAATTCGTCCAACCGAGCTTCATTTCACCTGGCCGACCCTGCTAAATCCATCCTACTGCATCGTGTGTTTTTGATAACAAGGTAAGAGTCACTTGTACCTTGATGTGTCATTTTCTGTTTGAATTACTTTATATATATATTTATAAAGTCCGAAATGACATAGCGTCACAGTCAGCATCACAGACACTATCGTTGACCACGCGCATGTACCGCCGCATGCTAGCTAGCTAAGTTTTCTTCTTTTTTGTCATAGTCATCATAAAAGATGATAACTTGCAACATATGTGCTACGACTTGCAGCAATGTATTTGCATATGCTAGACACATGTGAAGTCATAGTTGTATGCCTAATGCATCGTTTAAGTGTGCTTTCCCTAAATGCACAAGAGTTTTTTCCAACTTCTCAGCCTTCAAAACTCACAGCCGTCGTCATAAATATGGCAAGAGTAGGACTGATATGTATAGCGCAGAAGGTTTACCTTGTAATATTGTCTCATGTAGCGCGAAGTGCGATGATATACGGGCCTTTCTCCTGCATTTGAAAAGTCATATTACCGAAGGTAGGACAGTTACGTGCCCCTTCAGTCAATGTGAAAAAAGATTTACAGTTAAGTCTACTTTCACATCGCACGTGTCAAGGAAGCACTACGGCTACACTGAACGAAGTTTGACTTGCTCAACAGCAAATCCAAGCAGCTCTTGTGTTATTAACACTGATGATGACTATTGTGATATGCAACTTGAGGATTCAGGATATTCCTGTTATGAAGACATGGAGGTCTACTTGCATTAAAAAATGTTCACAGCACTGAAAAAAGGTTGAGAACCACTGCCTTAGGACAGTGGTTCTCAACCTTTTTTCAGTGATGTACCCCTGTGAACATTTTTTAAATTCAAGTACCCCCTAATCAGAGCAAAGCATTTTTGGTTGAAAAAAAGAGATAAAGAAGTAAAATACAGCACTATGTCATCAGTTTCTGATTTATTAAATTGTATAACAGTGCAAAATATTGCTCATTTGTTGTGGTCTTTCTTGAACTATTTGGAAAAAAAGATATAAAAATAACTAAAAACTTGTTGAAAAATAAACAAGTGATTCAATTATAAATAAAGATTTTTACACATAGAAGTAATCAACTTAAAGTGCCCTCTTTGGGGATTGCAATAGAGATCCATCTGGATTCATGAACTTCATTCTCAACATTTCTTCACAAAAAAAGAAATCTTTAACATCAATATTTATGGAACATGTCCACTACGCTTTAACCAAGCCTCCATTGTTTTCTACATGGATAGTTGATAGACAGTTGGTGCCGTGTGGCACCGCCAGGTAGAGTCAAACCATCATGGCATGGGGGAAACTCTGGCTTTATGGTAATGAATGGAATAGCCTACTTGATTAGTTGTTCAGTTTATGAACTTACATTCATATTTTGTCGAAGTATTATTCAATAAATATATTTATAAAGGATTTTTGAATTGTTGCTATTTTTAGAATATTTAAAAAAAATCTCACATACCCCTTGGCATACCCTCAAGTACCCCCAGGAGTACGCGTACCCCCATTTGAGAACCACTGCCTTAGGAGACTAGATGTAAACAGAGGAAAGAGAGAGCGAGTGAGGTGGCCATTCCAAATACTTTTAAAATGCTACCCATATTGGATACTGTTTAGGAACATAAACTGCATTTCTTGACTGTACCAGTTGCTGGTGACAAAGTCACAATAAAACGTTGGATGATCAGCATGGAAGGTGATGTCATCTGCAAAGGCGTCCAACCTAGCTTAATCTCAGGGCTTGCTGCCCTTCTTGCCACCTACTATGTGTTCAACTTGGAATACCAAGAGGAAGGTCCTCGGACATTGGAATTTGTTCAAAGGTAAATCCTCTTGATACTGTTAAAATACTGTTAGGATATTTTATTTTATATTTCTCACCTCTGTTCAGGAATTTGACTTGTCATTTCCCCAATTGTGTGCCTTAAATCAATGACTCTTCTGTTCCTTTGTGTACCTTCTTATTAGGGACCGAAGCACCAGTTTGACTCTAGGATACAGAGAAGGTAGGTAATGTGCAGGTAAAGATATGTTGACTGGGTCAAAGAAGGAAGCACCTGTTTGACCCCAGGATGCAGAAAAAGTAGGTAATTTGCAGGTAAAGATATGTTGACTGGATGATGGCAGGAAGCACCAGCTTGACCCGAGAATGCAGAGCAAGTAGGTAATGTGCGGGTGAAGATATGTTGAATGGGTAAAGGCAGGAAGCACCAGTGTGACCCCACCATGCAGGGAAAAGGGTAATGTGCGGGTGAAGGTATGTTGAATGGGTGAAAGAAGGAAGCGCAGGTGTGGTCGAGGCCATGCAGACAAGGTAGGTATGTGCAGGTGAAGATATGTTGTATGGTGAAAGAAAGAAGCACCAGTGTGACCCAAGGATGCAGGGAAGGTAGGTAATGTGCAGGTAAAGATATGTTGAATGGGTGAAGGCAGGAAACACCAGCTAGACGCCAGGATACAGAGAAGGTAGGTAATGTGCAGGTAAAGATATGTTGAATGAGTAAAGGCAGGAAACACCAGCTTGACTCCAGGATACAGAGAAGGTAGGTAATGTGCAGGTAACGATATGTTGAATGGGTAAAGGTAGAAAGCACCAGCGTGACCACACTATGCAGAGAAGGTAGGTAATGTGCAGGTAAAGATATGTTGAATGGGTAAAGGCAAGAAGCACCAGTGTGACCCCAGGATGCAGAGAAGATAGGTAATGAGCAGGTAATGATATGTTAAATGGGTGAAAGCAGGAAACATCAGCGTAAATACACGGTCCCGTAGATGGAGAGAAAACATAAATAGAGAGAGGGATTGGGGAGGCTTTAGCATTGTCTTCCTCTCTGAATTTGTCTTAATGGGTTTTAGAGCATTCACTCATCTACAGCTGTGGTTGTGGTATAGGCTCACATATATCCTAAAATTGATATTAATATTTGTGCAGTGCATATTCCTAAATAACAATGTGAGGGGGGTTCTGTATCGACTGCAAGTAATCTTCAATCACAACAGAATATCTAATATGCTTTCTCTCTTTTTTAGGCGATTCATTGGCGTTAACCCTGAGAGGGGAACAAAGGCTAGCCAGGGAAAGGTGGTGTCCAAGAAGACCGGGAAGCTGGTCCAGAAAAAGGCAGCAACTGTAAATCCTCACGTAGCCACCCTTATAAAACATCTCACAGACTTTGAGTGGGGCTTTATGTAGCCGACAACTAAACACTGGACTCGTGTTCAGTGTTTTGTCTCCAGTTAGAAATTATGTGGACATGTTATAAATGTTAAAATGCTTTACTGAAAATAAGAAGAATGCACTAAATGTACTTTGAATGTATTTGATGCACAATAAATAATTGGTTAATAAAAACATAATCTTGCAAGGCCATTTCTCCAGTCATTTTTATGCCAGCAGATTGCAGGGGTTTTGATTTTGAAAAATTAAAAGTTCAACTCATTAACTTCTAGTGGCATTATACTGTAAAGCTCAGTCTATAGTGCTTACAATTATTTTACTGTAATTAACTGTTAATGGATATTACAGTAGATACACTAAAATAACAGTGTAATGCCGCTAAACAGATGACAGTATTATGCTGTGAAGCGTATATTTGATACAGCACAGTACTGTGATACTTTTTACAGTAATAAACTGTAGTGATAAATCACAGTATGTGTGCTGTAGAAAAACAGTTTTATACTGGAACCATTAGCTGCCAGTAGGTTACTGTAATTAAACGGTGAAAATTCTTACAGTAAGGGAGAGACCCGCCACCCAGCGGAGAAAACTCATTTCGGCCGCTTGTACCCGTGATGTTGTCCTTTCGGTCATAACCCAAAGCTCATGACCATAGGTGAGGATGGGAACGTTGATCGACCGGTAAATTGAAAGCTTTTCCTTCTGGCTCAGCTCCTTCTTCACCACAACGGATCGATATAGCGTCCTCATTACTGAAGACGCCGCACCGATCCGCCTGTAGATCTCACAATCCACTCTATCCTCACTCGTGAACAAGACTCCTAGGTACTTGAACTCCTTCACTTGGGGCAAGATCTCTTTCCCAACCTCGAGATGGCACTCCACCCTTTCCCGGGCGAGAACCATGGACTCGGACTTGGAGGTGCTGATTCTCATCCCAGTCGCTTCACTGCGAACCGATCCAATGAAAGCTGAAGATCTTGGCCAGTTGAAGCCATCAGGACCACATCATCTGCAAAAAGCAGAGACCTAATCCTGCAGCCACCAAACCAGGCGCAGTCATGGCGTTGAGGGGATCCTCAAAGCCATGACTGCGCCTAGATATTCTGTCCATTAAAGTTATGAACAGAATCGGTGACAAAGGGCAGCCTTGGCGGAGTCCAACCCTCACTGGAAAGGGGTCCGACATACTGCCGGCAATGCGGACCAAGCTCTGACACTGATCATACAGGGAGACACCTGCCACAATCAGACATGCCGATACTCCATACTCTCTGAGCACTCCCCACAGGATTTACCGGGTACCAAGGTCGAATGTCTTCTCCAAGTCCACAAAACTTATGTAGACTGGTTGGGCAAACTCCCATGCACACTCAAGGACCCTGCCGAGAGTATAGAGCTGGTCTACCGTTCCACGACCAGGACGAAAACCACACTGTTTGTCCTGGATCCGAGGTTCCTCCTCTCCATTACACATGAATAGACCTTACCGGGAAGGCTGAGGAGTGTGATCTACGATAGTTGGAACACACCCTCCGGTTCCCCTTCTTAAAGAGAGGTACCACCACCCCGGTCTGCCAATCCAGAGGTACCGCCCCCGATGTAGACGCAATGTTGCAGAGTCTTGTCAACCAAGACTGCCCCACAGCATCCAGAGCCTTAAGGAAGTCCGGACGGAGCTCATATCCCCGGGGCCTTGCCACCGAGGAGCTTTTTAACTACCTTGGCAACCTCAGCCCCAGAAATAGGAGAGCCCACCACAGACTTCCCAGGCACTGTTTCCTCATAGGAAGACGTGTTGGTGGGACTGAGGAGGTCTCGCTTGGCCTGTCGGTATGCCCACTGCCTCTGGAGTCCCATGAGCCAAAAGGACCCGGTGGCTCTTTCTTCAGCTTGACAGCATCCCTCACTGCTGGTGGATTACCGCCACGACAGGCACCAAACACCTTGCGGCCACAGCTTCAATCAGCTGGCTCAACAAGAGAGGAACGGAACATGGTCCACTCAGACTCAATGTCCAGCACCTCCCTCGTGACATGTTCAAAGTTCTTCCGGACATGTTCAAAGTTCTTCAGGAGACTCTGCTAGGTGTTCCCAGCAGACCCTTACAATGCGTTTGGGCCTGCCAGGTCTGACCGGCATCCTCCCCTACCATCGGAGCCAGCTCACCACCAGGTGGTGGTTGGTAGAAAGCTCTGCCCCTCTCTTCACCGAGTGTCCAAAACATGAGGCCGCAAATCCCATGACACAACTACAAAGTCAATCATGCGGCCGAGGGTGTCCTTGTGCCAAGTGCACATATGGACACCCTTATGTTTGAACATTGTGTTTGTTATGGACAATCCGTGACAAGCACAAAAGTCCAATAACAAAGCACCACTTGGGTTCAGATCCGGGTGGCCATTTTTCCCAATCACGACTCTCCAGGTTTCACTGTCGTTGCCAACATAGCGTTGAAGTCCACCAGCAGAACAAGGGAATCACCCGAGGGAGCACTCTCCAGTACTCCCTCAAGGGAATCCAAAAAGAGTTGGTACTCTGAGCTGCTGTTTGGTGTGTAAACACAAACAACAATCAAGACCCGTCACCCAACCCGAAGGCTGAAGGAAGCTACCATCTCGTCTATTGGGTTTAAAGTCCAACGTGCAGGCTTTGAGCCGGGGGGCAACAAGAATTGCCACCCCAGCCTCTCATTAGATGCAACGCCAGTGTGGAATCTCTTCCACTCTGGCGTTGCAAGTAATGAAAGTTCAGTTCAGTCCAGCCCCTCTGAGAGAACAGGTTCCAAAGCCCTTGCTGTGAGTCCAACTATATCTAGCCGGGAACGTCTCCACCTCATGCACCAGCTCAGGCTCCTTCCCTCCCAGCGAGGTGACGTTCCATGTCCCAAGAGCGAGCTTATGTAGCCGATAATCGGACCACCAAGTGCCCTGCCTTCGGCTGCCGCCCAGCTCACACTGCACCCTCTATGACCCAGCCCATGAGTGGTGAGCCCTGGAGGGGGGATCCACGTTGCCTCTTCGAGCTGAGCACGGCTGGGCCCCATGGGGACTGGCCCGTCAATCGCCATCGTGCCACACCTCTGGGCCTGGCTCCACAGGGGAGCCACGGTGACCTGCGTCCGGGCGAGAAAAAATCTAGGTCCTCAATTGTACTTTTAATAAAGGTCTTTGAGCTGCTCTTTGTCTGATCCCTCACCTAGGACCTGTTTGTCTTGGGAGACCATAGAAGCCCCCGGACAACATAGTTCCTGGATCAGTGGGACACGCAAACCACAAAGGTGGCGGCTCAGAAAGCAGGTTATATAAATATAACTCCAAAACCAAACATGCAATATGTCCAAAAATGCCTGTAATATTGTATCAATGTGAGTTTTCCTAGAATCAGTTGTTTTTGTAAGGTTTGCAAATACAAAAATTAGGTTTTACTCACAATGACAAAATCACACTGAATATGACAGTTATTTAAACATAACTCATAAACTACACAACAAAATGGCTAATAATGCCTGAAATAATGAATCATTGGGAGTTTTACTGAGTTTTACATTTTGCAAACACAAAAAGTAGTTTTTTACTTGACTGTAATGTTCTTAGAACCCTGAGATAATGGGAAAAAAGCATTTACTCAATATGACTGTAATGTTCTTAAAATCCTGAGATAATGCGAAAAAGCAATAAAAATGTATTTAAACATTACTCCTAAACAACATGTGCAAAATGGCTAATAATGCCTGGAAACATGTATCTTTGTTAGTTGTACTGGAAAAATGATCTTTTGTAAAGTTTGCAAAGACACAAGCCAGTTTTTTTTTTATTCAATATGACAGTATAACAGTCATATTAAATATGAAAGTTATATAAACATAACTCCAAAACCAAACATGTGTCATGTCTAAAAATGCCTGTAATAATGTATTAATGTGAGTTTGTAAGGTTTGCAAAAACAAAAAGTAGATTTTTACTCAATATGAAAGTAATGATCTTAGAATCCTGAGATAATGCGAAAAAAGCAATAAAAATGTATTCAAACATAACTCCTAAACAACCCAGGCAAAATGGGTAATAATGCCTGGAGACATGTATCTTTGTTAGTTTTACTAGAAAATGTATTTTTTGTAAAGTTTGCAAAGACACAAGCTAGTTGTTTTTGTTCAATAAGACAGTATAACAGTCATACTACATATAAAAATTATATAAACATAACTCCAGAACCAAACGTGTGTCATGTCTAAAATTACCTATAATAATGTATTTATGTGAGTTTGTAAGGTTTGCAAAAACAAAAAGTAGTTTTTTCCTCAATATGAAAGTAAGGATTTTAGAATCCTGAGATAATGCGAAAAAAGCAATAAAAATGTATTTAAACATAATTCCTAAACAACCCATGCAAAATGGCTAATAATGCCTGGAGACATGTATCTTTGTTAGTTTTACTAGAAAAATGATATTTTGTAAAGATATCAAAGACAATAGCTAGTTTTTTTAATTCAATATGACAGTATAACAGTCCTACTAAATATGAAAGTTATCAAAACATAACTCCAAAACCAAAAATGTGTTTTGTCTAAAAATGCCTGTAATAATGTATTTATGTGAGTTTGTAAGGTTTGCAAAAACAAAAAGTAGTTTTTTACTCAATATGAAAGTAATGATCTTAAAATCCTGAGATAATGCGAAAAAAGCAATAAAAATGTATTTAAACATAACTCCTAAACAACCCAGGCAAAATGGGTAATAATGCTTGGAGACATGTATCTTTGTTAGTTTTACTAGAAAATGATCTTTTGTAATGTTTGCAAAGACACGAGCTAGTTTTTTTTTATTCAATATGACAGTATAACAATCATACTAAATATGAAAGTTATATAAACATAACTCCAAAACCAAACATGTGTCATGTCTAAAAATGCCTGTAATAATGTATTTATGTGAGTTTGTAAGGTTTGCAAAAACAAAAAGTAGTTTTTTACTCAATATGAAAGTAATGATCTTAGAATCCTGAGATAATGCGAAAAAAGCAATAAAAATGTATTTAAACATAACTCCTAAACAACCCAGGCAAAATGGGTAATAATGCCTGGAGACATGTATCTTTGTTAGTTTTACTAGGAAATGTATATTTTGTAAAGTTTGCAAAGACACAAGCTAGTTGTTTTTATTCAATAAGACAGTATAACAGTCATACTAAATATGAAAGTTATATAAACATAACTCCAGAACCAAACGTGTGTCATGTCTAAAATTGCCTGTAATAATGTATTTATGTGAGTTTGTAAGGTTTGCAAAAACAAAAAGTAGTTTTTTACTCAATATGAAAGTAATGATCTTAGAATCCTGAGATAATGCGAAAAAAGCAATAAAAATGTAAACATAATTCCTAAACAACCCATGCAAAATGGGTAATAATGCCTGGACACATGTATCTTTGTTAGTTTTACTAGAAAAATGATGTTTTGTAAAGTTTGCAAAGACACAAGGTAATTTTTTTCATTCAATATGACAGTATAACAGTCATAATAAATATAAAAGTTATATAAACATAACTCCAAAACCAAACATGTGTCATGTCTAAAAATGTCTGTAATAATGTATTTATGTGAGTTTGTAAGGTTTGCAAAAACAAAAAGTAGTTTTTTACTCAATATGAAAGTAATGATCTTAAAATCCTGAGATAATGCGAAAAAAGCAATAAAAATGTATTTAAACATAATTCCTAAACAACCCATGCAAAATGGGTAATAATGCCTGGAGACATGTATCTTTGTTAGTTTTACTAGAAAAATGATCTTTTGTAAAGTTTGCAAACACACAAGGTAATTTTTTTCATTCAATATGACAGTATAACAGTCATACTAAATATAAAAGTTATATAAACATAAATCCAAAACCAAACATGTGTCATGTCTAAAAATGTCTGTAATAATGTATTTATGTGAGTTTGTAAGGTTTGCAAAAACAAAAAGTAGTTTTTTACTCAATATGAAAGTAATGATCCTGAGATAATGCGAAAAAAGCAATAAAAATGTATTCAAACATAATTCCTAAACAACCCATGCAAAATGGGTAATAATGCCTGGACACATGTATCTTTGTTAGTTTTACTAGAAAAATGATGTTTTGTAAAGTTTGCAAAGACACAAGCTAGTTTTTTAAAATTAAATATGACAGTATAACAGTCCTACTAAATATGAAAGTTATCAAAACATAACTCCAAAACCAAACATGTTTTATGTCTAAAAATGCCTGTAATAATGTATTTATGTGAGTTTGTAAGGTTTGCAAAACAAAAAGTAGTTTTTTCCTCAATATGAAAGTAAGGATTTTAGAATCCTGAGATAATGCGAAAAAAGCAATGAAAATGTATTCAAACATAACTCCTAAACAACCCATGCAAAATGGGTAATAATGCCTGGACACATGAATCTTTGTTAGTTTTACTAGAAAAATGATCTTTTGTAATGTTTGCAAAGACACAAGCTAGTTTTTTTTATTCAATATGACAGTATAACAATCATACTAAATATGAAAGTTATATAAACATAACTCCAAAACCAAACATGTGTTATGTCTAAAAATGCCTGTAATAATGTATTTATGTGAGTTTGTAAGGTTTGCAAAACAAAAAGTAGTTTTTTCCTCAATATGAAAGTAAGGATTTTAGAATCCTGAGATAATGCGAAAAAAGCAATAAAAATGTATTTAAACATAATTCCTAAACAACCCATGCAAAATGGGTAATAATGCCTGGAGACATGTATCTTTGTTAGTTTTACTAGAAAAATGATCTTTTGTAAAGTTTGCAAAGACACAAGCTAGTTTTTTCTTATTCAATATGACAGTATAACAGACATACTAAATATGAAAGTTATATAAACATAACTCCAAAACCAAACATGTGTCATGTCTAAAATTGCCTGTATTAATGTATTTGTGTGAGTTTGTAAGGTTTGCAAAAACAAAAACTCGTTTTTTACTCAATTAGAAAGTAATGATCTTAGAATCCTGAGATAAAGCGAAAAAAGCAATAAAAGTGTATTTAAACATAACTCCTAAACAACCCAGGCAAAATGGGTAATAATGCCTGGAGACATGTATCTTTGTTAGTTTTACTAGGAAATGTATATTTTGTAAAGTTTGCAAAGACACAAGCTAGTTGTTTTTATTCAATAAGACAGTATAACAGTCATACTAAATATGAAAGTTATATAAACATAACTCCAGAACCAAACGTGTGTCATGTCTAAAATTGCCTATAATAATGTATTTATGTGAGTTTGTAAGGTTTGCAAAAACAAAAAGTAGTTTTTTCCTCAATATGAAAGTAAGGATTTTAGAATCCTAAATAATGCGAAAAAAGCAATAAAAATGTATTTAAAGATAATTCCTAAAACCCCCATGCAAAATGGCTAATAATGCCTGGAGACATGTATCTTTGTTAGTTTTACTAGAAAAATTATATTTTGTAAAGTTTGCAAAGACACAAGCTAGGTTTTTTTAATTCAATATGACAGTATAACAGTCATATTAAATATAAAAGTTATACAAACATAACTCCAAAACCAAACATGTGTCATGTCTAAAAATGCCTGTAATAATGTATTTATGTGAGTTTGTAAGGTTTGCAAAAACAAAAAGTAGTTTTTTACTCAATATGAAAGTAATGATCTAAGAATCCTGAGATAATGCGAAAAAAGCAATACAAATGTATTTAAACATAATTCCTAAACAACCCATGCAAAATGGGTAATAATGCCTGGAGACATGTATCTTTGTTAGTTTTACTAGAAAAATGATCTTTTGTAAAGTTTGCAAAGACACAAGCTAGTTTTTTTTATTCAATATGACAGTATAACAGTCATACTAAATATAAAAGTTATATAAACATAACTCCAGAACCAAACGTGTGTCATGTCTAAAATTGCTTATAATAATGTATTCATGTGGGTTTGTAAGGTTTGCAAAAACAAAAAGTAGTGTTTTACTCAATATGAAAGTAATGATCTTAGAATCCTGACATAATGCGAAAAAAGCAATACAAATGTATTCAAACACAATTTTTAAACCAAACATGTGAATTGTCTAAAAATGCCTGTAATATTGAATTTATGTAAGTTTTACTAGAATCAATTGTTTTTGTAAGGTTTGCAAATACAAAAATTAGGTTTTACACATAATGACATTATAACTTTAACACTCAATATGAAAGTTATTTAATTATAACTCCTAAATACACATGAAACATGTCTAATAGCGTGAAAAAAATTATCTTTGTGAGTGTTGCTAGAAACATTTTCTTTTGTAAGGTTTGCAAAGACACAAGTTAGATTTTTTTAACTCAATATGACAGTATAACGCCACACTCAATATGACAGTTATTTAAACATAACTCCTAAACCACACCTGAAAAATGGCTAATAATGCCTGATATAATGCATCTTTGGGAGTTTTACTGGAAACATATGCTTTTTTTAAGGCTTGCAAACACAAAAATTATTTGTATTGTATTATGTATTACAACATAATTCCTAAACCAAACATGCAAAATGTCTGAAAATGCCTGTAATATTGAATCCATGTGAGTTTTATTTGAATCAGTTGTATGGTTTGCTAATACAAAAATTGGGTTTTATGACAAACACAAGTTAGTTTTTTTACTCAATATAACAGTTTAGCTGTCATACTATATATGAAAGTTATATAAACATAACTCCAAAACCAAACCATTATGTCCAAAACTGCCTGTAATATTGTATATATGTGAGTTTTACTAGAATCAGGGTTGCAAATACAAAAATTGGGTTTTATGACAGTATACTGTCACACTCAATATGACAGTTATTCAAACATAACTCAAACAACACATGCAAAATAGCTAATAATGCCTGGAGCATGTATCTTAGTTAGTTTTACTAGAAAAATGGTATTTTGTAAGGTTTGCAAAGACACAAGTTAGTTGTTGTTTTTATTCAATATGACAGTATAACTGTCATACTAAATATGAAAGTTATATAAACATAACTCTAAAACCAAACATGCATTGTGTCTAAAAATGCCTGTAATATTGTATCTGTGTGAGTTTAACTAGATTTAGTTGTTTTTGTAAGGTTTGCAAATACAAAATAAGGGTTTTACTCACTATGACAGTTTACTGTCACACTCAATCTGACAGTTATTTATTTAAACATAACTCCTAAACCACACATGCAAAATGGCTAATAATGCCTGGAGATATGTATCTTTGTGAGTTTTACTAGAAACATTATATTGTGTAAGGTTTAGTTAGTTTTTGTACTCAATCTGACAGTATAACTGTCATTCTAAATCCATCCATTTTCTTCCGCTTATCCGAGGTCGGGTTGCGGGGGCAGCAGCCTGAGCAGAAAATCCCAGACTTCCCTCTCCCCAGCCACTTCGTCCAGCTCTTCTTGGGGTATTCCGAGGCGTTCCCAGGCCAGCCGGGGACATAGTCTTTCCAATGTGTCCTAGGTCTTCCCCGTGGCCTCCTGCCACACCTCCCTAGAGGCGTTCGGGTGGCATCCTGAGCAGATGCCCGAACCACCTCATGGCTCCTCTCAATGTGGAGGAGCAGCGGCTTTACTTTGAGTTCGTCCCGGATGACAGAGCTTCTCACCCTGTCTCTAAGGTAGAGACCCACCACCCGGCAGAGGAAATGCATTTCGGCCGCTTGTCCTTTCGGTCATAACCCAAAGCTGGGAACGTAGATCGACGGTAAATTGAGAGCTTTTCCTTCTGGCTCAGCTCCTTCTTCACCACAACGGATCGATATAGCGTCCTCAATACTGAAGACGCCGCACCAAACCGCCTGTGGATCTCTCGATCCACTCTATCCTCACTCGTGAACAAGACTCTTAGGTACTTGAACTTCTCCATTTGGGGCAAGATCTCCTCCCCAACCTGGAGATGGCACTCGACCCTTTCCTGCGCGAGAACCATGGACTTGGACTTGGAGGTGCTGATTCTCATCCCAGTCGCTTCACACTCAAGGACCCTGCCGAGAGTATAGACCTGGTCTACCGTTCCACGACCAGGACGAAAACCACACTGTTCGTCCTGGATCCGAGTTTCCTCCTCTCCAGTACACATGAATAGACCTTACCGGGAAGGCTGAGGAGTGTGTTTCACGATAGTTGGAACACACCCTCCGGTTCCCTTTCTTAAAGAGAGGAACCACCACCCCGGTCTGCCAATCCAGAGGTACCACCCCCAATGTTCACGCGATGCTGCAGAGTCTTGTCAACCAAGACAGCCTCACAGTATCCAGAGCCTTAAGGAACTCATCCACCACCGGGGCCTTGCCACAGAGGAGGTTTTTAACTACCTAGGCAACCTAAGCCCCAGAAATAGGAGAGTCCACCACAGATTCCCCAGGCACTGCTTGGCCTGTCGGAATGCCCGCTGCCTCTGGAGTCCCATGAGCCAAAAGGACCCGATAGGCTCTTTCTTCAGCTTGACGGCATCCCTCCCTGCTGGTGGCCACCAGCGAGTTCTAGGATTACCGCCACGACAGGCACCAAACACCTTGCGGCCACAGCTCCAATCAGCAGGCTCGACAAGAGAGGCACGGAACATGGTCCACTCAGACTCAATGTCCAGCACCTCCCTCGTGACATGTTTAAAGTTCTTCCTTATGTTTGAACATTGTGTTTGTTATGGACAATCCGTGACGAGCACAAAAGTCCAATAACAAAGCACCACTTGGGTTCAGATCCGGGTGGCCATTTTTCCCAATCACGACTCTCCAGGTTTCACTGTCCTTGCCAACATGAGCATTGAAGTCCCCCAACAGAACAAGGGAATCACCCGAGGGAGCACTCTCCAGTACTCCCTCAAGGGAATCCAAAAAGAGTGGGTACTCTGAGCTGCTGTTTGGTGCGTAAACACAAACAACAGTCAGGACCCGTCACCCAACCCGAAGGCGGAGGGAAGCTACCATCTCGTCTACTGGGTTAAAGTCCAACGTGCAGGCTTTGAGCAACAACAATTGCCACCCCAGCCTTTCATTGCTTGCAACGCCAGAGTGGAAGAGAGTCCAGCCCCTCTTGAGAGAACAGGTTCCAGAGCCCTTGCTGTGCGTCGAAGTGAGTCCAACTATATCTAGCCGGAACTTCTTCACCTCGCGCACCAGCTCAGGCTCTTTCCCTCCCAGCGAGGTGACGTTCCACGTCCCAAGAGCGAGCTTATGTAGCCGATAATCGGACCGCCAAGTGCCCTGCCTTCGGCTGCCGCCCAGTTCACACTGCATCTGACCTCTATGACCTCAATGGGCCCATGAGTGGTGAGCCCATTGGAGGGTTGACCCACGTTGCCTCTTCGAGCTGAGCCCGGCAGGGCCCCAAGGAGACAGGCCCGGCCACCAGTCGCTCGCCATCGTGCCCCACCTCTGCGCCTGGCTCCACAGGGGAGCCACGGTGACCTGCGCCTGGGCGAGAAAAAATCTAGGTCCTCGATTTGTACTTTTCATAAAGGTCTTTGAGCTGCTCTTTGTCTGATCCCTCACCTAGGACCTTTTCTCAGGGGATCCCGAGGCGTTCCCAGGCCAGCCGGGAGACATAGTGTTCCCAATGTGTCCTGGGTCTTCCCCGTGGCCTCCAGGATGACAGAGCTTCACCTTCACCAGGGGTGTCAAACTCAAATACAGAGTGGGCCAAAGTTTAAAACTGAACAAAGCCGCGGGCCAAGGTTGAACAAATTAACCTTTTAATAGGGACCCAAACAAGTTTTGCATTGAATATTGAACAAGCAAGGCTTATATAACTTTATAGTGACATGCAAAATGGAGTTTCAAATAATAATAATAATAATTAAAAAATATCAATTGCATATCAAATATAATTTAAATACAAATTGAATGCCTCTTTTCTATTTGCAGCCTTCTGAGGTAAATATCAACATTAACTTTATCCACAGGCTAATAAATTTGAAAATAAAATAACAATGAATAAAACAACCATTCAGGACTTTAAACTGCTCAGTTTGCAACACACTGATCTAATTTGATGTGCCCAAGCCAGATACCTAGCATCTTTTTTTAGATGCTAGTTCTTTAATGTCGGGGCTCAGGCTTTGAGCTGAGGCAACTTTCATTATCGAACAAGATGTTCAACAGTCATATCTCGTACACCCAATTCTAACATCATTCAGACCCAGTTACAAGATATGTGCAGCTACAGCACGCATACACAAATGAATGCAACGCATACTTCATCAACAGTTATACAGGTTACACTGAGGGTGCCAGTATAAAAAACTTTAACACTGTTAGAAATATACGCCACACTGTGAACCCACACCAAACAAAAATAAAAAACACTTTTCGGGAGAACATCCGCACCGTAACACAACATAAACACAAAAGAACAAATACCCAGAATGTTTTGCAGCACTAACTCTTTCGGGACGCTACAAAATACACCCCCGCTACCACCAAACCTCCCCCCCCACACACACACACACCTTGTAGCGTCTCGGAAGATTTAGTGCTACAAAGGGTTCTGGGTATTTGTTGTGTTGTGTTTATGTTGTGTTACGGTGCGGATGTTCTCCCGAAATGTGTTTGTCATTCTTGTTTGGTGTGGATTCACAGTGTGGCGTATATTTCTAAAAGTGTTAAAGTTTTTTATTTGGCTACCGTCAGTGTAACCTGTATCGCTGTGTGTGGGTGCAGAAGCTGCACTGACATTAAACTGGGCTGGCACTCGTTTGACTAGCTGGAAAAAAAAAAAAAATTCGGGAGGAGTGCTGGAGTCACTCCCGGGAGGGTTGGCAAGTATTAGAAGTAGCGGCACTGCCGCAATGTATAATCGAAGGTCCAGCTTTAGTGTTAATTTGATATTGCCTCAAGGGCCAAGTCAAATTACACGTTGGGCCAAATTTGGCCCACGGGCCAGAGTTTGACACCCATGACCTTCACTGTAAAAAATTACTGTAAAAATAAAAAATAAAATTACAGTTATATACTCCATCCATCCATCCATTTTCTACCGCTTATTCCCTTCGGGGTCGCGGGGGGCGCTGGAGCCTATCTCAGCTACAATCAGGCGGAAGGCGGGGTACACCCTGGACAAGTCGCCACCTCATCGCAGGGCCAACACAGATAGACAGACAACATTCACACTCACATTCACACACTAGGGCCAATTTAGTGTTGCCAATCAACCTATCATGTTCTTCTTAAATGCAGTTAAGTACTGTAAATGTTGTTGCATTTTTCAAAAAATATCGACCAGCAGTAAGTTACTGTAAAACCTACAGTGTAATTCAGTATTTTTCAGACTTGTTTCTTGGGTCCGCCCACAATTCGTCCAACCGAGCTTCATTTCACCTGGCCGACCCTGCTAAATCCATCCTACTGCATCGTGTGTTTTTGATAACAAGGTAAGAGTCACTTGTACCTTGATGTGTCATTTTCTGTTTGAATTACTTTATATATATATTTATAAAGTCCGAAATGACATAGCGTCACAGTCAGCATCACAGACACTATCGTTGACCACGCGCATGTACCGCCGCATGCTAGCTAGCTAAGTTTTCTTCTTTTTTGTCATAGTCATCATAAAAGATGATAACTTGCAACATATGTGCTACGACTTGCAGCAATGTATTTGCGTATGTTAGACACATGCGAAGTCATAGTTGTATGCCTAATGCATCGTTTAAGTGTGCTTTCCCTAAATGCACAAGAGTTTTTTCCAACTTCTCAGCCTTCAAAACTCACAGCCGTCGTCATAAATATGGCAAGAGTAGGACTGATATGTATAGCGCAGAAGGTTTACCTTGTAATATTGTCTCATGTAGCGCGAAGTGCGATGATATACGGGCCTTTCTCCTGCATTTGAAAAGTCATATTACCGAAGGTAGGACAGTTACGTGCCCCTTCAGTCAATGTGAAAAAAGATTTACAGTTAAGTCTACTTTCAAATCGCACGTGTCAAGGAAGCACTACGGCTACACTGAACGAAGTTTGACTTGCTCAACAGCAAATCCAAGCAGCTCTTGTGTTATTAACACTGATGATGACTATTGTGATATGCAACTTGAGGATTCAGGATATTCCTGTTATGAAGACATGGAGGTCTACTTGCATTCAAAAATGTTCACAGCACTGAAAAAAGGTTGAGAACCACTGCCTTAGGACAGTGGTTCTCAACCTTTTTTCAGTGATGTACCCCTGTGAACATTTTTTAAATTCAAGTACCCCCTAATCAGAGCAAAGCATTTTTGGTTGAAAAAAAGAGATAAAGAAGTAAAATACAGCACTATGTCATCAGTTTCTGATTTATTAAATTGTATAACAGTGCAAAATATTGCTCATTTGTTGTGGTCTTTCTTGAACTATTTGGAAAAAAAGATATAAAAATAACTAAAAACTTGTTGAAAAATAACCAAGTGATTCAATTATAAATAAAGATTTTTACACATAGAAGTAATCAACTTAAAGTGCCCTCTTTGGGGATTGTAATAGAGATCCATCTGGATTCATGAACTTCATTCTCAACATTTCTTCACATAAAAAGAAATCTTTAACATCAATATTTATGGAACATGTCCACTACGCTTTAACCAAGCCTCCATTGTTTTCTACATGGATAGTTGATTGACAGTTGGTGCCGTGTGGCACCGCCAGGTAGGGTCAAACCATCATGGCATGGGGGAAACTCTGGCTTTATGGTAATGAATGGAATAGCCTACTTGATTAGTTGTTCAGTTTATGAACTTACATTCATATTTTGTCGAAGTATTATTCAATAAATATATTTATAAAGGATTTTTGAATTGTTGCTATTTTTAGAATATTTAAAAAAAATCTCACGTACCCCTTGGCATAACTTCAAGTACCCCCAGGAGTACGCGTACCCCCATTTGAGAACCACTGCCTTAGGAGACTAGATGTAAACAGAGGAAAGAGAGAGCGAGTGAGGTGGCCATTCCAAATACTTTTAAAATGCTACCCATATTGGATACTGTTTAGGAACATAAACTGCATTTCTTGACTGTACCAGTTGCTGGTGACAAAGTCACAATAAAACGTTGGACGATCAGCATGGAAGGTGATGTCATCGGCAAAGGCGTCCAACCTAACTTAATCTCAGGGCTTGCTGCCCTTCTTGCCACATACTATGTGTTCAACTTGGAATACCAAGAGGAAGGTCCTCGGACATTGGAATTTGTTCAAAGGTAAATCCTCTTGATACTGTTAAAATACTGTTAGGATATTTTATTTTATATTTCTCACCTCTGTTCAGGAATTTGACTTGTCATTTCCCCAATTGTGTGCCTTAAATCAATGACTCTTCTGTTCCTTTGTGGACCTTCTTATTAGGGACCGAAGCACCAGTTTGACTCTAGGATACAGAGAAGGTAGGTAATGTGCAGGTAAAGATATGTTGACTGGGTCAAAGAAGGAAGCACCTGTTTGACCCCAGGATGCAGAAAAAGTAGATAATTTGCAGGTAAAGACATGTTGACTGGATGATGGCAGGAAGCACCAGCTTGACCCGAGAATGCAGAGCAAGTAGGTAATGTGCGGGTGAAGATATGTTGAATGGGTAAAGGAAGGAAGCACCAGTGTGACCCCACTATGCAGGGAAGGTAGGTAATGTGCGGGTGAAGGTATGTTGAATGGGTGAAAGAAGGAAGCGCAGGTGTGGTCGAGGCCATGCAGACAAGGTAGGTATGTGCAGGTGAAGATATGTTGTATGGTGAAAGAAAGAAGCACCAGTGTGACCCAAGGATGCAGGGAAGGTAGGTAATGTGCAGGTAAAGATATGTTGAATGGGTGAAGGCAGGAAACACCAGCTAGACGCCAGGATACAGAGAAGGTAGGTAATGTGCAGGTAAAGATATGTTGAATGAGTAAAGGCAGGAAACACCAGCTTGACTCCAGGATATAGAGAAGGTAGGTAATGTGCAGGTAAAGATATGTTGAATGGGTAAAGGTAGAAAACACCAGCGTGACCACACTATGCAGAGAAGGTAGGTAATGTGCAGGTAAAGATATGTTGAATGGGTAAAGGCAAGAAGCACCAGTGTGACCCCAGGATGCAGAGAAGATAGGTAATGAGCAGGTAACGATATGTTAAATGGGTGAAAGCAGGAAACATCAGCGTAAATACACGGTCCCGTAGATGGAGAGAAAACATGAATAGAGAGAGGGGTTGGGGAGGCTTTAGCATTGTCTTCCTCTCTGAATTTGTCTTAATGGGTTTTAGAGCATTCACTCATCTACAGCTGTGGTTATGGTATAGGCTCACATATATCCTAAAATTGATATTAATATTTGTGCAGTGCATATTCCTAAATAACAATGTGAGGGGGGTTCTGTATCGACTACAAGTAATCTTCAATCACAACAGAATATCTAATATGCTTTCTCTCTTTTTTAGGCGATTCATTGGCGTTAACCCTGAGAGGGGAACAAAGGCTAGCCAGGGAAAGGTGGTGTCCAAGAAGACCGGGAAGCTGGTCCAGAAAAAGGCAGCAACTGTAAATCCTCACGTAGCCACCCTTATAAAACATCTCACAGACTTTGAGTGGGGCTTTATGTAGCCGACAACTAAACACTGGACTCGTGTTCAGTGTTTTGTCTCCAGTTAGAAATTAAGTGGACATGTTATAAATTTTAAAATGCTTTACTGAAAATAAGAAGAATGCACTAAATGTACATTGAATGTATTTGATGCACTTTAAAATAATTGGTTAATAAAAACATAATCTTGCAAGGCCATTTCTCCAGTCATTTTTATGCCAGCAGATTGCAGGGGTTTTGATTTTGAAAAATTAAAAGTTCAACTCATTAACTTCTAGTGGCATTATACTGTAAAGCTCAGTCTATAGTGCTTACAATTATTTTACTGTAATTAACTGTTAATGGATATTACAGTAGATACACTAAAATAACAGTGTAATGCCGCTAAACAGATGACAGTATTATGCTGTGAAGCGTATATTTGATACAGCACAGTACTGTGATACTTTTTACAGTAATAAACTGTAGTGATAAATCACAGTATGTGTGCTGTAGAAAAACAGTTTTATACTGGAACCATTAGCTGCCAGTAGGTTACTGTAATTAAACGGTGAAAATTCTTACAGTAAGGGAGAGACCCGCCACCCAGCGGAGAAAACTCATTTCGGCCGCCAGCCTGTGCATCTCACGATCCACTCTTCCCTCACTCATGAACAAGACTCCAGGTACTTGAACTCATCCACTTGGGGAAAGATCTCCTGCCCAACCTCGAAATGGCACTCTACCCTTTCCCGGGCGAGAACCTCGGACTTGGAGGTGCTGATTCTCATCCCAGTCGCTTCACACTCGGCTGCGAACCAATCCAATGAGAGCTGAAGATCCTGGCCAGTTAAAGCCATAAGGACCACATCATCTGCAAAAAGGAGAGACCTAATCCTGCAGCCACCAAACCGGATCCCCTCAACGCCATGACTGCGCCTAGAAATTCTGTCCATAAAATTTATGAACACATTTGGTGACTAAGGGCAGCCAACACGAGGGTTGGACTCCGGTCCAACCCTCACTGGAAAGGGGTCCGACTTACTGCTGGCAATGCGGACCGAGCTCTGACACTGATCATACAGGGAGCGACCCGCCACAATCAGACATGCCGATACCCCATACTCTCTGAGCACTCCCCACAGGACTTCCCGGGGTGGCCACGGTCGAATGTCTTCTCCAAGTCCACAAAGCACATGTAGACTGGTTGGACAAACTCCCATGCACACTCAAGGACCCTGCCGAGAGTATAGAGCTGGTCTACCGTTCCACGACCAGGACGAAAACCACACTGTTCGTCCTGGATCCGAGGTTCCTCCTCTCCAGTACACATGAATAGACCTTACCGGGAAGGCTGAGGAGTGTGATCTACGATAGTTGGAACACACCCTCCGGTTCCCCTTCTTAAAGAGAGGAACCACCACCCCGGTCTGCCAATCCAGAGGTACCGCCCCTGATGTCCATGCGATGTTGCAGAGTCTTGTCAACTAAAACAGCCCCACAGCATCCAGGGCCTTAAGGAACTCCGGACGGAGCTCATCCACCCCCGCGGCCTTGCTACCGAGGAGCTTTTTAACTACCTTGGCAACCTCAGCCCCAGAAATAGGAGAGCCCACCACAGATTCCCCAGGCACTGCTTGGCCTGTCGGTATGCCCGCTGCCTCTGGAGTCCCATGAGCCAAAAGGACCAGATAAGCTCTTTCTTCAGCTTGACGGCATCCCGCACTGCTGGTGGCCACCAGCGGGTTCTAGGATTACCGCCACGACAGGCACCAAACACCTTGCGGCCACAGCTCCAATCAGCTGGCTTGACAAGAGAGGCACGGAACATGATCCATTCAGACTCAATGTCCAGCACCTCCTTTGTGACATGTTCAAAGTTCCTCCGGAGGTAGAAAAAGAAACTCTCTCTGACAGGAGACTGCTAGGCATTCCCAAAAGACTCTCACAATGCGTTTGGGCCTGCCAGGTCTGTCCGGGATCCTACCCCACCATCGGAGCCAGCTCACCAGGTGGTGATCGGTAGAAAGCTCGCCCCTCTCTTCACCCGAGTGTCCAAAACATGAGGCCGCAAATCCCATGACACAACTACAAAGTCAATAATGGAACTGCGGCCGAGGGTGTCCTGGTGCCAAGTGCACATATGGACACCCTTATGTTTGAACATTGTGTTTGTTATGGACAATCCGTGACGAGCACAAAAGTCCAATAATAAAGCACCACTTGGGTTCAGATCCGGGTGGCCATTTTTCCCAATCACGACTCTCCAGGTTTCAAAGTCGTTGCCAACATGAGCGTTGAAGACCCCCATTAGAACAAAGGAATCACCCGAGGGAGCACTCTCAAGGGAATCCAAAAAGAGTGGGTACACTGAGCTGCTGTTCGGTGCGTAAACACCAAAAACAGTCAGGACCCGTCACCCAACCCGAAAGTGGAGGGAAGTTACCATCTCGTCTTCTGGGTTAAGTCCAACTTTGAGCCGGGGGGCAACAAGAATTGCCAACCCAGCCTCTCATTACTTGCAACGCCAGAGTGGAAGAGAGTCCAACCCCTCTTGAGAGAACAGGTTCCAGAGCCCTTGCTGTGCGTTGAAGTGAGTCCAGCTTTATCTAGCCGGGAACTTCTCCACCTCGCGAGGTGACGTTCCACGTCCCAAGAGCGAGCTTATGTAGCCGATAATCGGACCGCCAAGTGCCCTTCCTTCGGCTTCCGCCCAGCTAACACTGCACCCGACCTCTATGACCCAGCCCATGAGTGGTGAGCCTATTGCAGGGGGGACCCACGTTGCCTCTTCGAGCTGGGCCCCATGGGCACCAGTCGCTCGCCATCGTGCCCCACCTCTGGGCCTGGCTCCACAGGGGAGCCACGGTGACCCGCGTCCGGGCGAGAAAATATCTAGGTCCTCGATTTGTACTTTTCATAAAGGTCTTTGAGCTGCTCTTTGTCTGATTCCTCACCTAGGACCTGTTTGTCTTGGGGGACCCTACCAGGGGGCATAGAAGCCCCCGGACAACATAGCTCCTAGGATCAGTGGGACACGCAAACCACAAAGGTGGCGGCTCAGAAAGCAGGTTATATAAACATAACTCCAAAACCAAACATGTAAGATGTCTAAACATGCCTGTAATATTGTATCAATGTGAGTTTTACTAGAATCGGTTGTTTTTTTAAGGCTTGCAAACACAAAAAGTTTTTTTTTACTCAATATGACAGTAAGTTCTTAAAATGCTGAGATAATGTGAAAAAAAGCAATACAAATGTATTCCAACATAATTCCTAAACCAAACATGCAAAATGTCTAAAAATGCCTGTAATATTGAATCCATGTGAGTTTTACTAGAATCATTTGTTTTTGTAAGGTTTGCAAATACAAAAATTGAGTTTTATGACTGACACAAGTTAGTTTTTTTACTCATTATAACAGTATAGATGTCATACTATATATTAAAGTTATATAAACATAACTCCAAAACCAAACGTGCATTATGTCCAAAATTGCCTGTAATATTGTATAGATGTGAGTTTTACTAGAATCAGGTTTGCAAATACAAAAATTGGGTTTTATGACAGTATACTGTCACACTCAATATGACAGTATAACTGTCATACTAAATCCATCCATTTTCTTCCGCTTATCCGAGGTCGGGTTGCGGGGGCAGCAGCCTAAGCAGAAAGCCCAGACTTCCCTCTCCCCAGCCACTTCGTCCAGCTCTTCTCGGGGGATCCCGAGGCGTTCCCAGGCCATAGTCTTTCCAATGTATCCTAGGTCTTCCCCATGGCCTCCTGCCGTTCGGACCTAGGGAGGCGTTCGGGTGGCATCCTGAGCAGATGCCCGAACCACCTCATCTGGCTCCTCTCAATGTGGAGGAGCAGCGGCTTTACACTGAGTTCCTCCCAGATGACAGAGCTTCTCACCCTATCTCTAAGGGAGAGACCCACCACCCGGCGGAGGAAACTCATTTCGGCCGCTTGTACCCGTGACCTTGTCCTTTCGGTCATAACCCAAAGCTCATGACCATAGGTGAGGATGGGAACGTTGATCGACCGGTAAATTGAAAGCTTTTCCTTCTGGCTCAGCTCCTTCTTCACCACAACGGATCGATATAGCGTCCTCATTACTGAAGACGCCGCACCGATCCGCCTGTAGATCTCAAAATCCACTCTATCCTCACTCGTGAACAAGACTCCTAGGTACTTGAACTCCTTCACTTGGGGCAAGATCTCTTTCCCAACCTCGAGATGGCACTCCACCCTTTCCCGGGCGAGGACCATGGACTCGGACTTGGAGGTGCTGATTCTCATCCCAGTCGCTTCACTGCGAACCGATCCAATGAAAGCTGAAGATCTTGGCCAGTTGAAGCCATCAGGACCACATCATCTGCAAAAAGCAGAGACCTAATCCTGCAGCCACCAAACCAGGCGCAGTCATGGCGTTGAGGGGATCCTCAAAGCCATGACTGCGCCTAGATATTCTGTCCATTAAAGTTATGAACAGAATCGGTGACAAAGGGCAGCCTTGGCGGAGTCCAACCCTCACTGGAAAGGGGTCCGACATACTGCCGGCAATGCGGACCAAGCTCTGACACTGATCATACAGGGAGACACCCGCCACAATCAGACATGCCGATACTCCATACTCTCTGAGCACTCCCCACAGGATTTACCGGGGACCAAGGTCGAATGTCTTCTCCAAGTCCACAAAACTTATGTAGACTGGTTGGGCAAACTCCCATGCACACTCAAGGACCCTGCCGAGAGTATAGAGCTGGTCTACCGTTCCACGACCAGGACGAAAACCACACTGTTTGTCCTGGATCCGAGGTTCCTCCTCTCCATTACACATGAATAGACCTTACCGGGAAGGCTGAGGAGTGTGATCTACGATATTTGGAACACACCCTCCGGTTCCCCTTCTTAAAGAGAGGTACCACCACCCCGGTCTGCCAATCCAGAGGTACCGCCCCCGATGTAGACGCAATGTTGCAGGGTCTTGTCAACCAAGACTGCCCCACAGCATCCAGAGCCTTAAGGAACTCCGGACGGAGCTCATATCCCCGGGGCCTTGCCACCGAGGAGCTTTTTAACTACCTTGGCAACCTCAGCCCCAGAAATAGGAGAGCCCACCACAGACTTCCCAGGCACTGTTTCCTCATAGGAAGACGTGTTGGTGGGACTGAGGAGGTCTCGCTTGGCCTGTCGGTATGCCCACTGCCTCTGGAGTCCCATGAGCCAAAAGGACCCGGTGGCTCTTTCTTCAGCTTGACAGCATCCCTCACTGCTGGTGGATTACCGCCACGACAGGCACCAAACACCTTGCGGCCACAGCTTCAATCAGCTGGCTCACAAGAGAGGAACGGAACATGGTCCACTCAGACTCAATGTCCAGCACCTCCCTCGTGACATGTTCAAAGTTCTTCCGGACATGTTCAAAGTTCTTCAGGAGACTCTGCTAGGTGTTCCCAGCAGACCCTTACAATGCGTTTGGGCCTGCCAGGTCTGACCGGCATCCTCCCCTACCATCGGAGCCAGCTCACCACCAGGTGGTGGTTGGTAGAAAGCTCTGCCCCTCTCTTCACCGAGTGTCCAAAACATGAGGCCGCAAATCCCATGACACAACTACAAAGTCAATCATGCGGCCGAGGGTGTCCTTGTGCCAAGTGCACATATGGACACCCTTATGTTTGAACATTGTGTTTGTTATGGACAATCCGTGACAAGCACAAAAGTCCAATAACAAAGCACCACTTGGGTTCAGATCCGGGTGGCCATTTTTCCCAATCACGACTCTCCAGGTTTCACTGTCGTTGCCAACATAGCGTTGAAGTCCACCAGCAGAACAAGGGAATCACCCGAGGGAGCACTCTCCAGTACTCCCTCAAGGGAATCCAAAAAGAGTTGGTACTCTGAGCTGCTGTTTGGTGTGTAAACACAAACAACAATCAGGACCCGTCACCCAACCCGAAGGCTGCAGGAAGCTACCATCTCGTCTATTGGGTTTAAAGTCCAACGTGCAGGCTTTGAGCCGGGGGGCAACAAGAATTGCCACCCCAGCCTCTCATTAGATGCAACGCCAGTGTGGAATCTCTTCCACTCTGGCGTTGCAAGTAATGAAAGTTCAGCTCAGTCCAGCCCCTCTGAGAGAACAGGTTCCAGAGCCCTTGCTGTGAGTCCAACTATATCTAGCCGGGAACGTCTCCACCTCATGCACCAGCTCAGGCTCCTTCCCTCCCAGCGAGGTGACGTTCCATGTCCCAAGAGCGAGCTTATGTAGCCGATAATCGGACCACCAAGTGCCCTGCCTTCGGCTGCCGCCCAGCTCACACTGCACCCTCTATGACCCAGCCCATGAGTGGTGAGCCCTGGAGGGGGGATCCATGTTGCCTCTTCGAGCTGAGCACGGCTGGGCCCCATGGGGACTGGCTCGTCAATCGCCATCGTGCCACACCTCTGGGCCTGGCTCCACAGGGGAGCCACGGTGACCTGCGTCCGGGCGAGAAAAAATCTAGGTCCTCAATTGTACTTTTAATAAAGGTCTTTGAGCTGCTCTTTGTCTGATCCCTCACCTAGGACCTGTTTGTCTTGGGAGACCATAGAAGCCCCCGGACAACATAGTTCCTGGATCAGTGGGACACGCAAACCACAAAGGTGGCGGCTCAGAAAGCAGGTTATATAAATATAACTCCAAAACCAAACATGCAATATGTCCAAACATGCCTGTAATATTGTATGAATGTGAGTTTTCCTAGAATCGGTTGTTTTTGTAAGGTTTGCAAATACAAAAATTAGGTTTTACTCACAATGACAAAATCACACTGAATATGACAGTTATTTAAACATAACTCATAAACTACACAAAAAAATGGCTAATAATGCCTGAAATAATGAATCATTGGGAGTTTTACTGAGTTTTACATTTTGCAAACACACAAAAAGTAGTTTTTTACTTGACTGTAATGTTCTTAGAACCCTGAGATAATGGGAAAAAGCATTTACTCAATATGACTGTAATGTTCTTAAAATCCTGAGATAATGCGAAAAAGCAATAAAAATGTATTTAAACATTACTCCTAAACAACATGTGCAAAATGGCTAATTATGCCTGGAAACATGTATCTTTGTTAGTTTTACTGGAAAAATGATATTTTGTAAAGTTTGCAAAGACACAAGCCAGTTTTTTTTTTATTCAATATGACAGTATAACAGTCATATTAAATATGAAAGTTATATAAACATAACTCCAAAACCAAACATGTGTCATGTCTAAAAATGCCTGTAATAATGTATTAATGTGAGTTTGTAAGGTTTGCAAAAACAAAAAGTAGTTTTTTACTCAATATGAAAGTAATGATCTTAGTCCTGGGATAATGCGAAAAAAGCAATAAAAATGTATTCAAACATAACTCCTAAACAACCCAGGCAAAATGGGTAATAATGCCTGGAGACATGTATCTTTGTTAGTTTTACTAGAAAATGTATTTTTTGTAAAGTTTGCAAAGAAACAAGCTAGTTGTTTTTATTCAATAAGACAGTATAACAGTCATACTACATATAAAAATTATATAAACATAACTCCAGAACCAAACATGTGTCATGTCTAAAATTACCTATAATAATGTATTTATGTGAGTTTGTAAGTTTTGCAAAAACAAAAAGTAGTTTTTTCCTCAATATGAAAGTAAGGATTTTAGAATCCTGAGATAATGCAAAAAAAGCAATAAAAATGTATTTAAACATAATTCCTAAACAACCCAGGCAAAATGGCTAATAATGCCTGGAGACATGTATCTTTGTTAGTTTTACTAGAAAAATGATCTTTTGTAAAGATATCAAAGACAAAAGCTAGTTTTTTTTATTCAATATGACAGTATAACAGTCCTACTAAATATGAAAGTTATCAAAACATAACTCCAAAACCAAACGTGTGTTATGTCTAAAAATGCCTGTAATAATGTATTTATGTGAGTTTGTAAGGTT
Organism: Entelurus aequoreus; assembly: GCF_033978785.1. NCBI lineage: Eukaryota > Metazoa > Chordata > Actinopteri > Syngnathiformes > Syngnathidae > Entelurus > Entelurus aequoreus. The sequence continues at coordinate 40,441,699 of NC_084747.1, forward strand.
TGCAAAAACAAAAAGTAGTTTTTTACTCAATATGAAAGTAATGATCTCAGAATCCTGAGATAATGCGAAAAAAGCAATAAAAATGTATTTAAACATAATTCCTAAACAACCCATGCAAAATGGGTAATAATGCCTGGAGACATGTATCTTTGTTAGTTTTACTAGAAAAATGATCTTTTGTAAAGTTTGCAAAGACACAAGCTAGTTTTTATTTATTTAATATGACAGTATAACAGTCATACTAAATATAAAAGTTATATAAACATAACTCCAAAACCAAACATGTGTCATGTCTAAAAATGTCTGTAATAATGTATTTATGTGAGTTTGTAAGGTTTGCAAAAACAAAAAGTAGTTTTTTACTCAATATGAAAGTAATGATCTTAAAATCCTGAGATAATGCGAAAAAAGCAATGAAAATGTCTTTAAACATAATTCCTAAACAACCCATGCAAAATGGGTAATAATGCCTGGAGACATGTATCTTTGTTAGTTTTATTGGAAAAATGATCTTTTGTAAAGTTTGCAAAGACACAAGCTAGTTTTTTTTTTATTCAATATGACATTATAACAGTCATACTAAATATGAAAGTTATATAAACATAACTCCAAAACCAAACATGTGTCATGTCTAAAAATGCCTGTAATAATGTATTAATGTGAGTTTGTAAGGTTTGCAAAAACAAAAAGTAGTTTTTTACTCAATATGAAAGTAATGATCTTAAAATCCTGAGATAATGCGAAAAAAGCAATAAAAATGTATTTAAACATAATTCCTAAACAACCCATGCAAAATGGGTAATAATGCCTGGAGACATGTATCTTTGTTAGTTTTACTAGAAAAAGGATGTTTTGTAAAGTTTGCAAAGACACAAGGTAATTTTTTTCATTCAATATGACAGTATAACAGTCATACTAAATATAAAAGTTATATAAACATAACTCCAAAACCAAACATGTGTCATGTCTAAAAATGTCTGTAATAATGTATTTATGTGAGTTTGTAAGGTTTGCAAAAACAAAAAGTAGTTTTTTACTCAATATGAAAGTAATGATCTTAGAATCCTGAGATAATGCGAAAAAAGCAATAAAAATGTATTTAAACATAATTCCTAAACAACCCATGCAAAATGGGTAATAATGCCTGGACACATGTATCTTTGTTAGTTTTACTAGAAAAATGATCTTTTGTAAAGTTTGCAAAGACACAAGCTAGTTTTTTTTAATTAAATATGACAGTATAACAGTCCTACTAAATATGAAAGTTATCAAAACATAACTCCAAAACCAAACATGTTTTATGTCTAAAAATGCCTGTAATAATGTATTTATGTGAGTTTGTAAGGTTTGCAAAACAAAAAGTAGTTTTTTCCTCAATATGAAAGTAAGGATTTTAGAATCCTGAGATAATGCGAAAAAAGCAATAAAAATGTATTTAAACATAATTCCTAAACAACCCATGCAAAATGGGTAATAATGCCTGGACACATGTATCTTTGTTAGTTTTACTAGAAAAATGATCTTTTGTAATGTTTGCAAAGACACAAGCTAGTTTTTTTTATTCAATATGACAGTATAACAATCATACTAAATATGAAAGTTATATAAATATAACTCCAGAACCAAACATGTGTCATGTCTAAAAATGCCTGTAATAATGTATTTATGTGAGTTTGTAAGGTTTGCAAAACAAAAAGTAGTTTTTTACTCAATATGAAAGTAATGATCTTAGAATCCTGAGATAATGCGAAAAAAGCAATAAAAATGTATTTAAACATAATTCCTAAACAACCCATGCAAAATGGGTAATAATGCCTGGAGACATGTATCTTTGTTAGTTTTACTAGAAAAATGATCTTTTGTAAAGTTTGCAAAGACACAAGCTAGTTTTTTTTTATTCAATATGACTGTATAACAGTCATACTAAATATAAAAGTTATATAAACATAACTCCAAAACCAAACATGTGTCATGTCTAAAAATGTCTGTAATAATGTATTTATGTGAGTTTTTATGGTTTGCAAAAACAAAAAGTAGTTTTTTACTCAATATGAAAGTAATGATCTTGGAATCCTGAGATAATGCGAAAAAAGCAATAAAAATGTATTCAAACATAACTCCTAAACAACCCAGGCAAAATGGGTAATAATGCCTGGAGACATGTGTCTTTGTTAGTTTTACTAGGAAATGTATATTTTGTAAAGTTTGCAAAGACACAAGCTAGTTATTTTTATTCAATAAGACAGTATAACAGTCATACTAAATATGAAAGTTATATAAACATAACTCCAGAACCAAACATGTGTTATGTCTAAAAATGCCTGTAATAATGTATTTATGTGAGTTTGTAAGGTTTGCCAAAAAAAAGTAGTTTTTTCCTCAATATGAAAGTAAGGATTTTAGAATCCTGAGATAATGCGAAAAAAGCAATAAAAATGTATTTAAACATAATTCCTAAACAACCCATGCAAAATGGGTAATAATGCCTGGAGACATGTATCTTTGTTAGTTTTACTAGAAAAATTATCTTTTTTAAAGTTTGCAAAGACACAAGCTAGTTTTTTAAAATTAAATATGACAGTATAACAGTCCTACTAAATATGAAAGTTATCAAAACATAACTCCAAAACCAAACATGTGTTATGTCTAAAAATGCCTGTAATGATGTATTTATGTGAGTTTGTAAGGTTTGCAAAACAAAAAGTAGTTTTTTCCTCAATATGAAAGTAAGGATTTTAGAATCCTGAGATAATGCGAAAAAAGCAATACAAATGTATTTAAACATAATTCCTAAACAACCCATGCAAAATGGGTAATAATGCCTGGAGACATGTATCTTTGTTAGTTTTACTAGAAAAATGATCTTTTGTAAAGTTTGCAAAGACACAAGCTAGTTTTTTCTTATTCAATATGACTGTATAACAGACATACTAAATATGAAAGTTATATAAACATAACTCCAAAACCAAACATGTGTCATGTCTAAAATTGCCTGTATTAATGTATTTGTGTGAGTTTGTAAGGTTTGCAAAAACAAAAACTCGTTTTTTACTCAATATGAAAGTAATGATCTTAAAATCCTGAGATAATGCAAAAAAAGCAATAAAAATGTATTCAAACATAATTCCTAAACAACCCATGCAAAATGGGTAATAATGCCTGGAGAGATGTATCTTTGTTAGTTTTACTAGAAAAATGATCTTTTGTAAAGTTTGCAAAGACAAAAGCTAGTTTTTTTTTATTCAATATGACAGTATAACAGTCATACTAAATATAAAAGTTATATAAACATAACTCCAAAACCAAACATGTGTCATGTCTAAAAATGTCTGTAATAATGTATTTATGTGAGTTTGTAAGGTTTGCAAAAACAAAAAGTAGTTTTTTACTCAATATGAAAGTAATGATCTTAGAATCCTGAGATAAAGCGAAAAAAGCAATAAAAGTGTATTTAAACATAACTCCTAAACAACCCAGGCAAAATGGGTAATAATGCCTGGAGACATGTATCTTTGTTAGTTTTACTAGGAAATGTATATTTTGTAAAGTTTGCAAAGACACAAGCTAGTTGTTTTTATTCAATAAGACAGTATAACAGTCATACTAAATATGAAAGTTATATAAACATAACTCCAGAACCAAACGTGTGTCATGTCTAAAATTGCCTATAATAATGTATTTATGTGAGTTTGTAAGGTTTGCAAAAACAAAAAGTAGTTTTTTCCTCAATATGAAAGTAAGGATTTTAGAATCCTAAATAATGCGAAAAAAGCAATAAAAATGTATTTAAAGATAATTCCTAAAACCCCCATGCAAAATGGCTAATAATGCCTGGAGACATGTATCTTTGTTAGTTTTACTAGAAAAATGATATTTTGTAAAGTTTGCAAAGACACAAGCTAGGTTTTTTTAATTCAATATGACAGTATAACAGTCATATTAAATATAAAAGTTATATAAACATAACTCCAAAACCAAACATGTGTCATGTCTAAAAATGCCTGTAATAATGTATTTATGTGAGTTTGTAAGGTTTGCAAAAACAAAAAGTAGTTTTTTACTCAATATGAAAGTAATGATCTAAGAATCCTGAGATAATGCGAAAAAAGCAATACAAATGTATTTAAACATAATTCCTAAACAACCCATGCAAAATGGGTAATAATGCCTGGAGACATGTATCTTTGTTAGTTTTTCTAGAAAAATGATCTTTTGTAAACTTTGCAAAGACACAAGCTAGTTTTTTTTATTTAATATGACAGTATAACAGTCATACTAAATATAAAAGTTATATAAACATAACTCCAGAACCAAACGTGTGTCATGTCTAAAATTGCTTATAATAATGTATTCATGTGGGTTTGTAAGGTTTGCAAAAACAAAAAGTAGTGTTTTACTCAATATGAAAGTAATGATCTTAGAATCCTGAGATAATGCGAAAAAAGCAATACAAATGTATTCAAACACAATTTTTAAACCAAACATGTGAATTGTCTAAAAATGCCTGTAATATTGAATTTATGTAAGTTTTACTAGAATCAATTGTTTTTGTAAGGTTTGCAAATACAAAAATTAGGTTTTACACATAATGACATTATAACTTTAACACTCAATATGAAAGTTATTTAATTATAACTCCTAAATACACATGAAACATGTCTAATAGCGTGGAAAAAATTATCTTTGTTAGTGTTGCTAGAAACATTTTCTTTTGTAAGGTTTGCAAAGACACAAGTTAGATTTTTTTAACTCAATATGACAGTATAACGCCACACTCAATATGACAGTTATTTAAACATAACTCCTAAACCACACCTGAAAAATGGCTAATAATGCCTGATATAATGCATCTTTGGGAGTTTTACTGGAAACATATGCTTTTTTTAAGGCTTGCAAACACAAAAATTATTTGTATTGTATTATGTATTACAACATAATTCCTAAACCAAACATGCAAAATGTCTGAAAATGCCTGTAATATTGAATCCATGTGAGTTTTATTTGAATCAGTTGTATGGTTTGCTAATACAAAAATTGGGTTTTATGACAAACACAAGTTAGTTTTTTTACTCAATATAACAGTTTAGCTGTCATACTATATATGAAAGTTATATAAACATAACTCCAAAACCAAACCATTATGTCCAAAACTGCCTGTAATATTGTATATATGTGAGTTTTACTAGAATCAGGGTTGCAAATACAAAAATTGGGTTTTATGACAGTATACTGTCACACTCAATATGACAGTTATTTAAACATAACTCAAACAACACATGCAAAATAGCTAATAATGCCTGGAGCATGTATCTTAGTTAGTTTTACTAGAAAAATGGTATTTTGTAAGGTTTGCAAAGACACAAGTTAGTTGTTGTTTTTATTCAATATGACAGTATAACTGTCATACTAAATATGAAAGTTATATAAACATAACTCTAAAACCAAACATGCATTGTGTCTAAAAATGCCTGTAATATTGTATCTGTGTGAGTTTAACTAGATTTAGTTGTTTTTGTAAGGTTTGCAAATACAAAATAAGGGTTTTACTCACTATGACAGTTTACTGTCACACTCAATCTGACAGTTATTTATTTAAACATAACTCCTAAACCACACATGCAAAATGGCTAATAATGCCTGGAGATATGTATCTTTGTGAGTTTTACTAGAAACATTATATTGTGTAAGGTTTAGTTAGTTTTTGTACTCAATCTGACAGTATAACTGTCATTCTAAATCCATCCATTTTCTTCCGCTTATCCGAGGTCGGGTTGCGGGGGCAGCAGCCTGAGCAGAAAATCCCAGACTTCCCTCTCCCCAGCCACTTCGTCCAGCTCTTCTTGGGGTATTCCGAGGCGTTCCCAGGCCAGCCGGGGACATAGTCTTTCCAATGTGTCCTAGGTCTTCCCCGTGGCCTCCTGCCACACCTCCCTAGAGGCGTTCGGGTGGCATCCTGAGCAGATGCCCGAACCACCTCATGGCTCCTCTCAATGTGGAGGAGCAGCGGCTTTACTTTGAGTTCGTCCCGGATGACAGAGCTTCTCACCCTGTCTCTAAGGTAGAGACCCACCACCCGGCAGAGGAAATGCATTTCGGCCGCTTGTCCTTTCGGTCATAACCCAAAGCTGGGAACGTAGATCGACGGTAAATTGAGAGCTTTTCCTTCTGGCTCAGCTCCTTCTTCACCACAACGGATCGATATAGCGTCCTCAATACTGAAGACGCCGCACCAAACCGCCTGTGGATCTCTCGATCCACTCTATCCTCACTCGTGAACAAGACTCTTAGGTACTTGAACTTCTCCATTTGGGGCAAGATCTCCTCCCCAACCTGGAGATGGCACTCGACCCTTTCCTGCGCGAGAACCATGGACTTGGACTTGGAGGTGCTGATTCTCATCCCAGTCGCTTCACACTCAAGGACCCTGCCGAGAGTATAGACCTGGTCTACCGTTCCACGACCAGGACGAAAACCACACTGTTCGTCCTGGATCCGAGTTTCCTCCTCTCCAGTACACATGAATAGACCTTACCGGGAAGGCTGAGGAGTGTGTTTCACGATAGTTGGAACACACCCTCCGGTTCCCTTTCTTAAAGAGAGGAACCACCACCCCGGTCTGCCAATCCAGAGGTACCACCCCCAATGTTCACGCGATGCTGCAGAGTCTTGTCAACCAAGACAGCCCCACAGTATCCAGACCCTTAAGGAACTCATCCACCACCGGGGCCTTGCCACAGAGGAGCTTTTTAACTACCTAGGCAACCTAAGCCCCAGAAATAGGAGAGTCCACCACAGATTCCCCAGGCACTGCTTGGCCTGTCGGAATGCCCGCTGCCTCTGGAGTCCCATGAGCCAAAAGGACCCGATAGGCTCTTTCTTCAGCTTGACGGCATCCCTCCCTGCTGGTGGCCACCAGCGAGTTCTAGGATTACCGCCACGACAGGCACCAAACACCTTGCGGCCACAGCTCCAATCAGCAGGCTCGACAAGAGAGGCACGGAACATGGTCCACTCAGACTCAATGTCCAGCACCTCCCTCGTGACATGTTCAAAGTTCTTCCTTATGTTTGAACATTGTGTTTGTTATGGACAATCCGTGACGAGCACAAAAGTCCAATAACAAAGCACCACTTGGGTTCAGATCCGGGTGGCCATTTTTCCCAATCACGACTCTCCAGGTTTCACTGTCCTTGCCAACATGAGCATTGAAGTCCCCCAACAGAACAAGGGAATCACCCGAGGGAGCACTCTCCAGTACTCCCTCAAGGGAATCCAAAAAGAGTGGGTACTCTGAGCTGCTGTTTGGTGCGTAAACACAAACAACAGTGAGGACCCGTCACCCAACCCGAAGGCGGAGGGAAGCTACCATCTCGTCTACTGGGTTAAAGTCCAACGTGCAGGCTTTGAGCAACAACAATTGCCACCCCAGCCTCTCATTGCTTGCAACGCCAGAGTGGAAGAGAGTCCAGCCCCTCTTGAGAGAACAGGTTCCAGAGCCCTTGCTGTGCGTCGAAGTGAGTCCAACTATATCTAGCCGGAACTTCTTCACCTCGCGCACCAGCTCAGGCTCTTTCCCTCCCAGCGAGGTGACGTTCCACGTCCCAAGAGCGAGCTTATGTAGCCGATAATCGGACCGCCAAGTGCCCTGCCTTCGGCTGCCGCCCAGTTCACACTGCATCTGACCTCTATGACCTCAATGGGCCCATGAGTGGTGAGCCCATTGGAGGGTTGACCCACTTTGCCTCTTCGAGCTGAGCCCGGCAGGGCCCCATGGAGACAGGCCCGGCCACCAGTCGCTCGCCATCGTGCCCCACAGGGGAGCCACGGTGACCTGCGCCTGGGCGAGAAAAAATCTAGGTCCTCGATTTGTACTTTTCATAAAGGTCTTTGAGCTGCTCTTTGTCTGATCCCTCACCTAGGACCTTTTCTCAGGGGATCCCGAGGCGTTCCCAGGCCAGCCGGGAGACATAGTTTTCCCAATGTGTCCTGGGTCTTCCCCGTGGCCTCCAGGATGACAGAGCTTCACCTTCACCAGGGGTGTCAAACTCAAATACAGAGTGGGCCAAAGTTTAAAACTGAACAAAGCCGCGGGCCAAGGTTGAACAAATTAACCTTTTAATAGGGACCCAAACAAGTTTTGCATTGAATATTGAACAAGCAAGGCTTATATAACTTTATAGTGACATGCAAAATGGAGTTTCAAATAATAATAATCATTAAAAAATATCAATTGCATATCAAATATAATTTAAATAAAAATTGAATGCCTCTTTTCTATTTGCAGCCTTCTGAGGTAAATATCAACATTAACTTTATCCACAGGCTAATAAATTTGAAAATAAAATAACAATGAATAAAACAACCATTCAGGACTTTAAACTGCTCAGTTTGCAACACACTGATCTAATTTGATGTGCCCAAGCCAGATACCTGGCATCTTTTTTTAGATGCTAGTTCTTTAATGTCGGGGCTCAGGCTTTGAGCTGAGGCAACTTTCATTATCGAACAAGGTGTTCAACAGTCATATCTCGTACACCCAATTCTAACATCATTCAGACTGAGGGTGCAGTATAAAAAACTTTAACACTGTTAGAAATATACGCCCCACTGTGAACCCACACCAAACAAAAATAAAAAACACTTTTCGGGAGAACATCCGCACCGTAACACAACATAAACACAAAAGAACAAATACCCAGAATCTTTTGCAGCACTAACTCTTTCGGGACGCTACAAAATACACCCCCGCTACCACCAACCACCCCCCCCCCCCCCCACACACACACACACACCTTGTAGCGTCCCGGAAGATTTAGTGCTACAAAGGGTTCTGGGTATTTGTTGTGTTGTGTTTATGTTGTGTTACGGTGCAGATGTTCTCCCGAAATGTGTTTGTCATTCTTGTTTGGTGTGGATTCACAGTGTGGCGTATATTTCTAAAAGTGTTAAAGTTTTTTATTTGGCTACCGTCAGTGTAACCTGTATCGCTGTTGATGAAGTATGCGTTGCATTCAATTGTGTGTGGGTGCAGAAGCTGCACTCACATGAAACTGGGCCGGCACTCGTTTGACTAGCTGAAAAAAAAAAAAAAATTCGGGAGGAGGGTTGGCAAGTATTAGAAGTAGCGGCACTGCCGCAATGTATAATCGAAGGTCCAGCTTTAGTGTTAATTTGATATTGCCTCAAGGGCCAAGTCAAATTACACGTTGGGCCAAATTTGGCCCACGGGCCAGAGTTTGACACCCATGACCTTCACTGTAAAAAATTACTGTAAAAATAAAAAATAAAATTACAGTTATATACTCCATCCATCCATCCATGTTCTACCGCTTATTCCCTTCGGGGTCGCTGGAGCCTATCTCAGCTACAATCGGGCGGAAGGCGGGGTACACCCTGGACAAGTCGCCACCTCATCGCAGGGCCAACACAGATAGACAGACAACATTCACACTCACATTCACACACTAGGGCCTATTTAGTGTTGCCAATCAACCTATCATGTTCTTCTTAAATGCAGTTAAGTACTGTAAATTTTGTTGCATTTTTCAAAAAATATCGACCAGCAGTAATTTACTGTAAAACCTACAGTGTAATTCAGTATTTTTCAGACTTGTTTCTTGGGTCCGCCCACAATTCGTCCAACCGAGCTTCATTTCACCTGGCCGACCCTGCTAAATCCATCCTACTGCATCGTGTGTTTTTGATAACAAGGTAAGAGTCACTTGTACCTTGATGTGTCATTTTCTGTTTGAATTACTTTATATATATATTTATAAAGTCCGAAATGTCAGCATCACAGACACTATCGTTGACCACGCGCATGTACCGCCGCATGCTAGCTAGCTAAGTTTTCTTCTTTTTTGTCATAGTCATCATAAAAGATGATAACTTGCAACATATGTGCTACGACTTGCAGCAATGTATTTGCGTATGTTAGACACATGCGAAGTCATAGTTGTATGCCTAATGCATCGTTTAAGTGTGCTTTCCCTAAATGCACAAGAGTTTTTTCCAACTTCTCAGCCTTCAAAACTCACAGCCGTCGTCATAAATATGGCAAGAGTAGGACTGATATGTATAGCGCAGAAGGTTTACCTTGTAATATTGTCTCATGTAGCGCGAAGTGCGATGATATACGGGCCCTTCTCCTGCATTTGAAAAGTCATATTACTGAAGGTAGGACAGTTATGTGCCCCTTCAGTCAATGTGAAAAAAGATTTACAGTTAAGTCTACTTTCACATCGCACGTGTCAAGGAAGCACTACGGCTACACTGAACGAAGTTTGACTTGCTCAACAGCAAATCCAAGCAGCTCTTGTGTTATTAACACTGATGATGACTATTGTGATATGCAACTTGAGAATTCAGGATATTCCTGTTATGAAGACATGGAGGTCTACTTGCATTAAAAAAATTTTCACAGCACTAAAAAAAGGTTGAGAACCACTGCCTTAGGACAGTGGTTCTCAACCTTTTTTCAGTGATGTACCCCTGTGAACATTTTTTAAATTCAAGTACCCCCTAATCAGAGCAAAGCATTTTTGGTTGAAAAAAAGAGATAAAGAAGTAAAATACAGCACTATGTCATCAGTTTCTGATTTATTAAATTGTATAACAGTGCAAAATATTGCTCATTTGTTGTGGTCTTTCTTGAACTATTTGGAAAAAAAGATATAAAAATAACTAAAAACTTGTTGAAAAATAAACAAGTGATTCAATTATAAATAAAGATTTTTACACATAGAAGTAATCAACTTAAGGTGCCCTCTTTGGGGATTGCAATAGAGATCCATCTGGATTCATGAACTTCATTCTCAACATTTCTTCACAAAAAAAGAAATCTTTAACATCAATATTTATGGAACATGTCCACTACGCTTTAACCAAGCCTCCATTGTTTTCTACATGGATAGTTGATTGACAGTTGGTGCCGTGTGGCACCGCCAGGTAGGGTCAAACCATCATGGCATGGGGGAAACTCTGGCTTTATGGTAATGAATGGAATAGCCTACTTGATTAGTTTTTAAGTTTATGAACTTACATTCATATTTTGTCGAAGTATTATTCAATAAATATATTTATAAGGGATTTTTGAATTGTTGCTATTTTTAGAATATTTAAAAAAAATCTCACGTACCACTTGGCATACCTTCAAGTACCCCCAGGAGTACGCGTACCCCCATTTAAGAACCACTGCCTTAGGAGACTAGATGTAAACAGAGGAAAGAGAGAGCGAGTGAGGTGGCCATTCCAAATACTTTTAAAATGCTACCCATATTGGATACTGTTTAGGAACATAAACTGCATTTCTTGACTGTACCAGTTGCTGGTGACAAAGTCACAATAAAACGTTGGATGATCAGCATGGAAGGTGATGTCATCTGCAAAGGCGTCCAACCTAGCTTAATCTCAGGGCTTGCTGCCCTTCTTGCCACCTACTATGTGTTCAACTTGGAATACCAAGAGGAAGGTCCTCGGACATTGGAATTTGTTCAAAGGTAAATCCTCTTGATACTGTTTAAATACTGTTAGGATATTTTATTTTATATTTCTCACCTCTGTTCAGGAATTTGACTTGTCATTTCCCCAATTGTGTGCCTTAAATCAATGACTCTTCTGTTCCTTTGTGGACCTTCTTATTAGGGACCAAAGCACCAGTTTGACTCTAGGATACAGAGAAGGTAGGTAATGTGCAGGTAAAGATATGTTGACTGGGTCAAAGAAGGAAGCACCTGTTTGACCCCAGGATGCAGAAAAAGTAGATAATTTGCAGGTAAAGATATGTTGACTGGATGATGGCAGGAAGCACCAGCTTGACCCGAGAATGCAGAGCAAGTAGGTAATGTGCGGGTGAAGATATGTTGAATGGGTAAAGGCAGGAAGCACCAGTGTGACCCCACTATGCAGGGAAGGTAGGTAATGTGCGGGTGAAGGTATGTTGAATGGGTGAAAGAAGGAAGCGCAGGTGTGGTCGAGGCCATGCAGACAAGGTAGGTATGTGCAGGTGAAGATATGTTGTATGGTGAAAGAAAGAAGCACCAGTGTGACCCACGGATGCAGGGAAGGTAGGTAATGTGCAGGTAAAGATATGTTGAATGGGTGAAGGCAGGAAACACCAGCTAGACGCCAGGATACAGAGAGGGTAGGTAATGTGCAGGTAAAGATATGTTGAATGATTAAAGGCAGGAAACTCCAGCTTGACTCCAGGATATAGAGAAGGTAGGTAATGTGCAGGATAAAGATATGTTGAATGGGTAAAGGTAGAAAGCACCAGCGTGACCACACTATGCAGAGAAGGTAGGTAATGTGCAGGTAAAGATATGTTGAATGGGTAAAGGCAAGAAGCACCAATGTGACCCCAGGATGCAGAGAAGATAGGTAATGAGCAGGTAACGATATGTTAAATGGGTGAAAGCAGGAAACATCAGCGTAAATACACGGTCCCGTAGATGGAGAGAAAACATGAATAGAGAGAGGGGTTGGGGAGGCTTTAGCATTGTCTTCCTCTCTGAATTTGTCTTAATGGGTTTTAGAGCATTCACTCATCTACAGCTGTGGTTATGGTATAGGCTCACATATATCCTAAAATTGATATTAATATTTGTGCAGTGCATATTCCTAAATAACAATGTGAGGGGGGTTCTGTATCGACTACAAGTAATCTTCAATCACAACAGAATATCTAATATGCTTTCTCTCTTTTTTAGGCGATTCATTGGCGTTAACCCTGAGAGGGGAACAAAGGCTAGCCAGGGAAAGGTGGTGTCCAAGAAGACCGGGAAGCTGGTCCAGAAAAAGGCAGCAACTGTAAATCCTCACGTAGCCACCCTTATAAAACATCTCACAGACTTTGAGTGGGGCTTTATGTAGCCAACAACTAAACACTGGACTCGTGTTCAGTGTTTTGTCTCCAGTTAGAAATTAAGTGGACATGTTATAAATGTTAAAATGCTTTACTGAAAATAAGAAGAATGCACTAAATGTACATTGAATGTATTTGATGCACTTTAAAATAATTGGTTAATAAAAACATAATCTTGCAAGGCCATTTCTCCAGTCATTTTTATGCCAGCAGATTGCAGGGGTTTTGATTTTGAAAAATTAAAAGTTCAACTCATTAACTTCTAGTGGCATTATACTGTAAAGCTCAGTCTATAGTGCTTACAATTATTTTACTGTAATTAACTGTTAATGGATATTACAGTAGGTACACTAAAATAACAGTGTAATGCCGCTAAACAGATGACAGTATTATGCTGTGAAGCGTATATTTGATACAGCACAGTACTGTGGTACTTTTTACAGTAATAAACTGTAGTGATAAATCACAGTATGTGTGCTGTAGAAAAACAGTTTTATACTGGAACCATTAGCTGCCAGTAGGTTACTGTAATTAAACGGTGAAAATTCTTACAGTAAGGGAGAGACCCGCCACCCAGCGGAGAAAACTCATTTTGGCCGCCAGCCTGTGCATCTCACGATCCACTCTTCCCTCACTCATGAACAAGACTCCAGGTACTTGAACTCATCCACTTGGGGCAAGATCTCCTGCCCAACCTCGAAATGGCACTCCACCCTTTCCCGGGCGAGAACCTCGGACTTGGAGGTGCTGATTCTCATCCCAGTCGCTTCACACTCGGCTGCGAACCAATCCAATGAGAGCTGAAGATCCTGGCCAGTTAAAGCCATAAGGACCACATCATCTGCAAAAAGGAGAGACCTAATCCTGCAGCCACCAAACCGGATCCCCTCAACGCCATGACTGCGCCTAGAAATTCTGTCCATAAAATGTATGAACACATTTGGTGACAAAGGGCAGCCAACACGAGGGTTGGACTCCGGTCCAACCCTCACTGGAAAGGGGTCCGACTTACTGCTGGCAATGCGGACCAAGCTCTGACACTGATCATACAGGGAGCGACCCGCCACAATCAGACATGCCGATACCCCATACTCTCTAAACACTCCCCACAGGACTTCCCGGGGTGGCCACGGTCGAATGTCTTCTCCAAGTCCACAAAGCACATGTAGACTGATTGGACAAACTCCCATGCAACTCAAGGACCCTGCCGAGAGTATAGAGCTGGTCTACCGTTCCACGACCAGGACGAAAACCACACTGTTCGTCCTGGATCCGAGGTTCCTCCTCTCCAGTACACATGAATAGACCTTACCGGGAAGGCTGAGGAGTGTGATCTACGATAGTTGGAACACACCCTCCGGTTCCCCTTCTTAAAGAGAGGAACCACCACCCCGGTCTGCCAATCCAGAGGTACCGCCCCTGATGTCCATGCGATGTTGCAGAGTCTTGTCAACTAAAACAGCCCCACAGCATCCAGAGCCTTAAGGAACTCCGGACGGAGCTCATCCACCCCCGCGGCCTTGCCACCGAGGAGCTTCTTAACTACCTTGGCAACCTCAGCCCCAGAAATAGGAGAGCCCACCACAGATTCCCCAGGCACTGCTTGGCCTGTCGGTATGCCCGCTGCCTCTGGAGTCCCATGAGCCAAAAGGACCAGATAAGCTCTGTCTTCAGCTTGACGGCATCCCGCACTGCTGGTGGCCACCAGCGGGTTCTAGGATTACCGCCACGACAGGCACCAAACACCTTGCGGCCACAGCTCCAATCAGCTGGCTTGACAAGAGAGGCACGGAACATGATCCATTCAGACTCAATGTCCAGCACCTCCTTTGTGACATGTTCAAAGTTCCTCCTGAGGTAGAAAAAGAAACTCTCTCTGACAGGAGACTGCTAGGCATTCCCAAAAGACTCTCACAATGCGTTTGGGCCTGCCAGGTCTGTCCGGGATCCTACCCCACCATCGGAGCCAGCTCACCAGGTGGTGATCGGTAGAAAGCTCGCCCCTCTCTTCACCCGAGTGTCCAAAACATGAGGCCGCAAATCCCATGACACAACTACAAAGTCAATAATGGAACTGCGGCCGAGGGTGTCCTGGTGCCAAGTGCACATATGGACACCCTTATGTTTGAACATTGTGTTTGTTATGGACAATCCGTGACTAGCACAAAAGTCCAATAACAAAGCACCACTTGGGTTCAGATCCGGGTGGCCATTTTTCCCAATCACGACTCTCCAGGTTTCAAAGTCGTTGCCAACATGAGCGTTGAAGACCCCCATTAGAACAAAGGAATCACCCGAGGGAGCACTCTCAAGGGAATCCAAAAAGAGTGGGTTCTCTGAGCTGCTGTTTGGTGCGTAAACACCAACAACAGTCAGGACCCGTCACCCAACCCGAAAGCGGAGGGAAGTTACCATCTCGTCTTCTGGGTTAAGTCCAACGTGCAGGCTTTGAGCCGGGGGGCAACAAGAATTGCCAACCCAGCCTCTCATTACTTGCAACGCCAGAGTGGAAGAGAGTCCAACCCCTCTTGAGAGAACAGGTCCCAGAGCCCTCGCTGTGCGTCGAAGTGAGTCCAGCTTTATCTAGCCGGGAACTTCTCCACCTCGCGAGGTGACGTTCCACGTCCCAAGAGCGAGCTTATGTAGCCGATAATCGGACCGCCAAGTGCCCTGCCTTCGGCTTCCGCCCAGCTAACACTGCACCCGACCTCTAAGACCCAGCCCATGAGTGGTGAGCCTATTGCAGGGGGGACCCACGTTGCCTCTTCGAGCTGGGCCCCATGGGCACCAGTCGCTCGCCATCGTGCCCCACCTCTGGGCCTGGCTCCACAGGGGAGCCACGGTGACCCGCGTCCGGGCGAGAAAATATCTAGGTCCTCGATTTGTACTTTTCATAAAGGTCTTTGAGCTGCTCTTTGTCTTATTCCTCACCTAGGACCTGTTTGTCTTGGGGGACCCTACCAGGGGGCATAGAAGACCCCGGACAGCATAGCTCCTAGGATCAGTGGGACACGCAAACCACAAAGGTGGCGGCTCAGAAAGCAGGTTATATAAACATAACTCCAAAACCAAACATGCAAGATGTCTAAACATGCCTGTAATATTGTATCAATGTGAGTTTTACTAGAATCGGTTGTTTTTTTAAGGCTTGCAAACACAAAAAGTTTTTTTTACTCAATATGACAAAATGCTGAGATAATGTGAAAAAAAGCAATACAAATGTATTCCAACATAATTCCTAAACCAAACATGCAAAATGTCTAAAAATGCCTGTAATATTGAATCCATGTGAGTTTTACTAGAATCATTTGTTTTTGTAAGGTTTGCAAATACAAAAATTGAGTTTTATGACTGACACAAGTTAGTTTTTTTACTCATTATAACAGTATAGATGTCATACTATATATTAAAGTTATATAAACATAACTCCAAAACCAAACGTGCATTATGTCCAAAATTGCCTGTAATATTGTATAGATGTGAGTTTTACTAGAATCAGGTTTGCAAATACAAAAATTGGGTTTTATGACAGTATACTGTCACACTCAATATGACAGTATAACTGTCATACTAAATCCATCCATTTTCTTCCGCTTATCCGAGGTCGGGTTGCGGGGGCAACAGCCTAAGCAGAGAGCCCAGACTTCCCTCTCCCCAGCCACTTCGTCCAGCTCTTCTCGGGGGATCCCGAGGCGTTCCCAGGCCATAGTCTTTCCAATGTATCCTAGGTCTTCCCCATGGCCTCCTGCCGTTCGGACCTAGGGAGGCGTTCGGGTGGCATCCTGAGCAGATGCCCGAACCACCTCATCTGGCTCCTCTCAATGTGGAGGAGCAGCGGCTTTACACTGAGTTCCTCCCAGATGACAGAGCTTCTCACCCTATCTCTAAGGGAGAGACCCACCACCCGGCGGAGGAAACTCATTTCGGCCGCTTGTACCCGTGACCTTGTCCTTTCGGTCATAACCCAAAGCTCATGACCATAGGTGAGGATGGGAACGTTGATGGACCGGTAAATTGAAAGCTTTTCCTTCTGGCTCAGCTCCTTCTTAACCACAACTGATCGATATAGCGTCCTCATTACTGAAGACGCCGCACCGATCCGCCTGCAGATCTCACAATCCACTCTATTCTCACTCGTGAACAAGACTCCTAGGTACTTGAACTCCTTCACTTGGGGCAAGATCTCTTTCCCAACCTCGAGATGGCACTCCACCCTTTCCCGGGCGAGAACCATGGACTCGGACTTGGAGGTGCTGATTCTCATCCCAGTCGCTTCACTGCGAACCAATCCAATGAAAGCTGAAGATCTTGGCCAGTTGAAGCCATCAGGACCACATCATCTGCAAAAAGCAGAGACCTAATCCTGCAGCCACCAAACCAGGCGCAGTCATGGCGTTGAGGGGATCCTCAAAGCCATGACTGCGCCTAGATATTCTGTCCATTAAAGTTATGAACAGAATCGGTGACAAAGGGCAGCCTTGGCGGAGTCCAACCCTCACTGGAAAGGGGTCCGACATACTGCCGGCAATGCGGACCAAGCTCTGACACTGATCATACAGGGAGACACCCGCCACAATCAGACATGCCGATACTCCATACTCTCTGAGCACTCCCCACAGGATTTACCGGGGACCAAGGTCGAATGTCTTCTCCAAGTCCACAAAACTTATGTAGACTGGTTGGGCAAACTCCCATGCACACTCAAGGACCCTGCCGAGAGTATAGAGCTGGTCTACCGTTCCACGACCAGGACGAAAACCACACTGTTTGTCCTGGATCCGAGGTTCCTCCTCTCCATTACACATGAATAGACCTTACCGGGAAGGCTGAGGAGTGTGATCTACGATAGTTGGAACACACCCTCCGGTTCCCCTTCTTAAAGAGAGGTACCACCACCCCGGTCTGCCAATCCAGAGGTACCGCCCCCGATGTAGACGCAATGTTGCAGAGTCTTGTCAACCAAGACTGCCCCACAGCATCCAGAGCCTTAAGGAACTCCGGACGGAGCTCATATCCCCGGGGCCTTGCCACCGAGGAGCTTTTTAACTACCTTGGCAACCTCAGCCCCAGAAATAGGAGAGCCCACCACAGACTTCCCAGGCACTGTTTCCTCATAGGAAGACGTGTTGGTGGGACTGAGGAAGTCTCGCTTGGCCTGTCGGTTTGCCCACTGCCTCTGGAGTCCCATGAGCCAAAAGGACCCGGTGGCTCTTTCTTCAGCTTGACAGCATCCCTCACTGCTGGTGGATTACCGCCACGACAGGCACCAAACACCTTGCGGCCACAGCTTCAATCAGCTGGCTCAACAAGAGAGGAACGGAACATGGTCCACTCAGACTCAATGTCCAGCACCTCCCTCGTGACATGTTCAAAGTTCTTCCGGACATGTTCAAAGTTCTTCAGGAGACTCTACTAGGTGTTCCCAGCAGACCCTTACAATGCGTTTCGGCCTGCCAGGTCTGACCAGCATCCTCCCCTACCATCGGAGCCAGCTCACCACCAGGTGGTGGTTGGTAGAAAGCTCTGCCCCTCTCTTCACCGAGTGTCCAAAACATGAGGCCGCAAATCCCATGACACAACTACAAAGTCAATCATGCGGCCGAGGGTGTCCTTGTGCCAAGTGCACATATGGACACCCTTATGTTTGAACATTGTGTTTGTTATGGACAATCCGTGACAAGCACAAAAGTCCAATAACAAAGCACCACTTGGGTTCAGATCCGGGTGGCCATTTTTCCCAATCACGACTCTCCAGGTTTCACTGTCGTTGCCAACATAGCGTTGAAGTCCACCAGCAGAACAAGGGAATCACCCGAGGGAGCACTCTCCAGTACTCCCTCAAGGGAATCCAAAAAGAGTTGGTACTCTGAGCTGCTGTTTGGTGTGTAAACACAAACAACAATCAAGACCCGTCACCCAACCCGAAGCCTGAAGGAAGCTACCATCTCGTCTATTGGGTTTAAAGTCCAACGTGCAGGCTTTGAGCCGGGGGGCAACAAGAATTGCCACCCCAGCCTCTCATTAGATGCAACGCCAGTGTGGAATCTCTTCCACTCTGGCGTTGCAAGTAATGAAAGTTCAGTTCAGTCCAGCCCCTCTGAGAGAACAGGTTCCAGAGCCCTTGCTGTGAGTCCAACTATATCTAGCCAGGAACGTCTCCACCTCATGCACCAGCTCAGGCTCCTTCCCTCCCAGCGAGGTGACGTTCCATGTCCCTAGAGCGAGCTTATGTAGCCGATAATCGGACCACCAAGTGCCCTGCCTTCGGCTGCCGCCCAGCTCACACTACACCCTCTATGACCCAGCCCATGAGTGGTGAGCCCTGGAGGGGGGATCCACGTTGCCTCTTCGAGCTGAGCACGGCTGGGCCCCATGGGGACTGGCCCGTCAATCGCCATCGTGCCACACCTCTGGGCCTGGCTCCACAGGGGAGCCACGGTGACCTGCGTCCGGGCGAGAAAAAATCTAGGTCCTCAATTGTACTTTTAATAAAGGTCTTTGAGCTGCTCTTTGTCTGATCCCTCACCTAGGACCTGTTTGTCTTGGGAGACCATAGAAGCCCCCGGACAACATAGTTCCTGGATCAGTGGGACACGCAAACCACAAAGGTGGCGGCTCAGAAAGCAGGTTATATAAATATAACTCCAAAACCAAACATGCAATATGTCCAAACATGCCTGTAATATTGTATCAATGTGAGTTTTCCTAGAATCGGTTGTTTTTGTAAGGTTTGCAAATACAAAAATAAGGTTTTACTCACAATGACAAAATCACACTGAATATGACAGTTATTTAAACATAACTCATAAACTACACAAAACAATGGCTAATAATGCCTGAAATAATGAATCATTGGGAGTTTTACTGAGTTTTACATTTTGCAAACACAAAAAGTAGTTTTTTACTTGACTGTAATGTTCTTAGAACCCTGAGATGATGGGAAAAAGCATTTACTCAATATGACTGTAATGTTCTTAAAATCCTGAGATAATGCGAAAAAGCAATAAAAATGTATTTAAACATTACTCCTAAACAACATGTGCAAAATGGCTAATAATGCCTGGAAACATGTATCTTTGTTAGTTTTACTGGAAAAATGATCTTTTGTAAAGTTTGCAAAGACACAAGCCAGTTTTTTTTAATTCAATATGACAGTATAACAGTCATATTAAATATGAAAGTTATATAAACATAACTCCAAAACCAAACATGTGTCATGTCTAAAAATGCCTGTAATAATGTATTAATGTGAGTTTGTAAGGTTTGCAAAAACAAAAAGTAGTTTTTTCCTCAATATGAAAGTAAGGAATTTAGAATCCTGAGATAATGCAAAAAAAGCAATAAAAATGTATTTAAACATAATTCCTAAACAACCCATGCAAAATGGCTAATAATGCCTGGAGACATGTATCTTTGTTAGTTTTACTAGAAAAATTATATTTTGTAAAGATATCAAAGACAAAAGCTAGTTTTTTTTATTCAATATGACAGTATAACAGTCCTACTAAATATGAAAGTTATCAAAACATAACTCCAAAACCAAACATGTGTTATGTCTAAAAATGCCTGTAATAATGTATTTATGTGAGTTTGTAAGGTTTGCAAAAACAAAAAGTAGTTTTTTACTCAATATGAAAGTAATGATCTCAGAATCCTGAGAAAATGCGAAAAAAGCAATAAAAATGTATTTAAACATAATTCCTAAACAACCCATGCAAAATGGGTAATAATGCCTGGAGACATGTATCTTTGTTAGTTTTACTAGAAAAATGATCTTTTGTAAAGTTTGCAAAGACACAACCAATTTTTTTTTTTATTCAATATGACTGTATAACAGTCATACTAAATATAAAAGTTATATAAACATAACTCCAAAACCAAACATGTGTCATGTCTAAAAATGTCTGTAATAATGTATTTATGTGAGTTTGTAAGGTTTGC
Organism: Entelurus aequoreus; assembly: GCF_033978785.1. Taxonomy (NCBI): domain Eukaryota; kingdom Metazoa; phylum Chordata; class Actinopteri; order Syngnathiformes; family Syngnathidae; genus Entelurus; species Entelurus aequoreus. Next base: position 40,462,502 of record NC_084747.1, read on the forward strand.
AAAAACAAAAAGTAGTTTTTTACTCAATATGAAAGTAATGATCTTAAAATCCTGAGATAATGCGAAAAAAGCAATGAAAATGTCTTTAAACATAATTCCTAAACAACCCATGCAAAATGGGTAATAATGCCTGGAGACATGTATCTTTGTTATTTTTATTGGAAAAATGATCTTTTGTAAAGTTTGCAAAGACACAAGCTAGTTTTTTTTTATTCAATATGACATTATAACAGTCATACTAAATATGAAAGTTATATAAACATAACTCCAAAACCAAACATTTGTCATGTCTAAAAATGCCTGTAATAATGTATTAATGTGAGTTTGTAAGGTTAGCAAAAACAAAAAGTAGTTTTTTACTCAATATGAAAGTAATGATCTTAAAATCCTGAGATAATGCGAAAAAAGCAATAAAAATGTGTTTAAACATAATTCCTAAACAACCCATGCAAAATGGGTAATAATGCCTGGAGACATGTATCTTTGTTAGTTTTACTAGAAAAATGATCTTTTGTAAAGTTTGCAAAGACACAAGGTAATTGTTTTCATTCAATATGACAGTATAACAGTCATACTAAATATAAAAGTTATATAAACATAACTCCAAAACCAAACATGTGTCATGTCTAAAAATGTCTGTAATATTGTATTTATGTGAGTTTGTAAGGTTTGCAAAAACAAAAAGTAGTTTTTTACTCAATATGAAAGTAATGATCTTAGAATCCTGAGATAATGCGAAAAAAGCAATAAAAATGTATTTAAACATAATTCCTAAACAACCCATTCAAAATGGGTAATAATGCCTGGACACATGTATCTTTGTTAGTTTTACTAGAAAAATGATCTTTTGTAAAGTTTGCAAAGACACAAGCTAGTTTTTTAAAATTAAATATGACAGTATAACAGTCATACTAAATATAAAAGTTATATAAACATAACTCCAAAACCAAACATGTTTTATGTCTAAAAATGCCTGTAATAATGTATTTATGTGAGTTTGTAAGGTTTGCAAAACAAAAAGTAGTTTTTTCCTCAATATGAAAGTAAGGATTTTAGAATCCTGAGATAATGCGAAAAAAGCAATAAAAATGTATTTAAACATAATTCCTAAACAACCCATGCAAAATGGGTAATAATGCCTGGACACATGTATCTTTGTTAGTTTTACTAGAAAAATGATCTTTTGTAATGTTTGCAAAGACACAAGCTATTTTTTTAATTCAATATGACAGTATAACAATCATACTAAATATGAAAGTTATATAAACATAACTCCAAAACCAAACATGTGTTATGTCTAAAAATGCCTGTAATAATGTATTTATGTGAGTTTGTAAGGTTTGCAAAACAAAAAGTAGTTTTTTCCTCAATATGAAAGTAAGGATTTTAGAATCCTGAGATAATGCGAAAAAAGCAATAAAAATGTATTTAAACATAATTCCTAAACAACATATGCAAAATGGCTAATAATGCCTGGAAACATGTATCTTTGTTAGTTTTACTAGAAAAATGATCTTTTGAAATGTTTGCAAAGACACAAGCTAGTTTTTTTTTATTCAATATGACAGTATAACAATCATACTAAATATGAAAGTTATATAAACATAACTCCAGAACCAAACATGTGTCATGTCTAAAAATGCCTGTAATAATGTATTTATGTGAGTTTGTAAGGTTTGCAAAAACAAAAAGTAGTTTTTTACTCAATATGAAAGTAATGATCTTAGAATCCTGAGATAATGCGAAAAAAGCAATAAAAATGTATTTAAACATAATTCCTAAACAACCCATGCAAAATGGGTAATAATGCCTGGAGACATGTATCTTTGTTAGTTTTACTAGAAAAATGATCTTTTGTAAAGTTTGCAAAGACACAAGCTAGTTTTTTTTTATTCAATATGACTGTATAACAGTCATACTAAATATAAAAGTTATATAAACATAACTCCAAAACCAAACATGTGTCATGTCTAAAAATGTCTGTAATAATGTATTTATGTGAGTTTGTATGGTTTGCAAAAACAAAAAGTAGTTTTTTACTCAATATGAAAGTAATGATCTTGGAATCCTGAGATAATGCGAAAAAAGCAATAAAAATGTATTCAAACATAACTCCTAAACAACCCAGGCAAAATGGGTAATAATGCCTGGAGACATGTATCTTTGTTAGTTTTACTAGGAAATGTATATTTTGTAAAGTTTGCAAAGACACAAGCTAGTTGTTTTTATTCAATAAGACAGTATAACAGTCATACTAAATATGAAAGTTATATAAACATAACTCCAGAACCAAACGTGTGTCATGTCTAAAATTGCCTATAATAATGTATTAATGTGAGTTTGTAAGGTTTGCAAAAACAAAAAGTAGTTTTTTCCTCAATATGAAAGTAAGGATTTTAGAATCCTGAGATAATGCGAAAAAAGCAATAAAAATGTATTTAAACATAATTCCTAAACAATCCATGCAAAATGGGTAATAATGCCTGGAGACATGTATCTTTGTTAGTTTTACTAGAAAAATTATCTTTTGTAAAGTTTGCAAAGACAAAAGCTAGTTTTTTAAAATTAAATATGACAGTATAACAGTCCTACTAAATATGAAAGTTATCAAAACATAACTCCAAAACCAAACATGTGTTATGTCTAAAAATGCCTGTAATAATGTATTTATGTGAGTTTGTAAGGTTTGCAAAACAAAAAGTAGTTTTTTCCTCAATATGAAAGTAAGGGTTTTAGAATCCTGAGATAATGCGAAAAAAGCAATAAAAATGTATTTAAACATAATTCCTAAACAACCCATGCAAAATGGGTAATAATGCCTGGAGACATGTATCTTTGTTAGTTTTACTAGAAAAATGATCTTTTGTAAAGTTTGCAAAGACACAAGCTAGTTTTTTTTATTCAATATGACAGTATAACAGTCATACTAAATATGAAAGTTATATAAACATAACTCCAGAACCAAACGTGTGTCATGTCTAAAATTGCTTATAATAATGTATTCATGCGGGTTTGTAAGGTTTGCAAAAACAAAAAGTAGTGTTTTACTCAATATGAAAGTAATGATCTTAGAATCCTGAGATAATGCGAAAAAAGCAATACAAATGTATTCAAACACAATTTTTAAACCAAACATGTGAATTGTCTAAAAATGCCTGTAATATTGAATATATGTAAGTTTTACTAGAATCAATTGTTTTTGTAAGGTTTGCAAATACAAAAATTAGGTTTTACACATAATGACATTATAACTTTAACACTCAATATGAAAGTTATTTAATTATAACTCCTAAATACACATGAAACATGTCTAATAGCGTGGAAAAAATTATCTTTGTGAGTGTTGCTAGAAACATTTTCTTTTGTAAGGTTTGCAAAGACACAAGTTAGATTTTTTTAACTCAATATGACAGTATAACGCCACACTCAATATGACAGTTATTTAAACATAACTCCTAAACCACACCTGAAAAATGGCTAATAATGCCTGATATAATGCATCTTTGGGAGTTTTACTGGAAACATATGCTTTTTTTAAGGCTTGCAAACACAAAAATTATTTGTATTGTATTATGTATTACAACATAATTCCTAAACCAAACATGCAAAATGTCTGAAAATGCCTGTAATATTGAATCCATGTGAGTTTTATTTGAATCAGTTGTATGGTTTGCTAATACAAAAATTGGGTTTTATGACAAACACAAGTTAGTTTTTTTAGTCAATATAACAGTTTAGCTGTCATACTATATATGAAAGTTATATAAACATAACTCCAAAACCAAACCATTATGTCCAAAACTGCCTGTAATATTGTATATATGTGAGTTTTACTAGAATCAGGGTTGCAAATACAAAAATTGGGTTTTATGACAGTATACTGTCACACTCAATATGACAGTTATTTAAACATAACTCAAACAACACATGCAAAATAGCTAATAATGCCTGGAGCATGTATCTTAGTTAGTTTTACTAGAAAAATGGTATTTTGTAAGGTTTGCAAAGACACAAGTTAGTTGTTGTTTTTATTCAATATGACAGTATAACTGTCATACTAAATATGAAAGTTATATAAACATAACTCTAAAACCAAACATGCATTGTGTCTAAAAATGCCTGTAATATTGTATCTGTGTGAGTTTAACTAGATTTAGTTGTTTTTGTAAGGTTTGCAAATACAAAATAAGGGTTTTACTCACTATGACAGTTTACTGTCACACTCAATCTGACAGTTATTTATTTAAACATAACTCCTTAACCACACATGCAAAATGGCTAATAATGCCTGGAGATATGTATCTTTGTGAGTTTTACTAGAAACATTATATTGTGTAAGGTTTAGTTAGTTTTTGTACTCAATCTGACAGTATAACTGTCATTCTAAATCCATCCATTTTCTTCCGCTTATCCGAGGTCGGGTTGCGGGGGCAGCAGCCTGAGCAGAAAATCCCAGACTTCCCTCTCCCCAGCCACTTCGTCCAGCTCTTCTTGGGGTATTCCGAGGCGTTCCCAGGCCAGCCGGGGACATAGTCTTTCCAATGTGTCCTAGGTCTTCCCCGTGGCCTCCTGCCACACCTCCCTAGAGGCGTTCGGGTGGCATCCTGAGCAGATGCCCGAACCACCTCATGGCTCCTCTCAATGTGGAGGAGCAGCGGCTTTACTTTGAGTTCGTCCCGGATGACAGAGCTTCTCACCCTGTCTCTAAGGTAGAGACCCACCACCCGGCAGAGGAAATGCATTTCGGCCGCTTGTCCTTTCGGTCATAACCCAAAGCTGGGAACGTAGATCGACGGTAAATTGAGAGCTTTTCCTTCTGGCTCAGCTCCTTCTTCACCACAACGGATCGATATAGCGTCCTCAATACTGAAGACGCCGCACCAAACCGCCTGTGGATCTCTCGATCCACTCTATCCTCACTTGTGAACAAGACTCCTAGGTACTTGAACTCCTCCATTTGGGGCAAGATCTCCTCCCCAACCTGGAGATGGCACTCGACCCTTTCCTGCGCGAGAACCATGGACTTGGACTTGGAGGTGCTGATTCTCATCCCAGTCGCTTCACACTCAAGGACCCTGCCGAGAGTATAGACCTGGTCTACCGTTCCACGACCAGGACGAAAACCACACTGTTCGTCCTGGATCCGAGTTTCCTCCTCTCCAGTACACATGAATAGACCTTACCGGGAAGGCTGAGGAGTGTGTTTCACGATAGTTGGAACACACCCTCCGGTTCCCTTTCTTAAAGAGAGGAACCACCACCCCGGTCTGCCAATCCAGAGGTACCACCCCCAATGTTCACGCGATGTTGCAGAGTCTTGTCAACCAAGACAGCCTCACAGTATCCAGAGCCTTAAGGAACTCATCCACCACCGGGGCCTTGCCACAGAGGAGGTTTTTAACTACCTAGGCAACCTAAGCCCCAGAAATAGGAGAGTGCACCACAGATTCCCCAGGCACTGCTTGGCCTGTCGGTATGCCCGCTGCCTCTGGAGTCCCATGAGCCAAAAGGACCCGATAGGCTCTTTCTTCAGCTTGACGGCATCCCTCCCTGCTGGTGGCCACCAGCGAGTTCTAGGATTACCGCCACGACAGGCACCAAACACCTTGCGGCCACAGCTCCAATCAGCAGGCTCGACAAGAGAGGCACGGAACATGGTCCACTCAGACTCAATGTCCAGCACCTCCCTCGTGACATGTTTAAAGTTCTTCCTTATGTTTGAACATTGTGTTTGTTATGGACAATCCGTGACGAGCACAAAAGTCCAATAACAAAGCACCACTTGGGTTCAGATCCGGGTGGCCATTTTTCCCAATCACGACTCTCCAGGTTTCACTGTCCTTGCCAACATGAGCATTGAAGTCCCCCAACAGAACAAGGGAATCACCCGAGGGAGCACTCTCCAGTACTCCCTCAAGGGAATCCAAAAAGAGTGGGTACTCTGAGCTGCTGTTTGGTGCGTAAACACAAACAACAGTCAGGACCCGTCACCCAACCCGAAGGCGGAGGGAAGCTACCATCTCGTCTACTGGGTTAAAGTCCAACGTGCAGGCTTTGAGCAACAACAATTGCCACCCCAGCCTCTCATTGCTTGCAACGCCAGAGTGGAAGAGAGTCCAGCCCCTCTTGAGAGAACAGGTTCCAGAGCCCTTGCTGTGCGTCGAAGTGAGTCCAACTATATCTAGCCGGAACTTCTTCACCTCGCGCACCAGCTCAGGCTCTTTCCCTCCCAGTGAGTTGACGTTCCACGTCCCAAGAGCGAGCTTATGTAGCCGATAATCGGACCGCCAAGTGCCCTGCCTTCGGCTGCCGCCCAGTTCACACTGCATCTGACCTCTATGACCTCAATGGGCCCATGAGTGGTGAGCCCATTGGAGGGTTGACCCACGTTGCCTCTTCGAGCTGAGCCCGGCAGGGCCCCAAGGAGACAGGCCCGGCCACCAGTCGCTCGCCATCGTGCCCCACCTCTGCGCCTGGCTCCACAGGGGAGCCACGGTGACCTGCGCCTGGGCGAGAAAAAATCTAGGTCCTCGATTTGTACTTTTCATAAAGGTCTTTGAGCTGCTCTTTGTCTGATCCCTCACCTAGGACCTTTTCTCAGGGGATCCCGAGGCGTTCCCAGGCCAGCCGGGAGACATAGTGTTCCCAATGTGTCCTGGGTCTTCCCCGTGGCCTCCAGGATGACAGAGCTTCACCTTCACCAGGGGTGTCAAACTCAAATACAGAGTGGGCCAAAGTTTAAAACTGAACAAAGCCGCGGGCCAAGGTTGAACAAATTAACCTTTTAATAGGGACCCAAACAAGTTTTGCATTGAATATTGAACAAGCAAGGCTTATATAACTTTATAGTGACATGCAAAATGGAGTTTCAAATAATAATAATAATAATTAAAAAATATCAATTGCATATCAAATATAATTTAAATACAAATTGAATGCCTCTTTTCTATTTGCAGCCTTCTGAGGTAAATATCAACATTAACTTTATCCACAGGCTAATAAATTTGAAAATAAAATAACAATGAATAAAACAACCATTCAGGACTTTAAACTGCTCAGTTTGCAACACACTGATCTAATTTGATGTGCCCAAGCCAGATACCTGGCATCTTTTTTTAGATGCTAGTTCTTTAATGTCAGGGCTCAGGCTTTGAGCTGAGGCAACTTTCATTATCGAACAAGATGTTCAACAGTCATATCTCGTACACCCAATTCTAACATCATTCAGACCCAGTTACAAGATATGTGCAGCTACAGCACGCATACACAAATGAATGCAACGCATACTTCATCAACAGCGATACAGGTTACACTGAGGGTGCCAGTATAAAAAACTTTAACACTGTTAGAAATATACGCCACACTGTGAACCCACACCAAACAAAAATAAAAAACACTTTTCGGGAGAACATCCGCACCGTAACACAACATAAACACAAAAGAACAAATACCCAGAATGTTTTGCAGCACTAACTCTTTCGGGACGCTACAAAATACACCCCCGCTACCACCAAACCTCCCCCCCCCACACACACATACCTTGTAGCGTCTCGGAAGATTTAGTGCTACAAAGGGTTCTGGGTATTTGTTGTGTTGTGTTTATGTTGTGTTACGGTGCGGATGTTCTCCCGAAATGTGTTTGTCATTCTTGTTTGGTGTGGATTCACAGTGTGGCGTATATTTCTAAAAGTGTTAAAGTTTTTTATTTGGCTACCGTCAGTGTAACCTGTATCGCTGTTGATGAAGTATGCGTTGCATTCAATTGTGTGTGGGTGCAGAAGCTGCACTGACATGAAACTGGGCTGGCACTCGTTTGACTAGCTGGAAAAAAAATAAAAATTCGGGAGGAGTGCTGGAGTCACTCCCGGGAGGGTTGGCAAGTATTAGAAGTAGCGGCACTGCCGCAATGTATAATCGAAGGTCCAGCTTTAGTGTTAATTTGATATTGCCTCAAGGGCCAAGTCAAATTACACGTTGGGCCAAATTTGGCCCACGGGCCAGAGTTTGACACCCATGACCTTCACTGTAAAAAATTACTGTAAAAATAAAAAATAAAATTACAGTTATATACTCCATCCATCCATCCATTTTCTACCGCTTATTCCCTTCGGGGTCGCGGGGGGCGCTGGAGCCTATCTCAGCTACAATCAGGCGGAAGGCGGGGTACACCCTGGACAAGTCGCCACCTCATCGCAGGGCCAACACAGATAGACAGACAACATTCACACTCACATTCACACACTAGGGCCAATTTAGTGTTGCCAATCAACCTATCATGTTCTTCTTAAATGCAGTTAAGTACTGTAAATGTTGTTGCATTTTTCAAAAAATATCGACCAGCAGTAAGTTACTGTAAAACCTACAGTGTAATTCAGTATTTTTCAGACTTGTTTCTTGGGTCCGCCCACAATTCGTCCAACCGAGCTTCATTTCACCTGGCCGACCCTGCTAAATCCATCCTACTGCATCGTGTGTTTTTGATAACAAGGTAAGAGTCACTTGTACCTTGATGTGTCATTTTCTGTTTGAATTACTTTATATATATATTTATAAAGTCCGAAATGACATAGCGTCACAGTCAGCATCACAGACACTATCGTTGACCACGCGCATGTACCGCCGCATGCTAGCTAGCTAAGTTTTCTTCTTTTTTGTCATAGTCATCATAAAAGATGATAACTTGCAACATATGTGCTACGACTTGCAGCAATGTATTTGCATATGCTAGACACATGTGAAGTCATAGTTGTATGCCTAATGCATCGTTTAAGTGTGCTTTCCCTAAATGCACAAGAGTTTTTTCCAACTTCTCAGCCTTCAAAACTCACAGCCGTCGTCATAAATATGGCAAGAGTAGGACTGATATGTATAGCGCAGAAGGTTTACCTTGTAATATTGTCTCATGTAGCGCGAAGTGCGATGATATACGGGCCTTTCTCCTGCATTTGAAAAGTCATATTACCGAAGGTAGGACAGTTACGTGCCCCTTCAGTCAATGTGAAAAAAGATTTACAGTTAAGTCTACTTTCACATCGCACGTGTCAAGGAAGCACTACGGCTACACTGAACGAAGTTTGACTTGCTCAACAGCAAATCCAAGCAGCTCTTGTGTTATTAACACTGATGATGACTATTGTGATATGCAACTTGAGGATTCAGGATATTCCTGTTATGAAGACATGGAGGTCTACTTGCATTAAAAAATGTTCACAGCACTGAAAAAAGGTTGAGAACCACTGCCTTAGGACAGTGGTTCTCAACCTTTTTTCAGTGATGTACCCCTGTGAACATTTTTTAAATTCAAGTACCCCCTAATCAGAGCAAAGCATTTTTGGTTGAAAAAAAGAGATAAAGAAGTAAAATACAGCATTATGTCATCAGTTTCTGATTTATTAAATTGTATAACAGTGCAAAATATTGCTCATTTGTTGTGGTCTTTCTTGAACTATTTGGAAAAAAAGATATAAAAATAACTAAAAACTTGTTGAAAAATAACCAAGTGATTCAATTATAAATAAAGATTTTTACACATAGAAGTAATCAACTTAAAGTGCCCTCTTTGGGGATTGTAATAGAGATCCATCTGGATTCATGAACTTCATTCTCAACATTTCTTCACAAAAAAAGAAATCTTTAACATCAATATTTATGGAACATGTCCACTACGCTTTAACCAAGCCTCCATTGTTTTCTACATGGATAGTTGATTGACAGTTGGTGCCGTGTGGCACCGCCAGGTAGGGTCAAACCATCATGGCATGGGGGAAACTCTGGCTTTATGGTAATGAATGGAATAGCCTACTTGATTAGTTGTTCAGTTTATGAACTTACATTCATATTTTGTCGAAGTATTATTCAATAAATATATTTATAAAGGATTTTTGAATTGTTGCTATTTTTAGAATATTTAAAAAAAATCTCACGTACCCCTTGGCATACCTTCAAGTACCCCCAGGAGTACGCGTACCCCCATTTGAGAACCACTGCCTTAGGAGACTAGATGTAAACAGAGGAAAGAGAGAGCGAGTGAGGTGGCCATTCCAAATACTTTTAAAATGCTACCCATATTGGATACTGTTTAGGAACATAAACTGCATTTCTTGACTGTACCAGTTGCTGGTGACAAAGTCACAATAAAACGTTGGATGATCAGCATGGAAGGTGATGTCATCGGCAAAGGCGTCCAACCTAACTTAATCTCAGGGCTTGCTGCCCTTCTTGCCACATACTATGTGTTCAACTTGGAATACCAAGAGGAAGGTCCTCGGACATTGGAATTTGTTCAAAGGTAAATCCTCTTGATACTGTTAAAATACTGTTAGGATATTTTATTTTATATTTCTCACCTCTGTTCAGGAATTTGACTTGTCATTTCCCCAATTGTGTGCCTTAAATCAATGACTCTTCTGTTCCTTTGTGGACCTTCTTATTAGGGACCGAAGCACCAGTTTGACTCTAGGATACAGAGAAGGTAGGTAATAATAATAATAATAATGGATTAGATTTATATAGCGCTTTTCTAGGCACTCAAAGCGCTTCACAGAGTGAGTGATGTACAGGTAAAGATATGTTGACTGGGTCAAAGAAGGAAGCACCTGTTTGACCCCAGGATGCAGAAAAAGTAGATAATTTGCAGGTAAAGACATGTTGACTGGATGATGGCAGGAAGCACCAGCTTGACCCGAGAATGCAGAGCAAGTAGATAATGTGCGGGTGAAGATATGTTGAATGGGTAAAGGAAGGAAGCACCAGTTTGACCCCATTATGCAGGGAAGGTAGGTAATGTGCGGGTGAAGGTATGTTGAATGGGTGAAAGAAGGAAGCGCAGGTGTGGTCGAGGCCATGCAGACAAGGTAGGTATGTGCAGGTGAAGATATGTTGTATGGTGAAAGAAAGAAGCACCAGTGTGACCCAAGGATGCAGGGAAGGTAGGTAATGTGCAGGTAAAGATATGTTGAATGGGTGAAGGCAGGAAACACCAGCTAGACGCCAGGATACAGAGAAGGTAGGTAATGTGCAGGTAAAGATATGTTGAATGAGTAAAGGCAGGAAACACCAGCTTGACTCCAGGATATAGAGAAGGTAGGTAATGTGCAGGTAAAGATATGTTGAATGGGTAAAGGTAGAAAGCACCAGCGTGACCACACTATGCAGAGAAGGTAGGTAATTTGCAGGTAAATATATGTTGAATGGGTAAAGGCAAGAAGCACCAGTGTGACCCCAGGATGCAGAGAAGATAGGTAATGAGCAGGTAACGATATGTTAAATGGGTGAAAGCAGGAAACATCAGCGTAAATACACGGTCCCGTAGATGGAGAGAAAACATTAATAGAGAGAGGGGTTGGGGAGGCTTTAGCATTGTCTTCCTCTCTGAATTTGTCTTAATGGGTTTTAGAGCATTCACTCATCTACAGCTGTGGTTATGGTATAGGCTCACATATATCCTAAAATTGATATTAATATTTGTGCAGTGCATATTCCTAAATAACAATGTGAGGGGGGTTCTGTATCGACTACAAGTAATCTTCAATCACAACAGAATATCTAATATGCTTTCTCTCTTTTTTAGGGGATTCATTGGCGTTAACCCTGAGAGGGGAACAAAGGCTAGCCAGGGAAAGGTGGTGTCCAAGAAGACCGGGAAGCTGGTCCAGAAAAAGGCAGCAACTGTAAATCCTCACGTAGCCACCCTTATAAAACATCTCAGAGACTTTGAGTGGGGCTTTATGTAGCCGACAACTAAACACTGGACTCGTGTTCAGTGTTTTGTCTCCAGTTAGAAATTAAGTGGACATGTTATACATTTTAAAATGCTTTACTGAAAATAAGAAGAATGCACTAAATGTACATTGAATGTATTTGATGCACTTTAAAATAATTGGTTAATAAAAACATAATCTTGCAAGGCCATTTCTCCAGTCATTTTTATGCCAGCAGATTGCAGGGGTTTTGATTTTGAAAAATTAAAAGTTCAACTCATTAACTTCTAGTGGCATTATACTGTAAAGCTCAGTCTATAGTGCTTACAATTATTTTACTGTAATTAACTGTTAATGGATATTACAGTAGATACACTAAAATAACAGTGTAATGCCGCTAAACAGATGACAGTATTATGCTGTGAAGCGTATATTTGATACAGCACAGTACTGTGATACTTTTTACAGTAATAAACTGTAGTGATAAATCACAGTATGTGTGCTGTAGAAAAACAGTTTTATACTGGAACCATTAGCTGCCAGTAGGTTACTGTAATTAAACGGTAAACATTCTTAGAGTAAGGGAGAGACCCGCCACCCAGCGGAGAAAACTCATTTCGGCCGCCAGCCTGTGCATCTCACGATCCACTCTTCCCTCACTCATGAACAAGACTCCAGGTACTTGAACTCATCCACTTGGGGAAAGATCTCCTGCCCAACCTCGAAATGGCACTCCACCCTTTCCCGGGCGAGAACCTCGGACTTGGAGGTGCTGATTCTCATCCCAGTCGCTTCACACTCGGCTGCGAACCAATCCAATGAGAGCTGAAGATCCTGGCCAGTTAAAGCCATAAGGACCACATCATCTGCAAAAAGGAGAGACCTAATCCTGCAGCCACCAAACCGGATCCCCTCAACGCCATGACTGCGCCTAGAAATTCTGTCCATAAAATTTATGAACACATTTGGTGACAAAGGGCAGCCAACACGAGGGTTGGACTCCGGTCCAACCCTCACTGGAAAGGGGTCCGACTTACTGCTGGCAATGCGGACCGAGCTCTGACACTGATCATACAGGGAGCGACCCGCCACAATCAGACATGCCGATACCCCATACTCTCTGAGCACTCCCCACAGGACTTCCCGGGGTGGCCACGGTCGAATGTCTTCTCCAAGTCCACAAAGCACATGTAGACTGGTTGGACAAACTCCCATGCACACTCAAGGACCCTGCCGAGAGTATAGAGCTGGTCTACCGTTCCACGACCAGGACGAAAACCACACTGTTCGTCCTGGATCCGAGGTTCCTCCTCTCCAGTACACATGAATAGACCTTACCGGGAAGGCTGAGGAGTGTGATCTACGATAGTTGGAACACACCCTCCGGTTCCCCTTCTTAAAGAGAGGAACCACCACCCCGGTCTGCCAATCCAGAGGTACCGCCCCTGATGTCCATGCGATGTTGCAGAGTCTTGTCAACTAAAACAGCCCCACAGCATCCAGAGCCTTAAGGAACTCCGGACGGAGCTCATCCACCCCCGCGGCCTTGCCACCGAGGAGCTTTTTAACTACCTTGGCAACCTCAGCCCCAGAAATAGGAGAGCCCACCACAGATTCCCCAGGCACTGCTTGGCCTGTCGGTATGCCCGCTGCCTCTGGAGTCCCATGAGCCAAAAGGACCAGATAAGCTCTTTCTTCAGCTTGACGGCATCCCACACTGCTGGTGGCCACCAGCGGGTTCTAGGATTACCGCCACGACAGGCACCAAACACCTTGCGGCCACAGCTCCAATCAGCTGGCTTGACAAGAGAGGCACGGAACATGATCCATTCAGACTCAATGTCCAGCACCTCCTTTGTGACATGTTCAAAGTTCCTCCGGAGGTAGAAAAAGAAACTCTCTCTGACAGGAGACTGCTAGGCATTCCCAAAAGACTCTCACAATGCGTTTGGGCCTGCCAGGTCTGTCCGGGATCCTACCCCACCATCGGAGCCAGCTCACCAGGTGGTGATCGGTAGAAAGCTCGCCCCTCTCTTCACCCGAGTGTCCAAAACATGAGGCCGCAAATCCCATGACACAACTACAAAGTCAATAATGGAACTGCGGCCGAGGGTGTCCTGGTGCCAAGTGCACATATGGACACCCTTATGTTTGAACATTGTGTTTGTTATGGACAATCCGTGACGAGCACAAAAGTCCAATAATAAAGCACCACTTGGGTTCAGATCCGGGTGGCCATTTTTCCCAATCACGACTCTCCAGGTTTCAAAGTCGTTGCCAACATGAGCGTTGAAGACCCCCATTAGAACAAAGGAATCCCCCGAGGGAGCACTCTCAAGGGAATCCAAAAAGAGTGGGTACACTGAGCTGCTGTTTGGTGCGTAAACACCAAAAACAGTCAGGACCCGTCACCCAACCCGAAAGTGGAGGGAAGTTGCCATCTCGTCTTCTGGGTTAAGTCCAACTTTGAGCCGGGGGGCAACAAGAATTGCCAACCCAGCCTCTCATTACTTGCAACGCCAGAGTGGAAGAGAGTCCAACCCCTCTTGAGAGAACAGGTTCCAGAGCCCTTGCTGTGCGTTGAAGTGAGTCCAGCTTTATCTAGCCGGGAACTTCTCCACCTCGCGAGGTGACGTTCCACGTCCCAAGAGCGAGCTTATGTAGCCGATAATCGGACCGCCAAGTGCCCTTCCTTCGGCTTCCGCCCAGCTAACACTGCACCCGACCTCTATGACCCAGCCCATGAGTGGTGAGCCTATTGCAGGGGGGACCCACGTTGCCTCTTCGAGCTGGGCCCCATGGGCACCAGTCGCTCGCCATCGTGCCCCACCTCTGGGCCTGGCTCCACAGGGGAGCCACGGTGACCCGCGTCCGGGCGAGAAAATATCTAGGTCCTCGATTTGTACTTTTCATAAAGGTCTTTGAGCTGCTCTTTGTCTGATTCCTCACCTAGGACCTGTTTGTCTTGGGGGACCCTACCAGGGGGCATAGAAGCCCCCGGACAACATAGCTCCTAGGATCAGTGGGACACGCAAACCATAAATGTGGCGGCTCAGAAAGCAGGTTATATAAACATAACTCCAAAACCAAACATGCAAGATGTCTAAACATGCCTGTAATATTGTATCAATGTGAGTTTTACTAGAATCGGTTGTTTTTTTAAGGCTTGCAAACACAACAAGTTTTTTTTTACTCAATATGACAGTAAGTTCTTAAAATGCTGAGATAATGTGAAAAAAAGCAATACAAATGTATTCCAACATAATTCCTAAACCAAACATGCAAAATGTCTAAAAATGCCTGTAATATTGAATCCATGTGAGTTTTACTAGAATCATTTGTTTTTGTAAGGTTTGCAAATACAAAAATTGAGTTTTATGACTGACACAAGTTAGTTTTTTTACTCATTATAACAGTATAGATGTCATACTATATATTAAAGTTATATAAACATAACTCCAAAACCAAACGTGCATTATGTCCAAAATTGCCTGTAATATTGTATAGATGTGAGTTTTACTAGAATCAGGTTTGCAAATACAAACATTGGGTTTTATGACAGTATACTGTCACACTTAATATGACAGTATAACTGTCATACTAAATCCATCCATTTTCTTCCGCTTATCCGAGGTCGGGTTGCGGGGGCAGCAGCCTAAGCAGAAAGCCCAGACTTCCCTCTCCCCAGCCACTTCGTCCAGCTCTTCTCGGGGGATCCCGAGGCGTTCCCAGGCCATAGTCTTTCCAATGTATCCTAGGTCTTCCCCATGGCCTCCTGCCGTTCGGACCTAGGGAGGCGTTCGGGTGGCATCCTGAGCAGATGCCCGAACCACCTCATCTGGCTCCTCTCAATGTGGAGGAGCAGCGGCTTTACACTGAGTTCCTCCCAGATGACAGAGCTTCTCACCCTATCTCTAAGGGAGAGACCCACCACCCGGCGGAGGAAACTCATTTCGGCCGCTTGTACCCGTGACCTTGTCCTTTCGGTCATAACCCAAAGCTCATGACCATAGGTGAGGATGGGAACGTTGATGGACCGGTAAATTGAAAGCTTTTCCTTCTGGCTCAGCGCCTTCTTCACCACAACGGATCGATATAGCGTCCTCATTACTGAAGACGCCGCACCGATCCGCCTGTAGATCTCAAAATCCACTCTATCCTCACTCGTGAACAAGACTCCTAGGTACTTGAACTCCTTCACTTGGGGCAAGATCTCTTTCCCAACCTCGAGATGGCACTCCACCCTTTCCCGGGCGAGAACCATGGACTCGGACTTGGAGGTGCTGATTCTCATCCCAGTCGCTTCACTGCGAACCGATCCAATGAAAGCTGAAGATCTTGGCCAGTTGAAGCCATCAGGACCACATCATCTGCAAAAAGCAGAGACCTAATCCTGCAACCACCAAACCAGGCGCAGTCATGGCGTTGAGGGGATCCTCAAAGCCATGACTGCGCCTAGATATTCTGTCCATTAAAGTTATGAACAGAATCGGTGACAAAGGGCAGCCTTGGCGGGGTCCAACCCTCACTGGAAAGGGGTCCGACATACTGCCGGCAATGCGGACCAAGCTCTGACACTGATCATACAGGGAGACACCCGCCACAATCAGACATGCCGATACTCCATACTCTCTGAGCACTCCCCACAGGATTTACCGGGGACCAAGGTCGAATGTCTTCTCCAAGTCCACAAAACTTATGTAGACTGGTTGGGCAAACTCCCATGCACACTCAAGGACCCTGCCGAGAGTATAGAGCTGGTCTACCGTTCCACGACCAGGACGAAAACCACACTGTTCGTCCTGGATCCGAGGTTCCTCCTCTCCATTACACATGAATAGACCTTACCGGGAAGGCTGAGGAGTGTGATCTACGATAGTTGGAACACACCCTCCGGTTCCCCTTCTTAAAGAGAGGTACCACCACCCCGGTCTGCAAATCCAGAGGTACCGCCCCCGATGTAGACGCAATGTTGCAGAGTCTTGTCAACCAAGACTGCCCCACAGCATCCAGAGCCTTAAGGAACTCCGGACGGAGCTCATACCCCCGGGGCCTTGCCACCGAGGAGCTTTTTAACTACCTTGGCAACCTCAGCCCCAGAAATAGGAGAGCCCACCACAGACTTCCCAGGCACTGTTTCCTCATAGGAAGACGTGTTGGTGGGACTGAGGAGGTCTCGCTTGGCCTGTCGGTATGCCCACTGCCTCTGGAGTCCCATGAGCCAAAATGACCCGGTGGCTCTTTCTTCAGCTTGACAGCATCCCTCACTGCTGGTGGATTACCGCCACGACAGGCACCAAACACCTTGCGGCCACAGCTTCAATCAGCTGGCTCAACAAGAGAGGAACGGTCCAGAACATGGTCCACTCAGACTCAATGTCCAGCACCTCCCTCGTGACATGTTCAAAGTTCTTCCGGACATGTTCAAAGTTCTTCAGGAGACTCTGCTAGGTGTTCCCAGCTGACCCTTACAATACGTTTGGAACTGCCAGGTCTGACCGGCATCCTCCCCTACCATCGGAGCCAGCTCACCACCAGGTGGTGGTTGGTGGAAAGCTCTGCCCCTCTCTTCACCGAGTGTCCAAAACATGAGGCCGCAAATCCCATGACACAACTACAAAGTCAATCATGCGGCCGAGGGTGTCCTTGTGCCAAGTGCACATATGGACACCCTTATGTTTGAACATTGTGTTTGTTATGGACAATCCGTGACAAGCACAAAAGTCCAATAACAAAGCACCACTTGGGTTCAGATCCGGGTGGCCATTTTTCCCAATCACGACTCTCCAGGTTTCACTGTCGTTGCCAACATAGCGTTGAAGTCCACCAGCAGAACAAGGGAATCACCCGCGGGAGCACTCTCCAGTACTCCCTCAAGGGAATCCAAAAAGAGTTGGTACTCTGAGCTGCTGTTTGGTGTGTAAATACAAACAACAGTCAGGACCCGTCACCCAACCCGAAGGCTGAAGGAAGCTACCATCTCGTCTATTGGGTTTAAAGTCCAACGTGCAGGCTTTGAGCCTGCGGGCAACAAGAATTGCCACCCCAGCCTCTCATTAGTTGCAACGCCAGTGTGGAATCTCTTCCACTCTGGCGTTGCAAGTAATGAAAGTTCAGTTCAGTCCAGCCCCTCTGAGAGAACAGGTTCCAGAGCCCTTGCTGTGAGTCCAACTATATCTAGCCGGGAACGTCTCCACCTCATGCACCAGCTCAGGCTCCTTCCCTCCCAGCGAGGTGACGTTCCATGTCCCAAGAGCGAGCTTATGTAGCCGATAATCGGACCACCAAGTGCCCTGCCTTCGGCTGCCGCCCAGCTCACACTGCACCCTCTATGACCCAGCCCATGAGTGGTGAGCCCTGGAGGGGGGATCCACGTTGCCTCTTCGAGCTGAGCACGGCTGGGCCCCTTGGGGACTGGCCCGTCAATCGCCATCGTGCCACACCTCTGGGCCTGGCTCCACAGGGGAGCCACGGTGACCTGCGTCCGGGCGAGAAAAAATCTAGGTCCTCAATTGTACTTTTAATAAAGGTCTTTGAGCTGCTCTTTGTCTGATCCCTCACCTAGGACCTGTTTGTCTTGGGAGACCATAGAAGCCCCCGGACAACATAGTTCCTGGATCAGTGGGACACGCAAACCACAAGGGTGGCGGCTCAGAAAGCAGGTTATATAAATATAACTCCAAAACCAAACATGCAATATGCCTAAACATGCCTGTAATATTGTATCAATGTGAGTTTTCCTAGAATCGGTTGTTTTTGTAAGGTTTGCAAATACAAAAATTAGGTTTTACTCACAATGACAAAATCACACTCAATATGACAGTTATTTAAACATAACTCATAAACCACACAAAAAAATGGCTAATAATGCCTGAAATAATGAATCATTGGGAGTTTTACTGAGTTTTACATTTTGCAAACACAAAAATTATTTTTTTACTTGACTGTAATGTTCTTAGAACCCTGAGATAAAGGGAAAAAAGCAATAAAAATGTATTTAAACCTAACTCCTAAACAACACATGCAAAATGGCTAATAATGCCTAGGGAGACATGTAACGTTGTTAGTTGAAAAAAATGATCTTTTGTAAAGATATCAAAGACACAAGCTAGTTTTTTTTATTCAATATGACAGTATAACAGTCATACTAAATATGAAAGTTATATAAACATAACTCCAAAACCAAACATGTGTCATGTCTAAAAATGCCTGTAATAATGTATTTATGTGAGTTTGTAAGGTTTGCAAAAACAAAAAGTAGTTTTTTACTCAATATGAAAGTAATGTTCTTAGAATCCTGAGATAATTCGAAAAAAGCAATACAAATGTATTCAAACACAAATTTTAAACCAAACATGTAAAATGTCTAAAAATGCCTGTAATATTGAATCTATATAAGTTTTACTAGAATCAATTGTTTTTGTAAGGTTTGCAAATACAAAAATTAGGTTTTACACATAATGACATTAAAACTGTAACACTCAATATGACAATTATTTATTTATAACTCCTAACCACACATGAAACATGTCTAATAATGCGTGAAAATTTTTATCTTTGTGAGTGTTACTAGAAACATTTTCTTTTGTAAGGTTTGCAAAGACAGGTTAGTTTTTTTTACTCAATATGACAGTATAACTGCCACACTCAATATGACAGTTATTTAAACATAACTCTTAAACTACACATGAAAAATGATTAACAATGCCTGAAATAATGCATTCTTGTAAGTTTTACTGGAAACATATGCTTTTTTAAGGCTTGCAAACACAAAAATTATTTCTTTACTCATCAATATGACAGTAATGTTCTAAAATTCTGAGAAAATACGAACAAATTAATAAAAATGATTCCAACATAATTCCTAAACCAAACATGCAAAATGTCTAAAAATGTCTGTAATATTGAATCCATGTGAGTTTTACTAGATTTAAATGATTTTGTAAGGTTTGCAAATACATAAATTAGGTTTTACTTACTATGTCATAACTGACAGTATATGACAGTTATTTAACCATAACTCAAACCACACATGAAAAATGGCTAATAATGCCTGAAATAATGCATCCTTGGCCGTTTTACTCGAAACACATGCTTTTTTAAATCTTGCAAACACAAAAAGTAGTTTTTTTCCTCAATATGACTGTAATGTTCTTAAAATCCTGAGATAATGCGAAAAAAGCAATAAAAATGTATTTAAACATTACTCCTAAACAACATATGCAAAATGGCTAATAATGCCTGGAAACATGTATCTTTGTTAGTTTTACTGGAAAAATGATATTTTGTAAAGTTTGCAAAGACACAAGCCAGTTTTTTTTTATTCAATATGACAGTATAACAGTCATATTAAATATGAAAGTTATATAAACATAACTCCAAAACCAAACATGTGTCATGTCTAAAAATGCCTGTAATAATGTATTAATGTGAGTTTGTAAGGTTTGCAAAAACAAAAACGAGTTTTTTACTCAATATGAAAGTAATGATCTTAGAATCCTGAGATAATGCGAAAAAAGCAATAAAAATTTATTTAAACATAACTCCTAAACAACCCAGGCAAAATGGGTAATAATGCCTGGAGACATGTATTTTTGTTAGTTTTACTAGAAAATGTATCTTTTGTAAAGTTTGCAAAGACACAAGCTAGTTGTTTTTATTCAATAAGACAGTATAACAGTCATACTAAATATGAAAGTTATATAAACATAACTCCAGAACCAAACGTGTGTCATGTCTAAAATTGCCTATAATAATGTATTAATGTGAGTTTGTAAGGTTTGCAAAAACAAAAAGTAGTTTTTTCCTCAATATGAAAGTAAGGATTTTAGAATCCTGAGATAATGCGAAAAAAGCAATAAAAATGTATTTAAACATAATTCCTAAACAACCCATGCAAAATGGCTAATAATGCCTGGAGACATGTATCTTTGTTAGTTTTACTAGAAAAAGGATCTTTTGTAAGGATATCAAAGACACAAGCTAGTTTTTTTTATTCAATATGACAGTATAACAGTCCTACTAAATATGAAAGTTATCAAAACATAACTCCAAAACCAAACATGTGTTATGTCTAAAAATGCCTGTAATAATGTATTTATGTGAGTTTGTAAGGTTTGCAAAAAAAAGAAGTGTTTTTTTACTCAATATGAAAGTAATGATCTAAGAATCCTGAGATAATGCGAAAAAAGCAATAAAAATGTATTTAAACATAATTCCTAAACAACCCATGCAAAATGGGTAATAATGCCTGGAGACATGTATCTTTGTTAGTTTTACTAGAAAAAGGATCTTTTGTAAAGTTTGCAAAGACACAAGCTAGTTTTTATTTATTTAATATGACAGTATAACAGTCATACTAAATATAAAAGTTATATAAACATAACTCCAAAACCAAACATGTGTCATGTCTAAAAATGTCTGTAATAATGTATTTATGTGAGTTTGTAAGGTTTGCAAAAACAAAAAGTAGTGTTTTACTCAATATGAAAGTAATGATCTTAGAATCCTGAGATAATGCGAAAAAAGCAATAAAAATGTATTCAAACACAACTTTTAAACCAAACATGTAAATTGTCTAAAAATGCCTGTAATATTGAATCTATGTAAGTTTTACTAGAATCAATTGTTTTTGTAAGGTTTGCAAATACAAAAATTTGGTTTTACACATAATGACATTATAACTTTAACACTCAATATGAAAGTTATTTAATTATAACTCCTAAATACACATGAAACATGTCTAATAGCGTGAAAAAAATTATCTTTGTGAGTGTTGCTAGAAACATTTTCTTTTGTAAGGTTTGCAAAGACACAAGTTAGTTTTTTTTAACTCTATATGACAGTATAACGCCACACTCAATATGACAGTTATTCAAACATACCTCCTAAACCACACCTGAAAAATGGCTAATAATGCCTGAAATAATGCATCTTTGGGAGTTTTACTGGAAACATATGCTTTTTTTAAGGCTTGCAAACACAAAAAATATTTTTTTACTCAATATGACAGTAATGTTCTAAAAATCCTGAGATAATGTGAAAAAAGCAATACAAATGTATTACAACATAATTCCTAAACCAAACTTGCAAAATGTCTGAAAATGCCTGTAATATTGAATCTATATGAGTTTTATTTGAATCAGTTGTATGGTTTGCTAATACAAAAATTGGGTTTTATGACAAACACAAGTTAGTTATTTTACTCAATATAACAATTTAGCTGTCATACTATGTATGAAAGTTATATAAACATAACTCCAAAACCAAACTTGCATTATGTCCAAAACTGCCTGTAATATTGTATATATGTGAGTTTTACTAGAATCAGGGTTGCAAATACAAAAATTGGGTTTTATGACAGTATACTGTCACACTCAATATGACAGTTATTTAAACATAACTCAAACAACACATGCAAAATGGCTAATAATGCCTGGAGCATGTATCTTAGTTAGTTTTACTAGAAACATGGTATTTGGTAAGGTTTGCAAAGACACAAGTTAGTTGTTGTTTTTATTCAATATGACAGTATAACTTTCTAAATATGAAAGTTATATAAACATAACTCTAAAACCAAACATGCATTATGTCTAAAAATGCCTGTAATGTTGTATCTGTGTGAGTTTAACTAGATTTAGTTGTTTTTGTAAGGTTTGCAAATACAAAATAAGGGTTTTACTCACTATGACAGTTTACTGTCACACTCAATCTGACAGTTATTTATTTAAATATAACTCCTAAACCACACATGCAAAATGGCTAATAATGCCTGGAGATATGTATCTTTGTGAGTTTTACTAGAAACATTATATTGTGTAAGGTTTAGTTAGTTTTTGTACTCAATCTGACAGTATAACTGTCATTCTAAATCCATCCATTTTCTTCCGCTTATCCGAGGTCGGGTTGCGGGGGCAGCAGCCTGAGCAGAAAATCCCAGACTTCCCTCTCCCCAGCCACTTCGTCCAGCTCTTCTCGGGGTATTCCGAGGCGTTCCCAGGCCAGCCGGGGACATAGTCTTTCCAATGTGTCCTAGGTCTTCCCCGTGGCCTCCTGCCACACCTCCCTAGAGGCGTTCGGGTGGCATCCTGAGCAGATGCCCGAACCACCTCATGGCTCCTCTCAATGTGGAGGAGCAGCGGGTTTACTTTGAGTACCTCCCGGATGACAGAGCTTCTCACCCTGTCTCTAAGGGAGAGATTCACCACCCGGCAGAGGAAACGCATTTCGGCCGCTTGTCCTTTCGGTCATAACCCAAAGCTGGGAACGTAGATCGACGGTAAATTGAGAGCTTTTCCTTCTGGCTCAGCTCCTTCTTCACCACAACGGATCGATATAGCGTCCTCAATACTGAAGACGCCGCACCAATCCGCCTGTGGATCTCTCGATCCACTCTATCCTCACTCGTGAACAAGACTCCTAGGTACTTGAACTCCTCCACTTGGGGCAAGATCTCCTCCCCAACCTGGAGATGGCACTCGACCCTTTCCTGCGTGGACTTGGACTTGGAGGTGCTAATTCTCATCCCAGTCGCTTCACACTCAAGGACCCTGCCGAGAGTATAGACCTGGTCTACCGTTCCACGACCAGGATGAAAACCACACTGTTCGTCCTGGATCCGAGTTTCCTCCTCTCCAGTACACATGAATAGACCTTACCGGGAAGGCTGAGGAGTGTGTTTCACGATAGTTGGAACACACCCTCCGGTTCCCCTTCTTAAAGAGAGGAACCACCACCCCGGTCTGCCAATCCAGAGGTACCGCCCCCAATGTTCACGCGATGTTGCAGAATCTTGTCAACCAAGACAGCCCCACAGTATCCAGACCCTTAAGGAACTCATCCACCACCGGGGCCTTGCCACAGAGGAGCTTTTTAACTACCTAGGCAACCTAAGCCCCAGAAATAGGAGAGTCCACCACAGACTCCCCAGGCACTGCTTGGCCTGTCGGTATGCCCGCTGCCTCTGGAGTCCCATGAGCCAAAAGGACCCGATAGGCTCTTTCTTCAGCTTGACGGCATCCCTCACTGCTGGTGGCCACCAGCGAGTTCTAGGATTACCGCCACGACAGGCACCAAACACTTTGCGGCCACAGCTCCAATCAGCAGGCTCGACAAGAGAGGCACGGAACATGGTCCACTCAGACTCAATGTCCAGCACCTCCCTCGTGACATGTTCAAAGTTCTTCCTTATGTTTGAACATTGTGTTTGTTATGGACAATCCGTGACGAGCACAAAAGTCCAATAACAAAGCACCACTTGGGTTCAGATCCGGGTGGCCATTTTTCCCAATCACGACTCTCCAGGTTTCACTGTCCTTGCCAACATGAGCATTGAAGTCCCCCAACAGAACAAGGGAATCACCCGAGGGAGCAATCTCCAGTACTCCCTCAAGGGAATCCAAAAAGAGTGGGTACTCTGAGCTGCTGTTTGGTGCGTAAACACAAACAACAGTCAGGACCCGTCACCCAACCCGAAGGCGGAGGGAAGCTATCATCTCGTCTACTGGGTTAAAGTCCAACGTGCAGGCTTTGAGCAACAACAATTGCCACCCCAGCCTCTCATTGCTTGCAACGCCAGAGTGGAAGAGAGTCCAGCCCCTCTTGAGAGAACAGGTTCCAGAGCCCTTGCTGTGCGTCGAAGTGAGTCCAACTATATCTAGCCGGAACTTCTTCACCTCGCGCACCAGCTCAGGCTCTTTCCCTCCCAGCGAGGTGATGTTCCACGTCCCAAGAGCGAGCTTATATAGCCGATAATCGGACCGCCAAGTGCCCTGCCTTCGGCTGCCACCCAGTTCACACTGCATCCGACCTCTATGACCTCAATGGGCCCATGAGTGGTGAGCCCATTGGAGGGTTGACCCACGTTGCCTCTTCGAGGCAGGGCCCCATGGAGACAGGCCCGGCCACCAGTCGCTCGCCATCGTGCCCCACCTCTGCGCCTGGCTCCACAGGGGAGCCACGGTGACCTGCGCCTGGGCGAGAAAAAATCTATGTCCTCGATTTGTACTTTTCATAAAGGTCTTTGAGCTGCTCTTTGTCTGATCCCTCACCTAGGACCTTTTCTCAGGGGATCCCGAGGCGTTCCCAGGCCAGCCGGGAGACATAGTGTTCCCAATGTGTCCTGGGTCTTCCCCGTGGCCTCCAGGATGACAGAGATTCACCTTCACCAGGGGTGTCAAACTCAAATACAGAGTGGGCCAAAGTTTAAAACTGAACAAAGCTGCGGGCCAAGGTTGAACAAATTAACCTTTTAATAGGGACCCAAACAACTTTTGCATTGAATATTGAACAAGCAAGGCTTATATAACTTTATAGTGACATGCAAAATGGAGTTTCAAATAATAATAATAATAATTAAAAAATATCAATTGCATATCAAATACAATTTAAATAAAAATTGAATGCCTCTTTTCTATTTGCAGCCTTCTGAGGTAAATATCAACATTAACTTTTTCCACAGGCTAATAAATTTGAAAATAAAATAACAATGAATAAAACAACCATTCAGGACTTTAAACTGCTCAGTTTGCAACACACTGATCTAATTTGATGTGCCCAAGCCAGATACCTAGCATCTTTTTTTAGATGCTAGTTCTTTAATGTCGGGGCTCAGGCTTTGAGCTGAGGCAACTTTCATTATCGAACGAAGGTGTTCAACAGTCATATCTCGTACACCCAATTCTAACATCATTCAAAACCAGTCACAAGATATGTGCAGCTTCAGCACGCATACACAAATGAATGCAACGCATACTTCATCAACAGCGATACAGGTTACACTGAGGGTGCCAGTATAAAAAACTTTAACACTGTTAGAAATATACGCCACACTGTGAACCCACACCAAACAAAAATAAAAAACACTTTTCGGGAGAACATCCGCACCGTAACATAACATAAACACAAAAGAACAAATACCCAGAATCTTTTGCAGCACTAACTCTTTCGGGACGCTACAAAATACACCCCCGCTACCACCAAACCCCCCCCCCCCCCCCCACACACACACACACCTTGTAGCGTCCCGGAAGATTTAGTGCTACAAAGGGTTCTGGGTATTTGTTGTGTTGTGTTTATGTTGTGTTACGGTGCGGATGTTCTCCCGAAATGTGTTTGTCATTCTTGTTTGGTGTGGATTCACAGTGTGGCGTATATTTCTAAAAGTGTTAAAGTTTTTTATTTGGCTACCGTCAGTGTAACCTGTATCGCTGTTGATGAAGTATGCGTTGCATTCAATTGTGTGTGTGTGTTGGTGCTTCTGAGTAACCCCTGGCTGCAGCCTGCAGATCGAGGAGGGGCTTATTTTCCCTCAATGTGGGCGGGCTCAACGTTGAGCCCGCGGGCTCCATCTGGTGGCGGAGATCCGAATATGGAAAAAGGTTCATGTATTTGATAGACTTAGACATTCCTACTTTTAACTTGTCAAATGTGTTTTTTTACCATGAAAATATGTATATATATATATATATATATATATATATATATATATATATATATATATATATATATATATATATATATATATATATATATATATATATATATATATATATATATATATATATTTATATATATATATAAACCATAGCATTTACCATGAAAAAAAAAGAATAATAATTATATATAAACCATAGCATTTCCAAAAGAGTATAGACACATATTATTTTGCACACTCAATTATATTAGCTAAGTCAAATAAACCAAAGACAGAATACTTTGCATCATTGATTTTATTTTTCACCCCAGGTTAAAAATGTTTGATCTGTAAAGGAAAAAAAAATGTTGTAGCCTAGCCAAATACATTCCTTAAGCTCCCATAAATGTTTAACAATGGCAAGTATCAAGGTATTTTTCTGGCCCATAACAAGCAACCCTGTTCCCTGTTTCCAGTTCTGTTAATTTTCCACTGTCTAGAAAGGAAACAGATTGCGGTTCTTATAGGCACAATAACAATGCAAGATGTAAAACTAAGGTAATTGAAATAAGTGGAGGAATTACGCTTTAGTCTAGCAATAGTTGACTACAAGACTAATTAATCACATGACCTCTCACCTGTAGCCCTCCTTGCACTCGTCGCCGTTTTCTGTCCTGCAATCGGTCTTCTTCAGACCTTAGTGATTTAGATGACAACATACATTCACTATGAAAACATTCATGTTGGTCTGTTGACCGTGAGTAAAACATTTTTTTTGTGATTTGTGATATTCAAAGCACTTACGGCATGGGGAAGTTCTGCAGGAGAGCGAGACACCACCATCTCCTAATTTGCAGCATGTTTTCCTTTGAAGAAGGAAATGCAGGAAGATGTTAATATCCATCCATCCATCCATTTTCTACCGCTTATTCCCTTCGGGGTCGCGAGGGGCGCTGGAGCCTATCTCAGCTACAATTGGGCGGAAGGCGGGGTACACCCTGGACAAGTCGCCACCTCATCGCAGAGATGTTAATATGTTGTAAAAAAAATAACACCTTGTACACTAAGCATAATGTGTCACGATTTACACATACCTCTCTGAAATCACAATTGGCCCCCATTACAATGTACAGAGTGTACTGTAAGCCAAGAGGTACTGCTTAATATAATGTCAGGCGTATTCCCAAGGATACATTTTTTTCAATACAAATTAATGTGGTTTTAATGTAGCAAGCAAACATTTTGACAGACAACAGCAATGCTATAACATGCTGATTTGGTCTTACCATCAAAACAAACACGCCACAGTTGTTGGAGCACCCTTGCTTTGTTAGGCCCTGAGGTGTGAACAATGTATTTTAATAAAAGTATGGCAAGAAAATAGTAAAAAGCTAGCAAATGCTATTATGTAATGTCTCACCTGGACATCATTCACACCAAGCTCTCTCCAGGGGCCAGAAGAGAGGCTGTGAGCAACGTGTCTGTACAAATAATAAGCGAAATAAAAGTCACTCAACTTCAATCAACTTTTGATTGAAAAGCACGCATAAACGCTTGGAACAAAGCCTGAACTGAATAAGAAAAATGTTGGAACATTTTTTTTTCTTTACAGATCAAACATTTTTAGCCTGGGGTGAAAAATAAAATCAATGATGCAAAGTCTTCTGTCTTTGGTTTATTTGACTTTGCTAATATAATTGAGTGTGCAAAATAATATGTGTCTATACTCTTATGGAAATGCTATGGTTTAGATATATATTTTTTTAAATTGTTTTTTCATGGTAAAAAAAAATACATTTGACAAGTTAAAAGTAGGAATGTCTAAGTCTATCAAATACATGAACCTTTTTCCATACTATGGTTTATATATATTTTTTTTTTAAATTGTTTTTTCATGGTAAAAAAAATACATTTGACAAGTTTTTTTTGTGTTTTTTTTTGCAAATATTTGTATTGAATTTTACAGTTAAAATCACATTTAACAGTCATACTTTGGTCACGCAAAACCTTCATACAATCGCACATCCACTCATACCCACTCACATGCACACTTGAGGAGAGAGGTGCACTTAAACTTTAACAATGCAAGGTTTACAGTATAAACAGTATTAGAAAAGATACCCAGATATTGTATATATATATATATATATATATATATATATATCCATCCATCCCGCTCTGGCTCAGGATCAGCTACAGGCTATCCAGACCATAGTGGATGAACATTCCTCGGCATCAAGGATCCTCAGGAAGTGATCCCAAGATCACCTCTCGAGGACCTCTCCACCGTTCACACTTAAAAAAGAAAAGGAAAGTAACAGAAGTTGATCAGATGTAAAACAATACAAAATAAAAAGACACAAAAAATAAATAAGAGGATATCATATCAGAAGTAACAAAAAAAACACAATAATAGTGTAGGATCAATACAGAAAATAATGAAGATAATAAAAAAGGAATAAAACTACAAAAAAGATGGCAGATACATTTGACAAGTTAAAAGTAGGAATGTCTAAGTCTATGAAATACATGAACCTTTTTTCATACTATGGTTTATATATATATACATTTTTTATTGTTTTTTCATGGTAAAAAAAATACATTTGACAAGTTAAAAGTAGCTTTATTGACGTTTGAGAATGTGTGCTGCCGGATCTCCGCCACCAGATGGAGCCCGCGGGCTCAACGTTGAGACCCGCCCATATTGAGGGAAAATAAGCCCCTCCTCGATCTGCGGGCTGCAGCCAGGGGCACTTGGCAGAAGCTGCACTGACATGAAACTGGGCCGGCACTCGTTTGACTAGCTGAAAAAAAAAAAAAAAAAAAAATTCGGGAGGAGTGCTGGAGTCACTCCCGGGAGGGTTGGCAAGTATTAGAAGTAGCGGTGAATGCGGTGTTACCGCGGCACTGCCGCAATGTATAATCGCCGGTCCAGCTTTAGTGTTAATTTGATATTGCCTCAAGGGCCAAGTCAAATTACACGTTGGGCCAAATTTGGCCCACGGGCCAGAGTTTGACACCCATGACCTTCACTGTAAAAAATTACTGTAAAAATAAAAAATAAAATTACAGTTATATACTCCATCCATCCATCCATTTTCTACCGCTTATTCCCTTCGGGGTCGCGGAGGGTGCTGGAGCCTATCTCAGCTACAATCAGGCGGAAGGCGGGGTACACCCTGGACAAGTCGCCACCTCATCGCAGGGCCAACACAGATAGACAGACAACATTCACACTCACATTCACACACTAGGGCCAATTTAGTGTTGCCAATCAACCTATCATGTTCTTCTTAAATGCAGTTAAGTACTGTAAATTTTGTTGCATTTTTCAAAAAATATCGACCAGCAGTAAGTTACTGTAAAACCTACAGTGTAATTCAGTATTTTTCAGACTTGTTTCTTGGGTCCGCCCACAATTCGTCCAACCGAGCTTCATTTCACCTGGCTAAATCCATCCTACTGCATCGTGTGTTTTTGATAACAAGGTAAGAGTCACTTGTACCTTGATGTGTCATTTTCTGTTTGAATTACTTTATATATATATTTATAAAGTCCGAAATGTCAGCATCACAGACACTATCGTTGACCACGCGCATGTACCGCCGCATGCTAGCTAGCTAAGTTTTCTTCTTTTTTGTCATAGTCATCATAAAAGATGATAACTTGCCACATATGTGCTGCGACTTGCAGCAATGTATTTGCGTATGTTAGACACATGCGAAGTCATAGTTGTATGCCTAATGCATCGTTTAAGTGTGCTTTCCCTAAATGCACAAGAGTTTTTTCCAACTTCTCAGCCTTCAAAACTCACAGCCGTCGTCATAAATATGGCAAGAGTAGGACTGATATGTATAGCGCAGAAGGTTTACCTTGTAATATTGTCTCATGTAGCGCGAAGTGCGATGATATACGGGCCCTTCTCCTGCATTTGAAAAGTCATATTACCGAAGGTAGGACAGTTACGTGCCCCTTCAGTCAATGTGAAAAAAGATTTACAGTTAAGTCTACTTTCACATCGCACGCGTCAAGGAAGCACTACGGCTACACTGAACGAAGTTTGACTTGATCAACAGCAAATCCAAGCAGCTCTTGTGTTATTAACACTGATGATGACTATTGTGATATGCAACTTGAGAATTCAGGATATTCCTGTTATGAAGACATGGAGGTCTACTTGCATTAAAAAAATGTTCACAGCACTGAAAAAAGGTTGAGAACCACTGCCTTAGGACAGTGGTTCTCAACCTTTTTTCAGTGATGTACCCCTGTGAACATTTTTTAAATTCAAGTACCCCCTAATCAGAGCAAAGCATTTTTGGTTGAAAAAAAGAGATAAAGAAGTAAAATACAACACTATGTCATCAGTTTCTGATTCATTAAATTGTATAACAGTGCAAAATATTGCTCATTTGTTGTGGTCTTTCTTGAACTATTTGGAAAAAAAGATATAAAAATAACTAAAAACTTGTTGAAAAATAAACAAGTGATTCAAATATAAATAAAGATTTTTACACATAGAAGTAATCAACTTAAAGTGCCCTCTTTGGGGATTGCAATAGAGATCCATCTGGATTCATGAACTTCATTCTCAACATTTCTTCACAAAAAAAGAAATCTTTAACATCAATATTTATGGAACATGTCCACTACGCTTTAACCAAGCCTCCATTGTTTTCTACATGGATAGTTGATTGACAGTTGGTGCCGTGTGGCACCGCCAGGTAGAGTCAAACCATCATGGCATGGGGGAAACTCTGGCTTTATGGTAATGAATGGAATAGCCTACTTGATTAGTTGTTCAGTTTATGAACTTACATTCATATTTTGTCGAAGTATTATTCAATAAATATATTTATAAAGGATTTTTGAATTGTTGCTATTTTTAGAATATTTAAAAAAAATCTCACGTACCCCTTGGCATACCTTCAAGTACCCCCAGGAGTACGCGTACCCCCATTTGAGAACCACTGCCTTAGGAGACTAGATGTAAACAGAGTAAAGAGAGAGCGAGTGAGGTGGCCATTCCAAATACTTTTAAAATGCTACCCATATTGGATACTGTTTAGGAACATAAACTGCATTTCTTGACTGTACCAGTTGCTGGTGACAAAGTCACAATAAAACGTTGGATGATCAGCATGGAAGGTGATGTCATCTGCAAAGGCGTCCAACCTAGCTTAATCTCAGGGCTTGCTGCCCTTCTTGCCACCTACTATGTGTTCAACTTGGAATACCAAGAGGAAGGTCCTCGGACATTGGAATTTGTTCAAAGGTAAATCCTCTTGATACTGTTAAAATACTGTTAGGATATTTTATTTTATATTTCTCACCTCTGTTCAGGAATTTGACTTGTCATTTCCCCAATTGTGTGCCTTAAATCAATGACTCTTCTGTTCCTTTGTGGACCTTCTTATTAGGGACCGAAGCACCAGTTTGACTCTAGGATACAGAGAAGGTAGGTAATGTGCAGGTAAAGATATGTTGACTGGGTCAAAGAAGGAAGCACCTGTTTGACCCCAGGATGCAGAAAAAGTAGGTAATTTGCAGGTAAAGATATGTTGACTGGATGATGGCAGGAAGCACCAGCTTGACCCGAGAATGCAGAGCAAGTAGGTAATGTGCGGGTGAAGATATGTTGAATGGGTAAAGGCAGGAAGCACCAGTGTGACCCCACCATGCAGGGAAGGTAGGTAATGTGCGGGTGAAGGTATGTTGAATGGGTGAAAGAAGGAAGCGCATGTGTGGTCGAGGCCCTGCAGACAAGGTAGGTATGTGCAGGTGAAGATATGTTGTATGGTGAAAGAAAGAAGCACCAGTGTGACCCAAGGATGCAGGGAAGGTAGGTAATGTGCAGGTAAAGATATGTTGAATGGGTGAAGGCAGGAAACACCAGCTAGACGCCAGGATACAGAGAAGGTAGGTAATGTGCAGGTAAAGATATGTTGAATGAGTAAAGGCAGGAAACACCAGCTTGACTCCAGGATACAGAGAAGGTAGGTAATGTGCAGGTAACGATATGTTGAATGGGTAAAGGTAGAAAGCACCAGCGTGACCACACTATGCAGAGAAGGTAGGTAATGTGCAGGTAAAGATATGTTGAATGGGTAAAGGCAAGAAGCACCAGTGTGACCCCAGGATGCAGAGAAGATAGGTAATGAGCAGGTAACGATATGTTAAATGGGTGAAAGCAGGAAACATCAGCGTAAATACACGGTCCCGTAGATGGAGAGAAAACATAAATAGAGAGAGGGATTGGGGAGGCTTTAGCATTGTCTTCCTCTCTGAATTTGTCTTAATGGGTTTTAGAGCATTCACTCATCTACAGCTGTGGTTATGGTATAGGCTCACATATATCCTAAAATTGATATTAATATTTGTGCAGTGCATATTCCTAAATAACAATGTGAGGGGGGTTCTGTATCGACTGCAAGTAATCTTCAATCACAACAGAATATCTAATATGCTTTCTCTCTTTTTTAGGCGATTCATTGGCGTTAACCCTGAGAGGGGAACAAAGGCTAGCCAGGGAAAGGTGGTGTCCAAGAAGACCGGGAAGCTGGTCCAGAAAAAGGCAGCAACTGTAAATCCTCACGTAGCCACCCTTATAAAACATCTCACAGACTTTGAGTGGGGCTTTATGTAGCCGACAACTAAACACTGGACTCGTGTTCAGTGTTTTGTCTCCAGTTAGAAATTAAGTGGACATGTTATAAATGTTAAAATGCTTTACTGAAAATAAGAAGAATGCACTAAATGTACTTTGAATGTACTTGATGCACAATAAATAATTGGTTAATAAAAACATAATCTTGCAAGGCCATTTCTCCAGTCATTTTTATGCCAGCAGATTGCAGGGATTTTGATTTTGAAAAATTAAAAGTTCAACTCATTAACTTCTAGTGGCATTATACTGTAAAGCTCAGTCTATAGTGCTTACAATTATTTTACTGTAATTAACTGTTAATGGATATTACAGTAGATACACTAAAATAACAGTAAACTGTAGTGATAAATCACAGTATGTGTGCTGTAGAAAAACAGTTTTATACTGGAACCATTAGCTGCCAGTAGGTTACTGTAATTAAACGGTGAAAATTCTTACAGTAAGGGAGAGACCCGCCACCCAGCGGAGAAAACTCATTTCGGCCGCTTGTACCCGTGATGTTGTCCTTTCGGTCATAACCCACAGCTCATGACCATAGGTGAGGATGGGAACGTAGATTGACCGGTAAATTGAGAGCTTTTCCCTCTGGCGCAGCTCCTTCTTACCACGACGAATCGATATAGCGTCCTCATTACTGAAGACGCCGCACCGATCAGCCTGTGCATCTCACGATCCACTCTTCCCTCACTCATGAACAAGACTCCAGGTACTTGAACTCATCCACTTGGGGCAAGATCTCCTGCCCAACCTCGAGATGGCACTCCACCCTTTCCCGGGCGAGAACCTCGGACTTGGAGGTGCTGATTCTCATCCCAGTCGCTTCACACTCGGCTGCGAACCAATCCAATGATAGCTGAAGATCCTGGCCAGTTAAAGCCATAAGGACCACATCATCTGCAAAAAGGAGAGACCTAATCCTGCAGCCACCAAACCGGATCCCCTCAACGCCATGACTGCGCCTAGAAATTCTGTCCATAAAATTTATGAACACATTTGGTGACAAAGGGCAGCCAACTTATTGCTGGCAATGCAGACCAAGCTCTGACACTGATCATACAGGGAGCGACCCGCCACAATCAGACATGCCGATACCCCATACTATCTGAGCACTCCCCACAGGACTTCCCGGGGTGGCCACGGTCGAATGTCTTCTCCAAGTCCACAAAGCACATGTAGACTGGTTGGACAAACTCCCATGCACACTCAAGGACCCTGCCGAGAGTATAGAGCTGGTCTACCGTTCCACGACCAGGACGAAAACCACACTGTTCGTCCTGGATCCGAGGTTCCTCCTCTCCAGTACACATGAATAGACCTTACCGGGAAGGCTGAGGAGTGTGATCTACGATAGTTGGAACACACCCTCCGGTTCCCCTTCTTAAAGAGAGGAACCACCACCCCGGTCTGCCAATCCAGAGGTACCGCCCCTGATGTCCATGCGATGTTGCAGAGTCTTGTCAACTAAAACAGCCCCACAGCATCCAGAGCCTTAAGGAACTCCGGACGGAGCTCATCCACCCCCGCGGCCTTGCCACCGAGGAGCTTCTTAACTACCTTGGCAACCTCAGCCCCAGAAATAGGAGAGCCCACCACAGATTCCCCAGGCACTGCTTGGCCTGTCGGTATGCCCGCTGCCTCTGGAGTCCCATGAGCCAAAAGGACCAGATAAGCTCTGTCTTCAGCTTGACGGCATCCCGCACTGCTGGTGGCCACCAGCGGGTTCTAGGATTACCGCCACGACAGGCACCAAACACCTTGCGGCCACAGCTCCAATCAGCTGGCTTGACAAGAGAGGCACGGAACATGATCCATTCAGACTCAATGTCCAGCACCTCCTTTGTGATATGTTCAAAGTTCCTCCGGAGGTAGAAAAAGAAACTCTCTCTGACAGGAGACTGCTAGGCATTCCCAAAAGACTCTCACAATGCGTTTGGGCCTGCCAGGTCTGTCCGGGATCCTACCCCACCATCGGAGCCAGCTCACCAGGTGGTGATCGGTAGAAAGCTCGCCCCTCTCTTCACCCGAGTGTCCAAAACATGAGGCCGCAAATCCCATGACACAACTACAAAGTCAATAATGGAACTGCGGCCGAGGGTGTCCTGGTGCCAAGTGCACATATGGACACCCTTATGTTTGAACATTGTGTTTGTTATGGACAATCCGTGACTAGCACAAAAGTCCAATAACAAAGCACCACTTGGGTTCAGATCCGGGTGGCCATTTTTCCCAATCACGACTCTCCAGGTTTCAAAGTCGTTGCCAACATGAGCGTTGAAGACCCCCATTAGAACAAAGGAATCACCCGAGGGAGCACTCTCAAGGGAATCCAAAAAGAGTGGGTACTCTGAGCTGCTGTTTGGTGCGTAAACACCAACAACAGTCAGGACCCGTCACCCAACCCGAAAGCGGAGGGAAGTTACCATCTCGTCTTCTGGGTTAAGTCCAACGTGCAGGCTTTGAGCCGGGGGGAAACAAGAATTGCCAACCCAGCCTCTCATTACTTGCAACGCCAGAGTGGAAGAGAGTCCAACCCCTCTTGAGAGAACAGGTCCCAGAGCCTTCGCTGTGCGTCGAAGTGAGTCCAGCTTTATCTAGCCGGGAACTTCTCCACCTCGCGAGGTGACGTTCCACGTCCCAAGAGCGAGCTTATGTAGCCGATAATCGGACCGCCAAGTGCCCTGCCTTCGGCTTCCGCCCAGCTAACACTGCACCCGACCTCTATGACCCAGCCCATGAGTGGTGAGCCTATTGCAGGGGGGACCCACGTTGCCTCTTCGAGCTGGGCCCCATGGGCACCAGTCGCTCGCCATCGTGCCCCACCTCTGGGCCTGGCTCCACAGGGGAGACACGGTGAGCCGCGTCCGGGCGAGAAAATATCTAGGTCCTCGATTTGTACTTTTCATAAAGGTCTTTGAGCTGCTCTTTGTCTGATTCCTCACCTAGGACCTGTTTGTCTTGGGGGACCCTACCACGGGGCATAGAAGCCCCCGGACAGCATAGCTCCTAGGATCAGTGGGACAAGCAAACCACAAAGGTGGCGGCTCAGAAAGCAGGTTATATAAACATAACTCCAAAACCAAACATGCAAGATGTCTAAACATGCCTGTAATATTGTATCAATGTGAGTTTTACTAGAATCGGTTGTTTTTTTAAGGCTTGCAAACACAAAAAGTTTTTTTTACTCAATATGACAGTAAGTTCTTAAAATGCTGAGATAATGTGAAAAAAAGCAATACAAATGTATTCCAACATAATTCCTAAACCAAACATGCAAAATGTCTAAAAATGCCTGTAATATTGAATCCATGTGAGTTTTACTAGAATCATTTGTTTTTGTAAGGTTTGCAAATACAAAAATTGAGTTTTATGACAGACACAAGTTAGTTTTTTTACTCATTATAACAGTATAGATGTCATACTATATATTAAAGTTATATAAACATAACTCCAAAACCAAACGTGCATTATGTCCAAAATTGCCTGTAATATTGTATAGATGTGAGTTTTACTAGAATCAGGTTTGCAAATACAAAAATTGGGTTTTATGACAGTATACTGTCACACTCAATATGACAGTATAACTGTCATACTAAATCCATCCATTTTCTTCCGCTTATCCGAGGTCGGGTTGCGGGGGCAACAGCCTAAGCAGAGAGCCCAGACTTCCCTCTCCCCAGCCACTTCGTCCAGCTCTTCTCGGGGGATCCCGAGGCGTTCCCAGGCCATAGTCTTTCCAATGTATCCTAGGTCTTCCCCATGGCCTCCTGCCGTTCGGACCTAGGGAGGCGTTCGGGTGGCATCCTGAGCAGATGCCCGAACCACCTCATCTGGCTCCTCTCAATGTGGAGGAGCAGCGGCTTTACACTGAGTTCCTCCCAGATGACAGAGCTTCTCACCCTATCTCTAAGGGAGAGACCCACCACCCGGCGGAGGAAACTCATTTCGGCCGCTTGTACCCGTGACCTTGTCCTTTCGGTCATAACCCAAAGCTCATGACCATAGGTGAGGATGGGAACGTTGATCGACCGGTAAATTGAAAGCTTTTCCTTCTGGCTCAGCTCCTTCTTCACCACAACGGATCGATATAGCGTCCTCATTACTGAAGACGCCGCACCGATCCGCCTGTAGATCTCACAATCCACTCTATCCTCACTCGTGAACAAGACTCCTAGGTACTTGAACTCCTTCACTTGGGGCAAGATCTCTTTCCCAACCTCGAGATGGCACTCCACCCTTTCCCGGGCGAGAACCATGGACTCGGACTTGGAGGTGCTGATTCTCATCCCAGTCGCTTCACTGCGAACCAATCCAATGAAAGCTGAAGATCTTGGCCAGTTGAAGCCATCAGGACCACATCATCTGCAAAAAGCAGAGACCTAATCCTGCAGCCACCAAACCAGGCGCAGTCATGGCGTTGAGGGGATCCTCAAAGCCATGACTGCGCCTAGATATTCTGTCCATTAAAGTTATGAACAGAATCGGTGACAAAGGGCAGCCTTGGCGGAGTCCAACCCTCACTGGAAAGGTGTCCGACATACTGCCGGCAATGCGGACCAAGCTCTGACACTGATCATACAGGGAGACACCCGCCACAATCAGACATGCCGATACTCCATACTCTCTGAGCACTCCCCACAGGATTTACCGGGGACCAAGGTCGAATGTCTTCTCCAAGTCCACAAAACTTATGTAGACTGGTTGGGCAAACTCCCATGCACACTCAAGGACCCTGCCGAGAGTATAGAGCTGGTCTACCGTTCCACGACCAGGACGAAAACCACACTGTTTGTCCTGGATCCGAGGTTCCTCCTCTCCATTACACATGAATAGACCTTACCGGGAAGGCTGAGGAGTGTGATCTACGATAGTTGGAACACAACCTCCGGTTCCCCTTCTTAAAGAGAGGTACCACCACCCCGGTCTGCCAATCCAGAGGTACCGCCCCCGATGTAGACGCAATGTTGCAGAGTCTTGTCAACCAAGACTGCCCCACAGCATCCAGAGCCTTAAGGAACTCCGGACGGAGCTCATATCCCCGGGGCCTTGCCACCGAGGAGCTTTTTAACTACCTTGGCAACCTCAGCCCCAGAAATAGGAGAGCCCACCACAGACTTCCCAGGCACTGTTTCCTCATAGGAAGACGTGTTGGTGGGACTGAGGAGGTCTCGCTTGGCCTGTCGGTATGCCCACTGCCTCTGGAGTCCCATGAGCCAAAAGGACCCGGTGGCTCTTTCTTCAGCTTGACAGCATCCCTCACTGCTGGTGGATTACCGCCACGACAGGCACCAAACACCTTGCGGCCACAGCTTCAATCAGCTGGCTCAACAAGAGAGGAACGGAACATGGTCCACTCAGACTCAATGTCCAGCACCTCCCTCGTGACATGTTCAAAGTTCTTCCGGACATGTTCAAAGTTCTTCAGGAGACTCTGCTAGGTGTTCCCAGCAGACCCTTACAATGCGTTTGGGCCTGCCAGGTCTGACCAGCATCCTCCCCTACCATCGGAGCCAGCTCACCACCAGGTGGTGGTTGGTAGAAAGCTCTGCCCCTCTCTTCACCGAGTGTCCAAAACATGAGGCCGCAAATCCCATGACACAACTACAAAGTCAATCATGCGGCCGAGGGTGTCCTTGTGCCAAGTGCACATATGGACACCCTTATGTTTGAACATTGTGTTTGTTATGGACAATCCGTGACAAGCACAAAAGTCCAATAACAAAGCACCACTTGGGTTCAGATCCGGGTGGCCATTTTTCCCAATCACGACTCTCCAGGTTTCACTGTCGTTGCCAACATAGCGTTGAAGTCCACCAGCAGAACAAGGGAATCACCCGAGGGAGCACTCTCCAGTACTCCCTCAAGGGAATCCAAAAAGAGTTGGTACTCTGAGCTGCTGTTTGGTGTGTAAACACAAACAACAATCAAGACCCGTCACCCAACCCGAAGGCTGAAGGAAGCTACCATCTCGTCTATTGGGTTTAAAGTCCAACGTGCAGGCTTTGAGCCGGGGGGCAACAAGAATTGCCACCCCAGCCTCTCATTAGATGCAACGCCAGTGTGGAATCTCTTCCACTCTGGCGTTGCAAGTAATGAAAGTTCAGTTCAGTCCAGCCCCTCTGAGAGAACAGGTTCCAGAGCCCTTGCTGTGAGTCCAACTATATCTAGCCGGGAACGTCTCCACCTCATGCACCAGCTCAGGCTCCTTCCCTCCCAGCGAGGTGACGTTCCATGTCCCAAGAGCGAGCTTATGTAGCCGATAATCGGACCACCAAGTGCCCTGCCTTCGGCTGCCGCCCAGCTCACACTGCACCCTCTATGACCCAGCCCATGAGTGGTGAGCCCTGGAGGGGGGATCCACGTTGCCTCTTCGAGCTGAGCACGGCTGGGCCCCATGGGGACTGGCCCGTCAATCGCCATCGTGCCACACCTCTGGGCCTGGCTCCACAGGGGAGCCACGGTGACCTGCGTCCGGGCGAGAAAAAATCTAGGTCCTCAATTGTACTTTTAATAAAGGTCTTTGAGCTGCTCTTTGTCTGATCCCTCACCTAGGACCTGTTTGTCTTGGGAGACCATAGAAGCCCCCGGACAACATAGTTCCTGGATCAGTGGGACACGCAAACCACAAAGGTGGCGGCTCAGAAAGCAGGTTATATAAATATAACTCCAAAACCAAACATGCAATATGTCCAAACATGCCTGTAATATTGTATCAATGTGAGTTTTCCTAGAATCGGTTGTTTTTGTAAGGTTTGCAAATACAAAAATTAGGTTTTACTCACAATGACAAAATCACACTGAATATGACAGTTATTTAAACATAACTCATAAACTACATAAAAAAATGGCTAATAATGCCTGAAATAATGAATCATTGGGAGTTTTACTGAGTTTTACATTTTGCAAACACAAAAAGTAGTTTTTTACTTGACTGTAATGTTTTTAGAACCCTGAGATAATGGGAAAAAGCATTTACTCAATATGACTGTAATGTTCTTAAAATCCTGAGATAATGCGAAAAAGCAATAAAAATGTATTTAAACATTACTCCTAAACAACATGTGCAAAATGGCTAATAATGCCTGGAAACATGTATCTTTGTTAGTTTTACTGGAAAAATGATCTTTTGTAAAGTTTGCAAAGACACAAGCCAGTTTTTTTTTTATTCAATAACACAGTATAACAGTCATATTAAATATGAAAGTTATATAAACATAACTCCAAAACCAAACATGTGTCATGTCTAAAAATGCCTGTAATAATGTATTAATGTGAGTTTGTAAGGTTTGCAAAAACAAAAAGTAGTTTTTTACTCAATATGAAAGTAATGATCTTAGAATCCTGAGATAATGCGAAAAAAGCAATAAAAATGTATTCAAACATAACTCCTAAACAACCCATGCAAAATGGGTAATAATGCCTGGAGACATGTATCTTTGTTAGTTTTACTAGAAAAATGATCTTTTGTAAAGTTTGCAAAGACACAAGGTAATTTTTTTCATTCAATATGACAGTATAACAGTCATACTAAATATAAAAGTTATATAAACATAACTCCAAAACCAAACATGTGTCATGTCTAAAAATGTCTGTAATAATGTATTTATGTGAGTTTGTAAGGTTTGCAAAAACAAAAAGTAGTTTTTTACTCAATATGAAAGTAATGATCTTAGAATCCTGAGATAATGCGAAAAAAGCAATGAAAATGTCTTTAAACATAATTCCTAAACAACCCATGCAAAATGGGTAATAATGCCTGGAGACATGTATCTTTGTTAGTTTTACTAGAAAAATTATCTTTTGTAAAGTTTGCAAAGACACAAGGTAATTTTTTTCATTCAATATGACAGTATAACAGTCATACTAAATATAAAAGTTATATAAACATAACTCCAAAACCAAACATGTGTCATGTCTAAAAATGTCTGTAATAATGTATTTATGTGAGTTTGTAAGGTTTGCAAAAACAAAAAGTAGTTTTTTACTCAATATGAAAGTAATGATCTTAGAATCCTGAGATAATGCGAAAAAAGCAATAAAAATGTATTTAAACATAATTCCTAAACAACCCATGCAAAATGGGTAATAATGCCTGGACACATGTATCTTTGTTAGTTTTACTAGGAAAATGATGTTTTGTAAAGTTTGCAAAGACACAAGCTAGTTTTTTAAAATTAAATATGACAGTATAACAGTCCTACTAAATATGAAAGTTATCAAAACATAACTCAAAAAACCAAACATGTTTTATGTCTAAAAATGCCTGTAATAATGTATTTATGTGAGTTTGTAAGGTTTGCAAAACAAAAAGTAGTTTTTTCCTCAATATGAAAGTAAGGATTTTAGAATCCTGAGATAATGCGAAAAAAGCAATAAAAATGTATTTAAACATAATTCCTAAACAACCCATGCAAAATGGGTAATAATGCCTGGACACATGTATCTTTGTTAGTTTTACTAGAAAAATGATCTTTTGTAATGTTTGCAAAGACACAAGCTAGTTTTTTTTAATTCAATATGACAGTATAACAATCATACTAAATATGAAAGTTATATAAATATAACTCCAAAACCAAACATGTGTTATGTCTAAAAATGCCTGTAATAATGTATTTATGTGAGTTTGTAAGGTTTGCAAAAACAAAAAGTAGTTTTTTACTCAATATGAAAGTAATGATCTTAGAATCCTGAGATAATGCGAAAAAAGCAATACAAATGTATTTAAACATAATTCCTAAACAACCCATGCAAAATGGGTAATAATGCCTGGAGACATGTATCTTTGTTAGTTTTACTAGAAAAATGATCTTTTGTAAAGTTTGCAAAGACACAAGCTAGTTTTTTTTTATTCAATATGACTGTATAACAGTCATACTAAATATAAAAGTTATATAAACATAACTCCAAAACCAAACATGTGTCATGTCTAAAAATGTCTGTAATAATGTATTCATGTGAGTTTGTAAGGTTTGCAAAAACAAAAAGTAGTTTTTTACTCAATATGAAAGTAATGATCTTAGAATCCTGAGATAAAGCGAAAAAAGCAATAAAAGTGTATTTAAACATAACTCCTAAACAACCCAGGCAAAATGGGTAATAATGCCTGGAGACATGTATCTTTGTTAGTTTTACTAGGAAATGTATATTTTGTAAAGTTTGCAAAGACACAAGCTAGTTGTTTTTATTCAATAAGACAGTATAACAGTCATACTAAATATGAAAGTTATATAAACATAACTCCAGAACCAAACGTGTGTCATGTCTAAAATTGCCTATAATAATGTATTTATGTGAGTTTGTAAGGTTTGCAAAAACAAAAAGTAGTTTTTTCCTCAATATGAAAGTAAGGATTTTAGAATCCTAAATAATGCGAAAAAAGCAATAAAAATGTATTTAAAGATAATTCCTAAAACCCCCATGCAAAATGGCTAATAATGCCTGGAGACATGTATCTTTGTTAGTTTTACTAGAAAAATGATATTTTGTAAAGTTTGCAAAGACACAAGCTAGTTTTTTTTAATTCAATATGACAGTATAACAGTCATACTAAATATAAAAGTTATATAAACATAACTCCAGAACCAAACGTGTGTCATGTCTAAAATTGCTTATAATAATGTATTCATGTGGGTTTGTAAGGTTTGCAAAAACAAAAAGTAGTGTTTTACTCAATATGAAAGTAATGATCTTAGAATCCTGAGATAATGCGAAAAAAGCAATACCAATGTATTCAAACACAATTTTTAAACCAAACATGTGAATTGTCTAAAAATGCCTGTAATATTGAATTTATGTAAGTTTTACTAGAATCAATTGTTTTTGTAAGGTTTGCAAATACAAAAATTAGGTTTTACACATAATGACATTATAACTTTAACACTCAATATGAAAGTTATTTAATTATAACTCCTAAATACACATGAAACATGTCTAATAGCGTGAAAAAAATTATCTTTGTGAGTGTTGCTAGAAACATTTTCTTTTGTAAGGTTTGCAAAGACACAAGTTAGATTTTTTTAACTCAATATGACAGTATAACGCCACACTCAATATGACAGTTATTTAAACATAACTCCTAAACCACACCTGAAAAATGGCTAATAATGCCTGATATAATGCATCTTTGGGAGTTTTACTGGAAACATATGCTTTTTGTAAGGCTTGCAAACACAAAAATTATTTGTATT
This sequence comes from Entelurus aequoreus, assembly GCF_033978785.1. NCBI lineage: Eukaryota > Metazoa > Chordata > Actinopteri > Syngnathiformes > Syngnathidae > Entelurus > Entelurus aequoreus. The sequence continues at coordinate 40,505,465 of NC_084747.1, forward strand.
GTATTATGTATTACAACATAATTCCTAAACCAAACATGCAAAATGTCTGAAAATGCCTGTAATATTGAATCCATGTGAGTTTTATTTGAATCAGTTGTATGGTTTGCTAATACAAAAATTGGGTTTTATGACAAACACAAGTTAGTTTTTTTACTCAATATAACAGTTTAGCTGTCATACTATATATGAAATTTATATAAACATAACTCCAAAACCAAACCATTATGTCCAAAACTGCCTGTAATATTGTATATATGTGAGTTTTACTAGAATCAGGGTTGCAAATACAAAAATTGGGTTTTATGACAGTATACTGTCACACTCAATATGACAGTTATTTAAACGTAACTCAAACAACACATGCAAAATAGCTAATAATGCCTGGAGCATGTATCTTAGTTAGTTTTACTAGAAAAATGGTATTTTGTAAGGTTTGCAAAGACACAAGTTAGTTGTTGTTTTTATTCAATATGACAGTATAACTGTCATACTAAATATGAAAGTTATATAAACATAACTCTAAAACCAAACATGCATTTTGTCTAAAAATGCCTGTAATATTGTATCTGTGTGAGTTTAACTAGATTTAGTTGTTTTTGTAAGGTTTGCAAATACAAAATAAGGGTTTTACTCACTATGACAGTTTACTGTCACACTCAATCTGACAGTTATTTATTTAAACATAACTCCTAAACCACACATACAAAATGGCTAATAATGCCTGGAGATATGTATCTTTGTGAGTTTTACTAGAAACATTATATTGTGTAAGGTTTAGTTAGTTTTTGTACTCAATCTGACAGTATAACTGTCATTCTAAATCCATCCATTTTCTTCCGCTTATCCGAGGTCGGGTTGCGGGGGCAGCAGCCTGAGCAGAAAATCCCAGACTTCCCTCTCCCCAGCCACTTCGTCCAGCTCTTCTTGGGGTATTCCGAGGCGTTCCCAGGCCAGCCGGGGACATAGTCTTTCCAATGTGTCCTAGGTCTTCCCCGTGGCCTCCTGCCACACCTCCCTAGAGGCGTTCGGGTGGCATCCTGAGCAGATGCCCGAACCACCTCATGGCTCCTCTCAATGTGGAGGAGCAGCGGCTTTACTTTGAGTTCGTCCCGGATGACAGAGCTTCTCACCCTGTCTCTAAGGTAGAGACCCACCACCCGGCAGAGGAAATGCATTTCGGCCGCTTGTCCTTTCGGTCAAAACCCAAAGCTGGGAACGTAGATCGATGGTAAATTGAGAGCTTTTCCTTCTGGCTCAGCTCCTTCTTCACCACAACGGATCGATATAGCGTCCTCAATACTGAAGACGCCGCACCAAACCGCCTGTGGATCTCTCGATCCACTCTATCCTCACTCGTGAACAAGACTCCTAGGTACTTGAACTCCTCCATTTGGGGCAAGATCTCCTCCCCAACCTGGAGATGGCACTCGACCCTTTCCTGCGCGAGAACCATGGACTTGGACTTGGAGGTGCTGATTCTCATCCCAGTCGCTTCACACTCAAGGACCCTGCCGAGAGTATAGACCTGGTCTACCGTTCCACGACCAGGACGAAAACCACACTGTTCGTCCTGGATCCGAGTTTCCTCCTCTCCAGTACACATGAATAGACCTTACCGGGAAGGCTGAGGAGTGTGTTTCACGATAGTTGGAACACACCCTCCGGTTCCCTTTCTTAAAGAGAGGAACCACCACCCCGGTCTGCCAATCCAGAGGTACCACCCCCAATGTTCACGCGATGTTGCAGAGTCTTGTCAACCAAGACAGCCTCACAGTATCCAGAGCCTTAAGGAACTCATCCACCACCGGGGCCTTGCCACAGAGGAGGTTTTTAACTACCTAGGCAACCTAAGCCCCAGAAATAGGAGAGTCCACCACAGATTCCCCAGGCACTGCTTGGCCTGTCGGAATGCCCGCTGCCTCTGGAGTCCCATGAGCCAAAAGGACCCGATAGGCTCTTTCTTCAGCTTGACGGCATCCCTCCCTGCTGGTGGCCACCAGCGAGTTCTAGGATTACCGCCACGACAGGCACCAAACACCTTGCGGCCACAGCTCCAAATAGCAGGCTCGACAAGAGAGGCACGGAACATGGTCCACTCAGACTCAATGTCCAGCACCTCCCTCGTGACATGTTTAAAGTTCTTCCTTATGTTTGAACATTGTGTTTGTTATGGACAATCCGTGACGAGCACAAAAGTCCAATAACAAAGCACCACTTGGGTTCAGATCCGGGTGGCCATTTTTCCCAATCACGACTCTCCAGGTTTCACTGTCCTTGCCAACATGAGCATTGAAGTCCCCCAACAGAACAAGGGAATCACCCGAGGGAGCACTCTCCAGTACTCCCTCAAGGGAATCCAAAAAGAGTGGGTACTCTGAGCTGCTGTTTGGTGCGTAAACACAAACAACAGTCAGGACCCGTCACCCAACCCGAAGGCGGAGGGAAGCTACCATCTCGTCTACTGGGTTAAAGTCCAACGTGCAGGCTTTGAGCAACAACAATTGCCACCCCAGCCTCTCATTGCTTGCAACGCCAGAGTGGAAGAGAGTCCAGCCCCTCTTGAGAGAACAGGTTCCAGAGCCCTTGCTGTGCGTCGAAGTGAGTCCAACTATATCTAGCCGGAACTTCTTCACCTCGCGCACCAGCTCAGGCTCTTTCCCTCCCAGCGAGGTGACGTTCCACGTCCCAAGAGCGAGCTTATGTAGCCGATAATCGGACCGCCAAGTGCCCTGCCTTCGGCTGCCGCCCAGTTCACACTGCATCTGACCTCTATGACCTCAATGGGCCCATGAGTGGTGAGCCCATTGGAGGGTTGACCCACGTTGCCTCTTCGAGCTGAGCCCGGCAGGGCCCCAAGGAGACAGGCCCGGCCACCAGTCGCTCGCCATCGTGCCCCACCTCTGCGCCTGGCTCCACAGGGGAGCCACGGTGACCTGCGCCTGGGCGAGAAAAAATCTAGGTCCTCGATTTGTACTTTTCATAAAGGTCTTTGAGCTGCTCTTTGTCTGATCCCTCACCTAGGACCTTTTCTCAGGGGATCCCGAGGCGTTCCCAGGCCAGCCGGGAGACATAGTGTTCCCAATGTGTCCTGGGTCTTCCCCGTGGCCTCCAGGATGACAGAGCTTCACCTTCACCAGGGGTGTCAAACTCAAATACAGAGTGGGCCAAAGTTTAAAACTGAACAAAGCCGCGGGCCAAGGTTGAACAAATTAACCTTTTAATAGGGACCCAAACAAGTTTTGCATTGAATATTGAACAAGCAAGGCTTATATAACTTTATAGTGACATGCAAAATGGAGTTTCAAATAATAATAATAATAATTAAAAAATATCAATTGCATATCAAATATAATTTAAATACAAATTGAATGCCTCTTTTCTATTTGCAGCCTTCTGAGGTAAATATCAACATTAACTTTATCCACAGGCTAATAAATTTGAAAATAAAATAACAATGAATAAAACAACCATTCAGGACTTTAAACTGCTCAGTTTGCAACACACTGATCTAATTTGATGTGCCCAAGCCAGATACCTAGCATCTTTTTTTAGATGCTAGTTCTTTAATGTCGGGGCTCAGGCTTTGAGCTGAGGCAACTTTCATTATCGAACAAGATGTTCAACAGTCATAGCTCGTACACCCAATTCTAACATCATTCAGACCCAGTTACAAGATATGTGCAGCTACAGCACGCATACACAAATGAATGCAACGCATACTTCATCAACAGCGATACAGGTTACACTGAGGGTGCCAGTATAAAAAACTTTAACACTGTTAGAAATATACGCCACACTGTGAACCCACACCAAACAAGAATGACAAACACATTTCGGGAGAACATCCGCACCGTAACACAACATAAACACAAAAGAACAAATACCCAGAATGTTTTGCAGCACTAACTCTTTCGGGACGCTACAAAATACACCCCCGCTACCACCAAACCTCCCCCCCCACACACACACACACCTTGTAGCGTCTCGGAAGATTTAGTGCTACAAAGGGTTCTGGGTATTTGTTGTGTTGTGTTTATGTTGTGTTACGGTGCGGATGTTCTCCCGAAATGTGTTTGTCATTCTTGTTTGGTGTGGATTCACAGTGTGGCGTATATTTCTAAAAGTGTTAAAGTTTTTTTATTTGGCTACCGTCAGTGTAACCTGTATCGCTGTTGATGAAGTATGCGTTGCATTCAATTGTGTGTGGGTGCAGAAGCTGCACTGACATGAAACTGGGCTGGCACTCGTTTGACTAGCTGGAAAAAAAAAAGAAATTCGGGAGGAGTGCTGGAGTCACTCCCGGGAGGGTTGGCAAGTATTAGAAGTAGCGGCACTGCCGCAATGTATAATCGAAGGTCCAGCTTTAGTGTTAATTTGATATTGCCTCAAGGGCCAAGTCAAATTACACGTTGGGCCAAATTTGGCCCACGGGCCAGAGTTTGACACCCATGACCTTCACTGTAAAAAATTACTGTAAAAATAAAAAATAAAATTACAGTTATATACTCCATCCATCCATCCATTTTCTACCGCTTATTCCCTTCGGGGTCGCGGGGGGCGCTGGAGCCTATCTCAGCTACAATCAGGCGGAAGGCGGGGTACACCCTGGACAAGTCGCCACCTCATCGCAGGGCCAACACAGATAGACAGACAACATTCACACTCACATTCACACACTAGGGCCAATTTAGTGTTGCCAATCAACCTATCATGTTCTTCTTAAATGCAGTTAAGTACTGTAAATTTTGTTGCATTTTTCAAAAAATATCGACCAGCAGTAAGTTACTGTAAAACCTACAGTGTAATTCAGTATTTTTCAGACTTGTTTCTTGGGTCCGCCCACAATTCGTCCAACCGAGCTTCATTTCACCTGGCCGACCCTGCTAAATCCATCCTACTGCATCGTGTGTTTTTGATAACAAGGTAAGAGTCACTTGTACCTTGATGTGTCATTTTCTGTTTGAATTACTTTATATATATATTTATAAAGTCCGAAATGACATAGCGTCACAGTCAGCATCACAGACACTATCGTTGACCACGCGCATGTACCGCCGCATGCTAGCTAGCTAAGTTTTCTTCTTTTTTGTCATAGTCATCATAAAAGATGATAACTTGCAACATATGTGCTACGACTTGCAGCAATGTATTTGCATATGCTAGACACATGTGAAGTCATAGTTGTATGCCTAATGCATCGTTTAAGTGTGCTTTCCCTAAATGCACAAGAGTTTTTTCCAACTTCTCAGCCTTCAAAACTCACAGCCGTCGTCATAAATATGGCAAGAGTAGGACTGATATGTATAGCGCAGAAGGTTTACCTTGTAATATTGTCTCATGTAGCGCGAAGTGCGATGATATACGGGCCTTTCTCCTGCATTTGAAAAGTCATATTACCGAAGGTAGGACAGTTACGTGCCCCTTCAGTCAATGTGAAAAAAGATTTACAGTTAAGTCTACTTTCACATCGCACGTGTCAAGGAAGCACTACGGCTACACTGAACGAAGTTTGACTTGCTCAACAGCAAATCCAAGCAGCTCTTGTGTTATTAACACTGATGATGACTATTGTGATATGCAACTTGAGGATTCAGGATATTCCTGTTATGAAGACATGGAGGTCTACTTGCATTAAAAAATGTTCACAGCACTGAAAAAAGGTTGAGAACCACTGCCTTAGGACAGTGGTTCTCAACCTTTTTTCAGTGATGTACCCCTGTGAACATTTTTTAAATTCAAGTACCCCCTAATCAGAGCAAAGCATTTTTGGTTGAAAAAAAGAGATAAAGAAGTAAAATACAGCACTATGTCATCAGTTTCTGATTTATTAAATTGTATAACAGTGCAAAATATTGCTCATTTGTTGTGGTCTTTCTTGAACTATTTGGAAAAAAAGATATAAAAATAACTAAAAACTTGTTGAAAAATAAACAAGTGATTCAATTATAAATAAAGATTTTTACACATAGAAGTAATCAACTTAAAGTGCCCTCTTTGGGGATTGCAATAGAGATCCATCTGGATTCATGAACTTCATTCTCAACATTTCTTCACAAAAAAAGAAATCTTTAACATCAATATTTATGGAACATGTCCACTACGCTTTAACCAAGCCTCCATTGTTTTCTACATGGATAGTTGATAGACAGTTGGTGCCGTGTGGCACCGCCAGGTAGAGTCAAACCATCATGGCATGGGGGAAACTCTGGCTTTATGGTAATGAATGGAATAGCCTACTTGATTAGTTGTTCAGTTTATGAACTTACATTCATATTTTGTCGAAGTATTATTCAATAAATATATTTATAAAGGATTTTTGAATTGTTGCTATTTTTAGAATATTTAAAAAAAATCTCACATACCCCTTGGCATACCTTCAAGTACCCCCAGGAGTACGCGTACCCCCATTTGAGAACCACTGCCTTAGGAGACTAGATGTAAACAGAGGAAAGAGAGAGCGAGTGAGGTGGCCATTCCAAATACTTTTAAAATGCTACCCATATTGGATACTGTTTAGGAACATAAACTGCATTTCTTGACTGTACCAGTTGCTGGTGACAAAGTCACAATAAAACGTTGGATGATCAGCATGGAAGGTGATGTCATCTGCAAAGGCGTCCAACCTAGCTTAATCTCAGGGCTTGCTGCCCTTCTTGCCACCTACTATGTGTTCAACTTGGAATACCAAGAGGAAGGTCCTCGGACATTGGAATTTGTTCAAAGGTAAATCCTCTTGATACTGTTAAAATACTGTTAGGATATTTTATTTTATATTTCTCACCTCTGTTCAGGAATTTGACTTGTCATTTCCCCAATTGTGTGCCTTAAATCAATGACTCTTCTGTTCCTTTGTGTACCTTCTTATTAGGGACCGAAGCACCAGTTTGACTCTAGGATACAGAGAAGGTAGGTAATGTGCAGGTAAAGATATGTTGACTGGGTCAAAGAAGGAAGCACCTGTTTGACCCCAGGATGCAGAAAAAGTAGGTAATTTGCAGGTAAAGATATGTTGACTGGATGATGGCAGGAAGCACCAGCTTGACCCGAGAATGCAGAGCAAGTAGGTAATGTGCGGGTGTAGATATGTTGAATGGGTAAAGGCAGGAAGCACCAGTGTGACCCCACCATGCAGGGAAAAGGGTAATGTGCGGGTGAAGGTATGTTGAATGGGTGAAAGAAGGAAGCGCAGGTGTGGTCGAGGCCATGCAGACAAGGTAGGTATGTGCAGGTGAAGATATGTTGTATGGTGAAAGAAAGAAGCACCAGTGTGACCCAAGGATGCAGGGAAGGTAGGTAATGTGCAGGTAAAGATATGTTGAATGGGTGAAGGCAGGAAACACCAGCTAGACGCCAGGATACAGAGAAGGTAGGTAATGTGCAGGTAAAGATATGTTGAATGAGTAAAGGCAGGAAACACCAGCTTGACTCCAGGATACAGAGAAGGTAGGTAATGTGCAGGTAACGATATGTTGAATGGGTAAAGGTAGAAAGCACCAGCGTGACCACACTATGCAGAGAAGGTAGGTAATGTGCAGGTAAAGATATGTTGAATGGGTAAAGGCAAGAAGCACCAGTGTGACCCCAGGATGCAGAGAAGATAGGTAATGAGCAGGTAACGATATGTTAAATGGGTGAAAGCAGGAAACATCAGCGTAAATACACGGTCCCGTAGATGGAGAGAAAACATAAATAGAGAGAGGGATTGGGGAGGCTTTAGCATTGTCTTCCTCTCTGAATTTGTCTTAATGGGTTTTAGAGCATTCACTCATCTACAGCTGTGGTTATGGTATAGGCTCACATATATCCTAAAATTGATATTAATATTTGTGCAGTGCATATTCCTAAATAACAATGTGAGGGGGGTTCTGTATCGACTGCAAGTAATCTTCAATCACAACAGAATATCTAATATGCTTTCTCTCTTTTTTAGGCGATTCATTGGCGTTAACCCTGAGAGGGGAACAAAGGCTAGCCAGGGAAAGGTGGTGTCCAAGAAGACCGGGAAGCTGGTCCAGAAAAAGGCAGCAACTGTAAATCCTCACGTAGCCACCCTTATAAAACATCTCACAGACTTTGAGTGGGGCTTTATGTAGCCGACAACTAAACACTGGACTCGTGTTCAGTGTTTTGTCTCCAGTTAGAAATTAAGTGGACATGTTATAAATGTTAAAATGCTTTACTGAAAATAAGAAGAATGCACTAAATGTACTTTGAATGTATTTGATGCACAATAAATAATTGGTTAATAAAAACATAATCTTGCAAGGCCATTTCTCCAGTCATTTTGATGCCAGCAGATTGCAGGGGTTTTGATTTTGAAAAATTAAAAGTTCAACTCATTAACTTCTAGTGGCATTATACTGTAAAGCTCAGTCTATAGTGCTTACAATTATTTTACTGTAATTAACTGTTAATGGATATTACAGTAGATACACTAAAATAACAGTGTAATGCCGCTAAACAGATGACAGTATTATGCTGTGAAGCGTATATTTGATACAGCACAGTACTGTGATACTTTTTACAGTAATAAACTGTAGTGATAAATCACAGTATGTGTGCTGTAGAAAAACAGTTTTATACTGGAACCATTAGCTGCCAGTAGGTTACTGTAATTAAACGGTGAAAATTCTTACAGTAAGGGAGAGACCCGCCACCCAGCGGAGAAAACTCATTTCGGCCGCTTGTACCCGTGATGTTGTCCTTTCGGTCATAACCCAAAGCTCATGACCATAGGTGAGGATGGGAACGTTGATCGACCGGTAAATTGAAAGCTTTTCCTTCTGGCTCAGCTCCTTCTTCACCACAACGGATCGATATAGCGTCCTCATTACTGAAGACGCCGCACCGATCCGCCTGTAGATCTCACAATCCACTCTATCCTCACTCGTGAACAAGACTCCTAGGTACTTGAACTCCTTCACTTGGGGCAAGATCTCTTTCCCAACCTCGAGATGGCACTCCACCCTTTCCCGGGCGAGAACCATGGACTCGGACTTGGAGGTGCTGATTCTCATCCCAGTCGCTTCACTGCGAACCGATCCAATGAAAGCTGAAGATCTTGGCCAGTTGAAGCCATCAGGACCACATCATCTGCAAAAAGCAGAGACCTAATCCTGCAGCCACCAAACCAGGCGCAGTCATGGCGTTGAGGGGATCCTCAAAGCCATGACTGCGCCTAGATATTCTGTCCATTAAAGTTATGAACAGAATCGGTGACAAAGGGCAGCCTTGGCGGAGTCCAACCCTCACTGGAAAGGGGTCCGACATACTGCCGGCAATGCGGACCAAGCTCTGACACTGATCATACAGGGAGACACCTGCCACAATCAGACATGCCGATACTCCATACTCTCTGAGCACTCCCCACAGGATTTACCGGGTACCAAGGTCGAATGTCTTCTCCAAGTCCACAAAACTTATGTAGACTGGTTGGGCAAACTCCCATGCACACTCAAGGACCCTGCCGAGAGTATAGAGCTGGTCTACCGTTCCACGACCAGGACGAAAACCACACTGTTTGTCCTGGATCCGAGGTTCCTCCTCTCCATTACACATGAATAGACCTTACCGGGAAGGCTGAGGAGTGTGATCTACGATAGTTGGAACACACCCTCCGGTTCCCCTTCTTAAAGAGAGGTACCACCACCCCGGTCTGCCAATCCAGAGGTACCGCCCCCGATGTAGACGCAATGTTGCAGAGTCTTGTCAACCAAGACTGCCCCACAGCATCCAGAGCCTTAAGGAAGTCCGGACGGAGCTCATATCCCCGGGGCCTTGCCACCGAGGAGCTTTTTAACTACCTTGGCAACCTCAGCCCCAGAAATAGGAGAGCCCACCACAGACTTCCCAGGCACTGTTTCCTCATAGGAAGACGTGTTGGTGGGACTGAGGAGGTCTCGCTTGGCCTGTCGGTATGCCCACTGCCTCTGGAGTCCCATGAGCCAAAAGGACCCGGTGGCTCTTTCTTCAGCTTGACAGCATCCCTCACTGCTGGTGGATTACCGCCACGACAGGCACCAAACACCTTGCGGCCACAGCTTCAATCAGCTGGCTCAACAAGAGAGGAACGGAACATGGTCCACTCAGACTCAATGTCCAGCACCTCCCTCGTGACATGTTCAAAGTTCTTCCGGACATGTTCAAAGTTCTTCAGGAGACTCTGCTAGGTGTTCCCAGCAGACCCTTACAATGCGTTTGGGCCTGCCAGGTCTGACCGGCATCCTCCCCTACCATCGGAGCCAGCTCACCACCAGGTGGTGGTTGGTAGAAAGCTCTGCCCCTCTCTTCACCGAGTGTCCAAAACATGAGGCCGCAAATCCCATGACACAACTACAAAGTCAATCATGCGGCCGAGGGTGTCCTTGTGCCAAGTGCACATATGGACACCCTTATGTTTGAACATTGTGTTTGTTATGGACAATCCGTGACAAGCACAAAAGTCCAATAACAAAGCACCACTTGGGTTCAGATCCGGGTGGCCATTTTTCCCAATCACGACTCTCCAGGTTTCACTGTCGTTGCCAACATAGCGTTGAAGTCCACCAGCAGAACAAGGGAATCACCCGAGGGAGCACTCTCCAGTACTCCCTCAAGGGAATCCAAAAAGAGTTGGTACTCTGAGCTGCTGTTTGGTGTGTAAACACAAACAACAATCAAGACCCGTCACCCAACCCGAAGGCTGAAGGAAGCTACCATCTCGTCTATTGGGTTTAAAGTCCAACGTGCAGGCTTTGAGCCGGGGGGCAACAAGAATTGCCACCCCAGCCTCTCATTAGATGCAACGCCAGTGTGGAATCTCTTCCACTCTGGCGTTGCAAGTAATGAAAGTTCAGTTCAGTCCAGCCCCTCTGAGAGAACAGGTTCCAGAGCCCTTGCTGTGAGTCCAACTATATCTAGCCGGGAACGTCTCCACCTCATGCACCAGCTCAGGCTCCTTCCCTCCCAGCGAGGTGACGTTCCATGTCCCAAGAGCGAGCTTATGTAGCCGATAATCGGACCACCAAGTGCCCTGCCTTCGGCTGCCGCCCAGCTCACACTGCACCCTCTATGACCCAGCCCATGAGTGGTGAGCCCTGGAGGGGGGATCCACGTTGCCTCTTCGAGCTGAGCACGGCTGGGCCCCATGGGGACTGGCCCGTCAATCGCCATCGTGCCACACCTCTGGGCCTGGCTCCACAGGGGAGCCACGGTGACCTGCGTCCGGGCGAGAAAAAATCTAGGTCCTCAATTGTACTTTTAATAAAGGTCTTTGAGCTGCTCTTTGTCTGATCCCTCACCTAGGACCTGTTTGTCTTGGGAGACCATAGAAGCCCCCGGACAACATAGTTCCTGGATCAGTGGGACACGCAAACCACAAAGGTGGCGGCTCAGAAAGCAGGTTATATAAATATAACTCCAAAACCAAACATGCAATATGTCCAAAAATGCCTGTAATATTGTATCAATGTGAGTTTTCCTAGAATCAGTTGTTTTTGTAAGGTTTGCAAATACAAAAATTAGGTTTTACTCACAATGACAAAATCACACTGAATATGACAGTTATTTAAACATAACTCATAAACTACACAACAAAATGGCTAATAATGCCTGAAATAATGAATCATTGGGAGTTTTACTGAGTTTTACATTTTGCAAACACAAAAAGTAGTTTTTTACTTGACTGTAATGTTCTTAGAACCCTGAGATAATGGGAAAAAAGCATTTACTCAATATGACTGTAATGTTCTTAAAATCCTGAGATAATGCGAAAAAGCAATAAAAATGTATTTAAACATTACTCCTAAACAACATGTGCAAAATGGCTAATAATGCCTGGAAACATGTATCTTTGTTAGTTGTACTGGAAAAATGATCTTTTGTAAAGTTTGCAAAGACACAAGCCAGTTTTTTTTTTATTCAATATGACAGTATAACAGTCATATTAAATATGAAAGTTATATAAACATAACTCCAAAACCAAACATGTGTCATGTCTAAAAATGCCTGTAATAATGTATTAATGTGAGTTTGTAAGGTTTGCAAAAACAAAAAGTAGATTTTTACTCAATATGAAAGTAATGATCTTAGAATCCTGAGATAATGCGAAAAAAGCAATAAAAATGTATTCAAACATAACTCCTAAACAACCCAGGCAAAATGGGTAATAATGCCTGGAGACATGTATCTTTGTTAGTTTTACTAGAAAATGTATTTTTTGTAAAGTTTGCAAAGACACAAGCTAGTTGTTTTTGTTCAATAAGACAGTATAACAGTCATACTACATATACAAATTATATAAACATAACTCCAGAACCAAACGTGTGTCATCACTAAAATTACCTATAATAATGTATTTATGTGAGTTTGTAAGGTTTGCAAAAACAAAAAGTAGTTTTTTCCTCAATATGAAAGTAAGGATTTTAGAATCCTGAGATAATGCGAAAAAAGCAATAAAAATGTATTTAAACATAATTCCTAAACAACCCATGCAAAATGGCTAATAATGCCTGGAGACATGTATCTTTGTTAGTTTTACTAGAAAAATGATATTTTGTAAAGATATCAAAGACAATAGCTAGTTTTTTTAATTCAATATGACAGTATAACAGTCCTACTAAATATGAAAGTTATCAAAACATAACTCCAAAACCAAAAATGTGTTTTGTCTAAAAATGCCTGTAATAATGTATTTATGTGAGTTTGTAAGGTTTGCAAAAACAAAAAGTAGTTTTTTACTCAATATGAAAGTAATGATCTCAGAATCCTGAGATAATGCGAAAAAAGCAATAAAAATGTATTTAAACATAATTCCTAAACAACCCATGCAAAATGGGTAATAATGCCTGGAGACATGTATCTTTGTTAGTTTTACTAGAAAAATGATCTTTTGTAAAGTTTGCAAAGACACAACCATTTTTTTTTTTTATTCAATGTGACTGTATAACAGTCATACTAAATATACAAGTTATATAAACATAACTCCAAAACCAAACATGTGTCATGTCTAAAAATGTCTGTAATAATGTATTTATGTGAGTTTGTAAGGTTTGCAAAAACAAAAAGTAGTTTTTTACTCAATATGAAAGTAATGATCTTAAAATCCTGAGATAATGCGAAAAAAGCAATAAAAATGTATTTAAACATAACTCCTAAACAACCCAGGCAAAATGGGTAATAATGCTTGGAGACATGTATCTTTGTTAGTTTTACTAGAAAATGATCTTTTGTAATGTTTGCAAAGACACGAGCTAGTTTTTTTTTATTCAATATGACAGTATAACAATCATACTAAATATGAAAGTTATATAAACATAACTCCAAAACCAAACATGTGTCATGTCTAAAAATGCCTGTAATAATGTATTTATGTGAGTTTGTAAGGTTTGCAAAAACAAAAAGTAGTTTTTTACTCAATATGAAAGTAATGATCTTAGAATCCTGAGATAATGCGAAAAAAGCAATAAAAATGTATTTAAACATAACTCCTAAACAACCCAGGCAAAATGGGTAATAATGCCTGGAGACATGTATCTTTGTTAGTTTTACTAGGAAATGTATATTTTGTAAAGTTTGCAAAGACACAAGCTAGTTGTTTTTATTCAATAAGACAGTATAACAGTCATACTAAATATGAAAGTTATATAAACATAACTCCAGAACCAAACGTGTGTCATGTCTAAAATTGCCTGTAATAATGTATTTATGTGAGTTTGTAAGGTTTGCAAAAACAAAAAGTAGTTTTTTACTCAATATGAAAGTAATGATCTTAGAATCCTGAGATAATGCGAAAAAAGCAATAAAAATGTAAACATAATTCCTAAACAACCCATGCAAAATGGGTAATAATGCCTGGACACATGTATCTTTGTTAGTTTTACTAGAAAAATGATGTTTTGTAAAGTTTGCAAAGACACAAGCTAGTTTTTTAAAATTAAATATGACAGTATAACAGTCCTACTAAATATGAAAGTTATCAAAACATAACTCCAAAACCAAACATGTATTATGTCTAAAAATGCCTGTAATAATGTATTTATGTGAGTTTGTAAGGTTTTCAAAACAAAAAGTAGTTTTTTCCTCAATATGAAAGTAAGGATTTTAGAATCCTGAGATAATGCGAAAAAAGCAATAAAAATGTATTTAAACATAATTCCTAAACAACACATGCAAAATGGGTAATAATGCCTGGAGACATGTATCTTTGTTAGTTTTACTAGAAAAAATATATTTTGTAAAGTTTGCAAAGACACAAGCTAGTTTTTTCTTATTCCATATGACAGTATAACAGTCATACTAAATATGAAAGTTATATAAACATAACTCCAAAACCAAACATGTGTCATGTCTAAAAATGCCTGTATTAATGTATTAATGTGAGTTTGTAAGGTTTGCAAAAACAAAAACTAGTTTTTTACTCAATATGAAAGTAATGATCTTAAAATCCTGAGATAATGCAAAAAAAGCAATACAAATGTATTTAAACATAATTCCTAAACAACCCATGCAAAATGGGTAGTAATGCCTGGAGACATGTATCTTTGTTAGTTTTACTAGAAAAATTATCTTTTGTAAAGTTTGCAAAGACACGAGCTAGTTTTTTTTTATTCAATATGACAGTATAACAGTCATACTAAATATAAAAGTTATATAAACATAACTCCAAAACCAAACATGTGTCATGTCTAAAAATGTCTGTAATAATGTATTTATGTGAGTTTGTAAGGTTTGCAAAAACAAAAAGTAGTTTTTTCCTCAATATGAAAGTAAGGATTTTAGAATCCTAAATAATGCGAAAAAAGCAATAAAAATGTATTTAAAGATAATTCCTAAAACCCCCATGCAAAATGGCTAATAATGCCTGGAGACATGTATCTTTGTTAGTTTTACTAGAAAAATTATATTTTGTAAAGTTTGCAAAGACACAAGCTAGTTTTTTTTAATTCAATATGACAGTATAACAGTCATATTAAATATAAAAGTTATATAAACATAACTCCAAAACCAAACATGTGTCATGTCTAAAAATGCCTGTAATAATGTATTAATGTGAGTTTGTAAGGTTTGCAAAAACAAAAAGTAGTTTTTTACTCAATATGAAAGTAATGATCTAAGAATCCTGAGATAATGCGAAAAAAAGCAATACAAATGTATTCAAACACAATTTTTAAACCAAACATGTGAATTGTCTAAAAATGCCTGTAATATTGAATTTATGTAAGTTTTACGGGGATCAATTGTTTTTGTAAGGTTTGCAAATACAAAAATTAGGTTTTACACATAATGACATTATAACTTTAACACTCAATATGAAAGTTATTTAATTATAACTCCTAAATACACATGAAACATGTCTAATAGCGTGAAAAAAAATATCTTTGTGAGTGTTGATAGAAACATTTTCTTTTGTAAGGTTTGCAAAGACACAAGTTAGATTTTTTTAACTCAATATGACAGTATAACGCCACACTCAATATGACAGTTATTTAAACATAACTCCTAAACCACACCTGAAAAATGGCTAATAATGCCTGAAATAATGCATCTTTGGGAGTTTTACTGGAAACATATGCTTTTTTTAAGGCTTGCAAACACAAAAATTATTTGTATTGTATTATGTATTACAACATAATTCCTAAACCAAACATGCAAAATGTCTGAAAATGCCTGTAATATTGAATCCATGTGAGTTTTATTTGAATCAGTTGTATGGTTTGCTAATACAAAAATTGGGTTTTTTGACAAACACAAGTTAGTTTTTTTACTCAATATAACAGTTTAGCTGTCATATTATATATGAAAGTTATATAAACATAACTCCAAAACCAAACCATTATGTCCAAAACTGCCTGTAATATTGTATATATGTGAGTTTTACTAGAATCAGGGTTGCAAATACAAAAATTGGGTTTTATGACAGTATACTGTCACACTCAATATGACAGTTATTTAAACATAACTCAAACAACACATGCAAAATAGCTAATAATGCCTGGAGCATGTATCTTAGTTAGTTTTACTAGAAAAATGGTATTTTGTAAGGTTTGCAAAGACACAAGTTAGTTGTTGTTTTTATTCAATATGACAGTATAACTGTCATACTAAATATGAAAGTTATATAAACATAACTCTAAAACCAAACATGCATTGTGTCTAAAAATGCCTGTAATATTGTATCTGTGTGAGTTTAACTAGATTTAGTTGTTTTTGTAAGGTTGGCAAATACAAAATAAGGGTTTTACTCACTATGACAGTTTACTGTCACACTCAATCTGACAGTTATTTATTTAAACATAACTCCTAAACCACACATGCAAAATGGCTAATAATGCCTGGAGATATGTATCTTTGTGAGTTTTACTAGAAACATTATATTGTGTAAGGTTTAGTTAGTTTTTGTACTCAATCTGACAGTATAACTGTCATTCTAAATCCATCCATTTTCTTCCGCTTATCCGAGGTCGGGTTGCGGGGGCAGCAGCCTGAGCAGAAAATCCCAGACTTCCCTCTCCCCAGCCACTTCGTCCAGCTCTTCTCGGGGTATTCCGAGGCGTTCCCAGGCCAGCCGGGGACATAGTCTTTCCAATGTGTCCTAGGTCTTCCCCGTGGCCTCCTGCCACACCTCCCTAGAGGCGTTCGGGTGGCATCCTGAGCAGATGCCCGAACCACCTCATGGCTCCTCTCAATGTGGAGGAGCAGCGGCTTTACTTTGAGTTCGTCCCGGATGACAGAGCTTCTCACCCTGTCTCTAAGGTAGAGACCCACCACCCGGCAGAGGAAATGCATTTCGGCCGCTTGTCCTTTCGGTCATAACCCAAAGCTGGGAACGTAGATCGACGGTAAATTGAGAACTTTTCCTTCTGGCTCAGCTCCTTCTTCACCACAACGGATCGATATAGCGTCCTCAATACTGAAGACGCCGCACCAAACCGCCTGTGGATCTCTCGATCCACTCTATCCTCACTCGTGAACAAGACTCCTAGGTACTTGAACTCCTCCATTTGGGGCAAGATCTCCTCCCCAACCTGGAGATGGCACTTGACCCTTTCCTGCGCGAGAACCATGGACTTGGACTTGGAGGTGCTGATTCTCATCCCAGTCGCTTCACACTCAAGGACCCTGCCGAGAGTATAGACCTGGTCTACCGTTCCACGACCAGGACGAAAACCACACTGTTCGTCCTGGATCCGAGTTTCCTCCTCTCCAGTACACATGAATAGACCTTACCGGGAAGGCTGAGGAGTGTGTTTCACGATAGTTGGAACACACCCTCCGGTTCCCTTTCTTAAAGAGAGGAACCACCACCCCGGTCTGCCAATCCAGAGGTACCACCCCCAATGTTCACGCGATGTTGCAGAGTCTTGTCAACCAAGACAGCCCCACAGTATCCAGAGCCTTAAGGAACTCATCCACCACCGGGGCCTTGCCACAGAGGAGATTTTTAACTACCTAGGCAACCTAAGCCCCAGAAATAGGAGAGTCCACCACAGATTCCCCAGGCACTGCTTGGCCTGTCGGTATGCCCGCTGCCTCTGGAGTCCCATGAGCCAAAAGGACCCGATAGGCTCTTTCTTCAGCTTGACGGCATCCCTCCCTGCTGGTGGCCACCAGCGAGTTCTAGGATTACCGCCACGACAGGCACCAAACACCTTGCGGCCACAGCTCCAATCAGCAGGCTCGACAAGAGAGGCACGGAACATGGTCCACTCAGACTCAATGTCCAGCACCTCCCTCGTGACATGTTTAAAGTTCTTCCTTATGTTTGAACATTGTGTTTGTTATGGACAATCCGTGACGAGCACAAAAGTCCAATAACAAAGCACCACTTGGGTTCAGATCCGGGTGGCCATTTTTCCCAATCACGACTCTCCAGGTTTCACTGTCCTTGCCAACATGAGCATTGAAGTCCCCCAACAGAACAAGGGAATCACCCGAGGGAGCACTCTCCAGTACTCCCTCAAGGGAATCCAAAAAGAGTGGGTACTCTGAGCTGCTGTTTGGTGCGTAAACACAAACAACAGTCAGGACCCGTCACCCAACCCGAAGGCGGAGGGAAGCTACCATCTCGTCTACTGGGTTAAAGTCCAACGTGCAGGCTTTGAGCAACAACAATTGCCACCCCAGCCTCTCATTGCTTGCAACGCCAGAGTGGAAGAGAGTCCAGCCCCTCTTGAGAGAACAGGTTCCAGAGCCCTTGCTGTGCGTCGAAGTGAGTCCAACTATATCTAGCCGGAACTTCTTCACCTCGCGCACCAGCTCAGGCTCTTTCCCTCCCAGCGAGGTGACGTTCCACGTCCCAAGAGCGAGCTTATGTAGCCGATAATCGGACTGCCAAGTGCCCTGCCTTCGGCTTCCGCCCAGTTCACACTGCATCCGACCTCTATGACCTCAATGGGCCCATGAGTGGTGAGCCCATTGGAGGGTTGACCCACGTTGCCTCTTCGAAATGAGCCCGGCAGGGCCCCATGGAGACAGGCCCGGCCACCAGTCGCTCGCCATCGTGCCCCACCTCTGCGCCTGGCTCCACAGGTGAGCCACAGTGACCTGCGCCTGGGCGAGAAAAAATCTAGGTCCTCGATTTGTACTTTTCATAAAGGTCTTTGAGCTGCTCTTTGTCTGATCCCTCACCTAGGACCTTTTCTCAGGGGATCCCGAGGCGTTCCCAGGCCAGCCGGGAGACATAGTGTTCCCAATGTGTCCTGGGTCTTCCCCGTGGCCTCCAGGATGACAGAGATTCACCTTCACCAGGGGTGTCAAACTCAAATACAGAGTGGGCCAAAGTTTAAAACTGAACAAAGCCGCGGGCCAAGGTTGAACAAATTAACCTTTTAATAGGGACCCAAACACGTTTTGCATTGAATATTGAACAAGCAAGGCTTATATAACTTTATAGTGACATGCAAAATGGAGTTTCAAATAATAATAATAATAATTAAAAAATATCAATTGCATATCAAATATAATTTAAATACAAATTGAATGCCTCTTTTCTATTTGCAGCCTTCTGAGGTAAATATCAACATTAACTTTATCCACAGGCTAATAAATTTGAAAATAAAATAACAATGAATAAAACAACCATTCAGGACTTTAAACTGCTCAGTTTGCAACACACTGATCTAATTTGATGTGCCCAAGCCAGATACCTGGCATCTTCTTTTAGATGCTAGTTCTTTAATGTCGGGGCTCAGGCTTTGAGCTGAGGCAACTTTCATTATCGAACAAGATGTTCAACAGTCATATCTCGTACACCCAATTCTAACAACATTCAGACCCAGTCACAAGATATGTGCAGCTACAGCACGCATACACAAATGAATGCAACGCATACTTCATCAACAGCGATACAGGTTACACTGAGGGTGCCAGTATAAAAAACTTTAACACTGTTAGAAATATACGCCACACTGTGAACCCACACCAAACAAAAATAAAAAAAACTTTTCGGGAGAACATCCGCACCGTAACACAACATAAACACAAAAGAACAAATACCCAGAATCTTTTGCAGCACTAACTCTTTCGGGACGCTACAAAATACACCCCCGCTGCCACCAACCCCCCCCCCCCCCCCCCCACACACACACACACACCTTGTAGCGTCTCGGAAGATTTAGTGCTACAAAGGGTTCTGGGTATTTGTTGTGTTGTGTTTATGTTGTGTTACGGTGCGGATGTTCTCCCGAAATGTGTTTGTCATTCTTGTTTGGTGTGGATTCACAGTGTGGCGTATATTTCTAAAAGTGTTAAAGTTTTTTATTTGGCTACCGTCAGTGTAACCTGTATCGCTGTTGATGAAGTATGCGTTGCATTCAATTGTGTGTGGGTGCAGAAGCTGCACTGACATGAAACTGGGCTGGCACTCGTTTGACTAGCTGGAAAAAAAAAAAAAACTCGGGAGGAGTGCT
Organism: Entelurus aequoreus; assembly: GCF_033978785.1. Taxonomy (NCBI): domain Eukaryota; kingdom Metazoa; phylum Chordata; class Actinopteri; order Syngnathiformes; family Syngnathidae; genus Entelurus; species Entelurus aequoreus. Next base: position 40,525,351 of record NC_084747.1, read on the forward strand.
GGAGTCTACGGAGCCCCTAAAGGGACATGGGAATTTTTTTTTTTTTTAGACATGTATCTCGTGGCCACGAGAAACTTTCTCGTGGCCACGAGAAACTTTTTATAAAAAAAAAAAAAAATAAATAAAAAAAAAAAATAAAAAAAAAAAATAAATAAAAAAATTATTTTTTTTTATTTTTTTTAATAAAAAGTTTCTCGTGGCCACGAGAAACTTTCTCGTGCGCACGAGAAAGCATTGGATGCGTGCTGATGGTTTAGTGCAGGGGTCACCAACCTTTTTGAAACCAAGGGCTACTTCTTGGGTACTGATTAATGCAAAGGGCTACCAGTTAGATACACACGTAAATAAATTGCCAGAAGTAGCCACTTTGCTCAATTTACCTTTAACTCTGTTATTATTAATAATTAATGATATTTATCTTTGTGGAAACACTGATCATCTTAATGATTTCTCACAATAAATATATATAGAAACAGATAAATATCAATATGCAACACTTTATTTTTATATTTTCTCTAAGTGCACATTTTTCAAATTGAACATTTTCAAATGATCACTTCTAAGACAGTCTTGTGAAATGACAATATCCCATTTTAACTAGCTAGCCACTAATATTTTTTAACAAATCATGAATTACTTTGCACCATGTTTGTACAAATAATAACTCATGTAAAATACAAAAGTAAACTCAAATTTTTAAATCATGTCACACTTTGAACTGGACACCAAATCTGTTATCTGTTTCTTTGTCAGTTAGTGAGAAGCCTGGCATTGCATGCTGTTAACTAGTGTGTTGTACTCTGGTGTGTAACTTGACACTGCAACTCTGAGTGAGTCTTGCAGATGTGCATCAGTGAGGCGTGTTCTGTGTTTGTTCTTGATGAAGTTCATGTCAGAAAAGGCCGATTCACAAAGATAAGATTTTTCCTCATTGTTTGCGGAACCTTCTTAATCTTTTGGACATATTTTCACAGCAATCTGGCCTTAAGCTTAATTATGATAAATGTAAAATGTTAAGGATCGGAAATCTAAAGGGAACGTCCTTTCGAATGGAATGTAAAGTGCCTGTTTTGTGGACAGATGGACCAGTTAACATACTTGGTGTTGTTGTCCCAGAAAATCTGGAAGATCTAGGCTCAGTAAATTATAATAATCGACTAAGAAAGCTGGACAAAATTATGCAATTATGGAAAGGGAAATCCCTAACCTTGTATGGTAAAATGTCTATTGCCAACTCGTTAATTATTCCTCAATTTATTTATTTGTTTTTGTCATTACCAGCTCCATCACAAAACTTTTTTAAGATTTATGAGCGGAGGGTCTTCGATTTTGTCTGGAACGGCAAACCAGAAAAGATTAAAAGAAAGGTTTTGTGCAAAGAGTATGAATATGGGGGCCTGAAACTTCTCAACCTTGAAGCTATGTGTCTGTCTTTAAAAGCATCAATTGTTCCAAAGATGTATTTAAACATTGAGTGGTACACAAAAGGCCTGTTGGACAAAAAACATGTACTGTATCAAAAGAAATTGTATCATTTTTTACCAGTGATCCCCTCCCAGAGAGTCTGCTGGGAAACATGGCGGGGTTCATAAAGGAAACAATCCACTCATAGTGGTGTTTTCAATTTTATGTGCCAGAAAAAAGAGACGATATTTTGCAGCAGTTAATATGGATGAACTCTAATATTGTAATAGATGGAAAGCCTTTCTTTTGGAAAAATATGTTTGAAAGAGGAATCATTTTTGTCAATGATATTATCAATGAGAATGGTAAAATGATGAAGTATGATGAATTTAGAGCTATGTATCAATCAATCAATCAATCAATGTTTATTTATATAGCCCTAAATCACAAGTGTCTCAAAGGGCTGTACAAGCCACAACGACATCCTCGGTACAGAGCCCACATACGGGCAAGGAAAAACTCACCCCAGTGGGACGTCGGTGAATGACTATGAGAAACCTTGGAGAGGACCGCATATGTGGGTAACCCCCCCCCCCCCTCTAGGGGAGACCGAAAGCAACGGATGTCGAGTGGGTCTGACATAACATTGTGAAAGTCCAGTCCACAGTGGATCCAACACATCAGCGGGAGTCCAGTCCACAGCGGGGCCAACAGGAAACCATCCCGAGCGGAGACGGGTCAGCAGCGCAGAGATGTCCCCAACCGATGCACAGGCTAGTGGTCCACCCGGGGTCCCGGCTCTGGACAGCCAGCACTTCATCCATGGCCACCGGACCTATGCAACTCCCCCTCGCAAGGGACAGGGGAGAAGAGGAGAGAAGAAAAGAAACGGCAGATCAACTGGTCTAAAAAAAGGGGGGGTCTATTTAAAGGCTAGATTATACAAATGAGTTTTAAGATGGGACTTAAATGCTTCTACTGAGGTAGCATCTCTAACTGTTACCGGGAGGGCATTCCAGAGTACTGGAGCCCGAATAGAAAACGCTCTATAGCCCGCAGACTTTTTTTTGGCTCTGGGAATCACTAATAAGCCGGAGTTCTTTGAACGCAGATTTCTTGTCAGGACATATGGTACAATACAATCGGCGAGATAGGCTGGAGCTAAACCGTGTAATATTTTATACGTAAGTAGTAAAACCTTAAAGTCGCATCTTAAGTGCACAGGAAGCCAGTGCAAGTGAGCCAGTATAGGCGTAATATGATCAAACTTTCTTGTCTTTGTCAAAAGCCTTGCAGCCGCATTTTGTACCAACTGTAATCTTTTAATGCTAGACACAGGGAGGCCCGAAAATAATACGTTACAGTAATCGAGACGAGACGTAACGAACGCATGAATAATGATCTCAGCGTCGCTAGTGGACAAGATGGAACGAATTTTAGCGATATTACGGAGATGAAAGAAGGCCGTTTTAGTAACACTCTTAATGTCTGACTCAAACGAGAGAGTTGGGTCGAAGATAATACCCAGATTCTTTACCGAGTCTCCTTGTTTAATTGTTTGGTTGTCAAATGTTAAGATGGTATTATTAAATAGATGTTGGTGTCTAGCAGGACCGATAATCAGCATTTCCGTTTTCTTAGCGTTGAGTTGCAAAAAGTTAGCGGACATCCATTGTTTAATTTCATTAAGACACGCCTCCAGCTGACTACAGTCCGGCGTGTTGGTCAGCTTTAGGGGCATGTAGAGTTGAGTGTCATCAGCATAACAGTGAAAGCTAACACCGTACTTGCGTATGATGTCACCCAGCGGGAGCATGTAAATACTAAAGAGTGCAGGGCCAAGAACCGAACCCTGGGGAACTCCGCACGTTACCTTGACATAGTCCGAGGTCACATTGTTATGGGAGACGCACTGCATCCTGTCAGTAAGATAAGAGTTAAACCAAGACAAGGCTAAGTCTGACATACCAATACGTGTTTTGATACGCTCTAATAAAATATTATGATCGACGGTATCGAAAGCGGCGCTAAGATCAAGAAGCAGCAACATAGATGACGCATCAGAATCCATCGTTAGCAATAGATCATTAGTCATTTTTGCGAGGGCTGTCTCCGTAGAGTGATTTGCCCTGAAACCGGATTGAAAAGGTTCACAGAGATTGTTAGTCACTAAGTGTTCATTTAGCTGCTGTGCAACAGTTTTTTCGAGAATTTTGGAAATAAACGGAAGGTGGGAGACCGGTCGGTAGTTTACCATGAGGTCAGGATCGAGGTTAGGTCTTTTGAGCAGAGGATGAATAACCGCTTTTTTGAATGCTAGGGGAACAGTGCCGGAGGAAAGTGATAAGTTTATAATATTTAACACTGATGGACCTAATAATACAAACAGTTCCTTGATAAGTTTCCCAGGAAGTGGGTCAAGTAAACATGTTGTTTGTTTTATCCCACTTACACGCTGTAATAATTCCTCTAATGTTATTTCATCAAAAATAGAGAGACTATTTTGGAGGGCAGTGTCCGTCGTATATACAGTCGTATTTGTGTTAATAGAGCCCAGTTGTAGCTGGGATGCGTTGTCTTTAATCTCCTTTCTAATGAGTTCAATTTTCTTATTAAAGAAATTCATAAAATCATCTTCCGAGTGGGTGGAGCTACTGGGAGGAGTCCCTTGTTGGGTTAGCGATGCTACTGTACTAAACAGAAATTTAGGATCGTTTTTGTTGAGGCGGATGAGATTTGAGTAGTATTTAGCTTTAGCTAAGGTAAGCATGCGTTTATAAGTTATTAAACTATCACTCCATGCTTGATGGAAAACCTCAAGTTTAGTCGCGCGCCATTTGCGTTCCAGTTTTCTACATGATAATTTATGAGCTCTAATTTCTTCTGTAAACCATGGGGTGCGCCTTTTAGGGGCCCTTTTTTGCTTTAGCGGTGCTATACTATCAATAATTTCGCGCAAGGCATCGTCAAAGTTGTTAGTGAGTTTATCAATAGAGCCGACATAATTTGGGAATGGTGCTATTACCGAAGGCAGTAGGTCAGCAAGAGTCATCGTTGTGGCAGCATTAATGTTGCGGCCGCTATAGCAGTTATTATTATTATTAGCTTGTTGACAAAGAGTCAAAACTTCAAATTTTATAAGGTAATGATCGGACATTACTTTAGTATATGGAAGTATCATAACTTTGGAGGTGGTGACACCCCTGACAAGCACTAGATCTATTGTATTACCGTTGCGATGCGTGGGTTCATGTATTATTTGTGTAAGACCACAGCTATCAATTATGGTTTGGAGCGCCACGCACTGAGGGTCCGATGGGGTATTCATATGGATATTAAAGTCCCCCATTATGATTATATTGTCGGCGTGCGTCACTAGATCAGCAACGAACTCTGAGAATTCACTGATAAAGTCCGAATAGGGCCCAGGGGGGCGGTAGATAACAGCCAGGTCGAGAGGTAGCGGTGTGACAGACCTCATAGTAAGCACCTCAAACGATTTATATTTATTATTTAGGTTAGGGGTAAGGTTGAAATTTTCATTGTATATGTATGGTGATGCTTGCTCAAGCTTTTCATTTTATCAACTAACTGGAGTAATTGGGAAAAGATGGAAACAAATAATTAATTATGGAACTACTAAATTATTAGTTTGTAAACCTCTAATAAGAAATTCTAGTTGGCAAAAAGGAACTAAAGTAAATAGAAAAATATATCATTTTTATTTAATAAAGAAATCTTTGAAGGCTGCCTCATACAACACAAATGGAAAATGGGAGGACTTTTTTGACTGCCCGTTGCCATGGGATGCCATATTCAAACTAATCTATAAAACCACTATCGATGTGCAAAATCGTTATTTTCAAATTAAAATTATTTATAACTTCTTACCCACAGGGAAAATGTTAAAATTATGGAATATGACAGAGTCAGATGATTGCCGATTTTGTTGTCAGGAGCCTGAATCCACCCTGCAATTGTTTTGGTATTGTCATATTGTGTCTTTGTTTTGGGTTGAAGTTGAAAAAATGTGTTTAAGGATTGGTTTGTTTATGAAGCTTAATGTGGTTTCTGTTATTTTAGGAGAGTTCATTGACAATCATGATTTAGTCAATTTAATTATAGTACTCGGTAAAATGTTTATTTTTAAGGCCAAAAACAGATATTCACTTAGTATTACTTTCTCTAAAACATGTATTCAGTATTTTCTAACTTTAGAAAGTTACATGGTTGAAAACGATAATGATGCCAAAAAACATTTAAAAAAAAGATGAGAAGTCCTCAAAGGCTTATTTTGAAAGTATAATTATGTTTATAGATTATATGGTATATGTTGTTGTGTTCCCTAATTTGAGTGACCTGGACATAATATGGACTGTACATAAATGCTTATTTTGAAAATGTAATTTTGTTTATAAAGTATATGCAATCTGTTGTGTTCCCTAATTTTTTTCTGTGTACATGAATGAAGGTGTGTGTTGCTGAGTCCGACTTGGACATTATCTGGACTGGGCCTGGTTTAAAAAAAAACCTTTAAACAAATCTAATTTCATTGACAACCTGGTCTGTTGAAGATAAGGCCCTTTTTTAAAAAATAAAATAAAATAAGATAAATAAATAAAAAACATTTTCTTGGATAAAAAAGAAAGTAAAACAATATAAAAATAATTATATAAAAAAATAGTAATTAATGAAAATGTTAGTGGACCAGCAGCCTATACAATCATGTGTGCGTCAGGGACTGTGTCCCTTGCAGATGTGTTGTCTATGTTGTGGGAACCAGAATATTGGTAGCAGAAAGAAATAACCCATTTTGTGTGAGTGGGTGTGGATGAGTGTGCATGGGGGAGGTTGTTTGGGTTGATGCACTGATTGAAAGTGTATCTTGTGTTTTTTCTATGTAGATTTAATTTTAAAAAAAAAAATAAAAAAAAAAAAATTTTTTTTTTTTTTTTTTTTTTTTTTTTTTTTTAAGAACAGGCCCGCGGGCGACTCATCTGGTCCTTACGGGCGACCTGGTGCCCGCGGGCACCGCGTTGGTGACCCCTGGTTTAGTGTGTGTTAAAATGGCAGTTTAGGAGTTAATATGGCTGTATTTCCAGATAGGACTTTCCCCCATGTGTGTTGTGGCAAAATGTGAATGCTTGATTAGTAGGTGTGAGACAAACACTTTATCTTCCTGGTTATTGTAACGCTACGTGTTTGACATTATTTAAGACGTTATCATGCCCGGGAAAGGACAGTTTTCCTCTTCTGTGGCTGTGGGGGGGTGGGCGTGGCTTGCGGACCTGCAGTGAAGAGGAGTGTGTCAGTTAGTCCGATGTTGATGTGATCAAACTTCTTTCTTGCTTGGAAGATACACACACAATTGTAACTGTTATTTCTTCCTGCAAATAATAAATATGTACAACGTGTTTGGATGTATTCATTTATGTAAAATTGTCATTAAATGTAATATTGCCTGACAAAAAGTGATACGACGTACGTAATATTTTGATATTTACACATCGCATATTTAAACACGCGCATCTGACTAGAATACCCTTATGTGCATTACATATATCAACATCAACTACCTACTGTACTGTTTACTTGTTGAAATACCCTTTTTAGAACAAATATCTACCCACATAATTTATATGTGTATATATAATATATATATATGTGTATGTATGTATATGCATATATATATATATATATATATATATATATATATATATATATATATATATATATATATATATATATATATATATGCATATATATATATATATATATACGTGTATGTATGTATATGCATATATATATATATATATATATATATATATATATATATATATATATATATATATATATATATATATATATATATATATGCATATATATATATACGTGTATGTATGTATATGCATATATATATATATATATATATATATATATATATATATATATATGCATATATATATATATATATATATATATATATATATATATATATATATATATATATATGCATATACATACATACACATATATATATATATATATTATATATACACATATAAATTATGTGGGTAGATATTTGTTCTAAAAAGGGTATTTCAACAAGTAAACAGTACAGTAGGTAGTTGATGTTGGTATATGTAATGCACATAAGGGTATTCTAGTCAGATGCGCGTGTGTAAATATGCGATGTGTAAATATCAAAATATTACGTACGTCGTATCACTTTTTGTCAGGCAATATTACATTTAATGACAATTTTACATAAATGAATACATCCAAACACGTTGTACATATTTATTATTTGCAGGAAGAAATAACAGTTACAATTGTGTGTGTATCTTCCAAGCAAGAAAGAAGTTTGATCACATCAACATCGGACTAACTGACACACTGCGCTTCGCTGCAGGTCCGCAAGCCACGCCCACCCCCCCACAGCCACAGAAGAGGAAAACTGTCCTTTCCCGGGCATGATAACGTCTTAAATAATGTCAAACACGTAGCATTACAATAACCAGGAAGATAAAGTGTTTGTCTCACACCTACTAATCAAGCATTCACATTTTGCCACAACACACATGGGGGAAAGTCCTATCTGGAAATACAGCCATATTAACTCCTAAACTGCCATTTTAACACACACTAAACCATCAGCACGCATCCAATGCTTTCTCGTGGCCACGAGAAAGTTTCTCGTGGCCACGAGAAAGTTTCTCGTGCGCACGAGAAAGTTTCTCGTGGCCACGAGAAAGTTTCTCGTGCGCACGAGAAAGTTTCTCGTGGCCACGAGATACATGTCTAAAAAAAAAAAAATTCCCATGTCCCTTTAGGGCAGGGGTCTCAAACACGCGGCCCGCGGGCCAATTGTGGCCCGGGAGACGTTATTTTGCGGCCCCCACCTTAATATGAAAGTTTAATGTTAGTGCGGCCCGCGAGTTTTAAATGAATGGCGCTTGACAGCGTTGTGTGCGGAGCTGAAGAAATCTACCAATCACGTTGTGGTATGAGGCTCTCGACAATATCGAGGGCGTGCCGTGATGGCACTGTCATCAGTGTCCTCTAGAATCTGTCACCGCATCATCTTTTTCTCCATACTAACAGCGTGTCAGCCCAGACACATGTTGTATGAGGCTTCTAGAGACACACGCAGGTTATTGCAAGACATACTTGAGGAACAGCCATACATTTCACACTGAGGGTGGTCATATTTTATTTTATTTATATTTTAACACTGTTACAAATATGCGCCACACTGTGAACCCACACCAAACAAGAATGACAAACACATTTCGGGAGAACATCCGCACCTAAACACAACATAAACACAACAGAACAAATACCCAGAATCCTTTGCAGCCCTAACTCTTCCGGGCTACAAAAACACCCCCGCTACCCCTAACCCCGCCCAACTCAACCCCCCCCCATCTCCCGAATTCGGAGGTCTCAAGGTTGGCAAGTATGCATTGATGTCACTTGCGTAATGCAAGCAGAGAAACATTTTGCCGCTTTTCTATGACACACGCTCTTCCTTCCTCCCTCCCTGCCTCCCTCCCTCGCCCGCCTGCTCGCTCCCGCCCCCGTTGTAAACAGTCCGGGCGGGGAAGACGAGCACTCCGCCGAAGGAGCGAGCGACAATACAAAAGTGTGGTGCACTGGACCCCAGCGCTGATACAGACGTGGTGATGTTAACCCGTTCGGGGCTAATTGTGCTACCGTAACTGTAAACTCCACCCCCCACCCTCCTCCCGTTGGCTCCAGACAGAGACGATTTTTGATGCAATATTTCTTTCACAGGGGCACCCCGACGTGTCTTATTTCATTTCATTTCATTTTTATTTATCTCCTTCATTGATGTGCATCTTTGATCAATAGACAATTATACCTCAATTTTTAAATTATACATTTACACACCAATGCCTGAGAAGGAGCAGGATGAAGAAAAATCTTATATTTTTCTGCCCCCTTCAACATAGTACGTAGTCTTACTTAATGATATCATATAAACAAACAATTACATCCAAATATAACGAAAACAAACAAAAAAACACAAGAAGTGCAAAACTTCATGATGTACAAAAAGAACAAAAAAAACAAAATAAGTAGTATACACCTCACAGGATGATACAAAACAAATACAAAACTAGGCAAAAAATAAGTAAAATAATAAATATAAAGCAAAATGTAAACAGTTATGGCTGTCCATATGATCTCATTGTTCTGTCCTTATATATTTTTTCAATTGGAATATATTTTTACAATCTTTTATCTCTTGTAAAGAGAATTCCATAGTTTAACCCCCACCACTGATATACACATTTGTTTTAAAGTTGTCCTTGAATACTGATGTTTGAAATGACCTTTTCTTCTATGCTCTTCATTCTCAGAAGTGATGACAAACATTTTTTGTAAATTTGCTGGTAATGTTTTACTTTTAGCCTTAAACATGACACATAATGTCTGTAACTTTACTAGCTCCTGTAGTTTCAATAAACCCGAATTAATAAATAATATGTTAGTGTGTTTTAAGTAATCTACTTTATGAATAATCCTTATAGCTCTTTTCTGTAGTTGATACAGAGAAAGTTGCGTTGCACAAGGAATACAATTTGAAACGTCATTATACAACTAGACATGCTGAGGAGTATGCAAAATACTAGGGGAGTGAACCGGGTTGCAAATTTTAAAACCAGTCTACTGAGGCAACAAGATTTCGTCAAGAATTGAAATGACCTTTTCTTCTATGCTCTTCATTCTCAGAAGTGATGACAAACATTTTTTGTAAATTTGCTGGTAATGTTTTACTTTTAGCCTTAAACATGACACATAATGTCTGTAACTTTACTAGCTCCTGTAGTTTCAATAAACCAGAATTAATAAATAATATGTTAGTGTGTTTTAAGTAATCTACTTTATGAATAATCCTTATAGCTCTTTTCTGTAGTTGATACAGAGAAAGTTGCGTTGCACAAGGAATACAATTTGAAACGTCATTATACAACTAGACATGCTGAGGAGTATGCAAAATACTAGGGGAGTGAACCGGGTTGCAAATTTTAAAACCAGTCTACTGAGGCAACAAGATTTCGTCAAGAAAGCAAGCGAAAAGAGCGATGCAGCAGTCAAAGCTAGCTACATGGTGAGTGAGATGGTTGCTAGGGCGGGAAAGCCATTCAAAGGAGGTGAATTCATTAAAAAGTGCATGTTAGATTTTTTTTAAGAAATCTTTTCTTGCGGCCCAGCCTCACCCAGTTTCTGCATCCAGTGGCCCCCAGGTAAATTGAGTTTGAGACCCCTGCTTTAGGGGCTCCGTAGGAGTCACTCCCGGGAGGGTTGGCAAGTATTAGAAGTAGCGGCACTGCCGCAATGTATAATCGAAGGTCCAGCTTTAGTGTTAATTTGATATTGCCTCAAGGGCCAAGTCAAATTACACGTTGGGCCAAATTTGGCCCACGGGCCAGAGTTTGACACCCATGACCTTCACTGTAAAAAATTACTGTAAAAATAAAAAATAAAATTACAGTTATATACTCCATCCATCCATCCATTTTCTACCGCTTATTCCCTTCGGGGTCGCGGGGGGCGCTGGAGCCTATCTCAGCTACAATCAGGCGGAAGGCGGGGTACACCCTGGACAAGTCGCCACCTCATCGCAGGGCCAACACAGATAGACAGACAACATTCACACTCACATTCACACACTAGGGCCAATTTAGTGTTGCCAATCAACCTATCATGTTCTTCTTAAATGCAGTTAAGTACTGTAAATTTTGTTGCATTTTTCAAAAAATATCGACCAGCAGTAAGTTACTGTAAAACCTACAGTGTAATTCAGTATTTTTCAGACTTGTTTCTTGGGTCCGCCCACAATTCGTCCAACCGAGCTTCATTTCACCTGGCCGACCCTGCTAAATCCATCCTACTGCATCGTGTGTTTTTGATAACAAGGTAAGAGTCACTTGTACCTTGATGTGTCATTTTCTGTTTGAATTACTTTATATATATATTTATAAAGTCCGAAATGACATAGCGTCACAGTCAGCATCACAGACACTATCGTTGACCACGCGCATGTACCGCCGCATGCTAGCTAGCTAAGTTTTCTTCTTTTTTGTCATAGTCATCATAAAAGATGATAACTTGCAACATATGTGCTACGACTTGCAGCAATGTATTTGCGTATGTTAGACACATGCGAAGTCATAGTTGTATGCCTAATGCATCGTTTAAGTGTGCTTTCCCTAAATGCACAAGAGTTTTTTCCAACTTCTCAGCCTTCAAAACTCACAGCCGTCGTCATAAATATGGCAAGAGTAGGACTGATATGTATAGCGCAGAAGGTTTACCTTGTAATATTGTCTCATGTAGCGCGAAGTGCGATGATATACGGGCCTTTCTCCTGCATTTGAAAAGTCATATTACCGAAGGTAGGACAGTTACGTGCCCCTTCAGTCAATGTGAAAAAAGATTTACAGTTAAGTCTACTTTCACATCGCACGTGTCAAGGAAGCACTACGGCTACACTGAACGAAGTTTGACTTGATCAACAGCAAATCCAAGCAGCTCTTGTGTTATTAACACTGATGATGACTATTGTGATATGCAACTTGAGGATTCAGGATATTCCTGTTATGAAGACATGGAGGTCTACTTGCATTAAAAAATGTTCACAGCACTGAAAAAAGGTTGAGAACCACTGCCTTAGGACAGTGGTTCTCAACCTTTTTTCAGTGATGTACCCCTGTGAACATTTTTTAAATTCAAGTACCCCCTAATCAGAGCAAAGCATTTTTGGTTGAAAAAAAGAGATAAAGAAGTAAAATACAGCACTATGTCATCAGTTTCTGATTTATTAAATTGTATAACAGTGCAAAATATTGCTCATTTGTTGTGGTCTTTCTTGAACTATTTGGAAAAAAAGATATAAAAATAACTAAAAACTTGTTGAAAAATAACCAAGTGATTCAATTATAAATAAAGATTTTTACACATAGAAGTAATCAACTTAAAGTGCCCTCTTTGGGGATTGTAATAGAGATCCATCTGGATTCATGAACTTCATTCTCAACATTTCTTCACAAAAAAAGAAATCTTTAACATCAATATTTATGGAACATGTCCACTACGCTTTAACCAAGCCTCCATTGTTTTCTACATGGATAGTTGATTGACAGTTGGTGCCGTGTGGCACCGCCAGGTAGGGTCAAACCATCATGGCATGGGGGAAACTCTGGCTTTATGGTAATGAATGGAATAGCCTACTTGATTAGTTGTTCAGTTTATGAACTTACATTCATATTTTGTCGAAGTATTATTCAATAAATATATTTATAAAGGATTTTTGAATTGTTGCTATTTTTAGAATATTTAAAAAAAATCTCACGTACCCCTTGGCATACCTTCAAGTACCCCCAGGAGTACGCGTACCCCCATTTGAGAACCACTGCCTTAGGAGACTAGATGTAAACAGAGGAAAGAGAGAGCGAGTGAGGTGGCCATTCCAAATACTTTTAAAATGCTACCCATATTGGATACTGTTTAGGAACATAAACTGCATTTCAAAGTCACAATAAAACGTTGGATGATCAGCATGGAAGGTGATGTCATCGGCAAAGGCGTCCAACCTAACTTAATCTCAGGGCTTGCTGCCCTTCTTGCCACATACTATGTGTTCAACTTGGAATACCAAGAGGAAGGTCCTCGGACATTGGAATTTGTTCAAAGGTAAATCCTCTTGATACTGTTAAAATAATGTTAGGATATTTTATTTTATATTTCTCACCTCTGTTCAGGAATTTGACTTGTCATTTCCCCAATTGTGTGCCTTAAATCAATGACTCTTCTGTTCCTTTGTGGACCTTCTTATTAGGGACCGAAGCACCAGTTTGACTCTAGGATACAGAGAAGGTAGGTAATGTGCAGGTAAAGATATGTTGACTGGGTCAAAGAAGGAAGCACCTGTTTGACCCCAGGATGCAGAAAAAGTAGATAATTTGCAGGTAAAGACATGTTGACTGGATGATGGCAGGAAGCACCAGCTTGACCCGAGAATGCAGAGCAAGTAGGTAATGTGCGGGTGAAGATATGTTGAATGGGTAAAGAAAGGAAGCACCAGTTTGACCCCACTATGCAGGGAAGGTAGGTAATGTGCGGGTGAAGGTATGTTGAATGGGTGAAAGAAGGAAGCGCAGGTGTGGTCGAGGCCATGCAGACAAGGTAGGTATGTGCAGGTGAAGATATGTTGTATGGTGAAAGAAAGAAGCACCAGTGTGACCCAAGGATGCAGGGAAGGTAGGTAATGTGCAGGTAAAGATATGTTGAATGGGTGAAGGCAGGAAACACCAGCTAGACGCCAGGATACAGAGAAGGTAGGTAATGTGCAGGTAAAGATATGTTGAATGGGTAAAGGTAGAAAGCACCAGCGTGACCACACTATGCAGAGAAGGTAGGTAATGTGCAGGTAAAGATATGTTGAATGGGTAAAGGCAAGAAGCACCAGTGTGACCCCAGGATGCAGAGAAGATAGGTAATGAGCAGGTAACGATATGTTAAATGGGTGAAAGCAGGAAACATCAGCGTAAATATACGGTCCCGTAGATGGAGAGAAAACATAAATAGAGAGAGGGATTGGGGAGGCTTTAGCATTGTCTTCCTCTCTGAATTTGTCTTAATGGGTTTTAGAGCATTCACTCATCTACAGCTGTGGTTATGGTATAGGCTCACATATATCCTAAAATTGATATTAATATTTGTGCAGTGCATATTCCTAAATAACAATGTGAGGGGGGTTCTGTATCGACTGCAAGTAATCTTCAATCACAACAGAATATCTAATATGCTTTCTCTCTTTTTTAGGCGATTCATTGGCGTTAACCCTGAGAGGGGAACAAAGGCTAGCCAGGGAAAGGTGGTGTCCAAGAAAAAGGCAGCAACTGTAAATCCTCACGTAGCCACCCTTATAAAACATCTCACAGACTTTGAGTGGGGCTTTATGTAGCCGACAACTAAACACTGGACTCGTGTTCAGTGTTTTGTCTCCAGTTAGAAATTAAGTGGACATGTTATAAATGTTAAAATGCTTTACTGAAAATAAGAAGAATGCACTAAATGTACTTTGAATGTATTTGATGCACAATAAATAATTGGTTAATAAAAACATAATCTTGCAAGGCCATTTCTCCAGTCATTTTTATGCCAGCAGATTGCAGGGATTTTGATTTTGAAAAATTAAAAGTTCAACTCATTAACTTCTAGTGGCATTATACTGTAAAGCTCAGTCTATAGTGCTTACAATTATTTTACTGTAATTAACTGTTAATGGATATTACAGTAGATACACTAAAATAACAGTGTAATGCCGCTAAACAGATGACAGTATTATGCTGTGAAGCGTATATTTGATACAGCACAGTACTGTGATACTTTTTACAGTAATAAACTGTAGTGATAAATCACAGTATGTGTGCTGTAGAAAAACAGTTTTATACTGGAACCATTAGCTGCCAGTAGGTTACTGTAATTAAACGGTGAAAATTCTTACAGTAAGGGAGAGACCCGCCACCCAGCGGAGAAAACTCATTTTGACCGCCAGCCTGTGCATCTCACGATCCACTCTTCCCTCACTCATGAACAAGACTCCAGGTACTTGAACTCATCCACTTGGGGCAAGATCTCCTGCCCAACCTCGAAATGGCACTCCACCCTTTCCCGGGCGAGAACCTCGGACTTTGAGGTGCTGATTCTCATCCCAGTCGCTTCACACTCGGCTGCGAACCAATCCAATGAGAGCTGAAGATCCTGGCCAGTTAAAGCCATAAGGACCACATCATCTGCAAAAAGGAGAGACCTAATCCTGCAGCCACCAAACCGGATCCCCTCAACGCCATGACTGCGCCTAGAAATTATGTCCATAAAATTTATGAACACATTTGGTGACAAAGGGCAGCCAACACGAGGGTTGGACTCCGGTCCAACCCTCACTGGAAAGGGGTCCGACTTACTGCTGGCAATGCGGACCAAGCTCTGACACTGATCATACAGGGAGCGACCCGCCACAATCAGACATGCCGATACCCCATACTCTCTAAACACTCCCCACAGGACTTCCCGGGGTGGCCACGGTCGAATGTCTTCTCCAAGTCCACAAAGCACATGTAGACTGATTGGACAAACTCCCATGCACACTCAAGGACCCTGCCGAGAGTATAGAGCTGGTCTACCGTTCCACGACCAGGACGAAAACCACACTGTTCGTCCTGGATCCGAGGTTCCTCCTCTCCAGTACACATGAATAGACCTTACCGGGAAGGCTGAGGAGTGTGATCTACGATAGTTGGAACACACCCTCCGGTTCCCCTTCTTAAAGAGAGGAACCACCACCCCGGTCTGCCAATCCAGAGGTACCGCCCCTGATGTCCATGCGATGTTGCAGAGTCTTGTCAACTTAAACAGCCCCACAGCATCCAGAGCCTTAAGGAACTCCGGACGGAGCTCATCCACCCCCGCGGCCTTGCCACCGAGGAGCTTCTTAACTACCTTGGCAACCTCAGCCCCAGAAATAGGAGAGCCCACCACAGATTCCCCAGGCACTGCTTGGCCTGTCGGTATGCCCGCTGCCTCTGGAGTCCCATGAGCCAAAAGGACCAGATAAGCACTTTCTTCAGCTTGACGGCATCCCGCACTGCTGGTGGCCACCAGCGGGTTCTAGGATTACCGCCACGACAGGCACCAAACACCTTGCGGCCACAGCTCCAATCAGCTGGCTTGACAAGAGAGGCACGGAACATGATCCATTCAGACTCAATGTCCAGCACCTCCTTTGTGACATGTTCAAAGTTCCTCCGGAGGTAGAAAAAGAAACTCTCTCTGACAGGAGACTGCTAGGCATTCCCAAAAGACTCTCACAATGCGTTTGGGCCTGCCAGGTCTGTCCGGGATCCTACCCCACCATCGGAGCCAGCTCACCAGGTGGTGATCGGTAGAAAGCTCGCCCCTCTCTTCACCCGAGTGTCCAAAACATGAGGCCGCAAATCCCATGACACAACTACAAAGTCAATAATGGAACTGCGGCCGAGGGTGTCCTGGTGCCAAGTGCACATATGGACACCCTTATGTTTGAACATTGTGTTTGTTATGGACAATCCGTGACTAGCACAAAAGTCCAATAACAAAGCACCACTTGGGTTCAGATCCGGATGGCCATTTTTCCCAATCACGACTCTCCAGGTGTCAAAGTCGTTGCCAACATGAGCGTTGAAGACCCCCATTAGAACAAAGGAATCACCAGAGGGAGCACTCTCAAGGGAATCCAAAAAGAGTGGGTACTCTGAGCTGCTGTTTGGTGCGTAAACACCAACAACAGTCAGGACCCGTCACCCAACCCGAAAGCGGAGGGAAGTTACCATCTCGTCTTCTGGGTTAAGTCCAACGTGCAGGCTTTGAGCCGGGGGGCAACAATAATTGCCAACCCAGCCTCTCATTACTTGCAACGCCAGAGTGGAAGAGAGTCCAACCCCTCTTGAGAGAACAGGTCCCAGAGCCCTCGCTGTGCGTCGAAGTGAGTCCAGCTTTATCTAGCCGGGAACTTCTCCACCTCGCGAGGTGACGTTCCACGTCCCAAGAGCGAGCTTATGTAGCCGATAATCGGACCGCCAAGTGCCCTGCCTTCGGCTTCCGCCCAGCTAACACTGCACCCGACCTCTATGACCCAGCCCATGAGTGGTGAGCCTATTGCAGGGGGGACCCACGTTGCCTCTTCGAGCTGGGCCCCATGGGCACCAGTCGCTCGCCATCGTGCCCCACCTCTGGGCCTGGCTCCACAGGGGAGCCACGGTGACCCGCGTCCGGGCGAGAAAATATCTAGGTCCTCGATTTGTACTTTTCATAAAGGTCTTTGAGCTGTTCTTTGTCTGATTCCTCACCTAGGACCTGCTTGTCTTGGGGGGCCCTACCAGGGGGCATAGAAGCCCCCGGACAGCATAGCTCCTAGGATCAGTAGGACACGCAAACCACAAAGGTGGCGGCTCAGAAAGCAGGTTATATAAACATAACTCCAAAACCAAACATGCAAGATGTCTAAACATGCCTGTAATATTGTATCAATGTGAGTTTTACTAGAATCGGTTGTTTTTTTAAGGCTTGCAAACACAAAAAGTTTTTTTTACTCAATATGACAGTAAGTTCTTAAAATGCTGAGATAATGTGAAAAAAAGCAATACAAATGTATTCCAACATGATTCCTAAACCAAACATGCAAAATGTCTAAAAATGCCTGTAATATTGAATCCATGTGAGTTTTACTAGAATCATTTGTTTTTGTAAGGTTTGCAAATACAAAAATTGAGTTTTATGACAGACACAAGTTAGTTTTTTTACTCATTATAACAGTATAGATGTCATACTATATATTAAAGTTATATAAACATAACTCCAAAACCAAACGTGCATTATGTCCAAAATTGCCTGTAATATTGTATAGATGTGAGTTTTACTAGAATCAGGTTTGCAAATACAAAAATTGGGTTTTATGACAGTATACTGTCACACTCAATATGACAGTATAACTGTCATACTAAATCCATCCATTTTCTTCCGCTTATCCGAGGTCGGGTTGCGGGGGCAACAGCCTAAGCAGAGAGCCCAGCGTTCCCAGGCCATAGTCTTTCCAATGTATCCTAGGTCTTCCCCATGGCCTCCTGCCGTTCGGACCTAGGGAGGCGTTCGGGTGGCATCCTGAGCAGATGCCCGAACCACCTCATCTGGCTCCTCTCAATGTGGAGGAGCAGCGGCTTTACACTGAGTTCCTCCCAGATGACAGAGCTTCTCACCCTATCTCTAAGGGAGAGACCCACCACCCGGCGGAGGAAACTCATTTCGGCCGCTTGTACCCGTGACCTTGTCCTTTCGGTCATAACCCAAAGCTCATGACCATAGGTGAGGATGGGAACGTTGATCGACCGGTAAATTGAAAGCTTTTCCTTCTGGCTCAGCTCCTTCTTCACCACAACGGATCGATATAGTGTCCTCATTACTGAAGACGCCGCACCGATCCGCCTGTAGATCTCACAATCCACTCTATCCTCACTCGTGAACAAGACTCTTAGGTACTTGAACTCCTTCACTTGGGGCAAGATCTCTTTCCCAACCTCGAGATGGCACTCCACCCTTTCCCGGGCGAGAACCATGGACTGAGGAGTGTGATCTACGATAGTTGGAACACACCCTCCGGTTCCCCTTCTTAAAGAGAGGTACCACCACCCCGGTCTGCCAATCCAGAGGTACCGCCCCCGATGTAGACGCAATGTTGCAGAGTCTTGTCAACCAAGACTGCCCCACAGCATCCAGAGCCTTAAGGAACTCCGGACGGAGCTCATATCCCCGGGGCCTTGCCACCGAGGAGCTTTTTAACTACCTTGGCAACCTCAGCCCCAGAAATAGGAGAGCCCACCACAGACTTCCCAGGCACTGTTTCCTCATAGGAAGACGTGTTGGTGGGACTGAGGAGGTCTCGCTTGGCCTGTCGGTATGCCCACTGCCTCTGGAGTCCCATGAGCCAAAAGGACCCGGTGGCTCTTTCTTCAGCTTGACAGCATCCCTCACTGCTGGTGGATTACCGCCACGACAGGCACCAAACACCTTGCGGCCACAGCTTCAATCAGCTGGCTCAACAAGAGAGGAACGGAACATGGTCCACTCAGACTCAATGTCCAGCACCTCCCTCGTGACATGTTCAAAGTTCTTCCGGACATGTTCAAAGTTCTTCAGGAGACTCTGCTAGGTGTTCCCAGCAGACCCTTACAATGCGTTTGGGCCTGCCAGGTCTGACCAGCATCCTCCCCTACCATCGGAGCCAGCTCACCACCAGGTGGTGGTTGGTAGAAAGCTCTGCCCCTCTCTTCACCGAGTGTCCAAAACATGAGGCCGCAAATCCCATGACACAACTACAAAGTCAATCATGCGGCCGAGGGTGTCCTTGTGCCAAGTGCACATATGGACACCCTTATGTTTGAACATTGTGTTTGTTATGGACAATCCGTGACAAGCACAAAAGTCCAATAACAAAGCACCACTTGGGTTCAGATCCGGGTGGCCATTTTTCCCAATCACGACTCTCCAGGTTTCACTGTCGTTGCCAACATAGCGTTGAAGTCCACCAGCAGAACAAGGGAATCACCCGAGGGAGCACTCTCCAGTACTCCCTCAAGGGAATCCAAAAAGAGTTGGTACTCTGAGCTGCTGTTTGGTGTGTAAACACAAACAATAATCAAGACCCGTCACCCAACCCGAAGGCTGAAGGAAGCTACCATCTCATCTATTGGGTTTAAAGTCCAACGTGCAGGCTTTGAGCCGGGGGGCAACAAGAATTGCCACCCCAGCCTCTCATTAGATGCAACGCCAGTGTGGAATCTCTTCCACTCTGGCGTTGCAAGTAATGAAAGTTCAGTTCAGTCCAGCCCCTCTGAGAGAACAGGTTCCAGAGCCCTTGCTGTGAGTCCAACTATATCTAGCCGGGAACGTCTCCACCTCATGCACCAGCTCAGGCTCCTTCCCTCCCAGCGAGGTGACGTTCCATGTCCCAAGAGCGAGCTTATGTAGCCGATAATCGGACCACCAAGTGCCCTGCCTTCGGCTGCCGCCCAGCTCACACTGCACCCTCTATGACCCAGCCCATGAGTGGTGAGCCCTGGAGGGGGGATCCACGTTGCCTCTTCGAGCTGAGCACGGCTGGGCCCCATGGGGACTGGCCCGTCAATCGCCATCGTGCCACACCTCTGGGCCTGGCTCCACAGGGGAGCCACGGTGACCTGCGTCCGGGCGAGAAAAAATCTAGGTCCTCAATTGTACTTTTAATAAAGGTCTTTGAGCTGCTCTTTGTCTGATCCCTCACCTAGGACCTGTTTGTCTTGGGAGACCATAGAAGCCCCCGGACAACATAGTTCCTGGATCAGTGGGACACGCAAACCACAAAGGTGGCGGCTCAGAAAGCAGGTTATATAAATATAACTCCAAAACCAAACATGCAATATGTCCAAACATGCCTGTAATATTGTATCAATGTGAGTTTTCCTAGAATCGGTTGTTTTTGTAAGGTTTGCAAATACAAAAATTAGGTTTTACTCACAATGACAAAATCACACTGAATATGACAGTTATTTAAACATAACTCATAAACTACACAAAAAATGGCTAATAATGCCTGAAATAATGAATCATTGGGAGTTTTACTGAGTTTTACATTTTGCAAACACAAAAAGTAGTTTTTTACTTGACTGTAATGTTCTTAGAACCCTGAGATAATGGTAAAAAGCATTTACTCAATATGACTGTAATGTTCTTAAAATCCTGAGATAATGCGAAAAAGCAATAAAAATGTATTTAAACATTACTCCTAAACAACATGTGCAAAATGGCTAATAATGCCTGGAAACATGTATCTTTGTTAGTTTTACTGGAAAAATGATCTTTTGTAAAGTTTGCAAAGACACAAGCCAGTTTTTTTTATTCAATATGACAGTATAACAGTCATATTAAATATGAAAGTTATATAAACATAACTCCAAAACCAAACATGTGTCATGTCTAAAAATGCCTGTAATAATGTATTCATGTGAGTTTGTAAGGTTTGCAAAAACAAAAAGTAGTTTTTTACTCAATATGAAAGTAATGATCTTAGAATCCTGAGATAATGCGAAAAAAGCAATAAAAATGTATTCAAACATAACTCATAAACAACCCAGGCAAAATGGGTAATAATGCCTGGAGACATGTATCTTTGTTAGTTTTACTAGAAAATGTATTTTTTGTAAAGTTTGCAAAGACACAAGCTAGTTGTTTTTATTCAATAAGACAGTATAACAGTCATACTACATATAAAAAGTATATAAACATAACTCTAGAACCAAACGTGTGTCATGTCTAAAATTACCTATAATAATGTATTTATGTGAGTTTGTAAGGTTTGCAAAAACAAAAAGTAGTTTTTTCCTCAATATGAAAGTAAGGATTTTAGAATCCTGAGATAATGCGAAAAAAGCAATAAAAATGTATTTAAACATAATTCCTAAACAACCCATGCAAAATGGCTAATAATGCCTGGAGACATGTATCTTTGTTAGTTTTACTAGAAAAATGATCTTTTGTAAAGATATCAAAGACAAAAGCTAGTTTTTTTTATTCAATATGACAGTATAACAGTCCTACTAAATATGAAAGTTATCAAAACATGACTCCAAAACCAAACATGTGTTATGTCTAAAAATGCCTGTAATAATGTATTTATGTGAGTTTGTAAGGTTTGCAAAAACAAAAAGTAGTTTTTTACTCAATATGAAAGTAATGATCTCAGAATCCTGAGATAATGCGAAAAAAGCAATAAAAATGTATTTAAACATAATTCCTAAACAACCCATGCAAAATGGGTAATAATGCCTGGAGACATGTATCTTTGTTAGTTTTACTAGAAAAATGATCTTTTGTAAAGTTTGCAAACACACAAGGTAATTTTTTTCATTCAATATGACAGTATAACAGTCATACTAAATATAAAAGTTATATAAACATAACTCCAAAACCAAACATGTGTCATGTCTAAAAATGTCTGTAATAATGTATTTATGTGAGTTTGTAAGGTTTGCAAAAACAAAAAGTAGTTTTTTACTCAATATGAAAGTAATGATCTTAGAATCCTGAGATAATGCGAAAAAAGCAATAAAAATGTATTCAAACATAATTCCTAAACAACCCATGCAAAAAGGGTAATAATGCCTGGACACATGTATCTTTGTTAGTTTTACTAGAAAAATGATGTTTTGTAAAGTTTGCAAAGACACAAGCTAGTTTTTTAAAATTAAATATGACAGTATAACAGTCCTACTAAATATGAAAGTTATCAAAACATAACTCCAAAACCAAACATGTTTTATGTCTAAAAATGCCTGTAATAATGTATTTATGTGAGTTTGTAAGGTTTGCAAAACAAAAAGTAGTTTTTTCCTCAATATGAAAGTAAGGATTTTAGAATCCTGAGATAATGCGAAAAAAGCAATGAAAATGTATTCAAACATAACTCCTAAACAACCCATGCAAAATGGGTAATAATGCCTGGACACATGAATCTTTGTTAGTTTTACTAGAAAAATGATCTTTTGTAATGTTTGCAAAGACACAAGCTAGTTTTTTTTATTCAATATGACAGTATAACAATCATACTAAATATGAAAGTTATATAAACATAACTCCAAAACCAAACATGTGTTATGTCTAAAAATGCCTGTAATAATGTATTTATGTGAGTTTGTAAGGTTTGCAAAACAAAAAGTAGTTTTTTCCTCAATATGAAAGTAAGGATTTTAGAATCCTGAGATAATGCGAAAAAAGCAATAAAAATGTATTTAAACATAATTCCTAAACAACCCATGCAAAATGGGTAATAATGCCTGGAGACATGTATCTTTGTTATTTTTACTAGAAAAATTATCTTTTGTAAAGTTTGCAAAGACACAAGCTAGTTTTTTAAAATTAAATATGACAGTATAACAGTCCTACTAAATATGAAAGTTATCAAAACATAACTCCAAAACCAAACATGTGTTATGTCTAAAAATGCCTGTAATGATGTATTTATATGAGTTTGTAAGGTTTGCAAAACAAAAAGTAGTTTTTTACTCAATATGAAAGTAAGGATTTTAGAATCCTGAGATAATGCGAAAAAAGCAATAAAAATGTATTTAAACATAATTCCTAAACAACCCATGCAAAATGGGTAATAATGCCTGGAGACATGTATCTTTGTTAGTTTTACTAGAAAAATGATCTTTTGTAAAGTTTGCAAAGACACAAGCTAGTTTTTTCTTATTCAATATGACAGTATAACAGACATACTAAATATGAAAGTTATATAAACATAACTCCAAAACCAAACATGTGTCATGTCTAAAATTGCCTGTATTAATGTATTTGTGTGAGTTTGTAAGGTTTGCAAAAACAAAAACTCGTTTTTTACTCAATTAGAAAGTAATGATCTTAGAATCCTGAGATAAAGCGAAAAAAGCAATAAAAGTGTATTTAAACATAACTCCTAAACAACCCAGGCAAAATGGGTAATAATGCCTGGAGACATGTATCTTTGTTAGTTTTACTAGGAAATGTATATTTTGTAAAGTTTGCAAAGACACAAGCTAGTTGTTTTTATTCAATAAGACAGTATAACAGTCATACTAAATATGAAAGTTATATAAACATAACTCCAGAACCAAACGTGTGTCATGTCTAAAATTGCCTATAATAATGTATTTATGTGAGTTTGTAAGGTTTGCAAAAACAAAAAGTAGTTTTTTCCTCAATATGAAAGTAAGGATTTTAGAATCCTAAATAATGCGAAAAAAGCAATAAAAATGTATTTAAAGATAATTCCTAAAACCCCCATGCAAAATGGCTAATAATGCCTGGAGACATGTATCTTTGTTAGTTTTACTAGAAAAATGATATTTTGTAAAGTTTGCAAAGACACAAGCTAGGTTTTTTTAATTCAATATGACAGTATAACAGTCATATTAAATATAAAAGTTATACAAACATAACTCCAAAACCAAACATGTGTCATGTCTAAAAATGCCTGTAATAATGTATTTATGTGAGTTTGTAAGGTTTGCAAAAACAAAAAGTAGTTTTTTACTCAATATGAAAGTAATGATCTAAGAATCCTGAGATAATGCGAAAAAAGCAATACAAATGTATTTAAACATAATTCCTAAACAACCCATGCAAAATGGGTAATAATGCCTGGAGACATGTATCTTTGTTAGTTTTACTAGAAAAATGATCTTTTGTAAAGTTTGCAAAGACACAAGCTAGTTTTTTTTATTCAATATGACAGTATAACAGTCATACTAAATATAAAAGTTATATAAACATAACTCCAGAACCAAACGTGTGTCATGTCTAAAATTGCTTATAATAATGTATTCATGTGGGTTTGTAAGGTTTGCAAAAACAAAAAGTAGTGTTTTACTCAATATGAAAGTAATGATCTTAGAATCCTGACATAATGCGAAAAAAGCAATACAAATGTATTCAAACACAATTTTTAAACCAAACATGTGAATTGTCTAAAAATGCCTGTAATATTGAATTTATGTAAGTTTTACTAGAATCAATTGTTTTTGTAAGGTTTGCAAATACAAAAATTAGGTTTTACACATAATGACATTATAACTTTAACACTCAATATGAAAGTTATTTAATTATAACTCCTAAATACACATGAAACATGTCTAATAGCGTGAAAAAAATTATCTTTGTGAGTGTTGCTAGAAACATTTTCTTTTGTAAGGTTTGCAAAGACACAAGTTAGATTTTTTTAACTCAATATGACAGTATAACGCCACACTCAATATGACAGTTATTTAAACATAACTCCTAAACCACACCTGAAAAATGGCTAATAATGCCTGATATAATGCATCTTTGGGAGTTTTACTGGAAACATATGCTTTTTTTAAGGCTTGCAAACACAAAAATTATTTGTATTGTATTATGTATTACAACATAATTCCTAAACCAAACATGCAAAATGTCTGAAAATGCCTGTAATATTGAATCCATGTGAGTTTTATTTGAATCAGTTGTATGGTTTGCTAATACAAAAATTGGGTTTTATGACAAACACAAGTTAGTTTTTTTTACTCAATATAACAGTTTAGCTGTCATACTATATATGAAAGTTATATAAACATAACTCCAAAACCAAACCATTATGTCCAAAACTGCCTGTAATATTGTATATATGTGAGTTTTACTAGAATCAGGGTTGCAAATACAAAAATTGGGTTTTATGACAGTATACTGTCACACTCAATATGACAGTTATTTAAACATAACTCAAACAACACATGCAAAATAGCTAATAATGCCTGGAGCATGTATCTTAGTTAGTTTTACTAGAAAAATGGTATTTTGTAAGGTTTGCAAAGACACAAGTTAGTTGTTGTTTTTATTCAATATGACAGTATAACTGTCATACTAAATATGAAAGTTATATAAACATAACTCTATAACCAAACATGCATTGTGTCTAAAAATGCCTGTAATATTGTATCTGTGTGAGTTTAACTAGATTTAGTTGTTTTTGTAAGGTTTGCAAATACAAAATAAGGGTTTTACTCACTATGACAGTTTACTGTCACACTCAATCTGACAGTTATTTATTTAAACATAACTCCTAAACCACACATGCAAAATGGCTAATAATGCCTGGAGATATGTATCTTTGTGAGTTTTACTAGAAACATTATATTGTGTAAGGTTTAGTTAGTTTTTGTACTCAATCTGACAGTATAACTGTCATTCTAAATCCATCCATTTTCTTCCGCTTATCCGAGGTCGGGTTGCGGGGGCAGCAGCCTGAGCAGAAAATCCCAGACTTCCCTCTCCCCAGCCACTTCGTCCAGCTCTTCTTGGGGTATTCCGAGGCGTTCCCAGGCCAGCCGGGGACATAGTCTTTCCAATGTGTCCTAGGTCTTCCCCGTGGCCTCCTGCCACACCTCCCTAGAGGCGTTCGGGTGGCATCCTGAGCAGATGCCCGAACCACCTCATGGCTCCTCTCAATGTGGAGGAGCAGCGGCTTTACTTTGAGTTCGTCCCGGATGACAGAGCTTCTCACCCTGTCTCTAAGGTAGAGACCCACCACCCGGCAGAGGAAATGCATTTCGGCCGCTTGTCCTTTCGGTCATAACCCAAAGCTGGGAACGTAGATCGACGGTAAATTGAGAGCTTTTCCTTCTGGCTCAGCTCCTTCTTCACCACAACGGATCGATATAGCGTCCTCAATACTGAAGACGCCGCACCAAACCGCCTGTGGATCTCTCGATCCACTCTATCCTCACTCGTGAACAAGACTCTTAGGTACTTGAACTTCTCCATTTGGGGCAAGATCTCCTCCCCAACCTGGAGATGGCACTCGACCCTTTCCTGCGCGAGAACCATGGACTTGGACTTGGAGGTGCTGATTCTCATCCCAGTCGCTTCACACTCAAGGACCCTGCCGAGAGTATAGACCTGGTCTACCGTTCCACGACCAGGACGAAAACCACACTGTTCGTCCTGGATCCGAGTTTCCTCCTCTCCAGTACACATGAATAGACCTTACCGGGAAGGCTGAGGAGTGTGTTTCACGATAGTTGGAACACACCCTCCGGTTCCCTTTCTTAAAGAGAGGAACCACCACCCCGGTCTGCCAATCCAGAGGTACCACCCCCAATGTTCACGCGATGCTGCAGAGTCTTGTCAACCAAGACAGCCTCACAGTATCCAGAGCCTTAAGGAACTCATCCACCACCGGGGCCTTGCCACAGAGGAGGTTTTTAACTACCTAGGCAACCTAAGCCCCAGAAATAGGAGAGTCCACCACAGATTCCCCAGGCACTGCTTGGCCTGTCGGAATGCCCGCTGCCTCTGGAGTCCCATGAGCCAAAAGGACCCGATAGGCTCTTTCTTCAGCTTGACGGCATCCCTCCCTGCTGGTGGCCACCAGCGAGTTCTAGGATTACCGCCACGACAGGCACCAAACACCTTGCGGCCACAGCTCCAATCAGCAGGCTCGACAAGAGAGGCACGGAACATGGTCCACTCAGACTCAATGTCCAGCACCTCCCTCGTGACATGTTTAAAGTTCTTCCTTATGTTTGAACATTGTGTTTGTTATGGACAATCCGTGACGAGCACAAAAGTCCAATAACAAAGCACCACTTGGGTTCAGATCCGGGTGGCCATTTTTCCCAATCACGACTCTCCAGGTTTCACTGTCCTTGCCAACATGAGCATTGAAGTCCCCCAACAGAACAAGGGAATCACCCGAGGGAGCACTCTCCAGTACTCCCTCAAGGGAATCCAAAAAGAGTGGGTACTCTGAGCTGCTGTTTGGTGCGTAAACACAAACAACAGTCAGGACCCGTCACCCAACCCGAAGGCGGAGGGAAGCTACCATCTCGTCTACTGGGTTAAAGTCCAACGTGCAGGCTTTGAGCAACAACAATTGCCACCCCAGCCTTTCATTGCTTGCAACGCCAGAGTGGAAGAGAGTCCAGCCCCTCTTGAGAGAACAGGTTCCAGAGCCCTTGCTGTGCGTCGAAGTGAGTCCAACTATATCTAGCCGGAACTTCTTCACCTCGCGCACCAGCTCAGGCTCTTTACCTCCCAGCGAGGTGACGTTCCACGTCCCAAGAGCGAGCTTATGTAGCCGATAATCGGACCGCCAAGTGCCCTGCCTTCGGCTGCCGCCCAGTTCACACTGCATCTGACCTCTATGACCTCAATGGGCCCATGAGTGGTGAGCCCATTGGAGGGTTGACCCACGTTGCCTCTTCGAGCTGAGCCCGGCAGGGCCCCAAGGAGACAGGCCCGGCCACCAGTCGCTCGCCATCGTGCCCCACCTCTGCGCCTGGCTCCACAGGGGAGCCACGGTGACCTGCGCCTGGGCGAGAAAAAATCTAGGTCCTCGATTTGTACTTTTCATAAAGGTCTTTGAGCTGCTCTTTGTCTGATCCCTCACCTAGGACCTTTTCTCAGGGGATCCCGAGGCGTTCCCAGGCCAGCCGGGAGACATAGTGTTCCCAATGTGTCCTGGGTCTTCCCCGTGGCCTCCAGGATGACAGAGCTTCACCTTCACCAGGGGTGTCAAACTCAAATACAGAGTGGGCCAAAGTTTAAAACTGAACAAAGCCGCGGGCCAAGGTTGAACAAATTAACCTTTTAATAGGGACCCAAACAAGTTTTGCATTGAATATTGAACAAGCAAGGCTTATATAACTTTATAGTGACATGCAAAATGGAGTTTCAAATAATAATAATAATAATTAAAAAATATCAATTGCATATCAAATATAATTTAAATACAAATTGAATGCCTCTTTTCTATTTGCAGCCTTCTGAGGTAAATATCAACATTAACTTTATCCACAGGCTAATAAATTTGAAAATAAAATAACAATGAATAAAACAACCATTCAGGACTTTAAACTGCTCAGTTTGCAACACACTGATCTAATTTGATGTGCCCAAGCCAGATACCTAGCATCTTTTTTTAGATGCTAGTTCTTTAATGTCGGGGCTCAGGCTTTGAGCTGAGGCAACTTTCATTATCGAACAAGATGTTCAACAGTCATATCTCGTACACCCAATTCTAACATCATTCAGACCCAGTTACAAGATATGTGCAGCTACAGCACGCATACACAAATGAATGCAACGCATACTTCATCAACAGCGATACAGGTTACACTGAGGGTGCCAGTATAAAAAACTTTAACACTGTTAGAAATATACGCCACACTGTGAACCCACACCAAACAAAAATAAAAAACACTTTTCGGGAGAACATCCGCACCGTAACACAAC
Source organism: Entelurus aequoreus (assembly GCF_033978785.1). Taxonomy (NCBI): domain Eukaryota; kingdom Metazoa; phylum Chordata; class Actinopteri; order Syngnathiformes; family Syngnathidae; genus Entelurus; species Entelurus aequoreus. The sequence goes on from NC_084747.1 coordinate 40,554,145, forward strand.
ATAAACACAAAAGAACAAATACCCAGAATGTTTTGCAGCACTAACTCTTTCGGGACGCTACAAAATACACCCCCGCTACCACCAAACCTCCCCCCCCACACACACACACACCTTGTAGCGTCTCGGAAGATTTAGTGCTACAAAGGGTTCTGGGTATTTGTTGTGTTGTGTTTATGTTGTGTTACGGTGCGGATGTTCTCCCGAAATGTGTTTGTCATTCTTGTTTGGTGTGGATTCACAGTGTGGCGTATATTTCTAAAAGTGTTAAAGTTTTTTATTTGGCTACCGTCAGTGTAACCTGTATCGCTGTGTGTGGGTGCAGAAGCTGCACTGACATTAAACTGGGCTGGCACTCGTTTGACTAGCTGGAAAAAAAAATAAAATTCGGGAGGAGTGCTGGAGTCACTCCCGGGAGGGTTGGCAAGTATTAGAAGTAGCGGCACTGCCGCAATGTATAATCGAAGGTCCAGCTTTAGTGTTAATTTGATATTGCCTCAAGGGCCAAGTCAAATTACACGTTGGGCCAAATTTGGCCCACGGGCCAGAGTTTGACACCCATGACCTTCACTGTAAAAAATTACTGTAAAAATAAAAAATAAAATTACAGTTATATACTCCATCCATCCATCCATTTTCTACCGCTTATTCCCTTCGGGTCGCGGGGGGCGCTGGAGCCTATCTCAGCTACAATCAGGCGGAAGGCGGGGTACACCCTGGACAAGTCGCCACCTCATCGCAGGGCCAACACAGATAGACAGACAACATTCACACTCACATTCACACACTAGGGCCGATTTAGTGTTGCCAATCAACCTATCATGTTCTTCTTAAATGCAGTTAAGTACTGTAAATGTTGTTGCATTTTTCAAAAAATATCGACCAGCAGTAAGTTACTGTAAAACCTACAGTGTAATTCAGTATTTTTCAGACTTGTTTCTTGGGTCCGCCCACAATTCGTCCAACCGAGCTTCATTTCACCTGGCCGACCCTGCTAAATCCATCCTACTGCATCGTGTGTTTTTGATAACAAGGTAAGAGTCACTTGTACCTTGATGTGTCATTTTCTGTTTGAATTACTTTATATATATATTTATAAAGTCCGAAATGACATAGCGTCACAGTCAGCATCACAGACACTATCGTTGACCACGCGCATGTACCGCCGCATGCTAGCTAGCTAAGTTTTCTTCTTTTTTGTCATAGTCATCATAAAAGATGATAACTTGCAACATATGTGCTACGACTTGCAGCAATGTATTTGCGTATGTTAGACACATGCGAAGTCATAGTTGTATGCCTAATGCATCGTTTAAGTGTGCTTTCCCTAAATGCACAAGAGTTTTTTCCAACTTCTCAGCCTTCAAAACTCACAGCCGTCGTCATAAATATGGCAAGAGTAGGACTGATATGTATAGCGCAGAAGGTTTACCTTGTAATATTGTCTCATGTAGCGCGAAGTGCGATGATATACGGGCCTTTCTCCTGCATTTGAAAAGTCATATTACCGAAGGTAGGACAGTTACGTGCCCCTTCAGTCAATGTGAAAAAAGATTTACAGTTAAGTCTACTTTCACATCGCACGTGTCAAGGAAGCACTACGGCTACACTGAACGAAGTTTGACTTGATCAACAGCAAATCCAAGCAGCTCTTGTGTTATTAACACTGATGATGACTATTGTGATATGCAACTTGAGGATTCAGGATATTCCTGTTATGAAGACATGGAGGTCTACTTGCATTAAAAAATGTTCACAGCACTGAAAAAAGGTTGAGAACCACTGCCTTAGGACAGTGGTTCTCAACCTTTTTTCAGTGATGTACCCCTGTGAACATTTTTTAAATTCAAGTACCCCCTAATCAGAGCAAAGCATTTTTGGTTGAAAAAAAGAGATAAAGAAGTAAAATACAGCACTATGTCATCAGTTTCTGATTTATTAAATTGTATAACAGTGCAAAATATTGCTCATTTGTTGTGGTCTTTCTTGAACTATTTGGAAAAAAAGATATAAAAATAACTAAAAACTTGTTGAAAAATAACCAAGTGATTCAATTATAAATAAAGATTTTTACACATAGAAGTAATCAACTTAAAGTGCCCTCTTTGGGGATTGTAATAGAGATCCATCTGGATTCATGAACTTCATTCTCAACATTTCTTCACAAAAAAAGAAATCTTTAACATCAATATTTATGGAACATGTCCACTACGCTTTAACCAAGCCTCCATTGTTTTCTACATGGATAGTTGATTGACAGTTGGTGCCGTGTGGCACCGCCAGGTAGGGTCAAACCATCATGGCATGGGGGAAACTCTGGCTTTATGGTAATGAATGGAATAGCCTACTTGATTAGTTGTTCAGTTTATGAACTTACATTCATATTTTGTCGAAGTATTATTCAATAAATATATTTATAAAGGATTTTTGAATTGTTGCTATTTTTAGAATATTTAAAAAAAATCTCACGTACCCCTTGGCATACCTTCAAGTACCCCCAGGAGTACGCGTACCCCCATTTGAGAACCACTGCCTTAGGAGACTAGATGTAAACAGAGGAAAGAGAGAGCGAGTGAGGTGGCCATTCCAAATACTTTTAAAATGCTACCCATATTGGATACTGTTTAGGAACATAAACTGCATTTCAAAGTCACAATAAAACGTTGGATGATCAGCATGGAAGGTGATGTCATCGGCAAAGGCGTCCAACCTAACTTAATCTCAGGGCTTGCTGCCCTTCTTGCCACATACTATGTGTTCAACTTGGAATACCAAGAGGAAGGTCCTCGGACATTGGAATTTGTTCAAAGGTAAATCCTCTTGATACTGTTAAAATAATGTTAGGATATTTTATTTTATATTTCTCACCTCTGTTCAGGAATTTGACTTGTCATTTCCCCAATTGTGTGCCTTAAATCAATGACTCTTCTGTTCCTTTGTGGACCTTCTTATTAGGGACCGAAGCACCAGTTTGACTCTAGGATACAGAGAAGGTAGGTAATGTGCAGGTAAAGATATGTTGACTGGGTCAAAGAAGGAAGCACCTGTTTGACCCCAGGATGCAGAAAAAGTAGATAATTTGCAGGTAAAGACATGTTGACTGGATGATGGCAGGAAGCACCAGCTTGACCCGAGAATGCAGAGCAAGTAGGTAATGTGCGGGTGAAGATATGTTGAATGGGTAAAGAAAGGAAGCACCAGTTTGACCCCACTATGCAGGGAAGGTAGGTAATGTGCGGGTGAAGGTATGTTGAATGGGTGAAAGAAGGAAGCGCAGGTGTGGTCGAGGCCATGCAGACAAGGTAGGTATGTGCAGGTGAAGATATGTTGTATGGTGAAAGAAAGAAGCACCAGTGTGACCCAAGGATGCAGGGAAGGTAGGTAATGTGCAGGTAAAGATATGTTGAATGGGTGAAGGCAGGAAACACCAGCTAGACGCCAGGATACAGAGAAGGTAGGTAATGTGCAGGTAAAGATATGTTGAATGGGTAAAGGTAGAAAGCACCAGCGTGACCACACTATGCAGAGAAGGTAGGTAATGTGCAGGTAAAGATATGTTGAATGGGTAAAGGCAAGAAGCACCAGTGTGACCCCAGGATGCAGAGAAGATAGGTAATGAGCAGGTAACGATATGTTAAATGGGTGAAAGCAGGAAACATCAGCGTAAATATACGGTCCCGTAGATGGAGAGAAAACATAAATAGAGAGAGGGATTGGGGAGGCTTTAGCATTGTCTTCCTCTCTGAATTTGTCTTAATGGGTTTTAGAGCATTCACTCATCTACAGCTGTGGTTATGGTATAGGCTCACATATATCCTAAAATTGATATTAATATTTGTGCAGTGCATATTCCTAAATAACAATGTGAGGGGGGTTCTGTATCGACTGCAAGTAATCTTCAATCACAACAGAATATCTAATATGCTTTCTCTCTTTTTTAGGCGATTCATTGGCGTTAACCCTGAGAGGGGAACAAAGGCTAGCCAGGGAAAGGTGGTGTCCAAGAAAAAGGCAGCAACTGTAAATCCTCACGTAGCCACCCTTATAAAACATCTCACAGACTTTGAGTGGGGCTTTATGTAGCCGACAACTAAACACTGGACTCGTGTTCAGTGTTTTGTCTCCAGTTAGAAATTAAGTGGACATGTTATAAATGTTAAAATGCTTTACTGAAAATAAGAAGAATGCACTAAATGTACTTTGAATGTATTTGATGCACAATAAATAATTGGTTAATAAAAACATAATCTTGCAAGGCCATTTCTCCAGTCATTTTTATGCCAGCAGATTGCAGGGATTTTGATTTTGAAAAATTAAAAGTTCAACTCATTAACTTCTAGTGGCATTATACTGTAAAGCTCAGTCTATAGTGCTTACAATTATTTTACTGTAATTAACTGTTAATGGATATTACAGTAGATACACTAAAATAACAGTGTAATGCCGCTAAACAGATGACAGTATTATGCTGTGAAGCGTATATTTGATACAGCACAGTACTGTGATACTTTTTACAGTAATAAACTGTAGTGATAAATCACAGTATGTGTGCTGTAGAAAAACAGTTTTATACTGGAACCATTAGCTGCCAGTAGGTTACTGTAATTAAACGGTGAAAATTCTTACAGTAAGGGAGAGACCCGCCACCCAGCGGAGAAAACTCATTTTGACCGCCAGCCTGTGCATCTCACGATCCACTCTTCCCTCACTCATGAACAAGACTCCAGGTACTTGAACTCATCCACTTGGGGCAAGATCTCCTGCCCAACCTCGAAATGGCACTCCACCCTTTCCCGGGCGAGAACCTCGGACTTTGAGGTGCTGATTCTCATCCCAGTCGCTTCACACTCGGCTGCGAACCAATCCAATGAGAGCTGAAGATCCTGGCCAGTTAAAGCCATAAGGACCACATCATCTGCAAAAAGGAGAGACCTAATCCTGCAGCCACCAAACCGGATCCCCTCAACGCCATGACTGCGCCTAGAAATTATGTCCATAAAATTTATGAACACATTTGGTGACAAAGGGCAGCCAACACGAGGGTTGGACTCCGGTCCAACCCTCACTGGAAAGGGGTCCGACTTACTGCTGGCAATGCGGACCAAGCTCTGACACTGATCATACAGGGAGCGACCCGCCACAATCAGACATGCCGATACCCCATACTCTCTAAACACTCCCCACAGGACTTCCCGGGGTGGCCACGGTCGAATGTCTTCTCCAAGTCCACAAAGCACATGTAGACTGATTGGACAAACTCCCATGCACACTCAAGGACCCTGCCGAGAGTATAGAGCTGGTCTACCGTTCCACGACCAGGACGAAAACCACACTGTTCGTCCTGGATCCGAGGTTCCTCCTCTCCAGTACACATGAATAGACCTTACCGGGAAGGCTGAGGAGTGTGATCTACGATAGTTGGAACACACCCTCCGGTTCCCCTTCTTAAAGAGAGGAACCACCACCCCGGTCTGCCAATCCAGAGGTACCGCCCCTGATGTCCATGCGATGTTGCAGAGTCTTGTCAACTTAAACAGCCCCACAGCATCCAGAGCCTTAAGGAACTCCGGACGGAGCTCATCCACCCCCGCGGCCTTGCCACCGAGGAGCTTCTTAACTACCTTGGCAACCTCAGCCCCAGAAATAGGAGAGCCCACCACAGATTCCCCAGGCACTGCTTGGCCTGTCGGTATGCCCGCTGCCTCTGGAGTCCCATGAGCCAAAAGGACCAGATAAGCACTTTCTTCAGCTTGACGGCATCCCGCACTGCTGGTGGCCACCAGCGGGTTCTAGGATTACCGCCACGACAGGCACCAAACACCTTGCGGCCACAGCTCCAATCAGCTGGCTTGACAAGAGAGGCACGGAACATGATCCATTCAGACTCAATGTCCAGCACCTCCTTTGTGACATGTTCAAAGTTCCTCCGGAGGTAGAAAAAGAAACTCTCTCTGACAGGAGACTGCTAGGCATTCCCAAAAGACTCTCACAATGCGTTTGGGCCTGCCAGGTCTGTCCGGGATCCTACCCCACCATCGGAGCCAGCTCACCAGGTGGTGATCGGTAGAAAGCTCGCCCCTCTCTTCACCCGAGTGTCCAAAACATGAGGCCGCAAATCCCATGACACAACTACAAAGTCAATAATGGAACTGCGGCCGAGGGTGTCCTGGTGCCAAGTGCACATATGGACACCCTTATGTTTGAACATTGTGTTTGTTATGGACAATCCGTGACTAGCACAAAAGTCCAATAACAAAGCACCACTTGGGTTCAGATCCGGATGGCCATTTTTCCCAATCACGACTCTCCAGGTGTCAAAGTCGTTGCCAACATGAGCGTTGAAGACCCCCATTAGAACAAAGGAATCACCAGAGGGAGCACTCTCAAGGGAATCCAAAAAGAGTGGGTACTCTGAGCTGCTGTTTGGTGCGTAAACACCAACAACAGTCAGGACCCGTCACCCAACCCGAAAGCGGAGGGAAGTTACCATCTCGTCTTCTGGGTTAAGTCCAACGTGCAGGCTTTGAGCCGGGGGGCAACAATAATTGCCAACCCAGCCTCTCATTACTTGCAACGCCAGAGTGGAAGAGAGTCCAACCCCTCTTGAGAGAACAGGTCCCAGAGCCCTCGCTGTGCGTCGAAGTGAGTCCAGCTTTATCTAGCCGGGAACTTCTCCACCTCGCGAGGTGACGTTCCACGTCCCAAGAGCGAGCTTATGTAGCCGATAATCGGACCGCCAAGTGCCCTGCCTTCGGCTTCCGCCCAGCTAACACTGCACCCGACCTCTATGACCCAGCCCATGAGTGGTGAGCCTATTGCAGGGGGGACCCACGTTGCCTCTTCGAGCTGGGCCCCATGGGCACCAGTCGCTCGCCATCGTGCCCCACCTCTGGGCCTGGCTCCACAGGGGAGCCACGGTGACCCGCGTCCGGGCGAGAAAATATCTAGGTCCTCGATTTGTACTTTTCATAAAGGTCTTTGAGCTGTTCTTTGTCTGATTCCTCACCTAGGACCTGCTTGTCTTGGGGGGCCCTACCAGGGGGCATAGAAGCCCCCGGACAGCATAGCTCCTAGGATCAGTAGGACACGCAAACCACAAAGGTGGCGGCTCAGAAAGCAGGTTATATAAACATAACTCCAAAACCAAACATGCAAGATGTCTAAACATGCCTGTAATATTGTATCAATGTGAGTTTTACTAGAATCGGTTGTTTTTTTAAGGCTTGCAAACACAAAAAGTTTTTTTTACTCAATATGACAGTAAGTTCTTAAAATGCTGAGATAATGTGAAAAAAAGCAATACAAATGTATTCCAACATGATTCCTAAACCAAACATGCAAAATGTCTAAAAATGCCTGTAATATTGAATCCATGTGAGTTTTACTAGAATCATTTGTTTTTGTAAGGTTTGCAAATACAAAAATTGAGTTTTATGACAGACACAAGTTAGTTTTTTTACTCATTATAACAGTATAGATGTCATACTATATATTAAAGTTATATAAACATAACTCCAAAACCAAACGTGCATTATGTCCAAAATTGCCTGTAATATTGTATAGATGTGAGTTTTACTAGAATCAGGTTTGCAAATACAAAAATTGGGTTTTATGACAGTATACTGTCACACTCAATATGACAGTATAACTGTCATACTAAATCCATCCATTTTCTTCCGCTTATCCGAGGTCGGGTTGCGGGGGCAACAGCCTAAGCAGAGAGCCCAGCGTTCCCAGGCCATAGTCTTTCCAATGTATCCTAGGTCTTCCCCATGGCCTCCTGCCGTTCGGACCTAGGGAGGCGTTCGGGTGGCATCCTGAGCAGATGCCCGAACCACCTCATCTGGCTCCTCTCAATGTGGAGGAGCAGCGGCTTTACACTGAGTTCCTCCCAGATGACAGAGCTTCTCACCCTATCTCTAAGGGAGAGACCCACCACCCGGCGGAGGAAACTCATTTCGGCCGCTTGTACCCGTGACCTTGTCCTTTCGGTCATAACCCAAAGCTCATGACCATAGGTGAGGATGGGAACGTTGATCGACCGGTAAATTGAAAGCTTTTCCTTCTGGCTCAGCTCCTTCTTCACCACAACGGATCGATATAGTGTCCTCATTACTGAAGACGCCGCACCGATCCGCCTGTAGATCTCACAATCCACTCTATCCTCACTCGTGAACAAGACTCTTAGGTACTTGAACTCCTTCACTTGGGGCAAGATCTCTTTCCCAACCTCGAGATGGCACTCCACCCTTTCCCGGGCGAGAACCATGGACTGAGGAGTGTGATCTACGATAGTTGGAACACACCCTCCGGTTCCCCTTCTTAAAGAGAGGTACCACCACCCCGGTCTGCCAATCCAGAGGTACCGCCCCCGATGTAGACGCAATGTTGCAGAGTCTTGTCAACCAAGACTGCCCCACAGCATCCAGAGCCTTAAGGAACTCCGGACGGAGCTCATATCCCCGGGGCCTTGCCACCGAGGAGCTTTTTAACTACCTTGGCAACCTCAGCCCCAGAAATAGGAGAGCCCACCACAGACTTCCCAGGCACTGTTTCCTCATAGGAAGACGTGTTGGTGGGACTGAGGAGGTCTCGCTTGGCCTGTCGGTATGCCCACTGCCTCTGGAGTCCCATGAGCCAAAAGGACCCGGTGGCTCTTTCTTCAGCTTGACAGCATCCCTCACTGCTGGTGGATTACCGCCACGACAGGCACCAAACACCTTGCGGCCACAGCTTCAATCAGCTGGCTCAACAAGAGAGGAACGGAACATGGTCCACTCAGACTCAATGTCCAGCACCTCCCTCGTGACATGTTCAAAGTTCTTCCGGACATGTTCAAAGTTCTTCAGGAGACTCTGCTAGGTGTTCCCAGCAGACCCTTACAATGCGTTTGGGCCTGCCAGGTCTGACCAGCATCCTCCCCTACCATCGGAGCCAGCTCACCACCAGGTGGTGGTTGGTAGAAAGCTCTGCCCCTCTCTTCACCGAGTGTCCAAAACATGAGGCCGCAAATCCCATGACACAACTACAAAGTCAATCATGCGGCCGAGGGTGTCCTTGTGCCAAGTGCACATATGGACACCCTTATGTTTGAACATTGTGTTTGTTATGGACAATCCGTGACAAGCACAAAAGTCCAATAACAAAGCACCACTTGGGTTCAGATCCGGGTGGCCATTTTTCCCAATCACGACTCTCCAGGTTTCACTGTCGTTGCCAACATAGCGTTGAAGTCCACCAGCAGAACAAGGGAATCACCCGAGGGAGCACTCTCCAGTACTCCCTCAAGGGAATCCAAAAAGAGTTGGTACTCTGAGCTGCTGTTTGGTGTGTAAACACAAACAATAATCAAGACCCGTCACCCAACCCGAAGGCTGAAGGAAGCTACCATCTCATCTATTGGGTTTAAAGTCCAACGTGCAGGCTTTGAGCCGGGGGGCAACAAGAATTGCCACCCCAGCCTCTCATTAGATGCAACGCCAGTGTGGAATCTCTTCCACTCTGGCGTTGCAAGTAATGAAAGTTCAGTTCAGTCCAGCCCCTCTGAGAGAACAGGTTCCAGAGCCCTTGCTGTGAGTCCAACTATATCTAGCCGGGAACGTCTCCACCTCATGCACCAGCTCAGGCTCCTTCCCTCCCAGCGAGGTGACGTTCCATGTCCCAAGAGCGAGCTTATGTAGCCGATAATCGGACCACCAAGTGCCCTGCCTTCGGCTGCCGCCCAGCTCACACTGCACCCTCTATGACCCAGCCCATGAGTGGTGAGCCCTGGAGGGGGGATCCACGTTGCCTCTTCGAGCTGAGCACGGCTGGGCCCCATGGGGACTGGCCCGTCAATCGCCATCGTGCCACACCTCTGGGCCTGGCTCCACAGGGGAGCCACGGTGACCTGCGTCCGGGCGAGAAAAAATCTAGGTCCTCAATTGTACTTTTAATAAAGGTCTTTGAGCTGCTCTTTGTCTGATCCCTCACCTAGGACCTGTTTGTCTTGGGAGACCATAGAAGCCCCCGGACAACATAGTTCCTGGATCAGTGGGACACGCAAACCACAAAGGTGGCGGCTCAGAAAGCAGGTTATATAAATATAACTCCAAAACCAAACATGCAATATGTCCAAACATGCCTGTAATATTGTATCAATGTGAGTTTTCCTAGAATCGGTTGTTTTTGTAAGGTTTGCAAATACAAAAATTAGGTTTTACTCACAATGACAAAATCACACTGAATATGACAGTTATTTAAACATAACTCATAAACTACACAAAAAATGGCTAATAATGCCTGAAATAATGAATCATTGGGAGTTTTACTGAGTTTTACATTTTGCAAACACAAAAAGTAGTTTTTTACTTGACTGTAATGTTCTTAGAACCCTGAGATAATGGTAAAAAGCATTTACTCAATATGACTGTAATGTTCTTAAAATCCTGAGATAATGCGAAAAAGCAATAAAAATGTATTTAAACATTACTCCTAAACAACATGTGCAAAATGGCTAATAATGCCTGGAAACATGTATCTTTGTTAGTTTTACTGGAAAAATGATCTTTTGTAAAGTTTGCAAAGACACAAGCCAGTTTTTTTTATTCAATATGACAGTATAACAGTCATATTAAATATGAAAGTTATATAAACATAACTCCAAAACCAAACATGTGTCATGTCTAAAAATGCCTGTAATAATGTATTCATGTGAGTTTGTAAGGTTTGCAAAAACAAAAAGTAGTTTTTTACTCAATATGAAAGTAATGATCTTAGAATCCTGAGATAATGCGAAAAAAGCAATAAAAATGTATTCAAACATAACTCATAAACAACCCAGGCAAAATGGGTAATAATGCCTGGAGACATGTATCTTTGTTAGTTTTACTAGAAAATGTATTTTTTGTAAAGTTTGCAAAGACACAAGCTAGTTGTTTTTATTCAATAAGACAGTATAACAGTCATACTACATATAAAAAGTATATAAACATAACTCTAGAACCAAACGTGTGTCATGTCTAAAATTACCTATAATAATGTATTTATGTGAGTTTGTAAGGTTTGCAAAAACAAAAAGTAGTTTTTTCCTCAATATGAAAGTAAGGATTTTAGAATCCTGAGATAATGCGAAAAAAGCAATAAAAATGTATTTAAACATAATTCCTAAACAACCCATGCAAAATGGCTAATAATGCCTGGAGACATGTATCTTTGTTAGTTTTACTAGAAAAATGATCTTTTGTAAAGATATCAAAGACAAAAGCTAGTTTTTTTTATTCAATATGACAGTATAACAGTCCTACTAAATATGAAAGTTATCAAAACATGACTCCAAAACCAAACATGTGTTATGTCTAAAAATGCCTGTAATAATGTATTTATGTGAGTTTGTAAGGTTTGCAAAAACAAAAAGTAGTTTTTTACTCAATATGAAAGTAATGATCTCAGAATCCTGAGATAATGCGAAAAAAGCAATAAAAATGTATTTAAACATAATTCCTAAACAACCCATGCAAAATGGGTAATAATGCCTGGAGACATGTATCTTTGTTAGTTTTACTAGAAAAATGATCTTTTGTAAAGTTTGCAAACACACAAGGTAATTTTTTTCATTCAATATGACAGTATAACAGTCATACTAAATATAAAAGTTATATAAACATAACTCCAAAACCAAACATGTGTCATGTCTAAAAATGTCTGTAATAATGTATTTATGTGAGTTTGTAAGGTTTGCAAAAACAAAAAGTAGTTTTTTACTCAATATGAAAGTAATGATCTTAGAATCCTGAGATAATGCGAAAAAAGCAATAAAAATGTATTCAAACATAATTCCTAAACAACCCATGCAAAAAGGGTAATAATGCCTGGACACATGTATCTTTGTTAGTTTTACTAGAAAAATGATGTTTTGTAAAGTTTGCAAAGACACAAGCTAGTTTTTTAAAATTAAATATGACAGTATAACAGTCCTACTAAATATGAAAGTTATCAAAACATAACTCCAAAACCAAACATGTTTTATGTCTAAAAATGCCTGTAATAATGTATTTATGTGAGTTTGTAAGGTTTGCAAAACAAAAAGTAGTTTTTTCCTCAATATGAAAGTAAGGATTTTAGAATCCTGAGATAATGCGAAAAAAGCAATGAAAATGTATTCAAACATAACTCCTAAACAACCCATGCAAAATGGGTAATAATGCCTGGACACATGAATCTTTGTTAGTTTTACTAGAAAAATGATCTTTTGTAATGTTTGCAAAGACACAAGCTAGTTTTTTTTATTCAATATGACAGTATAACAATCATACTAAATATGAAAGTTATATAAACATAACTCCAAAACCAAACATGTGTTATGTCTAAAAATGCCTGTAATAATGTATTTATGTGAGTTTGTAAGGTTTGCAAAACAAAAAGTAGTTTTTTCCTCAATATGAAAGTAAGGATTTTAGAATCCTGAGATAATGCGAAAAAAGCAATAAAAATGTATTTAAACATAATTCCTAAACAACCCATGCAAAATGGGTAATAATGCCTGGAGACATGTATCTTTGTTATTTTTACTAGAAAAATTATCTTTTGTAAAGTTTGCAAAGACACAAGCTAGTTTTTTAAAATTAAATATGACAGTATAACAGTCCTACTAAATATGAAAGTTATCAAAACATAACTCCAAAACCAAACATGTGTTATGTCTAAAAATGCCTGTAATGATGTATTTATATGAGTTTGTAAGGTTTGCAAAACAAAAAGTAGTTTTTTACTCAATATGAAAGTAAGGATTTTAGAATCCTGAGATAATGCGAAAAAAGCAATAAAAATGTATTTAAACATAATTCCTAAACAACCCATGCAAAATGGGTAATAATGCCTGGAGACATGTATCTTTGTTAGTTTTACTAGAAAAATGATCTTTTGTAAAGTTTGCAAAGACACAAGCTAGTTTTTTCTTATTCAATATGACAGTATAACAGACATACTAAATATGAAAGTTATATAAACATAACTCCAAAACCAAACATGTGTCATGTCTAAAATTGCCTGTATTAATGTATTTGTGTGAGTTTGTAAGGTTTGCAAAAACAAAAACTCGTTTTTTACTCAATTAGAAAGTAATGATCTTAGAATCCTGAGATAAAGCGAAAAAAGCAATAAAAGTGTATTTAAACATAACTCCTAAACAACCCAGGCAAAATGGGTAATAATGCCTGGAGACATGTATCTTTGTTAGTTTTACTAGGAAATGTATATTTTGTAAAGTTTGCAAAGACACAAGCTAGTTGTTTTTATTCAATAAGACAGTATAACAGTCATACTAAATATGAAAGTTATATAAACATAACTCCAGAACCAAACGTGTGTCATGTCTAAAATTGCCTATAATAATGTATTTATGTGAGTTTGTAAGGTTTGCAAAAACAAAAAGTAGTTTTTTCCTCAATATGAAAGTAAGGATTTTAGAATCCTAAATAATGCGAAAAAAGCAATAAAAATGTATTTAAAGATAATTCCTAAAACCCCCATGCAAAATGGCTAATAATGCCTGGAGACATGTATCTTTGTTAGTTTTACTAGAAAAATGATATTTTGTAAAGTTTGCAAAGACACAAGCTAGGTTTTTTTAATTCAATATGACAGTATAACAGTCATATTAAATATAAAAGTTATACAAACATAACTCCAAAACCAAACATGTGTCATGTCTAAAAATGCCTGTAATAATGTATTTATGTGAGTTTGTAAGGTTTGCAAAAACAAAAAGTAGTTTTTTACTCAATATGAAAGTAATGATCTAAGAATCCTGAGATAATGCGAAAAAAGCAATACAAATGTATTTAAACATAATTCCTAAACAACCCATGCAAAATGGGTAATAATGCCTGGAGACATGTATCTTTGTTAGTTTTACTAGAAAAATGATCTTTTGTAAAGTTTGCAAAGACACAAGCTAGTTTTTTTTATTCAATATGACAGTATAACAGTCATACTAAATATAAAAGTTATATAAACATAACTCCAGAACCAAACGTGTGTCATGTCTAAAATTGCTTATAATAATGTATTCATGTGGGTTTGTAAGGTTTGCAAAAACAAAAAGTAGTGTTTTACTCAATATGAAAGTAATGATCTTAGAATCCTGACATAATGCGAAAAAAGCAATACAAATGTATTCAAACACAATTTTTAAACCAAACATGTGAATTGTCTAAAAATGCCTGTAATATTGAATTTATGTAAGTTTTACTAGAATCAATTGTTTTTGTAAGGTTTGCAAATACAAAAATTAGGTTTTACACATAATGACATTATAACTTTAACACTCAATATGAAAGTTATTTAATTATAACTCCTAAATACACATGAAACATGTCTAATAGCGTGAAAAAAATTATCTTTGTGAGTGTTGCTAGAAACATTTTCTTTTGTAAGGTTTGCAAAGACACAAGTTAGATTTTTTTAACTCAATATGACAGTATAACGCCACACTCAATATGACAGTTATTTAAACATAACTCCTAAACCACACCTGAAAAATGGCTAATAATGCCTGATATAATGCATCTTTGGGAGTTTTACTGGAAACATATGCTTTTTTTAAGGCTTGCAAACACAAAAATTATTTGTATTGTATTATGTATTACAACATAATTCCTAAACCAAACATGCAAAATGTCTGAAAATGCCTGTAATATTGAATCCATGTGAGTTTTATTTGAATCAGTTGTATGGTTTGCTAATACAAAAATTGGGTTTTATGACAAACACAAGTTAGTTTTTTTTACTCAATATAACAGTTTAGCTGTCATACTATATATGAAAGTTATATAAACATAACTCCAAAACCAAACCATTATGTCCAAAACTGCCTGTAATATTGTATATATGTGAGTTTTACTAGAATCAGGGTTGCAAATACAAAAATTGGGTTTTATGACAGTATACTGTCACACTCAATATGACAGTTATTTAAACATAACTCAAACAACACATGCAAAATAGCTAATAATGCCTGGAGCATGTATCTTAGTTAGTTTTACTAGAAAAATGGTATTTTGTAAGGTTTGCAAAGACACAAGTTAGTTGTTGTTTTTATTCAATATGACAGTATAACTGTCATACTAAATATGAAAGTTATATAAACATAACTCTATAACCAAACATGCATTGTGTCTAAAAATGCCTGTAATATTGTATCTGTGTGAGTTTAACTAGATTTAGTTGTTTTTGTAAGGTTTGCAAATACAAAATAAGGGTTTTACTCACTATGACAGTTTACTGTCACACTCAATCTGACAGTTATTTATTTAAACATAACTCCTAAACCACACATGCAAAATGGCTAATAATGCCTGGAGATATGTATCTTTGTGAGTTTTACTAGAAACATTATATTGTGTAAGGTTTAGTTAGTTTTTGTACTCAATCTGACAGTATAACTGTCATTCTAAATCCATCCATTTTCTTCCGCTTATCCGAGGTCGGGTTGCGGGGGCAGCAGCCTGAGCAGAAAATCCCAGACTTCCCTCTCCCCAGCCACTTCGTCCAGCTCTTCTTGGGGTATTCCGAGGCGTTCCCAGGCCAGCCGGGGACATAGTCTTTCCAATGTGTCCTAGGTCTTCCCCGTGGCCTCCTGCCACACCTCCCTAGAGGCGTTCGGGTGGCATCCTGAGCAGATGCCCGAACCACCTCATGGCTCCTCTCAATGTGGAGGAGCAGCGGCTTTACTTTGAGTTCGTCCCGGATGACAGAGCTTCTCACCCTGTCTCTAAGGTAGAGACCCACCACCCGGCAGAGGAAATGCATTTCGGCCGCTTGTCCTTTCGGTCATAACCCAAAGCTGGGAACGTAGATCGACGGTAAATTGAGAGCTTTTCCTTCTGGCTCAGCTCCTTCTTCACCACAACGGATCGATATAGCGTCCTCAATACTGAAGACGCCGCACCAAACCGCCTGTGGATCTCTCGATCCACTCTATCCTCACTCGTGAACAAGACTCTTAGGTACTTGAACTTCTCCATTTGGGGCAAGATCTCCTCCCCAACCTGGAGATGGCACTCGACCCTTTCCTGCGCGAGAACCATGGACTTGGACTTGGAGGTGCTGATTCTCATCCCAGTCGCTTCACACTCAAGGACCCTGCCGAGAGTATAGACCTGGTCTACCGTTCCACGACCAGGACGAAAACCACACTGTTCGTCCTGGATCCGAGTTTCCTCCTCTCCAGTACACATGAATAGACCTTACCGGGAAGGCTGAGGAGTGTGTTTCACGATAGTTGGAACACACCCTCCGGTTCCCTTTCTTAAAGAGAGGAACCACCACCCCGGTCTGCCAATCCAGAGGTACCACCCCCAATGTTCACGCGATGCTGCAGAGTCTTGTCAACCAAGACAGCCTCACAGTATCCAGAGCCTTAAGGAACTCATCCACCACCGGGGCCTTGCCACAGAGGAGGTTTTTAACTACCTAGGCAACCTAAGCCCCAGAAATAGGAGAGTCCACCACAGATTCCCCAGGCACTGCTTGGCCTGTCGGAATGCCCGCTGCCTCTGGAGTCCCATGAGCCAAAAGGACCCGATAGGCTCTTTCTTCAGCTTGACGGCATCCCTCCCTGCTGGTGGCCACCAGCGAGTTCTAGGATTACCGCCACGACAGGCACCAAACACCTTGCGGCCACAGCTCCAATCAGCAGGCTCGACAAGAGAGGCACGGAACATGGTCCACTCAGACTCAATGTCCAGCACCTCCCTCGTGACATGTTTAAAGTTCTTCCTTATGTTTGAACATTGTGTTTGTTATGGACAATCCGTGACGAGCACAAAAGTCCAATAACAAAGCACCACTTGGGTTCAGATCCGGGTGGCCATTTTTCCCAATCACGACTCTCCAGGTTTCACTGTCCTTGCCAACATGAGCATTGAAGTCCCCCAACAGAACAAGGGAATCACCCGAGGGAGCACTCTCCAGTACTCCCTCAAGGGAATCCAAAAAGAGTGGGTACTCTGAGCTGCTGTTTGGTGCGTAAACACAAACAACAGTCAGGACCCGTCACCCAACCCGAAGGCGGAGGGAAGCTACCATCTCGTCTACTGGGTTAAAGTCCAACGTGCAGGCTTTGAGCAACAACAATTGCCACCCCAGCCTTTCATTGCTTGCAACGCCAGAGTGGAAGAGAGTCCAGCCCCTCTTGAGAGAACAGGTTCCAGAGCCCTTGCTGTGCGTCGAAGTGAGTCCAACTATATCTAGCCGGAACTTCTTCACCTCGCGCACCAGCTCAGGCTCTTTACCTCCCAGCGAGGTGACGTTCCACGTCCCAAGAGCGAGCTTATGTAGCCGATAATCGGACCGCCAAGTGCCCTGCCTTCGGCTGCCGCCCAGTTCACACTGCATCTGACCTCTATGACCTCAATGGGCCCATGAGTGGTGAGCCCATTGGAGGGTTGACCCACGTTGCCTCTTCGAGCTGAGCCCGGCAGGGCCCCAAGGAGACAGGCCCGGCCACCAGTCGCTCGCCATCGTGCCCCACCTCTGCGCCTGGCTCCACAGGGGAGCCACGGTGACCTGCGCCTGGGCGAGAAAAAATCTAGGTCCTCGATTTGTACTTTTCATAAAGGTCTTTGAGCTGCTCTTTGTCTGATCCCTCACCTAGGACCTTTTCTCAGGGGATCCCGAGGCGTTCCCAGGCCAGCCGGGAGACATAGTGTTCCCAATGTGTCCTGGGTCTTCCCCGTGGCCTCCAGGATGACAGAGCTTCACCTTCACCAGGGGTGTCAAACTCAAATACAGAGTGGGCCAAAGTTTAAAACTGAACAAAGCCGCGGGCCAAGGTTGAACAAATTAACCTTTTAATAGGGACCCAAACAAGTTTTGCATTGAATATTGAACAAGCAAGGCTTATATAACTTTATAGTGACATGCAAAATGGAGTTTCAAATAATAATAATAATAATTAAAAAATATCAATTGCATATCAAATATAATTTAAATACAAATTGAATGCCTCTTTTCTATTTGCAGCCTTCTGAGGTAAATATCAACATTAACTTTATCCACAGGCTAATAAATTTGAAAATAAAATAACAATGAATAAAACAACCATTCAGGACTTTAAACTGCTCAGTTTGCAACACACTGATCTAATTTGATGTGCCCAAGCCAGATACCTAGCATCTTTTTTTAGATGCTAGTTCTTTAATGTCGGGGCTCAGGCTTTGAGCTGAGGCAACTTTCATTATCGAACAAGATGTTCAACAGTCATATCTCGTACACCCAATTCTAACATCATTCAGACCCAGTTACAAGATATGTGCAGCTACAGCACGCATACACAAATGAATGCAACGCATACTTCATCAACAGCGATACAGGTTACACTGAGGGTGCCAGTATAAAAAACTTTAACACTGTTAGAAATATACGCCACACTGTGAACCCACACCAAACAAAAATAAAAAACACTTTTCGGGAGAACATCCGCACCGTAACACAACATAAACACAAAAGAACAAATACCCAGAATGTTTTGCAGCACTAACTCTTTCGGGACGCTACAAAATACACCCCCGCTACCACCAAACCTCCCCCCCCACACACACACACACCTTGTAGCGTCTCGGAAGATTTAGTGCTACAAAGGGTTCTGGGTATTTGTTGTGTTGTGTTTATGTTGTGTTACGGTGCGGATGTTCTCCCGAAATGTGTTTGTCATTCTTGTTTGGTGTGGATTCACAGTGTGGCGTATATTTCTAAAAGTGTTAAAGTTTTTTATTTGGCTACCGTCAGTGTAACCTGTATCGCTGTGTGTGGGTGCAGAAGCTGCACTGACATTAAACTGGGCTGGCACTCGTTTGACTAGCTGGAAAAAAAAATAAAATTCGGGAGGAGTGCTGGAGTCACTCCCGGGAGGGTTGGCAAGTATTAGAAGTAGCGGCACTGCCGCAATGTATAATCGAAGGTCCAGCTTTAGTGTTAATTTGATATTGCCTCAAGGGCCAAGTCAAATTACACGTTGGGCCAAATTTGGCCCACGGGCCAGAGTTTGACACCCATGACCTTCACTGTAAAAAATTACTGTAAAAATAAAAAATAAAATTACAGTTATATACTCCATCCATCCATCCATTTTCTACCGCTTATTCCCTTCGGGTCGCGGGGGGCGCTGGAGCCTATCTCAGCTACAATCAGGCGGAAGGCGGGGTACACCCTGGACAAGTCGCCACCTCATCGCAGGGCCAACACAGATAGACAGACAACATTCACACTCACATTCACACACTAGGGCCGATTTAGTGTTGCCAATCAACCTATCATGTTCTTCTTAAATGCAGTTAAGTACTGTAAATGTTGTTGCATTTTTCAAAAAATATCGACCAGCAGTAAGTTACTGTAAAACCTACAGTGTAATTCAGTATTTTTCAGACTTGTTTCTTGGGTCCGCCCACAATTCGTCCAACCGAGCTTCATTTCACCTGGCCGACCCTGCTAAATCCATCCTACTGCATCGTGTGTTTTTGATAACAAGGTAAGAGTCACTTGTACCTTGATGTGTCATTTTCTGTTTGAATTACTTTATATATATATTTATAAAGTCCGAAATGACATAGCGTCACAGTCAGCATCACAGACACTATCGTTGACCACGCGCATGTACCGCCGCATGCTAGCTAGCTAAGTTTTCTTCTTTTTTGTCATAGTCATCATAAAAGATGATAACTTGCAACATATGTGCTACGACTTGCAGCAATGTATTTGCGTATGTTAGACACATGCGAAGTCATAGTTGTATGCCTAATGCATCGTTTAAGTGTGCTTTCCCTAAATGCACAAGAGTTTTTTCCAACTTCTCAGCCTTCAAAACTCACAGCCGTCGTCATAAATATGGCAAGAGTAGGACTGATATGTATAGCGCAGAAGGTTTACCTTGTAATATTGTCTCATGTAGCGCGAAGTGCGATGATATACGGGCCTTTCTCCTGCATTTGAAAAGTCATATTACCGAAGGTAGGACAGTTACGTGCCCCTTCAGTCAATGTGAAAAAAGATTTACAGTTAAGTCTACTTTCACATCGCACGTGTCAAGGAAGCACTACGGCTACACTGAACGAAGTTTGACTTGCTCAACAGCAAATCCAAGCAGCTCTTGTGTTATTAACACTGATGATGACTATTGTGATATGCAACTTGAGGATTCAGGATATTCCTGTTATGAAGACATGGAGGTCTACTTGCATTCAAAAATGTTCACAGCACTGAAAAAAGGTTGAGAACCACTGCCTTAGGACAGTGGTTCTCAACCTTTTTTCAGTGATGTACCCCTGTGAACATTTTTTAAATTCAAGTACCCCCTAATCAGAGCAAAGCATTTTTGGTTGAAAAAAAGAGATAAAGAAGTAAAATACAGCACTATGTCATCAGTTTCTGATTTATTAAATTGTATAACAGTGCAAAATATTGCTCATTTGTTGTGGTCTTTCTTGAACTATTTGGAAAAAAAGATATAAAAATAACTAAAAACTTGTTGAAAAATAACCAAGTGATTCAATTATAAATAAAGATTTTTACACATAGAAGTAATCAACTTAAAGTGCCCTCTTTGGGGATTGTAATAGAGATCCATCTGGATTCATGAACTTCATTCTCAACATTTCTTCACAAAAAAAGAAATCTTTAACATCAATATTTATGGAACATGTCCACTACGCTTTAACCAAGCCTCCATTGTTTTCTACATGGATAGTTGATTGACAGTTGGTGCCGTGTGGCACCGCCAGGTAGGGTCAAACCATCATGGCATGGGGGAAACTCTGGCTTTATGGTAATGAATGGAATAGCCTACTTGATTAGTTGTTCAGTTTATGAACTTACATTCATATTTTGTCGAAGTATTATTCAATAAATATATTTATAAAGGATTTTTGAATTGTTGCTATTTTTAGAATATTTAAAAAAAATCTCACGTACCCCTTGGCATAACTTCAAGTACCCCCAGGAGTACGCGTACCCCCATTTGAGAACCACTGCCTTAGGAGACTAGATGTAAACAGAGGAAAGAGAGAGCGAGTGAGGTGGCCATTCCAAATACTTTTAAAATGCTACCCATATTGGATACTGTTTAGGAACATAAACTGCATTTCTTGACTGTACCAGTTGCTGGTGACAAAGTCACAATAAAACGTTGGACGATCAGCATGGAAGGTGATGTCATCGGCAAAGGCGTCCAACCTAACTTAATCTCAGGGCTTGCTGCCCTTCTTGCCACATACTATGTGTTCAACTTGGAATACCAAGAGGAAGGTCCTCGGACATTGGAATTTGTTCAAAGGTAAATCCTCTTGATACTGTTAAAATACTGTTAGGATATTTTATTTTATATTTCTCACCTCTGTTCAGGAATTTGACTTGTCATTTCCCCAATTGTGTGCCTTAAATCAATGACTCTTCTGTTCCTTTGTGGACCTTCTTATTAGGGACCGAAGCACCAGTTTGACTCTAGGATACAGAGAAGGTAGGTAATGTGCAGGTAAAGATATGTTGACTGGGTCAAAGAAGGAAGCACCTGTTTGACCCCAGGATGCAGAAAAAGTAGATAATTTGCAGGTAAAGACATGTTGACTGGATGATGGCAGGAAGCACCAGCTTGACCCGAGAATGCAGAGCAAGTAGGTAATGTGCGGGTGAAGATATGTTGAATGGGTAAAGGAAGGAAGCACCAGTGTGACCCCACTATGCAGGGAAGGTAGGTAATGTGCGGGTGAAGGTATGTTGAATGGGTGAAAGAAGGAAGCGCAGGTGTGGTCGAGGCCATGCAGACAAGGTAGGTATGTGCAGGTGAAGATATGTTGTATGGTGAAAGAAAGAAGCACCAGTGTGACCCAAGGATGCAGGGAAGGTAGGTAATGTGCAGGTAAAGATATGTTGAATGGGTGAAGGCAGGAAACACCAGCTAGACGCCAGGATACAGAGAAGGTAGGTAATGTGCAGGTAAAGATATGTTGAATGAGTAAAGGCAGGAAACACCAGCTTGACTCCAGGATATAGAGAAGGTAGGTAATGTGCAGGTAAAGATATGTTGAATGGGTAAAGGTAGAAAACACCAGCGTGACCACACTATGCAGAGAAGGTAGGTAATGTGCAGGTAAAGATATGTTGAATGGGTAAAGGCAAGAAGCACCAGTGTGACCCCAGGATGCAGAGAAGATAGGTAATGAGCAGGTAACGATATGTTAAATGGGTGAAAGCAGGAAACATCAGCGTAAATACACGGTCCCGTAGATGGAGAGAAAACATGAATAGAGAGAGGGGTTGGGGAGGCTTTAGCATTGTCTTCCTCTCTGAATTTGTCTTAATGGGTTTTAGAGCATTCACTCATCTACAGCTGTGGTTATGGTATAGGCTCACATATATCCTAAAATTGATATTAATATTTGTGCAGTGCATATTCCTAAATAACAATGTGAGGGGGGTTCTGTATCGACTACAAGTAATCTTCAATCACAACAGAATATCTAATATGCTTTCTCTCTTTTTTAGGCGATTCATTGGCGTTAACCCCGAGAGGGGAACAAAGGCTAGCCAGGGAAAGGTGGTGTCCAAGAAGACCGGGAAGCTGGTCCAGAAAAAGGCAGCAACTGTAAATCCTCACGTAGCCACCCTTATAAAACATCTCACAGACTTTGAGTGGGGCTTTATGTAGCCGACAACTAAACACTGGACTCGTGTTCAGTGTTTTGTCTCCAGTTAGAAATTAAGTGGACATGTTATAAATTTTAAAATGCTTTACTGAAAATAAGAAGAATGCACTAAATGTACATTGAATGTATTTGATGCACTTTAAAATAATTGGTTAATAAAAACATAATCTTGCAAGGCCATTTCTCCAGTCATTTTTATGCCAGCAGATTGCAGGGGTTTTGATTTTGAAAAATTAAAAGTTCAACTCATTAACTTCTAGTGGCATTATACTGTAAAGCTCAGTCTATAGTGCTTACAATTATTTTACTGTAATTAACTGTTAATGGATATTACAGTAGATACACTAAAATAACAGTGTAATGCCGCTAAACAGATGACAGTATTATGCTGTGAAGCGTATATTTGATACAGCACAGTACTGTGATACTTTTTACAGTAATAAACTGTAGTGATAAATCACAGTATGTGTGCTGTAGAAAAACAGTTTTATACTGGAACCATTAGCTGCCAGTAGGTTACTGTAATTAAACGGTGAAAATTCTTACAGTAAGGGAGAGACCCGCCACCCAGCGGAGAAAACTCATTTCGGCCGCCAGCCTGTGCATCTCACGATCCACTCTTCCCTCACTCATGAACAAGACTCCAGGTACTTGAACTCATCCACTTGATCTCCTGCCCAACCTCGAAATGGCACTCCACCCTTTCCCGGGCGAGAACCTCGGACTTGGAGGTGCTGATTCTCATCCCAGTCGCTTCACACTCGGCTGCGAACCAATCCAATGAGAGCTGAAGATCCTGGCCAGTTAAAGCCATAAGGACCACATCATCTGCAAAAAGGAGAGACCTAATCCTGCAGCCACCAAACCGGATCCCCTCAACGCCATGACTGCGCCTAGAAATTCTGTCCATAAAATTTATGAACACATTTGGTGACTAAGGGCAGCCAACACGAGGGTTGGACTCCGGTCCAACCCTCACTGGAAAGGGGTCCGACTTACTGCTGGCAATGCGGACCGAGCTCTGACACTGATCATACAGGGAGCGACCCGCCACAATCAGACATGCCGATACCCCATACTCTCTGAGCACTCCCCACAGGACTTCCCGGGGTGGCCACGGTCGAATGTCTTCTCCAAGTCCACAAAGCACATGTAGACTGGTTGGACAAACTCCCATGCACACTCAAGGACCCTGCCGAGAGTATAGAGCTGGTCTACCGTTCCACGACCAGGACGAAAACCACACTGTTCGTCCTGGATCCGAGGTTCCTCCTCTCCAGTACACATGAATAGACCTTACCGGGAAGGCTGAGGAGTGTGATCTACGATAGTTGGAACACACCCTCCGGTTCCCCTTCTTAAAGAGAGGAACCACCACCCCGGTCTGCCAATCCAGAGGTACCGCCCCTGATGTCCATGCGATGTTGCAGAGTCTTGTCAACTAAAACAGCCCCACAGCATCCAGGGCCTTAAGGAACTCCGGACGGAGCTCATCCACCCCCGCGGCCTTGCCACCGAGGAGCTTTTTAACTACCTTGGCAACCTCAGCCCCAGAAATAGGAGAGCCCACCACAGATTCCCCAGGCACTGCTTGGCCTGTCGGTATGCCCGCTGCCTCTGGAGTCCCATGAGCCAAAAGGACCAGATAAGCTCTTTCTTCAGCTTGACGGCATCCCGCACTGCTGGTGGCCACCAGCGGGTTCTAGGATTACCGCCACGACAGGCACCAAACACCTTGCGGCCACAGCTCCAATCAGCTGGCTTGACAAGAGAGGCACGGAACATGATCCATTCAGACTCAATGTCCAGCACCTCCTTTGTGACATGTTCAAAGTTCCTCCGGAGGTAGAAAAAGAAACTCTCTCTGACAGGAGACTGCTAGGCATTCCCAAAAGACTCTCACAATGCGTTTGGGCCTGCCAGGTCTGTCCGGGATCCTACCCCACCATCGGAGCCAGCTCACCAGGTGGTGATCGGTAGAAAGCTCGCCCCTCTCTTCACCCGAGTGTCCAAAACATGAGGCCGCAAATCCCATGACACAACTACAAAGTCAATAATGGAACTGCGGCCGAGGGTGTCCTGGTGCCAAGTGCACATATGGACACCCTTATGTTTGAACATTGTGTTTGTTATGGACAATCCGTGACGAGCACAAAAGTCCAATAATAAAGCACCACTTGGGTTCAGATCCGGGTGGCCATTTTTCCCAATCACGACTCTCCAGGTTTCAAAGTCGT
This sequence comes from Entelurus aequoreus, assembly GCF_033978785.1. Classification (NCBI taxonomy): domain Eukaryota; kingdom Metazoa; phylum Chordata; class Actinopteri; order Syngnathiformes; family Syngnathidae; genus Entelurus; species Entelurus aequoreus. The sequence continues at coordinate 40,579,055 of NC_084747.1, forward strand.
TGCCAACATGAGCGTTGAAGACCCCCATTAGAACAAAGGAATCACCCGAGGGAGCACTCTCAAGGGAATCCAAAAAGAGTGGGTACACTGAGCTGCTGTTCGGTGCGTAAACACCAAAAACAGTCAGGACCCGTCACCCAACCCGAAAGTGGAGGGAAGTTACCATCTCGTCTTCTGATTTAAGTCCAACTTTGAGCCGGGGGGCAACAAGAATTGCCAACCCAGCCTCTCATTACTTGCAACGCCAGAGTGGAAGAGAGTCCAACCCCTCTTGAGAGAACAGGTTCCAGAGCCCTTGCTGTGCGTTGAAGTGAGTCCAGCTTTATCTAGCCGGGAACTTCTCCACCTCGCGAGGTGACGTTCCACGTCCCAAGAGCGAGCTTATGTAGCCGATAATCGGACCGCCAAGTGCCCTTCCTTCGGCTTCCGCCCAGCTAACACTGCACCCGACCTCTATGACCCAGCCCATGAGTGGTGAGCCTATTGCAGGGGGGACCCACGTTGCCTCTTCGAGCTGGGCCCCATGGGCACCAGTCGCTCGCCATCGTGCCCCACCTCTGGGCCTGGCTCCACAGGGGAGCCACGGTGACCCGCGTCCGGGCGAGAAAATATCTAGGTCCTCGATTTGTACTTTTCATAAAGGTCTTTGAGCTGCTCTTTGTCTGATTCCTCACCTAGGACCTGTTTGTCTTGGGGGACCCTACCAGGGGGCATAGAAGCCCCCGGACAACATAGCTCCTAGGATCAGTGGGACACGCAAACCACAAAGGTGGCGGCTCAGAAAGCAGGTTATATAAACATAACTCCAAAACCAAACATGTAAGATGTCTAAACATGCCTGTAATATTGTATCAATGTGAGTTTTACTAGAATCGGTTGTTTTTTTAAGGCTTGCAAACACAAAAAGTTTTTTTTTACTCAATATGACAGTAAGTTCTTAAAATGCTGAGATAATGTGAAAAAAAGCAATACAAATGTATTCCAACATAATTCCTAAACCAAACATGCAAAATGTCTAAAAATGCCTGTAATATTGAATCCATGTGAGTTTTACTAGAATCATTTGTTTTTGTAAGGTTTGCAAATACAAAAATTGAGTATTATGACTGACACAAGTTAGTTTTTTTACTCATTATAACAGTATAGATGTCATACTATATATTAAAGTTATATAAACATAACTCCAAAACCAAACGTGCATTATGTCCAAAATTGCCTGTAATATTGTATAGATGTGAGTTTTACTAGAATCAGGTTTGCAAATACAAAAATTGGGTTTTATGACAGTATACTGTCACACTCAATATGACAGTATAACTGTCATACTAAATCCATCCATTTTCTTCCGCTTATCCGAGGTCGGGTTGCGGGGGCAGCAGCCTAAGCAGAAAGCCCAGACTTCCCTCTCCCCAGCCACTTCGTCCAGCTCTTCTCGGGGGATCCCGAGGCGTTCCCAGGCCATAGTCTTTCCAATGTATCCTAGGTCTTCCCCATGGCCTCCTGCCGTTCGGACCTAGGGAGGCGTTCGGGTGGCATCCTGAGCAGATGCCCGAACCACCTCATCTGGCTCCTCTCAATGTGGAGGAGCAGCGGCTTTACACTGAGTTCCTCCCAGATGACAGAGCTTCTCACCCTATCTCTAAGGGAGAGACCCACCACCCGGCGGAGGAAACTCATTTCGGCCGCTTGTACCCGTGACCTTGTCCTTTCGGTCATAACCCAAAGCTCATGACCATAGGTGAGGATGGGACGTTGATCGACCGGTAAATTGAAAGCTTTTCCTTCTGGCTCAGCTCCTTCTTCACCACAACGGATCGATATAGCGTCCTCATTACTGAAGACGCCGCACCGATCCGCCTGTAGATCTCAAAATCCACTCTATCCTCACTCGTGAACAAGACTCCTAGGTACTTGAACTCCTTCACTTGGGGCAAGATCTCTTTCCCAACCTCGAGATGGCACTCCACCCTTTCCCGGGCGAGAACCATGGACTCGGACTTGGAGGTGCTGATTCTCATCCCAGTCGCTTCACTGCGAACCGATCCAATGAAAGCTGAAGATCTTGGCCAGTTGAAGCCATCAGGACCACATCATCTGCAAAAAGCAGAGACCTAATCCTGCAGCCACCAAACCAGGCGCAGTCATGGCGTTGAGGGGATCCTCAAAGCCATGACTGCGCCTAGATATTCTGTCCATTAAAGTTATGAACAGAATCGGTGACAAAGGGCAGCCTTGGCGGAGTCCAACCCTCACTGGAAAGGGGTCCGACATACTGCCGGCAATGCGGACCAAGCTCTGACACTGATCATACAGGGAGACACCCGCCACAATCAGACATGCCGATACTCCATACTCTCTGAGCACTCCCCACAGGATTTACCGGGGACCAAGGTCGAATGTCTTCTCCAAGTCCACAAAACTTATGTAGACTGGTTGGGCAAACTCCCATGCACACTCAAGGACCCTGCCGAGAGTATAGAGCTGGTCTACCGTTCCACGACCAGGACGAAAACCACACTGTTCGTCCTGGATCCGAGGTTCCTCCTCTCCATTACACATGAATAGACCTTACCGGGAAGGCTGAGGAGTGTGATCTACGATATTTGGAACACACCCTCCGGTTCCCCTTCTTAAAGAGAGGTACCACCACCCCGGTCTGCCAATCCAGAGGTACCGCCCCCGATGTAGACGCAATGTTGCAGGGTCTTGTCAACCAAGACTGCCCCACAGCATCCAGAGCCTTAAGGAACTCCGGACGGAGCTCATATCCCCGGGGCCTTGCCACCGAGGAGCTTTTTAACTACCTTGGCAACCTCAGCCCCAGAAATAGGAGAGCCCACCACAGACTTCCCAGGCACTGGTTCCTCATAGGAAGACGTGTTGGTGGGACTGAGGAGGTCTCGCTTGGCCTGTCGGTATGCCCACTGCCTCTGGAGTCCCATGAGCCAAAAGGACCCGGTGGCTCTTTCTTCAGCTTGACAGCATCCCTCACTGCTGGTGGATTACCGCCACGACAGGCACCAAACACCTTGCGGCCACAGCTTCAATCAGCTGGCTCACAAGAGAGGAACGGAACATGGTCCACTCAGACTCAATGTCCAGCACCTCCCTCGTGACATGTTCAAAGTTCTTCCGGACATGTTCAAAGTTCTTCAGGAGACTCTGCTAGGTGTTCCCAGCAGACCCTTACAATGCGTTTGGGCCTGCCAGGTCTGACCGGCATCCTCCCCTACCATCGGAGCCAGCTCACCACCAGGTGGTGGTTGGTAGAAAGCTCTGCCCCTCTCTTCACCGAGTGTCCAAAACATGAGGCCGCAAATCCCATGACACAACTACAAAGTCAATCATGCGGCCGAGGGTGTCCTTGTGCCAAGTGCACATATGGACACCCTTATGTTTGAACATTGTGTTTGTTATGGACAATCCGTGACAAGCACAAAAGTCCAATAACAAAGCACCACTTGGGTTCAGATCCGGGTGGCCATTTTTCCCAATCACGACTCTCCAGGTTTCACTGTCGTTGCCAACATAGCGTTGAAGTCCACCAGCAGAACAAGGGAATCACCCGAGGGAGCACTCTCCAGTACTCCCTCAAGGGAATCCAAAAAGAGTTGGTACTCTGAGCTGCTGTTTGGTGTGTAAACACAAACAACAATCAGGACCCGTCACCCAACCCGAAGGCTGCAGGAAGCTACCATCTCGTCTATTGGGTTTAAAGTCCAACGTGCAGGCTTTGAGCCGGGGGGCAACAAGAATTGCCACCCCAGCCTCTCATTAGATGCAACGCCAGTGTGGAATCTCTTCCACTCTGGCGTTGCAAGTAATGAAAGTTCAGCTCAGTCCAGCCCCTCTGAGAGAACAGGTTCCAGAGCCCTTGCTGTGAGTCCAACTATATCTAGCCGGGAACGTCTCCACCTCATGCACCAGCTCAGGCTCCTTCCCTCCCAGCGAGGTGACGTTCTATGTCCCAAGAGCGAGCTTATGTAGCCGATAATCGGACCACCAAGTGCCCTGCCTTCGGCTGCCGCCCAGCTCACACTGCACCCTCTATGACCCAGCCCATGAGTGGTGAGCCCTGGAGGGGGGATCCATGTTGCCTCTTCGAGCTGAGCACGGCTGGGCCCCATGGGGACTGGCTCGTCAATCGCCATCGTGCCACACCTCTGGGCCTGGCTCCACAGGGGAGCCACGGTGACCTGCGTCCGGGCGAGAAAAAATCTAGGTCCTCAATTGTACTTTTAATAAAGGTCTTTGAGCTGCTCTTTGTCTGATCCCTCACCTAGGACCTGTTTGTCTTGGGAGACCATAGAAGCCCCCGGACAACATAGTTCCTGGATCAGTGGGACACGCAAACCACAAAGGTGGCGGCTCAGAAAGCAGGTTATATAAATATAACTCCAAAACCAAACATGCAATATGTCCAAACATGCCTGTAATATTGTATCAATGTGAGTTTTCCTAGAATCGGTTGTTTTTGTAAGGTTTGCAAATACAAAAATTAGGTTTTACTCACAATGACAAAATCACACTGAATATGACAGTTATTTAAACATAACTCATAAACTACACAAAAAAATGGCTAATAATGCCTGAAATAATGAATCATTGGGAGTTTTACTGAGTTTTACATTTTGCAAACACACAAAAAGTAGTTTTTTACTTGACTGTAATGTTCTTAGAACCCTGAGATAATGGGAAAAAGCATTTACTCAATATGACTGTAATGTTCTTAAAATCCTGAGATAATGCGAAAAAGCAATAAAAATGTATTTAAACATTACTCCTAAACAACATGTGCAAAATGGCTAATTATGCCTGGAAACATGTATCTTTGTTAGTTTTACTGGAAAAATGATATTTTGTAAAGTTTGCAAAGACACAAGCCAGTTTTTTTTTTATTCAATATGACAGTCTAACAGTCATATTAAATATGAAAGTTATATAAACATAACTCCAAAACCAAACATGTGTCATGTCTAAAAATGCCTGTAATAATGTATTAATGTGAGTTTGTAAGGTTTGCAAAAACAAAAAGTAGTTTTTTACTCAATATGAAAGTAATGATCTTAGTCCTGGGATAATGCGAAAAAAGCAATAAAAATGTATTCAAACATAACTCCTAAACAACCCAGGCAAAATGGGTAATAATGCCTGGAGACATGTATCTTTGTTAGTTTTACTAGAAAATGTATTTTTTGTAAAGTTTGCAAAGAAACAAGCTAGTTGTTTTTATTCAATAAGACAGTATAACAGTCATACTACATATAAAAATTATATAAACATAACTCCAGAACCAAACATGTGTCATGTCTAAAATTACCTATAATAATGTATTTATGTGAGTTTGTAAGGTTTGCAAAAACAAAAAGTAGTTTTTTACTCAATATGAAAGTAATGATCTCAGAATCCTGAGATAATGCGAAAAAAGCAATAAAAATGTATTTAAACATAATTCCTAAACGACCCATGCAAAATGGGTAATAATGCCTGGAGACATGTATCTTTGTTAGTTTTACTAGAAAAATGATCTTTTGTAAAGTTTGCAAAGACACAAGCTAGTTTTTATTTATTTAATATGACAGTATAACAGTCATACTAAATATAAAAGTTATATAAACATAACTCCAAAACCAAACATGTGTCATGTCTAAAAATGTCTGTAATAATGTATTTATGTGAGTTTGTAAGGTTTGCAAAAACAAAAAGTAGTTTTTTACTCAATATGAAAGTAATGATCTTAAAATCCTGAGATAATGCGAAAAAAGCAATGAAAATGTCTTTAAACATAATTCCTAAACAACCCATGCAAAATGGGTAATAATGCCTGGAGACATGTATCTTTGTTAGTTTTATTGGAAAAATGATCTTTTGTAAAGTTTGCAAAGACACAAGCTAGTTTTTTTTTATTCAATATGACATTATAACAGTCATACTAAATATGAAAGTTATATAAACATAACTCCAAAACCAAACATGTGTCATGTCTAAAAATGCCTGTAATAATGTATTAATGTGAGTTTGTAAGGTTTGCAAAAACAAAAAGTAGTTTTTTACTCAATATGAAAGTAATGATCTTAAAATCCTGAGATAATGCGAAAAAAGCAATAAAAATGTATTTAAACATAATTCCTAAACAACCCATGCAAAATGGGTAATAATGCCTGGAGACATGTATCTTTGTTAGTTTTACTAGAAAAATGATGTTTTGTAAAGTTTGCAAAGACACAAGGTAATTTTTTTCATTCAATATGACAGTATAACAGTCATACTAAATATAAAAGTTATATAAACATAACTCCAAAACCAAACATGTGTCATGTCTAAAAATGCCTGTAATAATGTATTAATGTGAGTTTGTAAGGTTTGCAAAAACAAAAAGTAGTTTTTTACTCAATATGAAAGTAATGATCTTAGAATCCTGAGATAATGCGAAAAAAGCAATAAAAATGTATTTAAACATAATTCCTAAACAACCCATGCAAAATGGGTAATAATGCCTGGACACATGTATCTTTGTTAGTTTTACTAGAAAAATGATCTTTTGTAAAGTTTGCAAAGACACAAGCTAGTTTTTTTTTAATTAAATATGACAGTATAACAGTCCTACTAAATATGAAAGTTATCAAAACATAACTCCAAAACCAAACATGTTTTATGTCTAAAAATGCCTGTAATAATGTATTTATGTGAGTTTCTAAGGTTTGCAAAACAAAAAGTAGTTTTTTCCTCAATATGAAAGTAAGGATTTTAGAATCCTGAGATAATGCGAAAAAAGCAATAAAAATGTATTTAAACATAATTCCTAAACAACCCATGCAAAATGGGTAATAATGCCTGGACACATGTATCTTTGTTAGTTTTACTAGAAAAATGATCTTTTGTAATGTTTGCAAAGACACAAGCTAGTTTTTTTTATTCAATATGACAGTATAACAATCATACTAAATATGAAAGTTATATAAATATAACTCCAGAACCAAACATGTGTCATGTCTAAAAATGCCTGTTATAATGTATTTATGTGAGTTTGTAAGGTTTGCAAAACAAAAAGTAGTTTTTTACTCAATATGAAAGTAATGATCTTAGAATCCTGAGATAATGCGAAAAAAGCAATAAAAATGTATTTAAACATAATTCCTAAACAACCCATGCAAAATGGGTAATAATGCCTGGAGACATGTATCTTTGTTAGTTTTACTAGAAAAATGATCTTTTGTAAAGTTTGCAAAGACACAAGCTAGTTTTTTTTTATTCAATATGACTGTATAACAGTCATACTAAATATAAAAGTTATATAAACATAACTCCAAAACCAAACATGTGTCATGTCTAAAAATGTCTGTAATAATGTATTTATGTGAGTTTTTATGGTTTGCAAAAACAAAAAGTAGTTTTTTACTCAATATGAAAGTAATGATCTTGGAATCCTGAGATAATGCGAAAAAAGCAATAAAAATGTATTCAAACATAACTCCTAAACAACCCAGGCAAAATGGGTAATAATGCCTGGAGACATGTGTCTTTGTTAGTTTTACTAGGAAATGTATATTTTGTAAAGTTTGCAAAGACACAAGCTAGTTATTTTTATTCAATAAGACAGTATAACAGTCATACTAAATATGAAAGTTATATAAACATAACTCCAGAACCAAACATGTGTTATGTCTAAAAATGCCTGTAATAATGTATTTATGTGAGTTTGTAAGGTTTGCCAAAAAAAAGTAGTTTTTTCCTCAATATGAAAGTAAGGATTTTAGAATCCTGAGATAATGCGAAAAAAGCAATAAAAATGTATTTAAACATAATTCCTAAACAACCCATGCAAAATGGGTAATAATGCCTGGAGACATGTATCTTTGTTAGTTTTACTAGAAAAATTATCTTTTTTTAAGTTTGCAAAGACACAAGCTAGTTTTTTAAAATTAAATATGACAGTATAACAGTCCTACTAAATATGAAAGTTATCAAAACATAACTCCAAAACCAAACATGTGTTATGTCTAAAAATGCCTGTAATGATGTATTTATGTGAGTTTGTAAGGTTTGCAAAACAAAAAGTAGTTTTTTCCTCAATATGAAAGTAAGGATTTTAGAATCCTGAGATAATGCGAAAAAAGCAATACAAATGTATTTAAACATAATTCCTAAACAACCCATGCAAAATGGGTAATAATGCCTGGAGACATGTATCTTTGTTAGTTTTACTAGAAAAATGATCTTTTGTAAAGTTTGCAAAGACACAAGCTAGTTTTTTCTTATTCAATATGACTGTATAACAGACATACTAAATATGAAAGTTATATAAACATAACTCCAAAACCAAACATGTGTCATGTCTAAAATTGCCTGTATTAATGTATTTGTGTGAGTTTGTAAGGTTTGCAAAAACAAAAACTCGTTTTTTACTCAATATGAAAGTAATGATCTTAAAATCCTGAGATAATGCAAAAAAAGCAATAAAAATGTATTCAAACATAATTCCTAAACAACCCATGCAAAATGGGTAATAATGCCTGGAGAGATGTATCTTTGTTAGTTTTACTAGAAAAATGATCTTTTGTAAAGTTTGCAAAGACACAAGCTAGTTTTTTTTTATTCAATATGACAGTATAACAGTCATACTAAATATAAAAGTTATATAAACATAACTCCAAAACCAAACATGTGTCATGTCTAAAAATGTCTGTAATAATGTATTTATGTGAGTTTGTAAGGTTTGCAAAAACAAAAAGTAGTTTTTTACTCAATATGAAAGTAATGATCTTAGAATCCTGAGATAAAAAGAAAAAAGCAATAAAAGTGTATTTAAACATAACTCCTAAACAACCCAGGCAAAATGGGTAATAATGCCTGGAGACATGTATCTTTGTTAGTTTTACTAGGAAATGTATATTTTGTAAAGTTTGCAAAGACACAAGCTAGTTGTTTTTATTCAATAAGACAGTATAACAGTCATACTAAATATGAAAGTTATATAAACATAACTCCAGAACCAAACGTGTGTCATGTCTAAAATTGCCTATAATAATGTATTTATGTGAGTTTGTAAGGTTTGCAAAAACAAAAAGTAGTTTTTTCCTCAATATGAAAGTAAGGATTTTAGAATCCTAAATAATGCGAAAAAAGCAATAAAAATGTATTTAAAGATAATTCCTAAAACCCCCATGCAAAATGGCTAATAATGCCTGGAGACATGTATCTTTGTTAGTTTTACTAGAAAAATGATATTTTGTAAAGTTTGCAAAGACACAAGCTAGGTTTTTTTAATTCAATATGACAGTATAACAGTCATATTAAATATAAAAGTTATATAAACATAACTCCAAAACCAAACATGTGTCATGTCTAAAAATGCCTGTAATAATGTATTTATGTGAGTTTGTAAGGTTTGCAAAAACAAAAAGTAGTTTTTTACTTAATATGAAAGTAATGATCTAAGAATCCTGAGATAATGCGAAAAAAGCAATACAAATGTATTTAAACATAATTCCTAAACAACCCATGCAAAATGGGTAATAATGCCTGGAGACATGTATCTTTGTTAGTTTTTCTAGAAAAATGATCTTTTGTAAACTTTGCAAAGACACAAGCTAGTTTTTTTTATTCAATATGACAGTATAACAGTCATACTAAATATAAAAGTTATATAAACATAACTCCAGAACCAAACGTGTGTCATGTCTAAAATTGCTTATAATAATGTATTCATGTGGGTTTGTAAGGTTTGCAAAAACAAAAAGTAGTGTTTTACTCAATATGAAAGTAATGATCTTAGAATCCTGAGATAATGCGAAAAAAGCAATACAAATGTATTCAAACACAATTTTTAAACCAAACATGTGAATTGTCTAAAAATGCCTGTAATATTGAATTTATGTAAGTTTTACTAGAATCAATTGTTTTTGTAAGGTTTGCAAATACAAAAATTAGGTTTTACACATAATGACATTATAACTTTAACACTCAATATGAAAGTTATTTAATTATAACTCCTAAATACACATGAAACATGTCTAATAGCGTGGAAAAAATTATCTTTGTGAGTGTTGCTAGAAACATTTTCTTTTGTAAGGTTTGCAAAGACACAAGTTAGATTTTTAGTATAACGCAACACTCAATATGACAGTTATTTAAACATAACTCCTAAACCACACCTGAAAAATGGCTAATAATGCCTGATATAATGCATCTTTGGGAGTTTTACTGGAAACATATGCTTTTTTTAAGGCTTGCAAACACAAAAATTATTTGTATTGTATTATGTATTACAACATAATTCCTAAACCAAACATGCAAAATGTCTGAAAATGCCTGTAATATTGAATCCATGTGAGTTTTATTTGAATCAGTTGTATGGTTTGCTAATACAAAAATTGGGTTTTATGACAAACACAAGTTAGTTTTTTTACTCAATATAACAGTTTAGCTGTCATACTATATATGAAAGTTATATAAACATAACTCCAAAACCAAACCATTATGTCCAAAACTGCCTGTAATATTGTATATATGTGAGTTTTACTAGAATCAGGGTTGCAAATACAAAAATTGGGTTTTATGACAGTATACTGTCACACTCAATATGACAGTTATTTAAACATAACTCAAACAACACATGCAAAATAGCTAATAATGCCTGGAGCATGTATCTTAGTTAGTTTTACTAGAAAAATGGTATTTTGTAAGGTTTGCAAAGACACAAGTTAGTTGTTGTTTTTATTCAATATGACAGTATAACTGTCATACTAAATATGAAAGTTATATAAACATAACTCTAAAACCAAACATGCATTGTGTCTAAAAATGCCTGTAATATTGTATCTGTGTGAGTTTAACTAGATTTAGTTGTTTTTGTAAGGTTTGCAAATACAAAATAAGGGTTTTACTCACTATGACAGTTTACTGTCACACTCAATCTGAGAGTTATTTATTTAAACATAACTCCTAAACCACACATGCAAAATGGCTAATAATGCCTGGAGATATGTATCTTTGTGAGTTTTACTAGAAACATTATATTGTGTAAGGTTTAGTTAGTTTTTGTACTCAATCTGACAGTATAACTGTCATTCTAAATCCATCCATTTTCTTCCGCTTATCCGAGGTCGGGTTGCGGGGGCAGCAGCCTGAGCAGAAAATCCCAGACTTCCCTCTCCCCAGCCACTTCGTCCAGCTCTCCTTGGGGTATTCCGAGGCGTTCCCAGGCCAGCCGGGGACATAGTCTTTCCAATGTGTCCTAGGTCTTCCCCGTGGCCTCCTGCCACACCTCCCTAGAGGCGTTCGGGTGGCATCCTGAGCAGATGCCCGAACCACCTCATGGCTCCTCTCAATGTGGAGGAGCAGCGGCTTTACTTTGAGTTCGTCCCGGATGACAGAGCTTCTCACCCTGTCTCTAAGGTAGAGACCCACCACCCGGCAGAGGAAATGCATTTCGGCCGCTTGTCCTTTCGGTCATAACCCAAAGCTGGGAACGTAGATCGACGGTAAATTGAGAGCTTTTCCTTCTGGCTCAGCTCCTTCTTCACCACAACGGATCGATATAGCGTCCTCAATACTGAAGACGCCGCACCAAACCGCCTGTGGATCTCTCGATCCACTCTATCCTCACTCGTGAACAAGACTCTTAGGTACTTGAACTTCTCCATTTGGGGCAAGATCTCCTCCCCAACCTGGAGATGGCACTCGACCCTTTCCTGCGCGAGAACCATGGACTTGGACTTGGAGGTGCTGATTCTCATCCCAGTCGCTTCACACTCAAGGACCCTGCCGAGAGTATAGACCTGGTCTACCGTTCCACGACCAGGACGAAAACCACACTGTTCGTCCTGGATCCGAGTTTCCTCCTCTCCAGTACACATGAATAGACCTTACCGGGAAGGCTGAGGAGTGTGTTTCACGATAGTTGGAACACACCCTCCGGTTCCCTTTCTTAAAGAGAGGAACCACCACCCCGGTCTGCCAATCCAGAGGTACCACCCCCAATGTTCACGCGATGCTGCAGAGTCTTGTCAACCAAGACAGCCTCACAGTATCCAGAGCCTTAAGGAACTCATCCACCACCGGGGCCTTGCCACAGAGGAGGTTTTTAACTACCTAGGCAACCTAAGCCCCAGAAATAGGAGAGTCCACCACAGATTCCCCAGGCACTGCTTGGCCTGTCGGAATGCCCGCTGCCTCTGGAGTCCCATGAGCCAAAAGGACCCGATAGGCTCTTTCTTCAGCTTGACGGCATCCCTCCCTGCTGGTGGCCACCAGCGAGTTCTAGGATTACCGCCACGACAGGCACCAAACACCTTGCGGCCACAGCTCCAATCAGCAGGCTCGACAAGAGAGGCACGGAACATGGTCCACTCAGACTCAATGTCCAGCACCTCCCTCGTGACATGTTCAAAGTTCTTCCTTATGTTTGAACATTGTGTTTGTTATGGACAATCCGTGACGAGCACAAAAGTCCAATAACAAAGCACCACTTGGGTTCAGATCCGGGTGGCCATTTTTCCCAATCACGACTCTCCAGGTTTCACTGTCCTTGCCAACATGAGCATTGAAGTCCCCCAACAGAACAAGGGAATCACCCGAGGGAGCACTCTCCAGTACTCCCTCAAGGGAATCCAAAAAGAGTGGGTACTCTGAGCTGCTGTTTGGTGCGTAAACACAAACAACAGTGAGGACCCGTCACCCAACCCGAAGGCGGAGGGAAGCTACCATCTCGTCTACTGGGTTAAAGTCCAACGTGCAGGCTTTGAGCAACAACAATTGCCACCCCAGCCTCTCATTGCTTGCAACGCCAGAGTGGAAGAGAGTCCAGCCCCTCTTGAGAGAACAGGTTCCAGAGCCCTTGCTGTGCGTCGAAGTGAGTCCAACTATATCTAGCCGGAACTTCTTCACCTCGCGCACCAGCTCAGGCTCTTTCCCTCCCAGCGAGGTGACGTTCCACGTCCCAAGAGCGAGCTTATGTAGCCGATAATCGGACCGCCAAGTGCCCTGCCTTCGGCTGCCGCCCAGTTCACACTGCATCTGACCTCTATGACCTCAATGGGCCCATGAGTGGTGAGCCCATTGGAGGGTTGACCCACTTTGCCTCTTCGAGCTGAGCCCGGCAGGGCCCCATGGAGACAGGCCCGGCCACCAGTCGCTCGCCATCGTGCCCCACAGGGGAGCCACGGTGACCTGCGCCTGGGCGAGAAAAAATCTAGGTCCTCGATTTGTACTTTTCATAAAGGTCTTTGAGCTGCTCTTTGTCTGATCCCTCACCTAGGACCTTTTCTCAGGGGATCCCGAGGCGTTCCCAGGCCAGCCGGGAGACATAGTTTTCCCAATGTGTCCTGGGTCTTCCCCGTGGCCTCCAGGATGACAGAGCTTCACCTTCACCAGGGGTGTCAAACTCAAATACAGAGTGGGCCAAAGTTTAAAACTGAACAAAGCCGCGGGCCAAGGTTGAACAAATTAACCTTTTAATAGGGACCCAAACAAGTTTTGCATTGAATATTGAACAAGCAAGGCTTATATAACTTTATAGTGACATGCAAAATGGAGTTTCAAATAATAATAATCATTAAAAAATATCAATTGCATATCAAATATAATTTAAATAAAAATTGAATGCCTCTTTTCTATTTGCAGCCTTCTGAGGTAAATATCAACATTAACTTTATCCACAGGCTAATAAATTTGAAAATAAAATAACAATGAATAAAACAACCATTCAGGACTTTAAACTGCTCAGTTTGCAACACACTGATCTAATTTGATGTGCCCAAGCCAGATACCTGGCATCTTTTTTTAGATGCTAGTTCTTTAATGTCGGGGCTCAGGCTTTGAGCTGAGGCAACTTTCATTATCGAACAAGGTGTTCAACAGTCATATCTCGTACACCCAATTCTAACATCATTCAGACTGAGGGTGCAGTATAAAAAACTTTAACACTGTTAGAAATATACGCCCCACTGTGAACCCACACCAAACAAAAATAAAAAACACTTTTCGGGAGAACATCCGCACCGTAACACAACATAAACACAAAAGAACAAATACCCAGAATCTTTTGCAGCACTAACTCTTTCGGGACGCTACAAAATACACCCCCGCTACCACCAACCACCCCCCCCCCACACACACACACACACCTTGTAGCGTCCCGGAAGATTTAGTGCTACAAAGGGTTCTGGGTATTTGTTGTGTTGTGTTTATGTTGTGTTACGGTGCAGATGTTCTCCCGAAATGTGTTTGTCATTCTTGTTTGGTGTGGATTCACAGTGTGGCGTATATTTCTAAAAGTGTTAAAGTTTTTTATTTGGCTACCGTCAGTGTAACCTGTATCGCTGTTGATGAAGTATGCGTTGCATTCAATTGTGTGTGGGTGCAGAAGCTGCACTCACATGAAACTGGGCCGGCACTCGTTTGACTAGCTGAAAAAAAAAAAAAAATTCGGGAGGAGGGTTGGCAAGTATTAGAAGTAGCGGCACTGCCGCAATGTATAATCGAAGGTCCAGCTTTAGTGTTAATTTGATATTGCCTCAAGGGCCAAGTCAAATTACACGTTGGGCCAAATTTGGCCCACGGGCCAGAGTTTGACACCCATGACCTTCACTGTAAAAAATTACTGTAAAAATAAAAAATAAAATTACAGTTATATACTCCATCCATCCATCCATGTTCTACCGCTTATTCCCTTCGGGGTCGCTGGAGCCTATCTCAGCTACAATCGGGCGGAAGGCGGGGTACACCCTGGACAAGTCGCCACCTCATCGCAGCGCCAACACAGATAGACAGACAACATTCACACTCACATTCACACACTAGGGCCTATTTAGTGTTGCCAATCAACCTATCATGTTCTTCTTAAATGCAGTTAAGTACTGTAAATTTTGTTGCATTTTTCAAAAAATATCGACCAGCAGTAATTTACTGTAAAACCTACAGTGTAATTCAGTATTTTTCAGACTTGTTTCTTGGGTCCGCCCACAATTCGTCCAACCGAGCTTCATTTCACCTGGCCGACCCTGCTAAATCCATCCTACTGCATCGTGTGTTTTTGATAACAAGGTAAGAGTCACTTGTACCTTGATGTGTCATTTTCTGTTTGAATTACTTTATATATATATTTATAAAGTCCGAAATGTCAGCATCACAGACACTATCGTTGACCACGCGCATGTACCGCCGCATGCTAGCTAGCTAAGTTTTCTTCTTTTTTGTCATAGTCATCATAAAAGATGATAACTTGCAACATATGTGCTACGACTTGCAGCAATGTATTTGCGTATGTTAGACACATGCGAAGTCATAGTTGTATGCCTAATGCATCGTTTAAGTGTGCTTTCCCTAAATGCACAAGAGTTTTTTCCAACTTCTCAGCCTTCAAAACTCACAGCCGTCGTCATAAATATGGCAAGAGTAGGACTGATATGTATAGCGCAGAAGGTTTACCTTGTAATATTGTCTCATGTAGCGCGAAGTGCGATGATATACGGGCCCTTCTCCTGCATTTGAAAAGTCATATTACTGAAGGTAGGACAGTTATGTGCCCCTTCAGTCAATGTGAAAAAAGATTTACAGTTAAGTCTACTTTCACATCGCACGTGTCAAGGAAGCACTACGGCTACACTGAACGAAGTTTGACTTGCTCAACAGCAAATCCAAGCAGCTCTTGTGTTATTAACACTGATGATGACTATTGTGATATGCAACTTGAGAATTCAGGATATTCCTGTTATGAAGACATGGAGGTCTACTTGCATTAAAAAAATGTTCACAGCACTAAAAAAAGGTTGAGAACCACTGCCTTAGGACAGTGGTTCTCAACCTTTTTTCAGTGATGTACCCCTGTGAACATTTTTTAAATTCAAGTACCCCCTAATCAGAGCAAAGCATTTTTGGTTGAAAAAAAGAGATAAAGAAGTAAAATACAGCACTATGTCATCAGTTTCTGATTTATTAAATTGTATAACAGTGCAAAATATTGCTCATTTGTTGTGGTCTTTCTTGAACTATTTGGAAAAAAAGATATAAAAATAACTAAAAACTTGTTGAAAAATAAACAAGTGATTCAATTATAAATAAAGATTTTTACACATAGAAGTAATCAACTTAAGGTGCCCTCTTTGGGGATTGCAATAGAGATCCATCTGGATTCATGAACTTCATTCTCAACATTTCTTCACAAAAAAAGAAATCTTTAACATCAATATTTATGGAACATGTCCACTACGCTTTAACCAAGCCTCCATTGTTTTCTACATGGATAGTTGATTGACAGTTGGTGCCGTGTGGCACCGCCAGGTAGGGTCAAACCATCATGGCATGGGGGAAACTCTGGCTTTATGGTAATGAATGGAATAGCCTACTTGATTAGTTTTTAAGTTTATGAACTTACATTCATATTTTGTCGAAGTATTATTCAATAAATATATTTATAAGGGATTTTTGAATTGTTGCTATTTTTAGAATATTTAAAAAAAATCTCACGTACCCCTTGGCATACCTTCAAGTACCCCCAGGAGTACGCGTACCCCCATTTAAGAACCACTGCCTTAGGAGACTAGATGTAAACAGAGGAAAGAGAGAGCGAGTGAGGTGGCCATTCCAAATACTTTTAAAATGCTACCCATATTGGATACTGTTTAGGAACATAAACTGCATTTCTTGACTGTACCAGTTGCTGGTGACAAAGTCACAATAAAACGTTGGATGATCAGCATGGAAGGTGATGTCATCTGCAAAGGCGTCCAACCTAGCTTAATCTCAGGGCTTGCTGCCCTTCTTGCCACCTACTATGTGTTCAACTTGGAATACCAAGAGGAAGGTCCTCGGACATTGGAATTTGTTCAAAGGTAAATCCTCTTGATACTGTTTAAATACTGTTAGGATATTTTATTTTATATTTCTCACCTCTGTTCAGGAATTTGACTTGTCATTTCCCCAATTGTGTGCCTTAAATCAATGACTCTTCTGTTCCTTTGTGGACCTTCTTATTAAGGACCAAAGCACCAGTTTGACTCTAGGATACAGAGAAGGTAGGTAATGTGCAGGTAAAGATATGTTGACTGGGTCAAAGAAGGAAGCACCTGTTTGACCCCAGGATGCAGAAAAAGTAGATAATTTGCAGGTAAAGATATGTTGACTGGATGATGGCAGGAAGCACCAGCTTGACCCGAGAATGCAGAGCAAGTAGGTAATGTGCGGGTGAAGATATGTTGAATGGGTAAAGGCAGGAAGCACCAGTGTGACCCCACTATGCAGGGAAGGTAGGTAATGTGCGGGTGAAGGTATGTTGAATGGGTGAAAGAAGGAAGCGCAGGTGTGGTCGAGGCCATGCAGACAAGGTAGGTATGTGCAGGTGAAGATATGTTGTATGGTGAAAGAAAGAAGCACCAGTGTGACCCAAGGATGCAGGGAAGGTAGGTAATGTGCAGGTAAAGATATGTTGAATGGGTGAAGGCAGGAAACACCAGCTAGACGCCAGGATACAGAGAGGGTAGGTAATGTGCAGGTAAAGATATGTTGAATGATTAAAGGCAGGAAACACCAGCTTGACTCCAGGATATAGAGAAGGTAGGTAATGTGCAGGATAAAGATATGTTGAATGGGTAAAGGTAGAAAGCACCAGCGTGACCACACTATGCAGAGAAGGTAGGTAATGTGCAGGTAAAGATATGTTGAATGGGTAAAGGCAAGAAGCACCAATGTGACCCCAGGATGCAGAGAAGATAGGTAATGAGCAGGTAACGATATGTTAAATGGGTGAAAGCAGGAAACATCAGCGTAAATACACGGTCCCGTAGATGGAGAGAAAACATGAATAGAGAGAGGGGTTGGGGAGGCTTTAGCATTGTCTTCCTCTCTGAATTTGTCTTAATGGGTTTTAGAGCATTCACTCATCTACAGCTGTGGTTATGGTATAGGCTCACATATATCCTAAAATTGATATTAATATTTGTGCAGTGCATATTCCTAAATAACAATGTGAGGGGGGTTCTGTATCGACTACAAGTAATCTTCAATCACAACAGAATATCTAATATGCTTTCTCTCTTTTTTAGGCGATTCATTGGCGTTAACCCTGAGAGGGGAACAAAGGCTAGCCAGGGAAAGGTGGTGTCCAAGAAGACCGGGAAGCTGGTCCAGAAAAAGGCAGCAACTGTAAATCCTCACGTAGCCACCCTTATAAAACATCTCACAGACTTTGAGTGGGGCTTTATGTAGCCAACAACTAAACACTGGACTCGTGTTCAGTGTTTTGTCTCCAGTTAGAAATTAAGTGGACATGTTATAAATGTTAAAATGCTTTACTGAAAATAAGAAGAATGCACTAAATGTACATTGAATGTATTTGATGCACTTTAAAATAATTGGTTAATAAAAACATAATCTTGCAAGGCCATTTCTCCAGTCATTTTTATGCCAGCAGATTGCAGGGGTTTTGATTTTGAAAAATTAAAAGTTCAACTCATTAACTTCTAGTGGCATTATACTGTAAAGCTCAGTCTATAGTGCTTACAATTATTTTACTGTAATTAACTGTTAATGGATATTACAGTAGGTACACTAAAATAACAGTGTAATGCCGCTAAACAGATGACAGTATTATGCTGTGAAGCGTATATTTGATACAGCACAGTACTGTGGTACTTTTTACAGTAATAAACTGTAGTGATAAATCACAGTATGTGTGCTGTAGAAAAACAGTTTTATACTGGAACCATTAGCTGCCAGTAGGTTACTGTAATTAAACGGTGAAAATTCTTACAGTAAGGGAGAGACCCGCCACCCAGCGGAGAAAACTCATTTTGGCCGCCAGCCTGTGCATCTCACGATCCACTCTTCCCTCACTCATGAACAAGACTCCAGGTACTTGAACTCATCCACTTGGGGCAAGATCTCCTGCCCAACCTCGAAATGGCACTCCACCCTTTCCCGGGCGAGAACCTCGGACTTGGAGGTGCTGATTCTCATCCCAGTCGCTTCACACTCGGCTGCGAACCAATCCAATGAGAGCTGAAGATCCTGGCCAGTTAAAGCCATAAGGACCACATCATCTGCAAAAAGGAGAGACCTAATCCTGCAGCCACCAAACCGGATCCCCTCAACGCCATGACTGCGCCTAGAAATTCTGTCCATAAAATGTATGAACACATTTGGTGACAAAGGGCAGCCAACACGAGGGTTGGACTCCGGTCCAACCCTCACTGGAAAGGGGTCCGACTTACTGCTGGCAATGCGGACCAAGCTCTGACACTGATCATACAGGGAGCGACCCGCCACAATCAGACATGCCGATACCCCATACTCTCTAAACACTCCCCACAGGACTTCCCGGGGTGGCCACGGTCGAATGTCTTCTCCAAGTCCACAAAGCACATGTAGACTGATTGGACAAACTCCCATGCAACTCAAGGACCCTGCCGAGAGTATAGAGCTGGTCTACCGTTCCACGACCAGGACGAAAACCACACTGTTCGTCCTGGATCCGAGGTTCCTCCTCTCCAGTACACATGAATAGACCTTACCGGGAAGGCTGAGGAGTGTGATCTACGATAGTTGGAACACACCCTCCGGTTCCCCTTCTTAAAGAGAGGAACCACCACCCCGGTCTGCCAATCCAGAGGTACCGCCCCTGATGTCCATGCGATGTTGCAGAGTCTTGTCAACTAAAACAGCCCCACAGCATCCAGAGCCTTAAGGAACTCCGGACGGAGCTCATCCACCCCCGCGGCCTTGCCACCGAGGAGCTTCTTAACTACCTTGGCAACCTCAGCCCCAGAAATAGGAGAGCCCACCACAGATTCCCCAGGCACTGCTTGGCCTGTCGGTATGCCCGCTGCCTCTGGAGTCCCATGAGCCAAAAGGACCAGATAAGCTCTGTCTTCAGCTTGACGGCATCCCGCACTGCTGGTGGCCACCAGCGGGTTCTAGGATTACCGCCACGACAGGCACCAAACACCTTGCGGCCACAGCTCCAATCAGCTGGCTTGACAAGAGAGGCACGGAACATGATCCATTCAGACTCAATGTCCAGCACCTCCTTTGTGACATGTTCAAAGTTCCTCCTGAGGTAGAAAAAGAAACTCTCTCTGACAGGAGACTGCTAGGCATTCCCAAAAGACTCTCACAATGCGTTTGGGCCTGCCAGGTCTGTCCGGGATCCTACCCCACCATCGGAGCCAGCTCACCAGGTGGTGATCGGTAGAAAGCTCGCCCCTCTCTTCACCCGAGTGTCCAAAACATGAGGCCGCAAATCCCATGACACAACTACAAAGTCAATAATGGAACTGCGGCCGAGGTTGTCCTGGTGCCAAGTGCACATATGGACACCCTTATGTTTGAACATTGTGTTTGTTATGGACAATCCGTGACTAGCACAAAAGTCCAATAACAAAGCACCACTTGGGTTCAGATCCGGGTGGCCATTTTTCCCAATCACGACTCTCCAGGTTTCAAAGTCGTTGCCAACATGAGCGTTGAAGACCCCCATTAGAACAAAGGAATCACCCGAGGGAGCACTCTCAAGGGAATCCAAAAAGAGTGGGTTCTCTGAGCTGCTGTTTGGTGCGTAAACACCAACAACAGTCAGGACCCGTCACCCAACCCGAAAGCGGAGGGAAGTTACCATCTCGTCTTCTGGGTTAAGTCCAACGTGCAGGCTTTGAGCCGGGGGGCAACAAGAATTGCCAACCCAGCCTCTCATTACTTGCAACGCCAGAGTGGAAGAGAGTCCAACCCCTCTTGAGAGAACAGGTCCCAGAGCCCTCGCTGTGCGTCGAAGTGAGTCCAGCTTTATCTAGCCGGGAACTTCTCCACCTCGCGAGGTGACGTTCCACGTCCCAAGAGCGAGCTTATGTAGCCGATAATCGGACCGCCAAGTGCCCTGCCTTCGGCTTCCGCCCAGCTAACACTGCACCCGACCTCTAAGACCCAGCCCATGAGTGGTGAGCCTATTGCAGGGGGGACCCACGTTGCCTCTTCGAGCTGGGCCCCATGGGCACCAGTCGCTCGCCATCGTGCCCCACCTCTGGGCCTGGCTCCACAGGGGAGCCACGGTGACCCGCGTCCGGGCGAGAAAATATCTAGGTCCTCGATTTGTACTTTTCATAAAGGTCTTTGAGCTGCTCTTTGTCTTATTCCTCACCTAGGACCTGTTTGTCTTGGGGGACCCTACCAGGGGGCATAGAAGATCCCGGACAACATAGCTCCTAGGATCAGTGGGACACGCAAACCACAAAGGTGGCGGCTCAGAAAGCAGGTTATATAAACATAACTCCAAAACCAAACATGCAAGATGTCTAAACATGCCTGTAATATTGTATCAATGTGAGTTTTACTAGAATCGGTTGTTTTTTTAAGGCTTGCAAACACAAAAAGTTTTTTTTACTCAATATGACAAAATGCTGAGATAATGTGAAAAAAAGCAATACAAATGTATTCCAACATAATTCCTAAACCAAACATGCAAAATGTCTAAAAATGCCTGTAATATTGAATCCATGTGAGTTTTACTAGAATCATTTGTTTTTGTAAGGTTTGCAAATACAAAAATTGAGTTTTATGACTGACACAAGTTAGTTTTTTTACTCATTATAACAGTATAGATGTCATACTATATATTAAAGTTATATAAACATAACTCCAAAACCAAACGTGCATTATGTCCAAAATTGCCTGTAATATTGTATAGATGTGAGTTTTACTAGAATCAGGTTTGCAAATACAAAAATTGGGTTTTATGACAGTATACTGTCACACTCAATATGACAGTATAACTGTCATACTAAATCCATCCATTTTCTTCCGCTTATCCGAGGTCGGGTTGCGGGGGCAACAGCCTAAGCAGAGAGCCCAGACTTCCCTCTCCCCAGCCACTTCGTCCAGCTCTTCTCGGGGGATCCCGAGGCGTTCCCAGGCCATAGTCTTTCCAATGTATCCTAGGTCTTCCCCATGGCCTCCTGCCGTTCGGACCTAGGGAGGCGTTCGGGTGGCATCCTGAGCAGATGCCCGAACCACCTCATCTGGCTCCTCTCAATGTGGAGGAGCAGCGGCTTTACACTGAGTTCCTCCCAGATGACAGAGCTTCTCACCCTATCTCTAAGGGAGAGACCCACCACCCGGCGGAGGAAACTCATTTCGGCCGCTTGTACCCGTGACCTTGTCCTTTCGGTCATAACCCAAAGCTCATGACCATAGGTGAGGATGGGAACGTTGATGGACCGGTAAATTGAAAGCTTTTCCTTCTGGCTCAGCTCCTTCTTCACCACAACTGATCGATATAGCGTCCTCATTACTGAAGACGCCGCACCGATCCGCCTGTAGATCTCACAATCCACTCTATTCTCACTCGTGAACAAGACTCCTAGGTACTTGAACTCCTTCACTTGGGGCAAGATCTCTTTCCCAACCTCGAGATGGCACTCCACCCTTTCCCGGGCGAGAACCATGGACTCGGACTTGGAGGTGCTGATTCTCATCCCAGTCGCTTCACTGCGAACCAATCCAATGAAAGCTGAAGATCTTGGCCAGTTGAAGCCATCAGGACCACATCATCTGCAAAAAGCAGAGACCTAATCCTGCAGCCACCAAACCAGGCGCAGTCATGGCGTTGAGGGGATCCTCAAAGCCATGACTGCGCCTAGATATTCTGTCCATTAAAGTTATGAACAGAATCGGTGACAAAGGGCAGCCTTGGCGGAGTCCAACCCTCACTGGAAAGGGGTCCGACATACTGCCGGCAATGCGGACCAAGCTCTGACACTGATCATACAGGGAGACACCCGCCACAATCAGACATGCCGATACTCCATACTCTCTGAGCACTCCCCACAGGATTTACCGGGGACCAAGGTCGAATGTCTTCTCCAAGTCCACAAAACTTATGTAGACTGGTTGGGCAAACTCCCATGCACACTCAAGGACCCTGCCGAGAGTATAGAGCTGGTCTACCGTTCCACGACCAGGACGAAAACCACACTGTTTGTCCTGGATCCGAGGTTCCTCCTCTCCATTACACATGAATAGACCTTACCGGGAAGGCTGAGGAGTGTGATCTACGATAGTTGGAACACACCCTCCGGTTCCCCTTCTTAAAGAGAGGTACCACCACCCCGGTCTGCCAATCCAGAGGTACCGCCCCCGATGTAGACGCAATGTTGCAGAGTCTTGTCAACCAAGACTGCCCCACAGCATCCAGAGCCTTAAGGAACTCCGGACGGAGCTCATATCCCCGGGGCCTTGCCACCGAGGAGCTTTTTAACTACCTTGGCAACCTCAGCCCCAGAAATAGGAGAGCCCACCACAGACTTCCCAGGCACTGTTTCCTCATAGGAAGACGTGTTGGTGGGACTGAGGAGGTCTCGCTTGGCCTGTCGGTTTGCCCACTGCCTCTGGAGTCCCATGAGCCAAAAGGACCCGGTGGCTCTTTCTTCAGCTTGACAGCATCCCTCACTGCTGGTGGATTACCGCCACGACAGGCACCAAACACCTTGCGGCCACAGCTTCAATCAGCTGGCTCAACAAGAGAGGAACGGAACATGGTCCACTCAGACTCAATGTCCAGCACCTCCCTCGTGACATGTTCAAAGTTCTTCCGGACATGTTCAAAGTTCTTCAGGAGACTCTACTAGGTGTTCCCAGCAGACCCTTACAATGCGTTTCGGCCTGCCAGGTCTGACCAGCATCCTCCCCTACCATCGGAGCCAGCTCACCACCAGGTGGTGGTTGGTAGAAAGCTCTGCCCCTCTCTTCACCGAGTGTCCAAAACATGAGGCCGCAAATCCCATGACACAACTACAAAGTCAATCATGCGGCCGAGGGTGTCCTTGTGCCAAGTGCACATATGGACACCCTTATGTTTGAACATTGTGTTTGTTATGGACAATCCGTGACAAGCACAAAAGTCCAATAACAAAGCACCACTTGGGTTCAGATCCGGGTGGCCATTTTTCCCAATCACGACTCTCCAGGTTTCACTGTCGTTGCCAACATAGCGTTGAAGTCCACCAGCAGAACAAGGGAATCACCCGAGGGAGCACTCTCCAGTACTCCCTCAAGGGAATCCAAAAAGAGTTGGTACTCTGAGCTGCTGTTTGGTGTGTAAACACAAACAACAATCAAGCTACCATCTCGTCTATTGGGTTTAAAGTCCAACGTGCAGGCTTTGAGCCGGGGGGCAACAAGAATTGCCACCCCAGCCTCTCATTAGATGCAACGCCAGTGTGGAATCTCTTCCACTCTGGCGTTGCAAGTAATGAAAGTTCAGTTCAGTCCAGCCCCTCTGAGAGAACAGGTTCCAGAGCCCTTGCTGTGAGTCCAACTATATCTAGCCAGGAACGTCTCCACCTCATGCACCAGCTCAGGCTCCTTCCCTCCCAGCGAGGTGACGTTCCATGTCCCTAGAGCGAGCTTATGTAGCCGATAATCGGACCACCAAGTGCCCTGCCTTCGGCTGCCGCCCAGCTCACACTACACCCTCTATGACCCAGCCCATGAGTGGTGAGCCCTGGAGGGGGGATCCACGTTGCCTCTTCGAGCTGAGCACGGCTGGGCCCCATGGGGACCGGCCCGTCAATCGCCATCGTGCCACACCTCTGGGCCTGGCTCCACAGGGGTGCCACGGTGACCTGCGTCCGGGCGAGAAAAAATCTAGGTCCTCAATTGTACTTTTAATAAAGGTCTTTGAGCTGCTCTTTGTCTGATCCCTCACCTAGGACCTGTTTGTCTTGGGAGACCATAGAAGCCCCCGGACAACATAGTTCCTGGATCAGTGGGACACGCAAACCACAAAGGTGGCGGCTCAGAAAGCAGGTTATATAAATATAACTCCAAAACCAAACATGCAATATGTCCAAACATGCCTGTAATATTGTATCAATGTGAGTTTTCCTAGAATCGGTTGTTTTTGTAAGGTTTGCAAATACAAAAATTAGGTTTTACTCACAATGACAAAATCACACTGAATATGACAGTTATTTAAACATAACTCATAAACTACACAAAACAATGGCTAATAATGCCTGAAATAATGAATCATTGGGAGTTTTACTGAGTTTTACATTTTTCAAACACAAAAAGTAGTTTTTTACTTGACTGTAGTGTTCTTAGAACCCTGAGATGATGGGAAAAAGCATTTACTCAATATGACTGTAATGTTCTTAAAATCCTGAGATAATGCGAAAAAGCAATAAAAATGTATTTAAACATTACTCCCAAACAACATGTGCAAAATGGCTAATAATGCCTGGAAACATGTATCTTTGTTAGTTTTATTGGAAAAATGATCTTTTGTAAAGTTTGCAAAGACACAAGCCAGTTTTTTTTTTAATTCAATATGACAGTATAACAGTCATATTAAATATGAAAGTTATATAAACATAACTCCAAAACCAAACATGTGTCATGTCTAAAAATGCCTGTAATAATGTATTAATGTGAGTTTGTAAGGTTTGCAAAAACAAAAAGTAGTTTTTTACTCAATATGAAAGTAATGATCTTAGAATCCTGAGATAATGCGAAAAAAGCAATAAAAATGTATTCAAACATAACTCCTAAACAACCCAGGCAAAATGGGTAATAATGCCTGGAGACATGTATCTTTGTTGGTTTTACTAGAAAATGTAATTTTTGTAAAGTTTGCAAAGACACAAGCTAGTTGTTTTTATTCAATAAGACAGTATAACACTCATACTACATATAAAAATTATATAAACATAACTCCAGAACCAAACGTGTGTCATGTCTAAAATTACCTATAATAATGTATTTATGTGAGTTTGTAAGGTTTGCAAAAACAAAAAGTAGTTTTTTCCTCAATATGAAAGTAAGGAATTTAGAATCCTGAGATAATGCGAAAAAAGCAATAAAAATGTATTTAAACATAATTCCTAAACAACCCATGCAAAATGGCTAATAATGCCTGGAGACATGTATCTTTGTTAGTTTTACTAGAAAAATTATATTTTGTAAAGATATCAAAGACAAAAGCTAGTTTTTTTTATTCAATATGACAGTATAACAGTCCTACTAAATATGAAAGTTATCAAAACATAACTCCAAAACCAAACATGTGTTATGTCTAAAAATGCCTGTAATAATGTATTTATGTGAGTTTGTAAGGTTTGCAAAAACAAAAAGTAGTTTTTTACTCAATATGAAAGTAATGATCTCAGAATCCTGAGAAAATGCGAAAAAAGCAATAAAAATGTATTTAAACATAATTCCTAAACAACCCATGCAAAATGGGTAATAATGCCTGGAGACATGTATCTTTGTTAGTTTTACTAGAAAAATGATCTTTTGTAAAGTTTGCAAAGACACAACCAATGTTTTTTTTTATTCAATATGACTGTATAACAGTCATACTAAATATAAAAGTTATATAAACATAACTCCAAAACCAAACATGTGTCATGTCTAAAAATGTCTGTAATAATGTATTTATGTGAGTTTGTAAGGTTTGCAAAAACAAAAAGTAGTTTTTTACTCAATATGAAAGTAATGATCTTAAAATCCTGAGATAATGCGAAAAAAGCAATGAAAATGTCTTTAAACATAATTCCTAAACAACCCATGCAAAATGGGTAATAATGCCTGGAGACATGTATCTTTGTTATTTTTATTGGAAAAATGATCTTTTGTAAAGTTTGCAAAGACACAAGCTAGTTTTTTTTTATTCAATATGACATTATAACAGTCATACTAAATATGAAAGTTATATAAACATAACTCCAAAACCAAACATTTGTCATGTCTAAAAATGCCTGTAATAATGTATTAATGTGAGTTTGTAAGGTTTGCAAAAACAAAAAGTAGTTTTTTACTCAATATGAAAGTAATGATCTTAAAATCCTGAGATAATGCGAAAAAAGCAATAAAAATGTGTTTAAACATAATTCCTAAACAACCCATGCAAAATGGGTAATAATGCCTGGAGACATGTATCTTTGTTAGTTTTACTAGAAAAATGATCTTTTGTAAAGTTTGCAAAGACACAAGGTAATTGTTTTCATTCAATATGACAGTATAACAGTCATACTAAATATAAAAGTTATATAAACATAACTCCAAAACCAAACATGTGTCATGTCTAAAAATGTCTGTAATATTGTATTTATGTGAGTTTGTAAGGTTTGCAAAAACAAAAAGTAGTTTTTTACTCAATATGAAAGTAATGATCTTAGAATCCTGAGATAATGCGAAAAAAGCAATAAAAATGTATTTAAACATAATTCCTAAACAACCCATGCAAAATGGGTAATAATGCCTGGACACATGTATCTTTGTTAGTTTTACTAGAAAAATGATCTTTTGTAAAGTTTGCAAAGACACAAGCTAGTTTTTTAAAATTAAATATGACAGTATAACAGTCATACTAAATATAAAAGTTATATAAACATAACTCCAAAACCAAACATGTTTTATGTCTAAAAATGCCTGTAATAATGTATTTATGTGAGTTTGTAAGGTTTGCAAAAACAAAAAGTAGTTTTTTCCTCAATATGAAAGTAAGGATTTTAGAATCCTGAGATAATGCGAAAAAAGCAATAAAAATGTATTTAAACATAATTCCTAAACAACCCATGCAAAATGGGTAATAATGCCTGGACACATGTATCTTTGTTAGTTTTACTAGAAAAATGATCTTTTGTAATGTTTGCAAAGACACAAGCTATTTTTTTAATTCAATATGACAGTATAACAATCATACTAAATATGAAAGTTATATAAACATAACTCCAAAACCAAACATGTGTTATGTCTAAAAATGCCTGTAATAATGTATTTATGTGAGTTTGTAAGGTTTGCAAAACAAAAAGTAGTTTTTTCCTCAATATGAAAGTAAGGATTTTAGAATCCTGAGATAATGCGAAAAAAGCAATAAAAATGTATTTAAACATAATTCCTAAACAACATATGCAAAATGGCTAATAATGCCTGGAAACATGTATCTTTGTTAGTTTTACTAGAAAAATGATCTTTTGAAATGTTTGCAAAGACACAAGCTAGTTTTTTTTTATTCAATATGACAGTATAACAATCATACTAAATATGAAAGTTATATAAACATAACTCCAGAACCAAACATGTGTCATGTCTAAAAATGCCTGTAATAATGTATTTATGTGAGTTTGTAAGGTTTGCAAAAACAAAAAGTAGTTTTTTACTCAATATGAAAGTAATGATCTTAGAATCCTGAGATAATGCGAAAAAAGCAATAAAAATGTATTTAAACATATTCCTAAACAACCCATGCAAAATGGGTAATAATGCCTGGAGACATGTATCTTTGTTAGTTTTACTAGAAAAATGATCTTTTGTAAAGTTTGCAAAGACACAAGCTAGTTTTTTTTTATTCAATATGACTGTATAACAGTCATACTAAATATAAAAGTTATATAAACATAACTCCAAAACCAAACATGTGTCATGTCTAAAAATGTCTGTAATAATGTATTTATGTGAGTTTGTATGGTTTGCAAAAACAAAAAGTAGTTTTTTACTCAATATGAAAGTAATGATCTTGGAATCCTGAGATAATGCGAAAAAAGCAATAAAAATGTATTCAAACATAACTCCTAAACAACCCAGGCAAAATGGGTAATAATGCCTGGAGACATGTATCTTTGTTAGTTTTACTAGGAAATGTATATTTTGTAAAGTTTGCAAAGACACAAGCTAGTTGTTTTTATTCAATAAGACAGTATAACAGTCATACTAAATATGAAAGTTATATAAACATAACTCCAGAACCAAATGTGTGTCATGTCTAAAATTTCCTATAATAATGTATTAATGTGAGTTTGTAAGGTTTGCAAAAACAAAAAGTAGTTTTTTCCTCAATATGAAAGTAAGGATTTTAGAATCCTGAGATAATGCGAAAAAAGCAATAAAAATGTATTTAAACATAATTCCTAAACAATCCATGCAAAATGGGTAATAATGCCTGGAGACATGTATCTTTGTTAGTTTTACTAGAAAAATTATCTTTTGTAAAGTTTGCAAAGACAAAAGCTAGTTTTTAAAAATTAAATATGACAGTATAACAGTCCTACTAAATATGAAAGTTATCAAAACATAACTCCAAAACCAAACATGTGTTATGTCTAAAAATGCCTGTAATAATGTATTTATGTGAGTTTGTAAGGTTTGCAAAACAAAAAGTAGTTGTTTCCTCAATATGAAAGTAAGGGTTTTAGAATCCTGAGATAATGCGAAAAAAGCAATAAAAATGTATTTAAACATAATTCCTAAACAACCCATGCAAAATGGGTAATAATGCCTGGAGACATGTATCTTTGTTAGTTTTACTAGAAAAATGATCTTTTGTAAAGTTTGCAAAGACACAAGCTAGTGTTTTTTATTCAATATGACAGTATAACAGTCATACTAAATATGAAAGTTATATAAACATAACTCCAGAACCAAACGTGTGTCATGTCTAAAATTGCTTATTATAATGTATTCATGCGGGTTTGTAAGGTTTGCAAAAACAAAAAGTAGTGTTTTACTCAATATGAAAGTAATGATCTTAGAATCCTGAGATAATGCGAAAAAAGCAATACAAATGTATTCAAACACAATTTTTAAACCAAACATGTGAATTGTCTAAAAATGCCTGTAATATTGAATATATGTAAGTTTTACTAGAATCAATTGTTTTTGTAAGGTTTGCAAATACAAAAATTAGGTTTTACACATAATGACATTATAACTTTAACACTCAATATGAAAGTTATTTAATTATAACTCCTAAATACACATGAAACATGTCTAATAGCGTGGAAAAAATTATCTTTGTGAGTGTTGCTAGAAACATTTTCTTTTGTAAGGTTTGCAAAGACACAAGTTAGATTTTTTTAACTCAATATGACAGTATAACGCCACACTCAATATGACAGTTATTTAAACATAACTCCTAAACCACACCTGAAAAATGGCTAATAATGCCTGATATAATGCATCTTTGGGAGTTTTACTGGAAACATATGCTTTTTTTAAGGCTTGCAAACACAAAAATTATTTGTATTGTATTATGTATTACAACATAATTCCTAAACCAAACATGCAAAATGTCTGAAAATGCCTGTAATATTGAATCCATGTGAGTTTTATTTGAATCAGTTGTATGGTTTGCTAATACAAAAATTGGGTTTTATGACAAACACAAGTTAGTTTTTTTAGTCAATATAACAGTTTAGCTGTCATACTATATATGAAAGTTATATAAACATAACTCCAAAACCAAACCATTATGTCCAAAACTGCCTGTAATATTGTATATATGTGAGTTTTACTAGAATCAGGGTTGCAAATACAAAAATTGGGTTTTATGACAGTATACTGTCACACTCAATATGACAGTTATTTAAACATAACTCAAACAACACATGCAAAATAGCTAATAATGCCTGGAGCATGTATCTTAGTTAGTTTTACTAGAAAAATGGTATTTTGTAAGGTTTGCAAAGACACAAGTTAGTTGTTGTTTTTATTCAATATGACAGTATAACTGTCATACTAAATATGAAAGTTATATAAACATAACTCTAAAACCAAACATGCATTGTGTCTAAAAATGCCTGTAATATTGTATCTGTGTGAGTTTAACTAGATTTAGTTGTTTTTTTAAGGTTTGCAAATACAAAATAAGGGTTTTACTCACTATGACAGTTTACTGTCACACTCAATCTGACAGTTATTTATTTAAACATAACTCCTAAACCACACATGCAAAATGGCTAATAATGCCTGGAGATATGTATCTTTGTGAGTTTTACTAGAAACATTATATTGTGTAAGGTTTAGTTAGTTTTTGTACTCAATCTGACAGTATAACTGTCATTCTAAATCCATCCATTTTCTTCCGCTTATCCGAGGTCGGGTTGCGGGGGCAGCAGCCTGAGCAGAAAATCCCAGACTTCCCTCTCCCCAGCCACTTCGTCCAGCTCTTCTTGGGGTATTCCGAGGCGTTCCCAGGCCAGCCGGGGACATAGTCTTTCCAATGTGTCCTAGGTCTTCCCCGTGGCCTCCTGCCACACCTCCCTAGAGGCGTTCGGGTGGCATCCTGAGCAGATGCCCGAACCACCTCATGGCTCCTCTCAATGTGGAGGAGCAGCGGCTTTACTTTGAGTTCGTCCCGGATGACAGAGCTTCTCACCCTGTTTCTAAGGTAGAGACCCACCACCCGGCAGAGGAAATGCATTTCGGCCGCTTGTCCTTTCGGTCATAACCCAAAGCTGGGAACGTAGATCGACGGTAAATTGAGAGCTTTTCCTTCTGGCTCAGCTCCTTCTTCACCACAACGGATCGATATAGCGTCCTCAATACTGAAGACGCCGCACCAAACCGCCTGTGGATCTCTCGATCCACTCTATCCTCACTTGTGAACAAGACTCCTAGGTACTTGAACTCCTCCATTTGGGGCAAGATCTCCTCCCCAACCTGGAGATGGCACTCGACCCTTTCATGCGCGAGAACCATGGACTTGGACTTGGAGGTGCTGATTCTCATCCCAGTCGCTTCACACTCAAGGACCCTGCCGAGAGTATAGACCTGGTCTACCGTTCCACGACCAGGACGAAAACCACACTGTTCGTCCTGGATCCGAGTTTCCTCCTCTCCAGTACACATGAATAGACCTTACCGGGAAGGCTGAGGAGTGTGTTTCACGATAGTTGGAACACACCCTCCGGTTCCCTTTCTTAAAGAGAGGAACCACCACCCCGGTCTGCCAATCCAGAGGTACCACCCCCAATGTTCACGCGATGTTGCAGAGTCTTGTCAACCAAGACAGCCTCACAGTATCCAGAGCCTTAAGGAACTCATCCACCACCGGGGCCTTGCCACAGAGGAGGTTTTTAACTACCTAGGCAACCTAAGCCCCAGAAATAGGAGAGTCCACCACAGATTCCCCAGGCACTGCTTGGCCTGTCGGTATGCCCGCTGCCTCTGGAGTCCCATGAGCCAAAAGGACCCGATAGGCTCTTTCTTCAGCTTGACGGCATCCCTCCCTGCTGGTGGCCACCAGCGAGTTCTAGGATTACCGCCACGACAGGCACCAAACACCTTGCGGCCACAGCTCCAATCAGCAGGCTCGACAAGAGAGGCACGGAACATGGTCCACTCAGACTCAATGTCCAGCACCTCCCTCGTGACATGTTTAAAGTTCTTCCTTATGTTTGAACATTGTGTTTGTTATGGACAATCCGTGACGAGCACAAAAGTCCAATAACAAAGCACCACTTGGGTTCAGATCCGGGTGGCCATTTTTCCCAATCACGACTCTCCAGGTTTCACTGTCCTTGCCAACATGAGCATTGAAGTCCCCCAACAGAACAAGGGAATCACCCGAGGGAGCACTCTCCAGTACTCCCTCAAGGGAATCCAAAAAGAGTGGGTACTCTGAGCTGCTGTTTGGTGCGTAAACACAAACAACAGTCAGGACCCGTCACCCAACCCGAAGGCGGAGGGAAGCTACCATCTCGTCTACTGGGTTAAAGTCCAACGTGCAGGCTTTGAGCAACAACAATTGCCACCCCAGCCTCTCATTGCTTGCAACGCCAGAGTGGAAGAGAGTCCAGCCCCTCTTGAGAGAACAGGTTCCAGAGCCCTTGCTGTGCGTCGAAGTGAGTCCAACTATATCTAGCCGGAACTTCTTCACCTCGCGCACCAGCTCAGGCTCTTTCCCTCCCAGCGAGGTGACGTTCCACGTCCCAAGAGCGAGCTTATGTAGCCGATAATCGGACCGCCAAGTGCCCTGCCTTCGGCTGCCGCCCAGTTCACACTGCATCTGACCTCTATGACCTCAATGGGCCCATGAGTGGTGAGCCCATTGGAGGGTTGACCCACGTTGCCTCTTCGAGCTGAGCCCGGCAGGGCCCCAAGGAGACAGGCCCGGCCACCAGTCGCTCGCCATCGTGCCCCACCTCTGCGCCTGGCTCCACAGGGGAGCCACGGTGACCTGCGCCTGGGCGAGAAAAAATCTAGGTCCTCGATTTGTACTTTTCATAAAGGTCTTTGAGCTGCTCTTTGTCTGATCCCTCACCTAGGACCTTTTCTCAGGGGATCCCGAGGCGTTCCCAGGCCAGCCGGGCATAGTGTTCCCAATGTGTCCTGGGTCTTCCCCGTGGCCTCCAGGATGACAGAGCTTCACCTTCACCAGGGGTGTCAAACTCAAATACAGAGTGGGCCAAAGTTTAAAACTGAACAAAGCCGCGGGCCAAGGTTGAACAAATTAACCTTTTAATAGGGACCCAAACAAGTTTTGCATTGAATATTGAACAAGCAAGGCTTATATAACTTTATAGTGACATGCAAAATGGAGTTTCAAATAATAATAATAATAATTAAAAAATATCAATTGCATATCAAATATAATTTAAATACAAATTGAATGCCTCTTTTCTATTTGCAGCCTTCTGAGGTAAATATCAACATTAACTTTATCCACAGGCTAATAAATTTGAAAATAAAATAACAATGAATAAAACAACCATTCAGGACTTTAAACTGCTCAGTTTGCAACACACTGATCTAATTTGATGTGCCCAAGCCAGATACCTGGCATCTTTTTTTAGATGCTAGTTCTTTAATGTCAGGGCTCAGGCTTTGAGCTGAGGCAACTTTCATTATCGAACAAGATGTTCAACAGTCATATCTCGTACACCCAATTCTAACATCATTCAGACCCAGTTACAAGATATGTGCAGCTACAGCACGCATACACAAATGAATG
Source organism: Entelurus aequoreus (assembly GCF_033978785.1). Taxonomy (NCBI): domain Eukaryota; kingdom Metazoa; phylum Chordata; class Actinopteri; order Syngnathiformes; family Syngnathidae; genus Entelurus; species Entelurus aequoreus. The sequence continues at coordinate 40,612,773 of NC_084747.1, forward strand.
CAACGCATACTTCATCAACAGCGATACAGGTTACACTGAGGGTGCCAGTATAAAAAACTTTAACACTGTTAGAAATATACGCCACACTGTGAACCCACACCAAACAAAAATAAAAAACACTTTTCGGGAGAACATCCGCACCGTAACACAACATAAACACAAAAGAACAAATACCCAGAATGTTTTGCAGCACTAACTCTTTCGGGACGCTACAAAATACACCCCCGCTACCACCAAACCTCCCCCCCCCACACACACATACCTTGTAGCGTCTCGGAAGATTTAGTGCTACAAAGGGTTCTGGGTATTTGTTGTGTTGTGTTTATGTTGTGTTACGGTGCGGATGTTCTCCCGAAATGTGTTTGTCATTCTTGTTTGGTGTGGATTCACAGTGTGGCGTATATTTCTAAAAGTGTTAAAGTTTTTTATTTGGCTACCGTCAGTGTAACCTGTATCGCTGTTGATGAAGTATGCGTTGCATTCAATTGTGTGTGGGTGCAGAAGCTGCACTGACATGAAACTGGGCTGGCACTCGTTTGACTAGCTGGAAAAAAAATAAAAATTCGGGAGGAGTGCTGGAGTCACTCCCGGGAGGGTTGGCAAGTATTAGAAGTAGCGGCACTGCCGCAATGTATAATCGAAGGTCCAGCTTTAGTGTTAATTTGATATTGCCTCAAGGGCCAAGTCAAATTACACGTTGGGCCAAATTTGGCCCACGGGCCAGAGTTTGACACCCATGACCTTCACTGTAAAAAATTACTGTAAAAATAAAAAATAAAATTACAGTTATATACTCCATCCATCCATCCATTTTCTACCGCTTATTCCCTTCGGGGTCGCGGGGGGCGCTGGAGCCTATCTCAGCTACAATCAGGCGGAAGGCGGGGTACACCCTGGACAAGTCGCCACCTCATCGCAGGGCCAACACAGATAGACAGACAACATTCACACTCACATTCACACACTAGGGCCAATTTAGTGTTGCCAATCAACCTATCATGTTCTTCTTAAATGCAGTTAAGTACTGTAAATGTTGTTGCATTTTTCAAAAAATATCGACCAGCAGTAAGTTACTGTAAAACCTACAGTGTAATTCAGTATTTTTCAGACTTGTTTCTTGGGTCCGCCCACAATTCGTCCAACCGAGCTTCATTTCACCTGGCCGACCCTGCTAAATCCATCCTACTGCATCGTGTGTTTTTGATAACAAGGTAAGAGTCACTTGTACCTTGATGTGTCATTTTCTGTTTGAATTACTTTATATATATATTTATAAAGTCCGAAATGACATAGCGTCACAGTCAGCATCACAGACACTATCGTTGACCACGCGCATGTACCGCCGCATGCTAGCTAGCTAAGTTTTCTTCTTTTTTGTCCTAGTCATCATAAAAGATGATAACTTGCAACATATGTGCTACGACTTGCAGCAATGTATTTGCGTATGTTAGACACATGCGAAGTCATAGTTGTATGCCTAATGCATCGTTTAAGTGTGCTTTCCCTAAATGCACAAGAGTTTTTTCCAACTTCTCAGCCTTCAAAACTCACAGCCGTCGTCATAAATATGGCAAGAGTAGGACTGATATGTATAGCGCAGAAGGTTTACCTTGTAATATTGTCTCATGTAGCGCGAAGTGCGATGATATACGGGCCTTTCTCCTGCATTTGAAAAGTCATATTACCGAAGGTAGGACAGTTACGTGCCCCTTCAGTCAATGTGAAAAAAGATTTACAGTTAAGTCTACTTTCACATCGCACGTGTCAAGGAAGCACTACGGCTACACTGAACGAAGTTTGACTTGCTCAACAGCAAATCCAAGCAGCTCTTGTGTTATTAACACTGATGATGACTATTGTGATATGCAACTTGAGGATTCAGGATATTCCTGTTATGAAGACATGGAGGTCTACTTGCATTAAAAAATGTTCACAGCACTGAAAAAAGGTTGAGAACCACTGCCTTAGGACAGTGGTTCTCAACCTTTTTTCAGTGATGTACCCCTGTGAACATTTTTTAAATTCAAGTACCCCCTAATCAGAGCAAAGCATTTTTGGTTGAAAAAAAGAGATAAAGAAGTAAAATACAGCACTATGTCATCAGTTTCTGATTTATTAAATTGTATAACAGTGCAAAATATTGCTCATTTGTTGTGGTCTTTCTTGAACTATTTGGAAAAAAAGATATAAAAATAACTAAAAACTTGTTGAAAAATAACCAAGTGATTCAATTATAAATAAAGATTTTTACACATAGAAGTAATCAACTTAAAGTGCCCTCTTTGGGGATTGTAATAGAGATCCATCTGGATTCATGAACTTCATTCTCAACATTTCTTCACAAAAAAAGAAATCTTTAACATCAATATTTATGGAACATGTCCACTACGCTTTAACCAAGCCTCCATTGTTTTCTACATGGATAGTTGATTGACAGTTGGTGCCGTGTGGCACCGCCAGGTAGGGTCAAACCATCATGGCATGGGGGAAACTCTGGCTTTATGGTAATGAATGGAATAGCCTACTTGATTAGTTGTTCAGTTTATGAACTTACATTCATATTTTGTCGAAGTATTATTCAATAAATATATTTATAAAGGATTTTTGAATTGTTGCTATTTTTAGAATATTTAAAAAAAATCTCACGTACCCCTTGGCATACCTTCAAGTACCCCCAGGAGTACGCGTACCCCCATTTGAGAACCACTGCCTTAGGAGACTAGATGTAAACAGAGGAAAGAGAGAGCGAGTGAGGTGGCCATTCCAAATACTTTTAAAATGCTACCCATATTGGATACTGTTTAGGAACATAAACTGCATTTCTTGACTGTACCAGTTGCTGGTGACAAAGTCACAATAAAACGTTGGATGATCAGCATGGAAGGTGATGTCATCGGCAAAGGCGTCCAACCTAACTTAATCTCAGGGCTTGCTGCCCTTCTTGCCACATACTATGTGTTCAACTTGGAATACCAAGAGGAAGGTCCTCGGACATTGGAATTTGTTCAAAGGTAAATCCTCTTGATACTGTTAAAATACTGTTAGGATATTTTATTTTATATTTCTCACCTCTGTTCAGGAATTTGACTTGTCATTTCCCCAATTGTGTGCCTTAAATCAATGACTCTTCTGTTCCTTTGTGGACCTTCTTATTAGGGACCGAAGCACCAGTTTGACTCTAGGATACAGAGAAGGTAGGTAATAATAATAATAATAATGGATTAGATTTATATAGCGCTTTTCTAGGCACTCAAAGCGCTTCACAGAGTGAGTGATGTACAGGTAAAGATATGTTGACTGGGTCAAAGAAGGAAGCACCTGTTTGACCCCAGGATGCAGAAAAAGTAGATAATTTGCAGGTAAAGACATGTTGACTGGATGATGGCAGGAAGCACCAGCTTGACCCGAGAATGCAGAGCAAGTAGGTAATGTGCGGGTGAAGATATGTTGAATGGGTAAAGGAAGGAAGCACCAGTTTGACCCCATTATGCAGGGAAGGTAGGTAATGTGCGGGTGAAGGTATGTTGAATGGGTGAAAGAAGGAAGCGCAGGTGTGGTCGAGGCCATGCAGACAAGGTAGGTATGTGCAGGTGAAGATATGTTGTATGGTGAAAGAAAGAAGCACCAGTGTGACCCAAGGATGCAGGGAAGGTAGGTAATGTGCAGGTAAAGATATGTTGAATGGGTGAAGGCAGGAAACACCAGCTAGACGCCAGGATACAGAGAAGGTAGGTAATGTGCAGGTAAAGATATGTTGAATGAGTAAAGGCAGGAAACACCAGCTTGACTCCAGGATATAGAGAAGGTAGGTAATGTGCAGGTAAAGATATGTTGAATGGGTAAAGGTAGAAAGCACCAGCGTGACCACACTATGCAGAGAAGGTAGGTAATTTGCAGGTAAAGATATGTTGAATGGGTAAAGGCAAGAAGCACCAGTGTGACCCCAGGATGCAGAGAAGATAGGTAATGAGCAGGTAACGATATGTTAAATGGGTGAAAGCAGGAAACATCAGCGTAAATACACGGTCCCGTAGATGGAGAGAAAACATTAATAGAGAGAGGGGTTGGGGAGGCTTTAGCATTGTCTTCCTCTCTGAATTTGTCTTAATGGGTTTTAGAGCATTCACTCATCTACAGCTGTGGTTATGGTATAGGCTCACATATATCCTAAAATTGATATTAATATTTGTGCAGTGCATATTCCTAAATAACAATGTGAGGGGGGTTCTGTATCGACTACAAGTAATCTTCAATCACAACAGAATATCTAATATGCTTTCTCTCTTTTTTAGGGGATTCATTGGCGTTAACCCTGAGAGGGGAACAAAGGCTAGCCAGGGAAAGGTGGTGTCCAAGAAGACCGGGAAGCTGGTCCAGAAAAAGGCAGCAACTGTAAATCCTCACGTAGCCACCCTTATAAAACATCTCACAGACTTTGAGTGGGGCTTTATGTAGCCGACAACTAAACACTGGACTCGTGTTCAGTGTTTTGTCTCCAGTTAGAAATTAAGTGGACATGTTATAAATTTTAAAATGCTTTACTGAAAATAAGAAGAATGCACTAAATGTACATTGAATGTATTTGATGCACTTTAAAATAATTGGTTAATAAAAACATAATCTTGCAAGGCCATTTCTCCAGTCATTTTTATGCCAGCAGATTGCAGGGGTTTTGATTTTGAAAAATTAAAAGTTCAACTCATTAACTTCTAGTGGCATTATACTGTAAAGCTCAGTCTATAGTGCTTACAATTATTTTACTGTAATTAACTGTTAATGGATATTACAGTAGATACACTAAAATAACAGTGTAATGCCGCTAAACAGATGACAGTATTATGCTGTGAAGCGTATATTTGATACAGCACAGTACTGTGATACTTTTTACAGTAATAAACTGTAGTGATAAATCACAGTATGTGTGCTGTAGAAAAACAGTTTTATACTGGAACCATTAGCTGCCAGTAGGTTACTGTAATTAAACGGTAAACATTCTTAGAGTAAGGGAGAGACCCGCCACCCAGCGGAGAAAACTCATTTCGGCCGCCAGCCTGTGCATCTCACGATCCACTCTTCCCTCACTCATGAACAAGACTCCAGGTACTTGAACTCATCCACTTGGGGAAAGATCTCCTGCCCAACCTCGAAATGGCACTCCACCCTTTCCCGGGCGAGAACCTCGGACTTGGAGGTGCTGATTCTCATCCCAGTCGCTTCACACTCGGCTGCGAACCAATCCAATGAGAGCTGAAGATCCTGGCCAGTTAAAGCCATAAGGACCACATCATCTGCAAAAAGGAGAGACCTAATCCTGCAGCCACCAAACCGGATCCCCTCAACGCCATGACTGCGCCTAGAAATTCTGTCCATAAAATTTATGAACACATTTGGTGACAAAGGGCAGCCAACACGAGGGTTGGACTCCGGTCCAACCCTCACTGGAAAGGGGTCCGACTTACTGCTGGCAATGCGGACCGAGCTCTGACACTGATCATACAGGGAGCGACCCGCCACAATCAGACATGCCGATACCCCATACTCTCTGAGCACTCCCCACAGGACTTCCCGGGGTGGCCACGGTCGAATGTCTTCTCCAAGTCCACAAAGCACATGTAGACTGGTTGGACAAACTCCCATGCACACTCAAGGACCCTGCCGAGAGTATAGAGCTGGTCTACCGTTCCACGACCAGGACGAAAACCACACTGTTCGTCCTGGATCCGAGGTTCCTCCTCTCCAGTACACATGAATAGACCTTACCGGGAAGGCTGAGGAGTGTGATCTACGATAGTTGGAACACACCCTCCGGTTCCCCTTCTTAAAGAGAGGAACCACCACCCCGGTCTGCCAATCCAGAGGTACCGCCCCTGATGTCCATGCGATGTTGCAGAGTCTTGTCAACTAAAACAGCCCCACAGCATCCAGAGCCTTAAGGAACTCCGGACGGAGCTCATCCACCCCCGCGGCCTTGCCACTGAGGAGCTTTTTAACTACCTTGGCAACCTCAGCCCCAGAAATAGGAGAGCCCACCACAGATTCCCCAGGCACTGCTTGGCCTGTCGGTATGCCCGCTGCCTCTGGAGTCCCATGAGCCAAAAGGACCAGATAAGCTCTTTCTTCAGCTTGACGGCATCCCACACTGCTGGTGGCCACCAGCGGGTTCTAGGATTACCGCCACGACAGGCACCAAACACCTTGCGGCCACAGCTCCAATCAGCTGGCTTGACAAGAGAGGCACGGAACATGATCCATTCAGACTCAATGTCCAGCACCTCCTTTGTGACATGTTCAAAGTTCCTCCGGAGGTAGAAAAAGAAACTCTCTCTGACAGGAGACTGCTAGGCATTCCCAAAAGACTCTCACAATGCGTTTGGGCCTGCCAGGTCTGTCCGGGATCCTACCCCACCATCGGAGCCAGCTCACCAGGTGGTGATCGGTAGAAAGCTCGCCCCTCTCTTCACCCGAGTGTCCAAAACATGAGGCCGCAAATCCCATGACACAACTACAAAGTCAATAATGGAACTGCGGCCGAGGGTGTCCTGGTGCCAAGTGCACATATGGACACCCTTATGTTTGAACATTGTGTTTGTTATGGACAATCCGTGACGAGCACAAAAGTCCAATAATAAAGCACCACTTGGGTTCAGATCCGGGTGGCCATTTTTCCCAATCACGACTCTCCAGGTTTCAAAGTCGTTGCCAACATGAGCGTTGAAGACCCCCATTAGAACAAAGGAATCACCCGAGGGAGCACTCTCAAGGGAATCCAAAAAGAGTGGGTACACTGAGCTGCTGTTTGGTGCGTAAACACCAAAAACAGTCAGGACCCGTCACCCAACCCGAAAGTGGAGGGAAGTTGCCATCTCGTCTTCTGGGTTAAGTCCAACTTTGAGCCGGGGGGCAACAAGAATTGCCAACCCAGCCTCTCATTACTTGCAACGCCAGAGTGGAAGAGAGTCCAACCCCTCTTGAGAGAACAGGTTCCAGAGCCCTTGCTGTGCGTTGAAGTGAGTCCAGCTTTATCTAGCCGGGAACTTCTCCACCTCGCGAGGTGACGTTCCACGTCCCAAGAGCGAGCTTATGTAGCCGATAATCGGACCGCCAAGTGCCCTTCCTTCGGCTTCCGCCCAGCTAACACTGCACCCGACCTCTATGACCCAGCCCATGAGTGGTGAGCCTATTGCAGGGGGGACCCACGTTGCCTCTTCGAGCTGGGCCCCATGGGCACCAGTCGCTCGCCATCGTGCCCCACCTCTGGGCCTGGCTCCACAGGGGAGCCACGGTGACCCGCGTCCGGGCGAGAAAATATCTAGGTCCTCGATTTGTACTTTTCATAAAGGTCTTTGAGCTGCTCTTTGTCTGATTCCTCACCTAGGACCTGTTTGTCTTGGGGGACCCTACCAGGGGGCATAGAAGCCCCCGGACAACATAGCTCCTAGGATCAGTGGGACACGCAAACCATAAATGTGGCGGCTCAGAAAGCAGGTTATATAAACATAACTCCAAAACCAAACATGCAAGATGTCTAAACATGCCTGTAATATTGTATCAATGTGAGTTTTACTAGAATCGGTTGTTTTTTTAAGGCTTGCAAACACAAAAAGTTTTTTTTTACTCAATATGACAGTAAGTTCTTAAAATGCTGAGATAATGTGAAAAAAAGCAATACAAATGTATTCCAACATAATTCCTAAACCAAACATGCAAAATGTCTAAAAATGCCTGTAATATTGAATCCATGTGAGTTTTACTAGAATCATTTGTTTTTGTAAGGTTTGCAAATACAAAAATTGAGTTTTATGACTGACACAAGTTAGTTTTTTTACTCATTATAACAGTATAGATGTCATACTATATATTAAAGTTATATAAACATAACTCCAAAACCAAACGTGCATTATGTCCAAAATTGCCTGTAATATTGTATAGATGTGAGTTTTACTAGAATCAGGTTTGCAAATACAAACATTGGGTTTTATGACAGTATACTGTCACACTTAATATGACAGTATAACTGTCATACTAAATCCATCCATTTTCTTCCGCTTATCCGAGGTCGGGTTGCGGGGGCAGCAGCCTAAGCAGAAAGCCCAGACTTCCCTCTCCCCAGCCACTTCGTCCAGCTCTTCTCGGGGGATCCCGAGGCGTTCCCAGGCCATAGTCTTTCCAATGTATCCTAGGTCTTCCCCATGGCCTCCTGCCGTTCGGACCTAGGGAGGCGTTCGGGTGGCATCCTGAGCAGATGCCCGAACCACCTCATCTGGCTCCTCTCAATGTGGAGGAGCAGCGGCTTTACACTGAGTTCCTCCCAGATGACAGAGCTTCTCACCCTATCTCTAAGGGAGAGACCCACCACCCGGCGGAGGAAACTCATTTCGGCCGCTTGTACCCGTGACCTTGTCCTTTCGGTCATAACCCAAAGCTCATGACCATAGGTGAGGATGGGAACGTTGATGGACCGGTAAATTGAAAGCTTTTCCTTCTGGCTCAGCTCCTTCTTCACCACAACGGATCGATATAGCGTCCTCATTACTGAAGACGCCGCACCGATCCGCCTGTAGATCTCAAAATCCACTCTATCCTCACTCGTGAACAAGACTCCTAGGTACTTGAACTCCTTCACTTGGGGCAAGATCTCTTTCCCAACCTCGAGATGGCACTCCACCCTTTCCCGGGCGAGAACCATGGACTCGGACTTGGAGGTGCTGATTCTCATCCCAGTCGCTTCACTGCGAACCGATCCAATGAAAGCTGAAGATCTTGGCCAGTTGAAGCCATCAGGACCACATCATCTGCAAAAAGCAGAGACCTAATCCTGCAACCACCAAACCAGGCGCAGTCATGGCGTTGAGGGGATCCTCAAAGCCATGACTGCGCCTAGATATTCTGTCCATTAAAGTTATGAACAGAATCGGTGACAAAGGGCAGCCTTGGCGGGGTCCAACCCTCACTGGAAAGGGGTCCGACATACTGCCGGCAATGCGGACCAAGCTCTGACACTGATCATACAGGGAGACACCCGCCACAATCAGACATGCCGATACTCCATACTCTCTGAGCACTCCCCACAGGATTTACCGGGGACCAAGGTCGAATGTCTTCTCCAAGTCCACAAAACTTATGTAGACTGGTTGGGCAAACTCCCATGCACACTCAAGGACCCTGCCGAGAGTATAGAGCTGGTCTACCGTTCCACGACCAGGACGAAAACCACACTGTTCGTCCTGGATCCGAGGTTCCTCCTCTCCATTACACATGAATAGACCTTACCGGGAAGGCTGAGGAGTGTGATCTACGATAGTTGGAACACACCCTCCGGTTCCCCTTCTTAAAGAGAGGTACCACCACCCCGGTCTGCAAATCCAGAGGTACCGCCCCCGATGTAGACGCAATGTTGCAGAGTCTTGTCAACCAAGACTGCCCCACAGCATCCAGAGCCTTAAGGAACTCCGGACGGAGCTCATACCCCCGGGGCCTTGCCACCGAGGAGCTTTTTAACTACCTTGGCAACCTCAGCCCCAGAAATAGGAGAGCCCACCACAGACTTCCCAGGCACTGTTTCCTCATAGGAAGACGTGTTGGTGGGACTGAGGAGGTCTCGCTTGGCCTGTCGGTATGCCCACTGCCTCTGGAGTCCCATGAGCCAAAAGGACCCGGTGGCTCTTTCTTCAGCTTGACAGCATCCCTCACTGCTGGTGGATTACCGCCACGACAGGCACCAAACACCTTGCGGCCACAGCTTCAATCAGCTGGCTCAACAAGAGAGGAACGGTCCAGAACATGGTCCACTCAGACTCAATGTCCAGCACCTCCCTCGTGACATGTTCAAAGTTCTTCCGGACATGTTCAAAGTTCTTCAGGAGACTCTGCTAGGTGTTCCCAGCTGACCCTTACAATACGTTTGGAACTGCCAGGTCTGACCGGCATCCTCCCCTACCATCGGAGCCAGCTCACCACCAGGTGGTGGTTGGTGGAAAGCTCTGCCCCTCTCTTCACCGAGTGTCCAAAACATGAGGCCGCAAATCCCATGACACAACTACAAAGTCAATCATGCGGCCGAGGGTGTCCTTGTGCCAAGTGCACATATGGACACCCTTATGTTTGAACATTGTGTTTGTTATGGACAATCCGTGACAAGCACAAAAGTCCAATAACAAAGCACCACTTGGGTTCAGATCCGGGTGGCCATTTTTCCCAATCACGACTCTCCAGGTTTCACTGTCGTTGCCAACATAGCGTTGAAGTCCACCAGCAGAACAAGGGAATCACCCGCGGGAGCACTCTCCAGTACTCCCTCAAGGGAATCCAAAAAGAGTTGGTACTCTGAGCTGCTGTTTGGTGTGTAAACACAAACAACAGTCAGGACCCGTCACCCAACCCGAAGGCTGAAGGAAGCTACCATCTCGTCTATTGGGTTTAAAGTCCAACGTGCAGGCTTTGAGCCTGCGGGCAACAAGAATTGCCACCCCAGCCTCTCATTAGTTGCAACGCCAGTGTGGAATCTCTTCCACTCTGGCGTTGCAAGTAATGAAAGTTCAGTTCAGTCCAGCCCCTCTGAGAGAACAGGTTCCAGAGCCCTTGCTGTGAGTCCAACTATATCTAGCCGGGAACGTCTCCACCTCATGCACCAGCTCAGGCTCCTTCCCTCCCAGCGAGGTGACGTTCCATGTCCCAAGAGCGAGCTTATGTAGCCGATAATCGGACCACCAAGTGCCCTGCCTTCGGCTGCCGCCCAGCTCACACTGCACCCTCTATGACCCAGCCCATGAGTGGTGAGCCCTGGAGGGGGGATCCACGTTGCCTCTTCGAGCTGAGCACGGCTGGGCCCCTTGGGGACTGGCCCGTCAATCGCCATCGTGCCACACCTCTGGGCCTGGCTCCACAGGGGAGCCACGGTGACCTGCGTCCGGGCGAGAAAAAATCTAGGTCCTCAATTGTACTTTTAATAAAGGTCTTTGAGCTGCTCTTTGTCTGATCCCTCACCTAGGACCTGTTTGTCTTGGGAGACCATAGAAGCCCCCGGACAACATAGTTCCTGGATCAGTGGGACACGCAAACCACAAGGGTGGCGGCTCAGAAAGCAGGTTATATGAATATAACTCCAAAACCAAACATGCAATATGCCTAAACATGCCTGTAATATTGTATCAATGTGAGTTTTCCTAGAATCGGTTGTTTTTGTAAGGTTTGCAAATACAAAAATTAGGTTTTACTCACAATGACAAAATCACACTCAATATGACAGTTATTTAAACATAACTCATAAACCACACAAAAAAATGGCTAATAATGCCTGAAATAATGAATCATTGGGAGTTTTACTGAGTTTTACATTTTGCAAACACAAAAATTATTTTTTTACTTGACTGTAATGTTCTTAGAACCCTGAGATAAAGGGAAAAAAGCAATAAAAATGTATTTAAACCTAACTCCTAAACAACACATGCAAAATGGCTAATAATGCCTAGGGAGACATGTAACGTTGTTAGTTGAAAAAAATGATCTTTTGTAAAGATATCAAAGACACAAGCTAGTTTTTTTTATTCAATATGACAGTATAACAGTCATACTAAATATGAAAGTTATATAAACATAACTCCAAAACCAAACATGTGTCATGTCTAAAAATGCCTGTAATAATGTATTTATGTGAGTTTGTAAGGTTTGCAAAAACAAAAAGTAGTTTTTTACTCAATATGAAAGTAATGTTCTTAGAATCCTGAGATAATTCGAAAAAAACAATACAAATGTATTCAAACACAAATTTTAAACCAAACATGTAAAATGTCTAAAAATGCCTGTAATATTGAATCTATATAAGTTTTACTAGAATCAATTGTTTTTGTAAGGTTTGCAAATACAAAAATTAGGTTTTACACATAATGACATTAAAACTGTAACACTCAATATGACAATTATTTATTTATAACTCCTAACCACACATGAAACATGTCTAATAATGCGTGAAAATTTTTATCTTTGTGAGTGTTACTAGAAACATTTTCTTTTGTAAGGTTTGCAAAGACAGGTTAGTTTTTTTTACTCAATATGACAGTATAACTGCCACACTCAATATGACAGTTATTTAAACATAACTCTTAAACTACACATGAAAAATGATTAACAATGCCTGAAATAATGCATTCTTGTAAGTTTTACTGGAAACATATGCTTTTTTAAGGCTTGCAAACACAAAAATTATTTCTTTACTCATCAATATGACAGTAATGTTCTAAAATTCTGAGAAAATACGAACAAATTAATAAAAATGATTCCAACATAATTCCTAAACCAAACATGCAAAATGTCTAAAAATGTCTGTAATATTGAATCCATGTGAGTTTTACTAGATTTAAATGATTTTGTAAGGTTTGCAAATACATAAATTAGGTTTTACTTACTATGTCATAACTGACAGTATATGACAGTTATTTAACCATAACTCAAACCACACATGAAAAATGGCTAATAATGCCTGAAATAATGCATCCTTGGCCGTTTTACTCGAAACACATGCTTTTTTAAATCTTGCAAACACAAAAAGTAGTTTTTTTCCTCAATATGACTGTAATGTTCTTAAAATCCTGAGATAATGCGAAAAAAGCAATAAAAATGTATTTAAACATTACTCCTAAACAACATATGCAAAATGGCTAATAATGCCTGGAAACATGTATCTTTGTTAGTTTTACTGGAAAAATGATATTTTGTAAAGTTTGCAAAGACACAAGCCAGTTTTTTTTTATTCAATATGACAGTATTGTACATATTAAATATGAAAGTTATATAAACATAACTCCAAAACCAAACATGTGTCATGTCTAAAAATGCCTGTAATAATGTATTAATGTGAGTTTGTAAGGTTTGCAAAAACAAAAACGAGTTTTTTACTCAATATGAAAGTAATGATCTTAGAATCCTGAGATAATGCGAAAAAAGCAATAAAAATGTATTTAAACATAACTCCTAAACAACCCAGGCAAAATGGGTAATAATGCCTGGAGACATGTATTTTTGTTAGTTTTACTAGAAAATGTATCTTTTGTAAAGTTTGCAAAGACACAAGCTAGTTGTTTTTATTCAATAAGACAGTATAACAGTCATACTAAATATGAAAGTTATATAAACATAACTCCAGAACCAAACGTGTGTCATGTCTAAAATTGCCTATAATAATGTATTAATGTGAGTTTGTAAGGTTTGCAAAAACAAAAAGTAGTTTTTTCCTCAATATGAAAGTAAGGATTTTAGAATCCTGAGATAATGCGAAAAAAGCAATAAAAATGTATTTAAACATAATTCCTAAACAACCCATGCAAAATGGCTAATAATGCCTGGAGACATGTATATTTGTTAGTTTTACTAGAAAAATGATCTTTTGTAAGGATATCAAAGACACAAGCTAGTTTTTTTATTCAATATGACAGTATAACAGTCCTACTAAATATGAAAGTTATCAAAACATAACTCCAAAACCAAACATGTGTTATGTCTAAAAATGCCTGTAATAATGTATTTATGTGAGTTTGTAAGGTTTGCAAAAAAAAAAAGTGTTTTTTTACTCAATATGAAAGTAATGATCTAAGAATCCTGAGATAATGCGAAAAAAGCAATAAAAATGTATTTAAACATAATTCCTAAACAACCCATGCAAAATGGGTAATAATGCCTGGAGACATGTATCTTTGTTAGTTTTACTAGAAAAAGGATCTTTTGTAAAGTTTGCAAAGACACAAGCTAGTTTTTATTTATTTAATATGACAGTATAACAGTCATACTAAATATAAAAGTTATATAAACATAACTCCAAAACCAAACATGTGTCATGTCTAAAAATGTCTGTAATAATGTATTTATGTGAGTTTGTAAGGTTTGCAAAAACAAAAAGTAGTGTTTTACTCAATATGAAAGTAATGATCTTAGAATCCTGAGATAATGCGAAAAAAGCAATAAAAATGTATTCAAACACAACTTTTAAACCAAACATGTAAATTGTCTAAAAATGCCTGTAATATTGAATCTATGTAAGTTTTACTAGAATCAATTGTTTTTGTAAGGTTTGCAAATACAAAAATTTGGTTTTACACATAATGACATTATAACTTTAACACTCAATATGAAAGTTATTTAATTATAACTCCTAAATACACATGAAACATGTCTAATAGTGTGAAAAAAATTATCTTTGTGAGTGTTGCTAGAAACATTTTCTTTTGTAAGGTTTGCAAAGACACAAGTTAGTTTTTTTTAACTCTATATGACAGTATAACGCCACACTCAATATGACAGTTATTCAAACATACCTCCTAAACCACACCTGAAAAATGGCTAATAATGCCTGAAATAATGCATCTTTGGGAGTTTTACTGGAAACATATGCTTTTTTTAAGGCTTGCAAACACAAAAAATATTTTTTTACTCAATATGACAGTAATGTTCTAAAAATCCTGAGATAATGTGAAAAAAGCAATACAAATGTATTACAACATAATTCCTAAACCAAACTTGCAAAATGTCTGAAAATGCCTGTAATATTGAATCTATATGAGTTTTATTTGAATCAGTTGTATGGTTTGCTAATACAAAAATTGGGTTTTATGACAAACACAAGTTAGTTATTTTACTCAATATAACAATTTAGCTGTCATACTATGTATGAAAGTTATATAAACATAACTCCAAAACCAAACTTGCATTATGTCCAAAACTGCCTGTAATATTGTATATATGTGAGTTTTACTAGAATCAGGGTTGCAAATACAAAAATTGGGTTTTATGACAGTATACTGTCACACTCAATATGACAGTTATTTAAACATAACTCAAACAACACATGCAAAATGGCTAATAATGCCTGGAGCATGTATCTTAGTTAGTTTTACTAGAAACATGGTATTTGGTAAGGTTTGCAAAGACACAAGTTAGTTGTTGTTTTTATTCAATATGACAGTATAACTTTCTAAATATGAAAGTTATATAAACATAACTCTAAAACCAAACATGCATTATGTCTAAAAATGCCTGTAATGTTGTATCTGTGTGAGTTTAACTAGATTTAGTTGTTTTTGTAAGGTTTGCAAATACAAAATAAGGGTTTTACTCACTATGACAGTTTACTGTCACACTCAATCTGACAGTTATTTATTTAAATATAACTCCTAAACCACACATGCAAAATGGCTAATAATGCCTGGAGATATGTATCTTTGTGAGTTTTACTAGAAACATTATATTGTGTAAGGTTTAGTTAGTTTTTGTACTCAATCTGACAGTATAACTGTCATTCTAAATCCATCCATTTTCTTCCGCTTATCCGAGGTCGGGTTGCGGGGGCAGCAGCCTGAGCAGAAAATCCCAGACTTCCCTCTCCCCAG